>NC_134599.1:36236317-36836317 GCF_037038515.1 Microtus pennsylvanicus | reverse complement strand
GGGAATACAAGGATCAGGAGATCATCTTCAACAACCCAGCAAGTGCAAACCATCCTGGTGGGAAAGAGACCCTCAAAAAGAAATCAATAAATTGACATTTTTATTTTTTTCCGTCGGAAGTGAAAATGTTCCAAATAATTCACTGCATCAGTATTCCTGGAAATGATATCAAAGTCAGAATTTTTCTTTTTTTTAACATTTTATTTTATTCTTATTATTTTCATTTTTATTTTTTTGGTTTTTCGAGACAGGGTTTCTCTGTGGTTTTGGAGCCTGTTCTGGAACTAGCTCTTGTAGACCAGGCTGGTCTCAAAATCACAGAGATCTGCCTGCCTCTGCCTCCCAAGTGCTGGGATTAAAGGCGTGCGCCACCACTGCATGGCGTAAATCAGAATTTTTCATATTATTCCATGGCTGTTGTAATTTTCTCTGTGGCAGACAGAGGCAGGCAGATCTCTGTGAGTTTGAGGCCAGCCTGGTCATCTACAGTTCCAGGACAGGTGCCAAAGCTACAGAGAATCCTTGTCTCAGAAAACCAAAAAAAAAATAATAATTTTTTCTCTGCGTCTCTCATGTCCTGTGTCTTTCTCTAAGCAGGCCCAGGAATCCTAAGCGGCTGTAGGCGATCTAGGAAATCTCCTGTAGCAGGGGCCCTGGCCTCCACTCCTGGCCCCTGAGGGCACCTGGTAAAAGTGAGAAGGCAGATTTCAGAGACTAGTAAAGTTCAAGGTCACCAGCCCTTCCCAACAGCTAGAACCTTTAAAGGGTGAGGCTACAATTTAGTTGGCCTGCTTAGATATGGATATTTTTGTTGTGGTTCTTGTTTTACAGGGCAGGAACAGACATCCAAGTGGGAATTTTTCCACGGCTGTTTTAATTTTCTCAGACTCGGTATTTAGTATGAGAAGTGGGGTGTGGGGTTGTACAAACACAACTACTGAAAAAGAACCCTAAGAAAGCAGGCCTCCCTCCCTCCCTCCCTTCCTCCCTCCCCCAGTTCCTCCCTCTCACCAAGCCACAATTGTGGCATCCCCTTGGCCCACATAGTCCTTTCACTGATCAGTCAGACACACTCTTTTTTTATTTTTGAATTTTGGGTGAAGTCAATTAATTGACCTCTTAGATTATTATTATTATTAGTTTATTTGTGTGTTTTGCTTTGTTTTTTTACATAGAGGTTCCCTGTGTCCCTGGAACTCACTTTGTAGACAAGGCTGGCCTCAGACTCACAGAGATCTAGCTGCCCCTGCCTCTACCTCTGCTTCCTAGTGCCGGAATTAAAGGCCTGTACTAAACACACTTTTCCCCCCTAAGAAAGGGTTTCTCTGTGTCTGTCGCTTTGCCTGTCCTAAAACTCACACTGCAGAACAAGGTGGCCTCAAACTCACAGTGGTTTGCCTGTTTCTGCCTCTCCTGATTTCTGAGGATAAAGAAATGTGCTGCCCAAAATATACTGCTGCTGCTGCAATTAAAAAAATAAATTAAAATAAAATAACCTGAGATAAACAAAGAAAAAAAGGAAAACACCTGTTTTTTCCTTCCTTCCTTTCTTTTTCCTTACTTGCTTTTTTCTGTTTTCTTCTTCTTTTATTATTATTATTATTATTATTATTATTATTATTATTATTATTATTATTATTATTATTATTGGTGCAGGGTTTCTCTGTATAATACCTTTAACTCACTATATAAACCAGGCTGTCATCTTGGTAACATTATGGTTTTGTATTATGGTTTTGTTTTTTCTTATTTCTTGTCTGTAAATCAACAAATCAACATTTCTTTTCTCTCTCTCTCTCTCTCTCTCTCTCTCTCTCTCTCTCTCTCTCTCATTTAATTTATGTTTTATTTTATTTTTGGTTTGTGTTCTTGTTTTTATTTTCAAGGAAGGGTTTCTCTGTTGCTTTGGAGCCTGTCTTTGGAACTAGCTCTTGTCAACCAGGCTGGCTGGCCTCAAACTCCCAGAGATCCACCTGCCTCTCTGCCAGATATGGAACCAGTCATCTTGGTTAGTTCAAAAGCCACCCCATAAACACACACACACACACACACACACACACACACACACACACACACACACACAGAGGCACACCCAGAGAAACATTTTTTTTTTTGGTTTTTCGAGACAGGGTTTCTCTGTGGCTTTGGAGCCTGTCCTGGAACTAGCTCTGTAGACCAGGCTGGTGTCGAACTCACAGAGATCCGCCTGCCTCTGCTTCCCGAGTGCTGGGATTAAAGGCTTGCGCCACCACCACCCTGCGATGCCCCGACTATAAAAATGGGTTTCAGAAACCGGCCTTTTGCCACAGTGTCAGAAGCCCAAACTCTGCCTGTGGTCTCAGCTAGCTGATAAGCTTCTGTGACTCGCAGTGTGTTTTTATTTTTAAGTTTGTTTTTTGTTTATTAGACTTGGTGGTGTTCTCATCTTTGCATGACCCCCCCCCCCCCTCGACCCAACATTTAAGTGTCTTTCAACCATTTTAGATCCCTCTGTTGAGAGTTCTCTGTTTAGGTCTGTACTCCATTTTTTAAAATTGGATTATTTGTTCTTTGGATGACCAATTTCTCGAGTTCTTTGTGTATTTTGGAGATTAGTGAAGATCTTTTCCCATTCTGTAAGGCCGTCGTTTTGTCTTGTTGGCCATGTTCTTTGCTTTACAGAAGCTTTTCAGTTTCAGGAGGTCTCAGTTATTAATTGTTTCTCTCAGTGTCTGTGCTTCTGGGGTTCTATTTACCAAGCGTTCTCCTGTGTCAATGTGTTCAAGTGCATTTGGTGTTTTTATTTTTATATTCTTTTATTGTGGATGAAGTCAATTATTTGAACTCTCAAATATTTTTATTGATATTATCTCTCTATTTGTTTGCTTATTTGTGGTTGTTCAACTAAGGTTTCGTTGTGTACCCTTGTATGCCCTGGGACTCACTTTGTAGACAAGACTGGCCTCAGACTCACAGAGATCACAGAGAGTGATCTTCCTCTGCCTCCTAGTGCTGAGATTAAAGGCATGCACTAAACACCTTTTTTTATATATTTATTTTCCTAATAATTTATTTATTTTCATTTTACTGGCATTGGTGTTTTGCCTGCATGTATGTCTATCTGAGGGTGTCAGATCTTGGAGTTACCGACAGCTGTTGACTGCCATGTGGGTGGTAAGGAATTGAACCTGGGTCCTCTGGAAGAGCAGTCAGAACTCTTAACCACAGAGCCATCTCTCTCCAGCCCTCACCTTTTTTTTTTTTTTGAAAACGGGGTTTCTCTGTGTCACTTTGCCTGTCCTGAATCTCAATCTGCAGAACAAGGGAGCCTTAAACTCACAGTGATCTGCCTGCCTTGGTCTCCCTGATCTTGGAGGTGTTTTTATCATCCCTCTGTCTGGCTATCTAGCTATCTATCCATTCATTTAATTTTTTTTTGTTTTCTGAGACAGGATTTTTCTCTAGCTTTGGAGTCTGTCCTGGGTTCAGACCTGGTCACAGCTGTACCTGGAAACAAACCAAAACAAAAACAAAGCAAAGCAAAGCAAAAGCCAGGCAGGACTGTATGGTTGACCTTCCCTTTCCCCCTCCCCCATGGGCTCCTCAGAGGCGGTGAGGCCTCCTGCAGGGAATCCACAGAGCCTCTGCCCAAGGCTCTCCAGGGAACCCACTCTCTCCCTTTCCCCCAGCCCCAGGGCTGCCGGCCACATCTATCTCAGGCATATGTGGCGGGCACTCTGGCTATCCGGGACGTGACAGACACAGACACACAGAAGCAGGGAGGAATGGTGCCCACTCTCTCACTAGATGCAGGCATGCAGGAGGAACAATGAAAGAATGAGAACTGGAGAGATGGAATTTCTGGAATGTCCAGAAACCACATGGTGGGGATCTAGTGCCCTCTTCTGGTGACAGGGAGTACAGCACAGATTTGGGTTCTTGTGCTCCTGAGACCTACCCCAATTTAATAGTGACATTAACCTATCATACCCTATGTATCACATATAGGCTTGCTTGATATCACACACATACACTGCCTGCGTTTCTGCCTGACCCCTGTGAAAGAGCCTGGTACCTTCAGAAGACAGAAGATGGGGTGTGGGTCTGTCTGTCTGTCTATCTGTCCATCTATTCTTCCATAAAGTATTTATTCCTTTTTTGTTTGTTTTGTGACAGGGTTTCTCTCTAGTTCTCTCTAATTGAGTCAGTCCTGGAACTAGCTCTTGGAGACCAGAACGAGTGCTGGAATTAAAGGCGTGTACCACCATTACCCGGTTAGAAGTCTTTTTAAAAAGTAGGCAATCAGAGCTACAAATTTCCTCATAGGACTGATTTTACTGTGTGCCAGGGTTTGTGTAGGGTTTTGCTTTCATTTTCTTGAGTGAATCCCCCCCCCCCCGTCTCTCTTATTCTAGAGATCTGTTTTGTCTTCCATGAGCTCTGAGGGGCACTTGGCTTGAGTGTGATCCACACACAGACTTACTATTAAGGAAAGTTCAAGATCAAGATCCTTTCCTAACTCTGTGACCTTGCAACAGAGAAGTTTCAAGGGGTGTGAAGGGTGTGCCTACTGACACTGGAATTCATTTGATCTGCTAGGCAGCAAATGCTATGGATTGTGTATGTGTGTGTCTCTGTTAGTTTAGGTGTCTTTCCAGTCAACGTTGGTGTAATTACCGTGCGTCTGTATATTCAGTGCTGTGATCCTTTCAAATGGTTGTGAAGGGAGCCCTAGCCTAGGAATGACTTCAGTGAGGCGTTATTTTCCTATCCTAACTCTGTGACCTTGCAACAGAGAAGTTTCAAAGGGTGTGAAGGGTGTGCCTACAGCTCCACTGGCCTTCCTCGACGTGTACAGCTGTTGCCTTTCCTGTCAACATTCTTGTTGGAGTTGGGAAATTGCTGATTTGAACTCAGCCAATTTCATGGAATAGCCCTGGCTGTCCCGGAACTCATTTTTATAGACCAGGCTGTCCTTTTGGTGACGTTCTATTTTTTTTCTTCCTCTTATTTTTCTATCTGCAGTCAACATTGGTGTAAGGTCTGGGCACCTGTATATTCACTGCTCTGATCCTTCTCTCCTTCCTTCCTTCCTTCCTTCCTTCCTTCCTTCCTTCCTTCCTTCCTTCCTTCCTTCCTTCCTTTCTTGATCCCATTTCCTCAAGCTTTTTTTGATGTGTTCTTTATTCAGTTTGATGCATTTTGTTAATTATGTTTGCATCTTTGTTCATAAGTGAGAGTAGTTTGTAATTCTCTTTCTTTGTTCTAATATTGTGGAGTCAGGCTTTTGTAGTATGATCTAAGGATTCTCTGGATATCCTTGATGTCTGTTGTCATTTATCCCTTTTCATTTCTGACTGTGTTAATTTGGATTTTCTATCTCTGCTTTTTTATTAGTTTGCGTAAGAGTTTGGATAAGTGTTTCTCCACTTTCTTTATGTGCCATGAACTTTCTTCTTAGCACTGAATTCATAGTGTCCCATAGGTTTGTGTACTTTGTGGCTTCATTTTTGTTTAATTTTAGGAAGTCTTTAATTTCTTTCTTATTTCTTTTTTGACCCAGGGGTGGTTCAATAGTTTACTTTTCAATTTCCATGAATTTGTATGATTTCTCGTAGTATTGTTGTTAATTTCTAACTTTAAACCTGGTGATCCAATAAGACACATAGGGTTACTCCAATTTTTTCATATCTGCAGATGTTTGATTTGCTATGGAGTATGTGGTCATTCTTAGAGAAGGTTCTGAGGTGCTGAGAAGAAGGTATAATTTTGCGTTTAGGTGAAATGTTCTGTACATGTCTGTTAATTCCTTTTCATCTATGCCATCTGTTAGTTTCCTCATTTCTCTGTGAATTTTTTGTCTGGTAGACTAACATTGTGGTTAGTGGAATGTAGAAGTCTCCACTAGCAGTGTGCGGATTTTGATGTATGTTTTAAGCTTTAGTAATGTTTCTTTCTTTCTTTTTTTTTTGGTTTTTCGAGACAGGGTTTCTCTGTGGTTTTGGAGCCTGTCCTGGAACTAGCTCTTGTAGACCAGGCTGGTCTCGAATTCACAGAGATCTACCTGCCTCTGCCTCCCGAGTGCTAGGATTAAAGGCGTGCGCCACCACCACCCGGCTAGTAATGTTTCTTTTACATATGTGAGTGCTCTTGTATTAGGGGCATAAATGTTAAGGATTGAGACTTCAGTTTGATAGATTTATCTTGTTATGAGTATAAACTGTCTTTCTTCATCTCTTCTTATTTATTTCATTTTGAAATCTAATGTTAGATATTAGGATAGCTACACCTTTTTTTTTTAGGTGCAATTAATCGGAAAACCTTTTCCTAATCCTTTACTCTGAGGAAATGTCTGTCTTTGAGGTTGAGGTGTGTTTCTTGTATACAGCAGAAAGCTGGCTCTTGTTTTCCTATCCATTTTCTTAGCCTGGGTCCTTTTATAGGTGAGTTGGGACCATTGATATTAAGTGCTATTAATGTCCAGTGGTTGTTAATACCTGTTCTGTTTCATTGAGAGTGGTTGTGTGTTTCCCTTCCTTTGGTTTTGCTGATGTGAGGTTATCTGTTGCTTGATTATTTTGTGTGTGAAGTGAGCTTCCTTGGGTTGGGGTTTTCCTTCTAGTACTTTCTGTAATGCTGGGTTTGTGATATATATTGTGCAAATCTGGTTTTGTCATGGATTATCTTGTTTCCTCCATCGATGGTGATGGAAATGTTTGCTGGGTATAGATATCTGTGCTTGCATCTGTGGTCTCTTAGTGTCTGCAGCATATCTGACCAGGGCCTTCTTGCTTTCTTGGTTTCCATTGAGAAGTCAGGTGTCATTCTGATAGATCTACCTTTATATGTTACTTGACCTTTTCCCTTTGCTGCTCATAATATTCTGTCTTTAGTCTATATGTTTTGTGTTTTAATTATTATATGGTGAGTGGACTTTATTTTTATCCAGTCTATCTTGTGTTCTGTAAGCTTCTTCGATCTTTGTAGGGCTATCTTTCCTTAAGTTTGTATCATTTTGTTTAATGTGTTTTCTTTGAGCTGGAGTTCTCCTTCTATCCCTATCATTCTTAGGTTTTGAGTTTTGATGTTTTCCCAGATTTCCTGGATGTTTTGTGTTAAGTATTTGTTAGATTTAATGTTTTCTTTGGCTGATGAATTTATTTCATATAGCTATGTTCAACCCCTGAGATTCTCTCTTCCATCTTTTCTATTCTGTTGATGCAATTCTTACAGTGGCTGTCTGAGTCTCTGGGAACTGTTCTTGGTCTGCTCTGTGTCTCATGCTCTCTTGCTCTGTTCTCCTGGGTTGCTCTCACAGCTTGTGCTTTAGAGTTCTGCTCTTCCAGAGGTCCTGAGTTCAATTCCCAGCAAACACATGGTGGCTCACAACCATCTGAAAAGAGATCTGGCGCCCTCCTATGGCATGTTAGTATAAACGGAGGCAGAAAGTTGTATACATAATAAATTAATCTTTAAAAAAAATAAAGAGGGAAACTGACAATAAAATACTTTAAAAGAAGGTTGACCATTTAACTTCTGAACAGGTTGTTAGTGGTAGTTAAGATGACTATAGTGATTAAGAATGTTAATAGGTATTTGATAAACCGATCTAGGTTTGGGTCTGAGTGTATATATCATATAGAAAATTCTATAATCGATCTAGGTTTGGGTCTGAGTGTATATATCATATAGAAAATTCTATAATTGATCATGTGACGAATAGGGCTACAGGTAAGAAAACGATTGAGAAAAGGTCAAATTTTAGGCTTAGTGAGAGTTTAACAGCTCTTGCATGCTTTCTGGGTAAATAAGGATATTTATATCCTATCTTCAGATTCACAGTCTGGTATTTTTTAAACTATATTAATACAGTGTGGAGCCCATAATTAGCTTAGGGTTAATAGTAAGTAGGACGAGAGGTAAAATATGGATAGCTATGAGTGTCGATTCTCGTGTGTGTGAAGGTTGTAAGTTATTTATATGGTTGGTTAGTTTACCCCGTTGTGTGGTGACAATTATGTAGATCGAGTAAAGGGAGGTAACAGGGATGTTTGTTCCTAGTAGAATAATGGATGGATTTGATCAAGAGAATAAGGAGATTGTAATTATTAGTTCTCCAATTCAATTGATTGTTGGTGGTAGGGCAAGATTAGCTAAACTTGCTATGATTCATCATGTGGCCATTAGAGGGAATCCTATTTGTAGACCTCGGGCTATGATTATTGTTGGACTATGGATGCGTTCCTAGTTTGTGTTTGCTAGACAGAACAATAGGGAGGATGTTAAACCATGGGCAATTATTAATGCTGTAGCTCCCATAAAACTTCATGGGGTTTGGATTATGATGGCGGCCATGACTAGGGCCATATGGCTGACTAAAGAATAAGGGATGAGCGATTTTAGGTCCATTTGTCGGAGGCAGATGGAGCTGGTTATAATTATTCCTCATAGTGACAATAGGATAAAAGGACAGGCTATATATCTAGTTACTGGGTCTAGAATTGTAGAGATTCGTATGCCATATCCCCCTAGCTTTAGTAGAATTGCTGCGAGGATCATAGATCCTGCAATGGGGGCCTCGACATGGGCTTTAGGGAGTCCTAGGTGGACTCCATATAGGGGTAGTTTAACTATAATTATATAATAATACAAGCTAGTCATAGGATGATATTAGACCATGTTTGGTTGATTGGTGAGGAGTTTTTTAGTGTTATTAGGGTAAGGTTTAATGTTCCTGTTGAGTTTTGAATGCAGATTAAGGCAATTACTAGGGTGATGGATCCTACTAAGGTGTAAAATAAGAAGTAAATCCCTGCGTTAAGTCGTTCTGTTTGGTTCCCTCGTCGTGTCATAATAATAAGGGTTGGAATGAGGGTGGCTTCAAATGGGACATAGAATATGATGAGTTCATTGGCAGAGAATGTCATGATAAGTAGAGTTTGGAGGTACACTAGTAGGGAAATGTTTAGTTTTTTGATATGATTTTAGCTGGCCAGGAGTATTCGTGGAAGTTGTTAGGACTAGAAGTGGGACAGATAAGGGGTCTGCGGAGAATATGGTAGAGAAGCTCAGGCTGTTTTCATTGTTTTGTCATAATAGGTTAATAGAGACAAGGTTAATTAGAAGGCTATAGGTTGTCACCATTGATCCATACTTTTTTGTCACTTGAAAGTCAGGTTAGGGGTAATAGTATGAATGATAGGAAAATAATTTTTAGCATTGTAGAAGGTTTAGGTTATGTACGAAATCAGAGCCATAGGTGTTTGAAATTTTTGCTAATAGGGCTAGCCCTACAGCTGCCTCACAGGCAGCAAATACTAAGATAAGATAATGATGGGGATTGGGAATATAATTATGGAGTGTGTGTTTAAGGGTGTGATAAATAAGGATAATATTATACCTTCTAGGCAGAGGAGGGTAGATAGTAGGTGCAATTGGAATATAAGGGTTCCTAGGAAAGAAAAAGTAAAGGACAGGGTAATGTTAAGTACGGCAGGTGTCATTTTTGGTAATTATGATATCATCATAATCTAATGAGTCGATATCATTAATGTCAATGAAACTAATTACCAGTTATTCTGTTCATTCTAAGCCTTTTTGTGTCCACTCATAAGCTAGGCCGAGGGCTAGGATTGTGATGAGGATAAATGCGATGATTGTTGGTATGTTTCTGTTGGGGAATTGTATCGCTCAGGGTAATGGAAGGAGTTAATGTGATTTCAAGATCGAAGAGTAGGAAGGTGATCGCTACTAGAAAGAATTTCATTGAGAAGGGTAGTCGAGCTGAGCTTATAGGGTCAAATCCGCATTCCTATGGGTTGGCTTTTTCAGTATAGATGTTAAAGTGAGTAAGTCAGAAGGCTACGGGAATTAGGGTTATGGCTAGGGTGATGTTTACTAGTAAGATAAGTATTATGTTAATTACTTTCTTTTAGGTTGCACTAGAACTAACTGATTGAAGTCAGATGTACTGATTATACTAAGAAAGTATGATCCTCATCAATAATCAGATACATATAGGAATAATCATGCTACGTCTACGAAGTGTCAATATCTTGCTGCTGCTTCGAAGCCAGAGTGGTGTTTAGATGTGAAGTGGTATTTTAATTGTCGTGGGAGACAAATAATTAGGAAGGTGGAGCCAATGATGATGTGGAGGCCATGGAATACGGTTGCCGTGAAGAATGTGGATCCGTAAATTCCATCTGACATAGAGAATGGTGTTTCGAAATATTCTGAGGCTTGTAGAATGGTGACATAGACTCCCAGTATGATTGTGATAAAATAGGGCTTGGTGTGTGTTATTTCGTTTGCCTTCTATTAGGCTGTGGTGGGCTCATGTGATAGATACTCCTGATGCTCGTAAGACTGATGTGTTTAGGAGTGGAACTTCTAGAGAGTTAAGGGGTGTAATTCCTGTTGGTGGCCAGCAGCCCCCGAGGTCATGGGTTGGGGCTAGGCTTGAGTGATGGAATGCTCAGGAGAAACCTGCAAAGAGAAACACTTCCGGAGATGATAAATAGGATTGTTCCATAGCGTAGGCCTTTTTGTACAATAGGTGTGTGATGTCCTTGATAAGTGCCTCCTCGGATTACATCACGTCATCACTGATATATAGTGAGTGAATTACCTAGGAGTCCTAGTGATAGAAGGATAGCTGAACTGTAGTGGAATCATATAACTAAACCTGAGGTTAGCAGTAGGGCAGAGAAGGGCTTGGGTTTACTATATGGAAAGGATGAGTTTGGTGGGTCATTAGGTGTTATCATGTAGGTAGAGGCTTACTAGTAAGGCAAATACGTAAGCTTGAATTAGGGCTACGGCAAACTCTAGGAAAGTAAGAAGGGCTAAAATGATGAATGTGATTGTAGCTGTTGGTGGGCTAATGCTGTGAGAACTACTGTAGCACCATTGATTAAGTGAATTAATAAGTGACCTGCGGTGATGTTAGCTAGGGCTATGGGTTAGATGAATAAGCTGGTGGTTTCAATAATGATTAATATAGGAATGAGGGAGATAGTGGTACCCTGGGGTAGGAAGTGGGCTAACGAGGCTTTCGGTTTATGGCGGAAGCTGAGGATTACGGCTCCATCTCATATTGGGATTGCTATTCCTAAATTTGTTGATAATTGTGTTGTTGGGGTGAATGTGTGTGGTAAGAGTCCTAGAAGGTTAGTTGAGCCAATAAATATAATTAAGGATACTAGTAGGAGTGATCGTGTGCGTCCTTTGGGTGAGTGGATTAGCATTATTTAATAATGAGTTTGAGTAATTGTTGAAATGAGTGGAAGCGGTTTGAGACCAGTCGTTTGGAAGAAGTTATAAAGTATTGATGGGAGTATAATAAGTACGACAATTATTGTAGGGGTAATGAAAAACGCGAATAAATTTTCATTCATTTTGATTCTCAGGGGTTGTTTTTTTTTAACATTTATTTATTTATTTATTATGCACACAATATTCTGCCTGTGTGTATGTATGCCTGCAGGCCAGAAGAGGGCACCAGACCCCATTACTGATGGTTGTGAGCCACCATGTGGGTGCCGGAACTCGAACTCAGGACCTTTGGAAGAGCAGGCAATGCTCTTAACCTCTGAGCCATCTCTCCAGCCCTTTATTTATTTATTTATTTATTTATTTATTTATTTATTTATTTTTTGCTTGCTTTTATAAGTCTAATTGACTTGACTTGATGGAGTTTGTGGGACATTGTGAAGTGAGATTTTTAGCTGTATACGAATGAACAGTGTGATTGTCGTTGACAGGACCGTAATAAATCATGTGGATGTATCCAGTTGTGGCATTCACTATGGAGACTAACTATCTCTAACTTTAACTTAAAAGGTGAACGCTCTAAGCTTCGTAATGTAATTAGATTATTGATAAAGATCAATCTTCAATATCATTTGTGGCCCATTGTTTTTACTGTGAGGGCTAGGTTGTTAATTTCGTCTATTATGTACAAGATTTGTAAGGAAGGCAGGGCAATTAGAATCAGGATTATGGCGGGTAAGAGGGTTCAGATCGTCTCTACTTCTTGGGTGTCATACTGGTAGTTTCAATGCACAGGTCTAAAGACAGCCATTTACTGAGGCATATTGCTCCCCGAGATGATGGGAATTTAGGACAGAAGAGAAAAGGAGCTGTATGAAGTTTCACTTTATCCATTATAAAACTTCCACTCCACATCAAGAGCCCCAGTGGATACTGTGGAGAACCTACTCTATAGTTAGTTCTGTTGTCTTTATGAGATTACTTATATCTAGTACTAAAAACACCATTCTAAGTGTCTGGTCATGAAAATTTATTAATTCTTCTACAATAGGTGAAGAAGCATCTTTTTAAAAATATTTATTTATTTATTTTATTTATTTATTATGTATAAAGTATTCTGTCTGTGTGTATGTCTGCACTCCAGAAGCGGGCACCAGACCTCATTACAGATGGTTTGTGAGCCACCATGGGGTTGCCGGGAATTGAACTCAGGACCTTTGGAAGAGCAGGCAATGCTCTTAACCTCTGAGCCATCTCTTCAGCCCCAATGAGGAGGAAGCATCTTGTAAGCCAATTTGGAATGGGTAAGCCATATAAGATAGATAGAGTTTAGTCTATAATTTAACTTTGACAAAGTTATGTAATTTATTTACTAATATTTCATTGAGAAAGACATAGAGGCTATGGTGCTGGCTTGAAACCAGTTTTAGGGGGTTCGAATCCTTCCTTTCTTATTTTACCTTAATGAATGTTGGCTCTTATTGTGGCCAATGTAAAGTAAGCTCGTGTGTCTACGTCAGGTCCTACTGTGAACAATAAATCCTAGGAATCCCATAGATATTATAGCTCAGACTATTCCTATGTATCCGAATGGTTCTTTTTTGCCTGAGTAGTAGGTTACGATATGGGAGATGATGCCAAAGCCAGGGAGAATAAGAATATGTACCTCTGGGTGGCCAAAGAATCAGAACAGGGGTAGATAGAGGATGGGGTCGCCCCCTCCATCTGGGTCGCAGAGAGTGGTATTTAGATTACGGTCTGTAAGAAGTATTGTAATTCCTGCGGCTAGAATAGGGAGGGAAAGGAGTAGAAGGACAGCAGTGATTAGGACGGATCAGATGAATAAGGATCAAACTGGTTCAAACTGGATAAAACCAGTGTAGACGCATTAAAAACGGGATCAAACTGGATCAGACCTGTTCAAACTGTTTCAAACTGGATCAAACCAGTGTAGACCGCTTATTGTGTCATAGCTGGTGGTTTCATATTGATGATTGTGTAGTAATGAAGTTAATTGCCCCAAGAATTGAGGGCATGTCAGGAGCCAATTTCCTCCTAAAATCATTACAGGAACCATCACCCTGGGGAGTCTGCAGAGAACCCCACACCCCTCATTGTGTTAGGAATCAAAGCCTACCCCACACCCAAATTGGCTGTTAATGAGAGCTATCTGTTAGCGGAACCCATCCCACATTCCAAACTATCTGGAGAACTAGGTGTGTCATCTCCTAGTTGCGACTTCTTGGGCTACAGTGACCTGACTGAAGGTAACCTGGCTACGTGATCAACGAGAACCACGTGACCAACGTGAACCACGCGGCAAGAGCCCAGACCCCTGTGCCCATCCCCCAACTCTTTACTCTATATAAGTTGTCCCCCATCTCTAATAAACGGAGGCTCTGACAAACTTTGCATGGCCTTCTTCCTGTCTCCTAGCCCATATCTTCCAGGTAGTGCCTCTCCGTGACCCTGGAATAACTGAACTGCCAGGCGGGCTACTAACCCTAGACTAAGTAGCCCGCCAAGGCAATCAACAAGGGCACACGTGCTATTTGTAGTGAAAAAAATGGTTAGGTCAACTGATGCCCCAGCATGTGCTAATGGAATGTAAAAACAGTTCAGCCTGTTCCTGCCCTGGCTTCTACTATTGCTGATGCCAGTAAAAGGAGAAACGATGGGGGTAAAAGTCAGAAACTTATATCGTTTATTCGTGGGCATGCTATATCTGGGGATCCGATTGAACGTGGGACAAGTCAGTTGCCGAAGCCACCGATTGTCATTGGCATAACTATGAAGGAAATTATTACGAATGCGTGGGCTGTGACAATTACGTTATAGATTTGGTCATCGCCTAATAGGGCGACTGGTAGAGAATAATCAGCGGTTCATGAACATAGGTAAAATGGCTGAGTAAAGCATTAGACTGTAAATCTAAGCACAGAGGAGAAAGCCTCTTTTGACCAGGCCTTAAGGTGATAATCACATCGAATTGCAAATTTCGAAGGTGTAGAGCAATGACTCTACTGAGGCTTCTTTGGCCCCCTTTCTGATAGGCGGGAGAAGTAGATTGAAGCCATATTAGGGTGTTAATTAGCTGTTAATTAAAAGTTTGTAGGTTTGAGTCCTTTCTATCTAGTAGAGGATTTAGCTTAATTAAAGCAATTGATTTGCACTCATTAGATGTAAGATGTAGTCTTGCAGTCCTTATCAGAAGTTAAACTTTGTGGGTTTGCTTAGGGCTTTGAAGGCTCTTGGACTAACTATCCTAAACTTCTGCTATAGAAGTAAGGGAGATAGGGGAAGTATTAGTGTGCTAATGACGATTATTGGTGATAACATGTTGTTGCTTTTTGTATGGTTTTGGTGAATGTATATTTTGGAGTTGTTATTGCTTGGGAAGGTGGTTAGTGAGGTTGAATAAATTAGTCATATATAAAAGAATAGATTGATTAGGGCGGCCATTGCTATTAATGTATCTAAAGATAGGTTGTTTTTTATGAGTTCAGTGATAATAGCTCATTTAGGTAGAAACCATGTGAGTGGTGGCAGTCCTCCTGTTGATGATAAAATTAATGAAATTATAGGTAGGGCTATTGGTCTTTTATTTCACATAAGTGAAATGGATGTGATTGACGTAAATGAGTGGGCGTGGAAGATAAAAAAATATGGGGATAGGTATAATGATGTAGATTAGGAGGTTTAGGGTTGTTAGTGATGGGTTGTAGGGTAAAATAGAGACTATTCAGCCTATGGGCAATGGATGAGTAGGCTAGGATTTTTCATGTTTGTGTTTGGTTAAGTCTGTTTCATGCTCCAATTAATACTGAAATAATGGCTGATAAAATCATTAGATTAGGTGCTGGAGAGATGGCTCAGAGGTTAAGAGCATTGCCTGCTCTTCCAAAGGTCCTGAGTTCGAGTCCCGGAAACCCCATGGTGGCTCACAGTCATCTGTAATGGGGTCTGGTGCCCTCTTCTGCCCTGCAGCATACACACAATGGTCAGGCTGGGATTTGGAGTCACAATGGTTCTTGTGTATAGATAAGAGATTGGATTGAGGTAGACTCATTTATTTTATTTTTTTTATTTTTTATTTTTATTTATTTATTTATTTTTGGTTTCTCGAGACAGGGTTTCCTTGTGGCTTTGGAGCCTGTCCTGGAACTAGCTCTGTAGACCAGGCTGGTCTTGAACTCACAGAGATCCGCCTGCCTCTGCCTCCCGAGTGCTGGGATTAGACCCATTTATTAAACGGACGGATAAGAGAATGATTGCTATTGTCACTTCATATGCCACTGCTCGCAGGGCCCCGAACATTGAGTATTTGGAGTTGGATGCTCAGCCTCATCCTAGGATGGAGTATACTGAAAGGCTTGATGTGGCTAAAATAAATAGGATCCCCAGTTTTAGGTTCACTAGGGGATGTGGTACGGGGAGTGGAATTCATAGGCTTAGGGCTAGTGATAGAGATAATGTTGTGGCAATAATAAGTAGGGTTGTAGAGGTAGCTATGGGGCGTAGGGGTTCTGTAATGAATAATTTTATAGTGTCTGCAAATGGTTGAAGAATTTCATAAGGGTCCTACGATGTTTGGGCCTTTTCGTAGTTGTATGTAATCTAGGATTTTTCTTTCAATAAGGTAAGAAATGCTATATCAACTAGTACTGGTACTAAGAGTATTAGGATATTGATGAAATACACTATTAGGGAGAGGATTTGAACCCCTGGGGACACGGTTTTATTTTTTTTTATTTTAGTTTTTTAAATTTATTATTTTATTTTTACGCAATTTCCTGGCTCTGCCACCCTAATAAAACCCTTGTCTAGGGTGTTGTTAAACAAACTTACTAAATTAAGATAATTTCATATATTAGTTTTAAGGCGCTTAGGTTAAGTAGGCCTCATTTCTCTTTTCCATTCGTACAGGGAGAAACAGTTAATAGATAGAAACCGACCTGGATTACTCCGGTCTGAACTCAGATCACGTAGGACTTTAATCGTTGAACAAACGAACCATGAATAGCTGCTGCACCATTGTGATGTCCTGATCCAACATTGAGGTCGTAAACCCTAATTGTCGACATGGGCTCTTGAATAGGATTGCGCTGTTATCCCTAGGGTAACTTGGTCCGTTGATCAAATAAAATAGGCAATGAATCAATCAATTTTAGATGATCGCTAAATGTTCTTTCTCACCATTTCTTGCATCCACCAATTAATGAATCAAGAATCAGGATAAAGAACCAAATTACAATAGTTGAACTACTGTGACAAAAATAGAACTGGATAAAATGGTGTTCCCCTGCCTAAAAGAACTGTTATTTTACATATTTAAGATGCACAGTCTTAGATAAAATGTGTTACTAATCCTTGGTGTGCTCTAATATATAAATCACTAAACTTTGGAGCACATCACACCATAAACCTGTTTCACCTTTTATATTAATTTTTGTGGATTATAATTACATCATCACTTTCTTCTAAGACTTTCCAGAAATGAGAAAAATCATGAATTTTGCTTTATCAAGAGTTGCTGTTTGAATGTGACTTAGGTTTGGCTTCAGAACATCTGAGCTATGAGGGAAAGGGTTGATTACAGTGGTCAGTGACTCTGTAATGGAACACACATGCCATGGACACCATAATTTGGAAGGGGAACAGGGAGTGCTCTGAGAGCCTGGAAGAGTTTCTACTAAAATACCAATTTTCCAGACTGGAGCCCTGTGTTCCCCTAGGGTGGAATGGCAGAGCTGGGAAGGGCTGTGCTGGCTTTGTCATTTGATTTCTGCTCATCTAGTAGGGCAACTGCGACTGTCTTGAGGCTCAGCTGGGCAAGTCTAGCTCTTGTGTCCAGATTGCAGGTACGAAAAGAATGCATTACCACATATAGCTTGAAAATAATTTTTATGGTCTACATCTCCTGTTCTTATCATGGCCAAGGAGGCCAGAAGATGGTGTCAGAAGCCCTGGTACTAGAGTTACAGATAGTAGTGAACTTCTATATGTACCAGGAATAGAATCTGGATGCTCTGACAGAATCTTCAGTGCTCTTAACTGGTAAGATATTTTCTAGACTAAGTTTTCTATTCTTGATTTTACTGTCCAAGGCAGCCCAGTCAGGCTCAAACAACCGATGCTGGTTAAAAAGTAAAAAATGTCCTCTATATGAGAAAATAAATCTCAGGAAGGGATGAGCTCTCTAACTGTTTATCCAATACAACATGATCAGCCAATTATCCATCTATACACAATCAACAAAAATGGATGCATCCGTTTGTCTTCATGTGTTTGAGCATATGGATTCACCCAAACTTAACAAGGAAGAAATTGGAAGGGATTTGGGAATGGAGGGAATGAAGAGATAAAAAGGGAAAATGATGCAATATTTTTTAATTATCATTTTATAGTGGTTTCTGGCTGTCTGGCTTGCTTAGACCCAAAATAATCACAAAAAACTGTATTGATTAAATAACTGCTTGGCCCATTAGCTCTAGCTTCTTATTGGCTAGTTCTTACATATTAATTTAACCCATTTCTATTAATCTGTGTATTGCCACATGACTGGCTTACCAGCTAGATTCCAACCATGCTATAGACCACGCCAGTTTTCTTCATCCATTAACCAATAAAATTAACACATAGACAGAAGGACCTTCCTCACCAGTATGGAAATAAGTTTTAAATAAAAAGAGGGACTAAAGAGACGGTTCAACAATTAAGAACACTGGGTGAGGGCTGGAGAGATGGCTCACAGGTTAAGAGCACTGCCTGCTCTTCCAAAGGTCCTGAGTTCAATTCCCAGCAACCACATGGTGGCTCACAGCCATCTGGAATGAGGTCTGGTGCCCTTTTCTGGCATACACACAGACAGAATATTGTATACATAATTAATAAATAAATATTTTTTTTAAAAAAAAAGAACATTGGGTGTTGTTACAGATCCCAAGGTTCCATTCCCAGAATCTACATGGTAGCTAACCATTTGCTGTAACTTCAGTCCCAGGCATCTTCTGCCTTCTTCTGGCCTCTGTAGGTACTGTGCACAGACAGATGCTGGGAAAACACCCTTACAACTATTTAGGTGAATAGAGTTCATCATAGCCATCCATCCGAGAACAGAGTATACAGTGCCGTTAAGTGACCTTTCCTTGATTTTTTTTAAATTTATGTTCTCTATCTTTTGTATCTGTGGCATTGTGGCATTGGTACAGTTATCTTTTAGATCAAACATCAAGATGGACAGGCCACATAGGCTCCCTCTGATGTGTGTTTTACCTAATATCCACCTATAAGTGAGTAAATATCGTATTTTTCTATGTGATTCTGGGTTTCTTCACCTAGGATATTGGTGAATTCTAAATATTTATTTATTTATTATGTATACAATATTCTGTCTGTGTGCATGTCTGCAGGCCAGAAGAGGGCACCAGACCCCATTACAGATGGCTGTGAGCCACCATGTGGTTGCTGGGAATTGAACTTAGGACCTTTGGAAGAGCAGGCAGTGCTCTAACCACTGATCCATCTCTCCAGCCCCATGGATATTTTTTTTTAGCTGGGTAGAACACAGGAAACACCAACTGTCAGGTAAGGAGCCTAGTCGCCAGAACATGAACCAATTGCCTTAACCAAGATAGGGTGCCCAGGCTTTCAGCTCTTTTTTAATAGTTTTTACACCACTCCCCTTGGGCTGGAAGTGGCTATGGGACTACATTTCCCATGGTGCCCTGTGTCAGCGGCAGGAAGTGGCCAACCAAGACTCCATTTCCCAGCACTCCTGGCGCCCGTGACAGGAAGTGGTGACAGAGAGGACACTGGGGCCCTCGTGGGTGAGGGGCGGGGACACAGAGGTGATTGACAGGAGGGAGGGTGGGGACACAGATTTTACAAAACTGTCAATTCTGTGTATCCATTTCCGGATCCTGTGTGTTTTGTCAGTGACTGAGGTATGGGCAGTTTGTTTCCCATAGGCTGGTTTTGTCAATAAGAAGACAAGATCAAACTGGATCAGACCTGATCAAAGTGGATCAAACTGGATCAGACCAGTATAGACTGCTTCAAAACCGGATCAAACTGGATCAGACCGGATCAAACAGGTTCAATCTGGGTCAAACCAGTGTAGACTAGTTCAAAAGTGGATCAAAATGGATCAGACCGGATCAAACTGGATCGAACCAGTGTAGACTGGTTCAAAACCGGATCAAACTAGATCAGACCGAATCAAAAAGGTTCAAACTGGTTCGAATGATTGTGTCTTACTACCACAGAACTCTAGAAATAAATTGAATGGCATTTTCTACAGCTCTTCGAAGAGCTTGAAGACTATTTATACAAAATATAAACTATGTATCTAAAGAACCTCATTCGTCTAACTATAAATATGACCGACATGGATGACTGTTGATCTATAACTCTTAATCCCTATCTAAGAATAAATAAATAAATAGTAAATATATATATTACAGTATTATATTAAAGAATATACAACTGTGCCATCAATGCGAACAATTACCTCCAAATGTAACCAATGGATATCAATACATAAACAATATATAAGTATCTTAGTCATAGGTAGAAATGTACACTGTAATATGATATCCATATATCAACACAATATATATCAGTGCACAAAGATGTTTTAAACATAGGTATTAGCATGCATGCATACAATATTCAACATAATTTAACTTTGTATCCATATTCAAAAATCTATACCAGCCGGGCGGTGGTGGCGCACGCCTTTAATCCCAGCACTTGGGAGGCAGAGGCAGGCGGATCTCTATGAGTTCGAGACCAGCCTGGTCTACAAGAGCTAGTTCCAGGACAGGCTCCAAACCCACAGAGAAACCCTGTCTCGAAAAAACAGAAAACAAAACAACAAAAATCTATACCAATGTAATTATCTATAAACAATAACTCACCAATACCGTTATTACCTATCCAAATTTCCATCTTTTTTTTTTCAAAAAGATCCCTGAGCTTATAAAATTCCTCACGCAACCCTCAACTCTATATTAATTATAAGCAACCCCTAAGGATCCCGTGATAGTAAAAAAATCATGGTTAAATTTCAGCATCAATGTCCTTTAAAATTGCAAATGGTCTCTGAGTATTGTGTTGAGGTCTGCCAAAATATAGGCTTCTTATTTCCTAATTCAATTTCTGACTTATCCTCCCAATTTTACACCTGAATGCTGAGGTTTCCGATTTCTGCCATTCACAGATGAAGTGTTATTTCTAGAAATACCTTGGCTTTGATTCCTTTTTAGGTGTCCAAATTTACCACGATTAAAACATTTGGTAGGTTTATGTCCCCTCATCGCTTTAGAAATTGCTAATCCTATCCAAGATTCATCATCGTAATTCGAGGTCCTAAAAATTAAAAATAATTTCCTCAATCATTTCAAAGTTTTGTATCATTGCCTTTCTTAAATCCTGAATCTCCTTACCTGCAATGTGTCTCTAGGGATTCCAGTAAGGTATCAATTTTTTGTTCCCCATTCTGCACCTGTGAGTCCAAGGTCTCCATGTTTCCTTTGAAAGAGAATATATCGGGGCTGGAGAGATGGCTCAGAAGTTAAGAGCATTGCCTGCTCTTCCAAAGGTCCTGAGTTTGAGTCCCGGCCACCCCATTCACAACCATCTGTAGTGAGGTCTGGTGCCCTCTTCTGGCCTGCAGGCATACACACAGAATATTGTATACATAATAAATATAAAAATTAGAATATTGCATACATAATAAATGAATATAAATTAGAATATTGTATACATAATAAATAAACATAAAAAGTAGAATATTGTATACTTAATAAATAAATAAATATTAACAAAATAAAGATAATACAGCCTCCTTGAATTGCCCCTGGATACCATGTAAGTTACCATCCTGGAAGTCTATCCTGTCCGTTTCCTTGTCAAAACTCGGCAATAACTTCTCAAAGTCATATTCAACAGTGTGCGACCTTTCAGGTAAATTCCTAGTACCATTATCTTAAAAAGTCAATTTGGGCTATCATGGAATCTGTGCTATCTATTGATGCCACATACTTCCACAATGAAAAAGAAACCTGCCGTTTCCCTGTCAGCCAGCAGAGGGCGCTGTTTCTGAGTTGCCACTGGAACCCTGACAAATCCTGTTTTAAAATAAATATGCTCTTTTATTTGATGGAATACTGGTAAAAAAACGAGTCAATTGAGAGGTCACAGAGAGAAAATCCATAGGCCAGGCACTGAGCACAGGAAGTCAGAGAGTTTCTAGTGGCCAATAGGCAAGGCAGCCTGGCCTCCCTCCCTCCCTCAGTCGTGGCCTGTGCCTTGTGCGAGGAGCCAGCAGTTTGTTTGAAATTATCATGCCGCAGCTTTTCTTGCCAGGAATTTCTAGGAATAATATCTCCTCTGGGAATCACAAAGATAGGAGACTTCGGCCTTCAAGGGTCAGAGGTAGGTCTGTGATTTCAAGGTTTGGCAGCGCACGCCTTTAATCCCCATGCCTGGGACGCATAGCCTGGCAGATCTCTGAGTTCTAGGGGTGGTGGCACACAATTTTATTTATTTATTTATTTAAAATATTTATTTTATTTTATTTCTTTATTTTAACTATTTATTGAGTTATTTATTTCCAGTATTTATTTTAAATATTTATTTATTATGTATACACTATTCTGTCTGTGTGTACGCCTGCAGGCCAGCAGAGGGTGCCAGACCCCATGACAGATGGCTGTGAGCCACCATGGGGTGGCCGGGACTCGAACTCAGGACCCCAGGAAGAGCAGGCAATGCTCTAACCACTGAGCCATCTCTCCAGCACCAAGAAAATTTTTCAAATGATTTACAGTGTGTAAAAAATAGGGGCAGGCTAAAATGGGCAGTTCTTAAAGTGAAAAATCAAAAAAAAAGAGGGAGTTGCTGGGTGTGGTAGTACACACCTTTAATCCCAGTGCCTAGAGGGCAGAGACAGAAGGATCTCCGTGAGTTAATTAAAATTAAATTAAAATCAAGATACACAGAGAATCTGGATACTCTATGCTATCATGCTATGTTTTCATTGTTTGAGTCGTGATAAGTAGCAACCGCGGCGAAAGGATATTTTTTTATCTGTGCTGCTAAATTAATTCAAGATAAATATTTTTAAAAGACCTTGAATGAAATTCAAAAGGAATGTTGCTCTGGAGAAGAGATTTTGCTTCTGAAAACGAGAGGCTGTGGGTTCATCCTGAGTTTCAAAGAAATAACTCTGAATTTTCTTTGGGTCCTTAAAAGATTCTCAGTGCCCCCAACCAGTGGGAATTAATCCAGGAATACTACGCACATGTTCCCAAAAAAAATGCAGTATGGGTATTTCCCCCTGTTTATCAAAAAAAAAAAGAAAGAAAAGAAATTTTTTGGTTTTTTTATATAAAGTTAAATATTGTTTTCTCAAGGTCTGTAAAAAAATTCTCTTTCGTTTTAATGGGTGATGTATCGAATTTATAGATTGCCGTTTCTATCGCTCCCATATTTACTTTGTGGATCCAATTCATCCAAGAGCATGGGAGATCTTTCAATATTTTTGGGTCCTTTTCAGTTTTTCTTCAAAGCCTTAAAGTATTGGCACATGGACCTTTCATTATTGGTTATTCTAAAATCAAGATACTTTATGCTATTTGTCACTGTTGTGAAATATGAGGTTTCCCTTATTTCCCCCTCTGCTTATCTATCCTTTGTGTATAGAAGAGGTATTTATTTTTTATTTTTATTTATTTTTTTAAAAAATTAATTTATTATGTATACAGTATTCTAATTTTTATATTTATTTATTCATCATGTATACAACATTCTAATTCTTATATTTATCTATTTATTCATTATGTATACAATATTTTGCTTCTCTTTCTATTTTTATATTTATTTATTATGTATACAATATTCTAATTTTATATTTATTTATTATGTATACAATATTCTAATTTTATATTTATTTATCATGTATGCAATATTCTAATTTTTATATTTATTTATCATGTATACAATATTCTAATTTTTATATTTATTTATTATGTATACAATATTCTAATTTTTATATTTATTTATTTATTATGTATACAATATTCTGCCTGTGTGTATGCCTGCAGGCCAGCAGAGGGCAACAGACCTCATGACAGACGGTTGTGAGCCACCATGGGGTTGCCAGGACTCGAACTCAGGACCTTTGGAATAGCAGGCCGTGCTCTAACCACTGAGCCACCTCTCCAGCCTCTCCCCCCTTTTTATTTATTTTTTCATTTTTCGAGACAGGGTTTCTCTGTAGCTTTGGGTTCCTGTCCTGAAGCTCGCTCTTGTAGACCAGGCTGGCCTTGAACTCACAGAGATCCACCTGCCTCTGCAAAATTTTTTTTGTGGCATATTAAATGCACTTTGTTGCCAGGTATGTGGTCAATTTTGGAGAATTTTCTCGAGATGCTGAGCGGGTATATTCTTTACTATTTGGGTTGAATGTTCTACAGATGTCTGTTAAGTCCATTTATTTCATTATCTCCATTATTCCTCTTATTTCTCTGTTTGGTTTGAGGCATACATTGATTTCTAGTGATGTGGGTGCTTTTATATTACTGAAATTTATATTTGGAATTCATACTTCATCCTGATGAAATATTCCTGCCATGAGTACAAAGTTTCCATCTTATTCTCTTTTGATTGCTTTAAACAAATTAAGTTTGAAGTCATTTTTGTTATATATTACTAATTAGTATTAAACCTTTTTCCTTAGCTGCTCTTATTATTTTTTCTTAATACTGTATCTTTTTTGTTTTGATTATTATGTGGTGAGGCTTTTTTTCAGTCTATTTGGTGTTCTGTATTTTTCTTTTACCTTAATAGTAATATTATTTTTTATGTTGGGAAACATTTATTCTATAATTTTGTTTAATCCATTTCCTCCATTTCATTTTTCAAGTCTTCAACTCTTTCCATTACCGGTTTGATTGCTATTTCTTGGCTTCCTTTCCCAGGGTATCTTTGATGGATTTCTCATCTCTTCAGAGTTGTTGTTATTCTTCTCATGCATTTATTTAAAGTTGTTTTTCACATTGTGTCTTTTGGTCCCTGTCTCCTTTATAATTTTACGTTTAAAGTCTATTTCTTCTACTTCCTCCAGATTAGGGTGTTCAAATTCTCCTGTTGTATATTCCCTGGGTTCTCATGCTATCACGCTGTCTTTCACATTTTTGGAGGTGTTTGTGGATTTTTTTTCTTTTTCTGCCTTCTTTTATTTCTCTTAGCTCTGGAGTCTCATTTATCCACTCCAACCTGGAGTAGGCTGTGGTGGTGGTAAAATTTTAAAATTAAAAAAAAAAACGAATTTTACCTCAACACCCCGCAGAGGGATAGGAGCCCTCAGTGTGTTGTCATAGGAGCGGCGGGGCCGCCTCCTGCCCACCCGGCTAGCTTTCCACCCGAAATAATTACACAGAAACTGCATTCTTTTAAAAAACACTGCCTGGCCCATTAGTTTCAGCCTCTTAACCCATTTCTTCCTTTTTTAAAAAAAAATATTTATTTATTATATATATAATATTCTAATTCTTTTTATATTTATTATGTATGCAATATTCTAATTTTTATATTTATTTATTATGTATACAATATTCTAATTTTTACATTTATTTATTATGTATACAATATTCTGCCTGTGTGTATGCCTGCAGGCCAGCAGAGGGCACCAGACCTCATTGCAGATGGTTGTGAGCCACCATGGGGTGGCCAGGACTCGAACTCAGGACCTCTTAGAAGAGCAGGCCGTGCTCTAACCACTGAGCCATCTCTCCAGCCCCCTCCCCTTTCATTTTGTATTAATGGAGTTTTTATTTCCTCACTTTGAGGCAGACTTGTTGGCAATCCCAAATCATAAGAATGAGAATATAAAAATGTAAGTTCCAGAAATGGAAACGTAGAATTAAAGAAAAATATGATTTTAACCATAGGAGAATGAGAGCAGACTGTTAGACAGATGCTGGAACTTTACAAGGGAAGACAATATTCAGATTAATGGAGATGCGTTAATATACGATTTAGCCATAAATACGCTTAAGCTGTTGTCCAATGAGTATTCCAGGTAATGTGGTTTCTGTTTTATTATTTAATTATTTAGATCTGAGCATCCGGGAATATTCCAAGTAATGTGGTTTCTGTTTTACTATTTAATTATTTAGGTCTGAGCATTTGGGAATATTCCAAGTAATGTGGTTTCTGATTTATTATTTAATTATTTAGGTCTGAGCATCCGGGAATATTTCAAGTAATGTGGTTTCTGTTTTATATTTATTTATTTAATATGTATACAGTATTCTAATTTTGATATTGATTTAGAATGTACACAAGATTCTAATTTTCATATTTATTTATTATGCACACAATATTCTAATTTATATATTTATTATGCACACAATATTCTAATTTATATATTTGTTATGCACACAATATTCTAATTTTTATATTTATTATGTATACAATAATGTAATCTTTATATTTATTTATTTATTTAATATGTATACAATATTCTAATTTTATATTTATTAATTATGTATAAAATATTCTAATTTTTACATTTATTTATTATGTATACAATATTCTAATTTTTACATTTATTTATTATGTATACAATATTCTAATATTTACATTTATTTATTATGTATACAATATTCTAATTTTATATTTACTTATTATGTATACAGTATTCTGTCTGCGTGTATGCCCTCACGCCAGCAGAGGGCGCCAGAACCCACCACAGATGGTTGTGAGCCACCATGAGGTGGCAGGGACTCGAACCCAGGACCTCTGGGAGAGCAGGCCGTGCTCTTAACCTCTGAGCCATCTCTTCAGCACCAAGAAAAGTTTTAAAATGATTTACAATGTGTTAAAAATATGGGCAGGCTAAAAGTTGAAGTTCTTAAAGTAAAAATCGAAAAATAAGGAATAAAGAGAGTTGCTGGGTGTGGTAGCACAAGCCTGGAGGGCAGAGACAGACAGATCTTCGTGAGTCAATTAAAATTAAATTAAAATCAAGTACAAAAATACAGATACACGGAGAATAGTGACACTCTATGCTATCATGTTATCTTTTCATGGTTTGAGTCGTGAGGAGTGGCAACCGCGGCGAGAAAGGATATTTGTTTATTAATGAATTACTTAATTCAAGGTAAATATTTTTGAAATACCTCGAATGAAATTCAAAAGCAATGTTACTCTGGAGAAGAGAATTTGCTTCTGAAAACGAGAGGCTGTGGGTTCATCCTGTTTTTCAAAGGAAATAATCCTAAATTTTCTTCGGGTCCCTATAAGATGATCCGTGCCCCAAACCAGTAGGAATTATCCAGGAATACCACGCACACATTTCCCCCCCAAAAAATCACTGTGCGTATTTTCCCCTGTTTTTCAAAAAAAAAAAAAGACATTTTTTGGTTTTTTTTTTTTTTTATAAAGTTGAATATTGTTGTTTCCTCAAGGTCTGTAAAAATTTATTTTACGTTTTCACGGGTAATGTATCAAATTTATAGATCGCCATTGCTGTAGCTCCCATATTTGTTGATCCTACTCCTACAAGACCTTGGGAGATTTTTCAATATTTTTGGGTCCTTTTCAGGTTTTCTTCAAAGCCTTAAAGTCTTATCAAATGGATTTTTCATTATCAGTTATGGTGACCCCAAGTTACTTTATGCTGTTTGTCACTGTTGTGAAATACAAAGTTTCTCTTGTTTCTCCCTCTGCTTCTCTATCCTTTGTGTATAGAAGAGGTGTTTATTTTTTTATTTTTATTTATTTTTAAAAAATATTTATTGATTTATGATGTACACAATATCCTAATTTTTATATTTATTTATTTATTATGTGTACAATATTCTAATTTTCCAGGTGGGAAGCAGATGCGGCGCCGCGGGGACACAGAGCTCTGTCCACTCCCCCCCCCCCCCCCGCCTGCACTGATTGAATACAAACGATCTATTTATTATTCAACATAATTAATCGTCCATGATATTAACTAGTTTTAAATATGAATCTAATTAACATCGATGAAATAGGCGGATGATTGAATATAGATGCAGAGCAGTTGGGGGGGCTGTAAGTGGGGGAAATTGGCAGGCACAGGGGATCATGGGAGATGTAGTCCCGCGGAGCACCGGGCAGGCAGGAAGGAAGGAGCCCGGCCTTTGAGGCCAGGGACATCGTGCCGGACCGAGTCCATCCCTGACTACAGTCAAAATGGACGCCCCGGGGAATCATGGGAGATAGCAGCGGGCAGGCAGGAAGGGAGGAGCCCGGCCTTTGTGGCCAGGGACATCCTGCTGGACCGAGTCCATCGCTGACTACAGGCAACATGGTTGTCATGGGGAATCATGGGAGACATAGTCCCGCACAGCAGCGGGCAGGCAGGAAGGGAGGACCCCGGCCTTAGAGGCCAGGGACATCCTTCTGGACCGAATCGTCGCTGACTACAGGCAAAATGGTCGTCACGTGGAATCATGGGAGATGTAGTCCTGCGGAGTAGTGGAGTGGCTCCCCACACCCCGCCCCACCCCTAGCCACGCCCTAACCTTAGGCCTAAACCAAACCCTAAGCAAGCCCCAATCACAGCACCGCCCACCCGGTAGCAATGCCGCACCCCTGGCCCCGCTTCAGCCCTAGCCATGCCCACTCCTAGCACCGCCCACACCTAGCAATGCCTCACACCTGGCCCCGCTTCAGCCCTAGCCACGCCCCACTCCAAGCACCGCCCACCCCATAGCCATGCCACACACCCGGCTTGGCCCCAACGCCTAGCCACGCCCACTTTTGCACCGCCCACCCCATAGCTCTACCGCACCCCTGGCCCTGCCCCAAACCCTGGCCACGTCCACCCCTAGCAATGCTGCACCCCTGGCCCGCCCCAAACCCAAGCCAGGCCAACTCCTAGCACTGCGCACCCCTGGCCAGCTCCCAACCCCAGCCACGCCCACTCCTAGCCCCGCCCACCCCTGTCCCCGCCACCACCCCTGGCCCCGCCCACTCCTAGCAGTCTTTTATTTCATCGATATTGAAATAGAAATATAATAATCCCTGCTGGGCCTCTACCTGCCCAGCAGGGACATCCTGCCGGACCGAGTCCATCCCTGACTACAGTCAAAATAGACGCCCCGGGGAATCATGGTAGATAGCAGTGGGCAGGCAGGAAGGAAGGAGCCCGGCCTTTGAGGCCAGGGACATCCTGCTGGACCGAGTCCATCCCTAACTAAGTCAAAATGGATGCGCCGGGGAATCATGGGAGACAGCAGCGGGCAGGCAGGAAGGAAGGAGCCCAGCCTTTGAGGCCAGGGACATCCTGCTGGACCGAGTCCATCGCTGACTACAGGCAACATCGTCGTCACGGGGAATCCTGGGAGATGTAGTCCTGCGGAGTAGTGGAGTGGCTCCCCTCACCCCGCCCCACCCCTAGCCACGCCCTAACCTTAGGCCTAACCCAAACCCTAAGCAAACCCCAATCACAGCACCGCCCACCCCTTAGCAATGCCGCACCCCTGGCCCCGCCACCAACCCTAGCCATGCCCACTCCTAGCACCGCCCACACCTAGCAATGCCTCACACCTGGCCCGCCCCAAACCCAAGCCAGGCCAACTCCTAGCACTGCGCACCCCTGGCCAGCTCCCAACCCCAGCCACGCCCACTCCTAGCACCGCCCACCCCTGGCCCCACCACCACCCCTAGCCCCGCCCACTCCTAGCAGTCTTTTATTTCATCGATATTGAAATAGAAATATAATAATCCCTGCTGGGCCTCTACCTGCTCGTTGACAAAGTCTCCGTTTACCTTTCATAATTAATCCAGAGATCTTTTCTCCGTGAGTTTTCATTCTTTGATCCAGTTTGAACCAGTTTGATCCGGTCTGATCAGGCTTGATCCGGTTTTGAACCTGTCTACACTGGTTTGATCCAGTTTGATCCAGGTGCATCCGGTCTGATCCAGTTTTTTTTTACTTGGTTTTTGTCTTAAGAAGAGTCATTCTAAAATAGCATCTTCCCTCTGGATTAAATTAAATTTAAAATTAAAAATTAAAATTATTAAAATTAAAATTCCTGTAGGAGAAATTCAGGAAAGCAATACGAATAGAAGACCACGAAGATTTGGATCCACCCTATTTACATGTTTTTTCTGTAATTTTTTCCTAAACCGTCTTCATTTCCCTTTCCGCTTCTGCTGTTAACTCTCTGGGACTCTGCAAATCTTTGTCGCTATTTGAATTTTTGATTAAATGAATTTTTTTGGAAATCGTTAAGCGTCCCTACCCTGTCTCTCTTAATTTTTTCCCTTCTGTGCCCCTAATTTCTTTAAACCCATTCTGTCACCCGGGTAATTAATTTCATTAATTAATTTCAGGAGCTGTTTGGGATCCCCATCTAGGCAAAAAATATCTTTGCTGACTCAAACAATCTTTCTAAAGTAAAATCTACAAACTCTAGCACTCGGGTTCACGTGGCAATAAAGTTTTGTGAGAAATAAAGAAAACCTGTTTGGCGTGTTTTTTTTCCGTCATCATTATTATTTTTTTTTATTATGAAATAAATATTAAAACTTTTTTTGAGTCAAATAGCAAAATGCAATCCGTAGAATGGTATTTTATAGATTTATGGAATCGCTTGCGTGTGATTTCCAAGGCTTCATTTACAACGTATCGACTCATGCTCGTGCGGTTGAGCGTTCCCAGTGGGAGTGCAGTCGACTTTTATCTCCCAGTTTGCTGAGCGTTAATATGTGTAGGCACTGGGAAGGCAAATTTTTCTCCATCCTTTTCTTTTTTAAAATATTTATCGATTTGTACACAATATTCTAATTTTATATTTATTTATTATGCACACAATATTCTAATTGTATATTTATTTATTATCTATACAATATTGTAATTTTTACATGTATTTATTATGCATACAATATTCTACTATTTATATGTATCTATTATGTATACAATATTCTAATTTTTATATTTATTTAAAATGTACACAATATTCTAATTTTCATATTTATTTTTTAAGTATACAATATTCTAATTTTATATTTATTATGTATACAATATTCTTATTTTATATTTATTATGCACACAATATTCTAATTTTTATATTTATTATGTATACAATATTCTAATTTTTATATTTATTTAATATGTATACAGTATTCTAATTTTGATATTGATTTAGAATGTACACAGATTCTAATTTTCATATTTATTTATCATGCACACAATATTCTAATTTATATATTTATTATGCACACAATATTCTAATTTATATATTTGTTATGCACACAATATTCTAATTTTTATATTTATTATGTATACAATATTGTAATCTTTATATTTATTTATTTAATATGTATACAGTATTCTAATTTTGATATTGATTTAGAATGTACACAAGATTCTAATTTTCATATTTATTTATTATGCACACAATATTCTAATTTATATATTTATTATGCACACAATATTCTAATTTATATATTTGTTATGCACACAATATTCTAATTTTTATATTTATTATGTATACAATAATGTAATCTTTATATTTATTTATTTATTTAATATGTATACAATATTCTAATTTTATATTTATTAATTATGTATAAAATATTCTAATTTTTACATTTATTTATTATGTATACAATATTCTAATTTTTACATTTATTTATTATGTATACAATATTCTAATATTTACATTTATTTATTATGTATACAATATTCTAATTTTATATTTACTTATTATGTATACAGTATTCTGTCTGCGTGTATGCCCTCACGCCAGCAGAGGGCGCCAGAACCCACCACAGATGGTTGTGAGCCACCATGAGGTGGCAGGGACTCGAACCCAGGACCTCTGGGAGAGCAGGCCGTGCTCTTAACCTCTGAGCCATCTCTTCAGCACCAAGAAAAGTTTTAAAATGATTTACAATGTGTTAAAAATATGGGCAGGCTAAAAGTTGAAGTTCTTAAAGTAAAAATCGAAAAATAAGGAATAAAGAGAGTTGCTGGGTGTGGTAGCACAAGCCTGGAGGGCAGAGACAGACAGATCTTCGTGAGTCAATTAAAATTAAATTAAAATCAAGTACAAAAATACAGATACACGGAGAATAGTGACACTCTATGCTATCATGTTATCTTTTCATGGTTTGAGTCGTGAGGAGTGGCAACCGCGGCGAGAAAGGATATTTGTTTATTAATGAATTACTTAATTCAAGGTAAATATTTTTGAAATACCTCGAATGAAATTCAAAAGCAATGTTACTCTGGAGAAGAGAATTTGCTTCTGAAAACGAGAGGCTGTGGGTTCATCCTGTTTTTCAAAGGAAATAATCCTAAATTTTCTTCGGGTCCCTATAAGATGATCCGTGCCCCAAACCAGTAGGAATTATCCAGGAATACCACGCACACATTTCCCCCCCAAAAAATCACTGTGCGTATTTTCCCCTGTTTTTCAAAAAAAAAAAAAGACATTTTTTGGTTTTTTTTTTTTTTTTTATAAAGTTGAATATTGTTGTTTCCTCAAGGTCTGTAAAAATTTATTTTACGTTTTCACGGGTAATGTATCAAATTTATAGATCGCCATTGCTGTAGCTCCCATATTTGTTGATCCTACTCCTACAAGACCTTGGGAGATTTTTCAATATTTTTGGGTCCTTTTCAGGTTTTCTTCAAAGCCTTAAAGTCTTATCAAATGGATTTTTCATTATCAGTTATGGTGACCCCAAGTTACTTTATGCTGTTTGTCACTGTTGTGAAATACAAAGTTTCTCTTGTTTCTCCCTCTGCTTCTCTATCCTTTGTGTATAGAAGAGGTGTTTATTTTTTTATTTTTATTTATTTTTAAAAAATATTTATTGATTTATGATGTACACAATATCCTAATTTTTATATTTATTTATTTATTATGTGTACAATATTCTAATTTTCCAGGTGGGAAGCAGATGCGGCGCCGCGGGGACACAGAGCTCTGTCCACTCCCCCCCCCCCCGCCTGCACTGATTGAATACAAACGATCTATTTATTATTCAACATAATTAATCGTCCATGATATTAACTAGTTTTAAATATGAATCTAATTAACATCGATGAAATAGGCGGATGATTGAATATAGATGCAGAGCAGTTGGGGGGGCTGTAAGTGGGGGAAATTGGCAGGCACAGGGGATCATGGGAGATGTAGTCCCGCGGAGCACCGGGCAGGCAGGAAGGAAGGAGCCCGGCCTTTGAGGCCAGGGACATCGTGCCGGACCGAGTCCATCCCTGACTACAGTCAAAATGGACGCCCCGGAGAATCATGGGAGATAGCAGCGGGCAGGCAGGAAGGGAGGAGCCCGGCCTTTGAGGCCAGGGACATCCTGCTGGACCGAGTCCATCGCTGACTACAGGCAACATGGTTGTCATGGGGAATCATGGGAGACATAGTCCCGCACAGCAGCGGGCAGGCAGGAAGGGAGGACCCCGGCCTTAGAGGCCAGGGACATCCTTCTGGACCGAATCGTCGCTGACTACAGGCAAAATGGTCGTCACGTGGAATCATGGGAGATGTAGTCCTGCGGAGTAGTGGAGTGGCTCCCCACACCCCGCCCCACCCCTAGCCACGCCCTAACCTTAGGCCTAAACCAAACCCTAAGCAAGCCCCAATCACAGCACCGCCCACCCGGTAGCAATGCCGCACCCCTGGCCCCGCTTCAGCCCTAGCCATGCCCACTCCTAGCACCGCCCACACCTAGCAATGCCTCACACCTGGCCCCGCTTCAGCCCTAGCCACGCCCCACTCCAAGCACCGCCCACCCCATAGCCATGCCACACACCCGGCTTGGCCCCAACGCCTAGCCACGCCCACTTTTGCACCGCCCACCCCATAGCTCTACCGCACCCCTGGCCCTGCCCCAAACCCTGGCCACGTCCACCCCTAGCAATGCTGCACCCCTGGCCCGCCCCAAACCCAAGCCAGGCCAACTCCTAGCACTGCGCACCCCTGGCCAGCTCCCAACCCCAGCCACGCCCACTCCTAGCCCCGCCCACCCCTGTCCCCGCCACCACCCCTGGCCCCGCCCACTCCTAGCAGTCTTTTATTTCATCGATATTGAAATAGAAATATAATAATCCCTGCTGGGCCTCTACCTGCCCAGCAGGGACATCCTGCCGGACCGAGTCCATCCCTGACTACAGTCAAAATAGACGCCCCGGGGAATCATGGTAGATAGCAGTGGGCAGGCAGGAAGGAAGGAGCCCGGCCTTTGAGGCCAGGGACATCCTGCTGGACCGAGTCCATCGCTGACTACAGGCAACATTGTCGTCACGGGGAATCATGGGAGATGTAGTCCTGCGGAGTAGTGGAGTGGCTCCCCTCACCCCGCCCCACCCCTAGCCACGCCCTAACCTTAGGCCTAACCCAAACCCTAAGCAAACCCCAATCACAGCACCGCCCACCCCTTAGCAATGCCGCACCCCTGGCCCCGCCACCAACCCTAGCCATGCCCACTCCTAGCACCGCCCACACCTAGCAATGCCTCACACCTGGCCCGCCCCAAACCCAAGCCAGGCCAACTCCTAGCACTGCGCACCCCTGGCCAGCTCCCAACCCCAGCCACGCCCACTCCTAGCACCGCCCACCCCTGGCCCCACCACCACCCCTAGCCCCGCCCACTCCTAGCAGTCTTTTATTTCATCGATATTGAAATAGAAATATAATAATCCCTGCTGGGCCTCTACCTGCTCGTTGACAAAGTCTCCGTTTACCTTTCATAATTAATCCAGAGATCTTTTCTCCGTGAGTTTTCATTCTTTGATCCAGTTTGAACCAGTTTGATCCGGTCTGATCAGGCTTGATCCGGTTTTGAACCTGTCTACACTGGTTTGATCCAGTTTGATCCAGGTGCATCCGGTCTGATCCAGTTTTTTTTTACTTGGTTTTTGTCTTAAGAAGAGTCATTCTAAAATAGCATCTTCCCTCTGGATTAAATTAAATTTAAAATTAAAAATTAAAATTATTAAAATTAAAATTCCTGTAGGAGAAATTCAGGAAAGCAATACGAATAGAAGACCACGAAGATTTGGATCCACCCTATTTACATGTTTTTTCTGTAATTTTTTCCTAAACCGTCTTCATTTCCCTTTCCGCTTCTGCTGTTAACTCTCTGGGACTCTGCAAATCTTTGTCGCTATTTGAATTTTTGATTAAATGAATTTTTTTGGAAATCGTTAAGCGTCCCTACCCTGTCTCTCTTAATTTTTTCCCTTCTGTGCCCCTAATTTCTTTAAACCCATTCTGTCACCCGGGTAATTAATTTCATTAATTAATTTCAGGAGCTGTTTGGGATCCCCATCTAGGCAAAAAATATCTTTGCTGACTCAAACAATCTTTCTAAAGTAAAATCTACAAACTCTAGCACTCGGGTTCACGTGGCAATAAAGTTTTGTGAGAAATAAAGAAAACCTGTTTGGCGTGTTTTTTTTCCGTCATCATTATTATTTTTTTTTATTATGAAATAAATATTAAAACTTTTTTTGAGTCAAATAGCAAAATGCAATCCGTAGAATGGTATTTTATAGATTTATGGAATCGCTTGCGTGTGATTTCCAAGGCTTCATTTACAACGTATAGACTCATGCTCGTGCGGTTGAGCGTTCCCAGTGGGAGTGCAGTCGACTTTTATCTCCCAGTTTGCTGAGCGTTAATATGTGTAGGCACTGGGAAGGCAAATTTTTCTCCATCCTTTTCTTTTTTAAAATATTTATCGATTTGTACACAATATTCTAATTTTATATTTATTTATTATGCACACAATATTCTAATTGTATATTTATTTATTATCTATACAATATTGTAATTTTTACATGTATTTATTATGCATACAATATTCTACTATTTATATGTATCTATTATGTATACAATATTCTAATTTTTATATTTATTTAAAATGTACACAATATTCTAATTTTCATATTTATTTTTTAAGTATACAATATTCTAATTTTATATTTATTATGTATACAATATTCTTATTTTATATTTATTATGCACACAATATTCTAATTTTTATATTTATTATGTATACAATATTCTAATTTTTATATTTATTTAATATGTATACAGTATTCTAATTTTGATATTGATTTAGAATGTACACAGATTCTAATTTTCATATTTATTTATCATGCACACAATATTCTAATTTATATATTTATTATGCACACAATATTCTAATTTATATATTTGTTATGCACACAATATTCTAATTTTTATATTTATTATGTATACAATATTGTAATCTTTATATTTATTTATTTAATATGTATACAGTATTCTAATTTTGATATTGATTTAGAATGTACACAAGATTCTAATTTTCATATTTATTTATTATGCACACAATATTCTAATTTATATATTTATTATGCACACAATATTCTAATTTATATATTTGTTATGCACACAATATTCTAATTTTTATATTTATTATGTATACAATAATGTAATCTTTATATTTATTTATTTATTTAATATGTATACAATATTCTAATTTTATATTTATTAATTATGTATAAAATATTCTAATTTTTACATTTATTTATTATGTATACAATATTCTAATTTTTACATTTATTTATTATGTATACAATATTCTAATATTTACATTTATTTATTATGTATACAATATTCTAATTTTATATTTACTTATTATGTATACAGTATTCTGTCTGCGTGTATGCCCTCACGCCAGCAGAGGGCGCCAGAACCCACCACAGATGGTTGTGAGCCACCATGAGGTGGCAGGGACTCGAACCCAGGACCTCTGGGAGAGCAGGCCGTGCTCTTAACCTCTGAGCCATCTCTTCAGCACCAAGAAAAGTTTTAAAATGATTTACAATGTGTTAAAAATATGGGCAGGCTAAAAGTTGAAGTTCTTAAAGTAAAAATCGAAAAATAAGGAATAAAGAGAGTTGCTGGGTGTGGTAGCACAAGCCTGGAGGGCAGAGACAGACAGATCTTCGTGAGTCAATTAAAATTAAATTAAAATCAAGTACAAAAATACAGATACACGGAGAATAGTGACACTCTATGCTATCATGTTATCTTTTCATGGTTTGAGTCGTGAGGAGTGGCAACCGCGGCGAGAAAGGATATTTGTTTATTAATGAATTACTTAATTCAAGGTAAATATTTTTGAAATACCTCGAATGAAATTCAAAAGCAATGTTACTCTGGAGAAGAGAATTTGCTTCTGAAAACGAGAGGCTGTGGGTTCATCCTGTTTTTCAAAGGAAATAATCCTAAATTTTCTTCGGGTCCCTATAAGATGATCCGTGCCCCAAACCAGTAGGAATTATCCAGGAATACCACGCACACATTTCCCCCCCAAAAAATCACTGTGCGTATTTTCCCCTGTTTTTCAAAAAAAAAAAGACATTTTTTGGTTTTTTTTTTTTTTTTATAAAGTTGAATATTGTTGTTTCCTCAAGGTCTGTAAAAATTTATTTTACGTTTTCACGGGTAATGTATCAAATTTATAGATCGCCATTGCTGTAGCTCCCATATTTGTTGATCCTACTCCTACAAGACCTTGGGAGATTTTTCAATATTTTTGGGTCCTTTTCAGGTTTTCTTCAAAGCCTTAAAGTCTTATCAAATGGATTTTTCATTATCAGTTATGGTGACCCCAAGTTACTTTATGCTGTTTGTCACTGTTGTGAAATACAAAGTTTCTCTTGTTTCTCCCTCTGCTTCTCTATCCTTTGTGTATAGAAGAGGTGTTTATTTTTTTATTTTTATTTATTTTTAAAAAATATTTATTGATTTATGATGTACACAATATCCTAATTTTTATATTTATTTATTTATTATGTGTACAATATTCTAATTTTCCAGGTGGGAAGCAGATGCGGCGCCGCGGGGACACAGAGCTCTGTCCACTCCCCCCCCCCCCCGCCTGCACTGATTGAATACAAACGATCTATTTATTATTCAACATAATTAATCGTCCATGATATTAACTAGTTTTAAATATGAATCTAATTAACATCGATGAAATAGGCGGATGATTGAATATAGATGCAGAGCAGTTGGGGGGGCTGTAAGTGGGGGAAATTGGCAGGCACAGGGGATCATGGGAGATGTAGTCCCGCGGAGCACCGGGCAGGCAGGAAGGAAGGAGCCCGGCCTTTGAGGCCAGGGACATCGTGCCGGACCGAGTCCATCCCTGACTACAGTCAAAATGGACGCCCCGGGGAATCATGGGAGATAGCAGCGGGCAGGCAGGAAGGGAGGAGCCCGGCCTTTGAGGCCAGGGACATCCTGCTGGACCGAGTCCATCGCTGACTACAGGCAACATGGTTGTCATGGGGAATCATGGGAGACATAGTCCCGCACAGCAGCGGGCAGGCAGGAAGGGAGGACCCCGGCCTTAGAGGCCAGGGACATCCTTCTGGACCGAATCGTCGCTGACTACAGGCAAAATGGTCGTCACGTGGAATCATGGGAGATGTAGTCCTGCGGAGTAGTGGAGTGGCTCCCCACACCCCGCCCCACCCCTAGCCACGCCCTAACCTTAGGCCTAAACCAAACCCTAAGCAAGCCCCAATCACAGCACCGCCCACCCGGTAGCAATGCCGCACCCCTGGCCCCGCTTCAGCCCTAGCCATGCCCACTCCTAGCACCGCCCACACCTAGCAATGCCTCACACCTGGCCCCGCTTCAGCCCTAGCCACGCCCCACTCCAAGCACCGCCCACCCCATAGCCATGCCACACACCCGGCTTGGCCCCAACGCCTAGCCACGCCCACTTTTGCACCGCCCACCCCATAGCTCTACCGCACCCCTGGCCCTGCCCCAAACCCTGGCCATGTCCACCCCTAGCAATGCTGCACCCCTGGCCCGCCCCAAACCCAAGCCAGGCCAACTCCTAGCACTGCGCACCCCTGGCCAGCTCCCAACCCCAGCCACGCCCACTCCTAGCCCCGCCCACCCCTGTCCCCGCCACCACCCCTGGCCCCGCCCACTCCTAGCAGTCTTTTATTTCATCGATATTGAAATAGAAATATAATAATCCCTGCTGGGCCTCTACCTGCCCAGCAGGGACATCCTGCCGGACCGAGTCCATCCCTGACTACAGTCAAAATAGACGCCCCGGGGAATCATGGTAGATAGCAGTGGGCAGGCAGGAAGGAAGGAGCCCGGCCTTTGAGGCCAGGGACATCCTGCTGGACCGAGTCCATCCCTAACTAAGTCAAAATGGATGCGCCGGGGAATCATGGGAGACAGCAGCGGGCAGGCAGGAAGGAAGGAGCCCAGCCTTTGAGGCCAGGGACATCCTGCTGGACCGAGTCCATCGCTGACTACAGGCAACATCGTCGTCACGGGGAATCCTGGGAGATGTAGTCCTGCGGAGTAGTGGAGTGGCTCCCCTCACCCCGCCCCACCCCTAGCCACGCCCTAACCTTAGGCCTAACCCAAACCCTAAGCAAACCCCAATCACAGCACCGCCCACCCCTTAGCAATGCCGCACCCCTGGCCCCGCCACCAACCCTAGCCATGCCCACTCCTAGCACCGCCCACACCTAGCAATGCCTCACACCTGGCCCGCCCCAAACCCAAGCCAGGCCAACTCCTAGCACTGCGCACCCCTGGCCAGCTCCCAACCCCAGCCACGCCCACTCCTAGCACCGCCCACCCCTGGCCCCACCACCACCCCTAGCCCCGCCCACTCCTAGCAGTTTTTTAATTCATCGATATTGAAATAGAAATATAATAATCCCTGCTGGGCCTCTACCTGCTCGTTGACAAAGTCTCCGTTTACCTTTCATAATTAATCCAGAGATCTTTTCTCCGTGAGTTTTCATTCTTTGATCCAGTTTGAACCAGTTTGATCCGGTCTGATCAGGCTTGATCCGGTTTTGAACCTGTCTACACTGGTTTGATCCAGTTTGATCCAGGTGCATCCGGTCTGATCCAGTTTTTTTTTACTTGGTTTTTGTCTTAAGAAGAGTCATTCTAAAATAGCATCTTCCCTCTGGATTAAATTAAATTTAAAATTAAAAATTAAAATTATTAAAATTAAAATTCCTGTAGGAGAAATTCAGGAAAGCAATACGAATAGAAGACCACGAAGATTTGGATCCACCCTATTTACATGTTTTTTCTGTAATTTTTTCCTAAACCGTCTTCATTTCCCTTTCCGCTTCTGCTGTTAACTCTCTGGGACTCTGCAAATCTTTGTCGCTATTTGAATTTTTGATTAAATGAATTTTTTTGGAAATCGTTAAGCGTCCCTACCCTGTCTCTCTTAATTTTTTCCCTTCTGTGCCCCTAATTTCTTTAAACCCATTCTGTCACCCGGGTAATTAATTTCATTAATTAATTTCAGGAGCTGTTTGGGATCCCCATCTAGGCAAAAAATATCTTTGCTGACTCAAACAATCTTTCTAAAGTAAAATCTACAAACTCTAGCACTCGGGTTCACGTGGCAATAAAGTTTTGTGAGAAATAAAGAAAACCTGTTTGGCGTGTTTTTTTTCCGTCATCATTATTATTTTTTTTTATTATGAAATAAATATTAAAACTTTTTTTGAGTCAAATAGCAAAATGCAATCCGTAGAATGGTATTTTATAGATTTATGGAATCGCTTGCGTGTGATTTCCAAGGCTTCATTTACAACGTATCGACTCATGCTCGTGCGGTTGAGCGTTCCCAGTGGGAGTGCAGTCGACTTTTATCTCCCAGTTTGCTGAGCGTTAATATGTGTAGGCACTGGGAAGGCAAATTTTTCTCCATCCTTTTCTTTTTTAAAATATTTATCGATTTGTACACAATATTCTAATTTTATATTTATTTATTATGCACACAATATTCTAATTGTATATTTATTTATTATCTATACAATATTGTAATTTTTACATGTATTTATTATGCATACAATATTCTACTATTTATATGTATCTATTATGTATACAATATTCTAATTTTTATATTTATTTAAAATGTACACAATATTCTAATTTTCATATTTATTTTTTAAGTATACAATATTCTAATTTTATATTTATTATGTATACAATATTCTTATTTTATATTTATTATGCACACAATATTCTAATTTTTATATTTATTATGTATACAATATTCTAATTTTTATATTTATTTAATATGTATACAGTATTCTAATTTTGATATTGATTTAGAATGTACACAGATTCTAATTTTCATATTTATTTATCATGCACACAATATTCTAATTTATATATTTATTATGCACACAATATTCTAATTTATATATTTGTTATGCACACAATATTCTAATTTTTATATTTATTATGTATACAATATTGTAATCTTTATATTTATTTATTTAATATGTATACAGTATTCTAATTTTGATATTGATTTAGAATGTACACAAGATTCTAATTTTCATATTTATTTATTATGCACACAATATTCTAATTTATATATTTATTATGCACACAATATTCTAATTTATATATTTGTTATGCACACAATATTCTAATTTTTATATTTATTATGTATACAATAATGTAATCTTTATATTTATTTATTTATTTAATATGTATACAATATTCTAATTTTATATTTATTAATTATGTATAAAATATTCTAATTTTTACATTTATTTATTATGTATACAATATTCTAATTTTTACATTTATTTATTATGTATACAATATTCTAATATTTACATTTATTTATTATGTATACAATATTCTAATTTTATATTTACTTATTATGTATACAGTATTCTGTCTGCGTGTATGCCCTCACGCCAGCAGAGGGCGCCAGAACCCACCACAGATGGTTGTGAGCCACCATGAGGTGGCAGGGACTCGAACCCAGGACCTCTGGGAGAGCAGGCCGTGCTCTTAACCTCTGAGCCATCTCTTCAGCACCAAGAAAAGTTTTAAAATGATTTACAATGTGTTAAAAATATGGGCAGGCTAAAAGTTGAAGTTCTTAAAGTAAAAATCGAAAAATAAGGAATAAAGAGAGTTGCTGGGTGTGGTAGCACAAGCCTGGAGGGCAGAGACAGACAGATCTTCGTGAGTCAATTAAAATTAAATTAAAATCAAGTACAAAAATACAGATACACGGAGAATAGTGACACTCTATGCTATCATGTTATCTTTTCATGGTTTGAGTCGTGAGGAGTGGCAACCGCGGCGAGAAAGGATATTTGTTTATTAATGAATTACTTAATTCAAGGTAAATATTTTTGAAATACCTCGAATGAAATTCAAAAGCAATGTTACTCTGGAGAAGAGAATTTGCTTCTGAAAACGAGAGGCTGTGGGTTCATCCTGTTTTTCAAAGGAAATAATCCTAAATTTTCTTCGGGTCCCTATAAGATGATCCGTGCCCCAAACCAGTAGGAATTATCCAGGAATACCACGCACACATTTCCCCCCCAAAAAATCACTGTGCGTATTTTCCCCTGTTTTTCAAAAAAAAAAAAGACATTTTTTGGTTTTTTTTTTTTTTTATAAAGTTGAATATTGTTGTTTCCTCAAGGTCTGTAAAAATTTATTTTACGTTTTCACGGGTAATGTATCAAATTTATAGATCGCCATTGCTGTAGCTCCCATATTTGTTGATCCTACTCCTACAAGACCTTGGGAGATTTTTCAATATTTTTGGGTCCTTTTCAGGTTTTCTTCAAAGCCTTAAAGTCTTATCAAATGGATTTTTCATTATCAGTTATGGTGACCCCAAGTTACTTTATGCTGTTTGTCACTGTTGTGAAATACAAAGTTTCTCTTGTTTCTCCCTCTGCTTCTCTATCCTTTGTGTATAGAAGAGGTGTTTATTTTTTTATTTTTATTTATTTTTAAAAAATATTTATTGATTTATGATGTACACAATATCCTAATTTTTATATTTATTTATTTATTATGTGTACAATATTCTAATTTTCCAGGTGGGAAGCAGATGCGGCGCCGCGGGGACACAGAGCTCTGTCCACTCCCCCCCCCCCCCCCCCGCCTGCACTGATTGAATACAAACGATCTATTTATTATTCAACATAATTAATCGTCCATGATATTAACTAGTTTTAAATATGAATCTAATTAACATCGATGAAATAGGCGGATGATTGAATATAGATGCAGAGCAGTTGGGGGGGCTGTAAGTGGGGGAAATTGGCAGGCACAGGGGATCATGGGAGATGTAGTCCCGCGGAGCACCGGGCAGGCAGGAAGGAAGGAGCCCGGCCTTTGAGGCCAGGGACATCGTGCCGGACCGAGTCCATCCCTGACTACAGTCAAAATGGACGCCCCGGGGAATCATGGGAGATAGCAGCGGGCAGGCAGGAAGGGAGGAGCCCGGCCTTTGAGGCCAGGGACATCCTGCTGGACCGAGTCCATCGCTGACTACAGGCAACATGGTTGTCATGGGGAATCATGGGAGACATAGTCCCGCACAGCAGCGGGCAGGCAGGAAGGGAGGACCCCGGCCTTAGAGGCCAGGGACATCCTTCTGGACCGAATCGTCGCTGACTACAGGCAAAATGGTCGTCACGTGGAATCATGGGAGATGTAGTCCTGCGGAGTAGTGGAGTGGCTCCCCACACCCCGCCCCACCCCTAGCCACGCCCTAACCTTAGGCCTAAACCAAACCCTAAGCAAGCCCCAATCACAGCACCGCCCACCCGGTAGCAATGCCGCACCCCTGGCCCCGCTTCAGCCCTAGCCATGCCCACTCCTAGCACCGCCCACACCTAGCAATGCCTCACACCTGGCCCCGCTTCAGCCCTAGCCACGCCCCACTCCAAGCACCGCCCACCCCATAGCCATGCCACACACCCGGCTTGGCCCCAACGCCTAGCCACGCCCACTTTTGCACCGCCCACCCCATAGCTCTACCGCACCCCTGGCCCTGCCCCAAACCCTGGCCACGTCCACCCCTAGCAATGCTGCACCCCTGGCCCGCCCCAAACCCAAGCCAGGCCAACTCCTAGCACTGCGCACCCCTGGCCAGCTCCCAACCCCAGCCACGCCCACTCCTAGCCCCGCCCACCCCTGTCCCCGCCACCACCCCTGGCCCCGCCCACTCCTAGCAGTCTTTTATTTCATCGATATTGAAATAGAAATATAATAATCCCTGCTGGGCCTCTACCTGCCCAGCAGGGACATCCTGCCGGACCGAGTCCATCCCTGACTACAGTCAAAATAGACGCCCCGGGGAATCATGGTAGATAGCAGTGGGCAGGCAGGAAGGAAGGAGCCCGGCCTTTGAGGCCAGGGACATCCTGCTGGACCGAGTCCATCCCTAACTAAGTCAAAATGGATGCGCCGGGGAATCATGGGAGACAGCAGCGGGCAGGCAGGAAGGAAGGAGCCCAGCCTTTGAGGCCAGGGACATCCTGCTGGACCGAGTCCATCGCTGACTACAGGCAACATCGTCGTCACGGGGAATCCTGGGAGATGTAGTCCTGCGGAGTAGTGGAGTGGCTCCCCTCACCCTGCCCCACCCCTAGCCACGCCCTAACCTTAGGCCTAACCCAAACCCTAAGCAAACCCCAATCACAGCACCGCCCACCCCTTAGCAATGCCGCACCCCTGGCCCCGCCACCAACCCTAGCCATGCCCACTCCTAGCACCGCCCACACCTAGCAATGCCTCACACCTGGCCCGCCCCAAACCCAAGCCAGGCCAACTCCTAGCACTGCGCACCCCTGGCCAGCTCCCAACCCCAGCCACGCCCACTCCTAGCACCGCCCACCCCTGGCCCCACCACCACCCCTAGCCCCGCCCACTCCTAGCAGTCTTTTATTTCATCGATATTGAAATAGAAATATAATAATCCCTGCTGGGCCTCTACCTGCTCGTTGACAAAGTCTCCGTTTACCTTTCATAATTAATCCAGAGATCTTTTCTCCGTGAGTTTTCATTCTTTGATCCAGTTTGAACCAGTTTGATCCGGTCTGATCAGGCTTGATCCGGTTTTGAACCTGTCTACACTGGTTTGATCCAGTTTGATCCAGGTGCATCCGGTCTGATCCAGTTTTTTTTTACTTGGTTTTTGTCTTAAGAAGAGTCATTCTAAAATAGCATCTTCCCTCTGGATTAAATTAAATTTAAAATTAAAAATTAAAATTATTAAAATTAAAATTCCTGTAGGAGAAATTCAGGAAAGCAATACGAATAGAAGACCACGAAGATTTGGATCCACCCTATTTACATGTTTTTTCTGTAATTTTTTCCTAAACCGTCTTCATTTCCCTTTCCGCTTCTGCTGTTAACTCTCTGGGACTCTGCAAATCTTTGTCGCTATTTGAATTTTTGATTAAATGAATTTTTTTGGAAATCGTTAAGCGTCCCTACCCTGTCTCTCTTAATTTTTTCCCTTCTGTGCCCCTAATTTCTTTAAACCCATTCTGTCACCCGGGTAATTAATTTCATTAATTAATTTCAGGAGCTGTTTGGGATCCCCATCTAGGCAAAAAATATCTTTGCTGACTCAAACAATCTTTCTAAAGTAAAATCTACAAACTCTAGCACTCGGGTTCACGTGGCAATAAAGTTTTGTGAGAAATAAAGAAAACCTGTTTGGCGTGTTTTTTTTCCGTCATCATTATTATTTTTTTTTATTATGAAATAAATATTAAAACTTTTTTTGAGTCAAATAGCAAAATGCAATCCGTAGAATGGTATTTTATAGATTTATGGAATCGCTTGCGTGTGATTTCCAAGGCTTCATTTACAACGTATCGACTCATGCTCGTGCGGTTGAGCGTTCCCAGTGGGAGTGCAGTCGACTTTTATCTCCCAGTTTGCTGAGCGTTAATATGTGTAGGCACTGGGAAGGCAAATTTTTCTCCATCCTTTTCTTTTTTAAAATATTTATCGATTTGTACACAATATTCTAATTTTATATTTATTTATTATGCACACAATATTCTAATTGTATATTTATTTATTATCTATACAATATTGTAATTTTTACATGTATTTATTATGCATACAATATTCTACTATTTATATGTATCTATTATGTATACAATATTCTAATTTTTATATTTATTTAAAATGTACACAATATTCTAATTTTCATATTTATTTTTTAAGTATACAATATTCTAATTTTATATTTATTATGTATACAATATTCTTATTTTATATTTATTATGCACACAATATTCTAATTTTTATATTTATTATGTATACAATATTCTAATTTTTATATTTATTTAATATGTATACAGTATTCTAATTTTGATATTGATTTAGAATGTACACAGATTCTAATTTTCATATTTATTTATCATGCACACAATATTCTAATTTATATATTTATTATGCACACAATATTCTAATTTATATATTTGTTATGCACACAATATTCTAATTTTTATATTTATTATGTATACAATATTGTAATCTTTATATTTATTTATTTAATATGTATACAGTATTCTAATTTTGATATTGATTTAGAATGTACACAAGATTCTAATTTTCATATTTATTTATTATGCACACAATATTCTAATTTATATATTTATTATGCACACAATATTCTAATTTATATATTTGTTATGCACACAATATTCTAATTTTTATATTTATTATGTATACAATAATGTAATCTTTATATTTATTTATTTATTTAATATGTATACAATATTCTAATTTTATATTTATTAATTATGTATAAAATATTCTAATTTTTACATTTATTTATTATGTATACAATATTCTAATTTTTACATTTATTTATTATGTATACAATATTCTAATATTTACATTTATTTATTATGTATACAATATTCTAATTTTATATTTACTTATTATGTATACAGTATTCTGTCTGCGTGTATGCCCTCACGCCAGCAGAGGGCGCCAGAACCCACCACAGATGGTTGTGAGCCACCATGAGGTGGCAGGGACTCGAACCCAGGACCTCTGGGAGAGCAGGCCGTGCTCTTAACCTCTGAGCCATCTCTTCAGCACCAAGAAAAGTTTTAAAATGATTTACAATGTGTTAAAAATATGGGCAGGCTAAAAGTTGAAGTTCTTAAAGTAAAAATCGAAAAATAAGGAATAAAGAGAGTTGCTGGGTGTGGTAGCACAAGCCTGGAGGGCAGAGACAGACAGATCTTCGTGAGTCAATTAAAATTAAATTAAAATCAAGTACAAAAATACAGATACACGGAGAATAGTGACACTCTATGCTATCATGTTATCTTTTCATGGTTTGAGTCGTGAGGAGTGGCAACCGCGGCGAGAAAGGATATTTGTTTATTAATGAATTACTTAATTCAAGGTAAATATTTTTGAAATACCTCGAATGAAATTCAAAAGCAATGTTACTCTGGAGAAGAGAATTTGCTTCTGAAAACGAGAGGCTGTGGGTTCATCCTGTTTTTCAAAGGAAATAATCCTAAATTTTCTTCGGGTCCCTATAAGATGATCCGTGCCCCAAACCAGTAGGAATTATCCAGGAATACCACGCACACATTTCCCCCCCAAAAAATCACTGTGCGTATTTTCCCCTGTTTTTCAAAAAAAAAAAAGACATTTTTTGGTTTTTTTTTTTTTTTTTATAAAGTTGAATATTGTTGTTTCCTCAAGGTCTGTAAAAATTTATTTTACGTTTTCACGGGTAATGTATCAAATTTATAGATCGCCATTGCTGTAGCTCCCATATTTGTTGATCCTACTCCTACAAGACCTTGGGAGATTTTTCAATATTTTTGGGTCCTTTTCAGGTTTTCTTCAAAGCCTTAAAGTCTTATCAAATGGATTTTTCATTATCAGTTATGGTGACCCCAAGTTACTTTATGCTGTTTGTCACTGTTGTGAAATACAAAGTTTCTCTTGTTTCTCCCTCTGCTTCTCTATCCTTTGTGTATAGAAGAGGTGTTTATTTTTTTATTTTTATTTATTTTTAAAAAATATTTATTGATTTATGATGTACACAATATCCTAATTTTTATATTTATTTATTTATTATGTGTACAATATTCTAATTTTCCAGGTGGGAAGCAGATGCGGCGCCGCGGGGACACAGAGCTCTGTCCACTCCCCCCCCCCCCCCGCCTGCACTGATTGAATACAAACGATCTATTTATTATTCAACATAATTAATCGTCCATGATATTAACTAGTTTTAAATATGAATCTAATTAACATCGATGAAATAGGCGGATGATTGAATATAGATGCAGAGCAGTTGGGGGGGCTGTAAGTGGGGGAAATTGGCAGGCACAGGGGATCATGGGAGATGTAGTCCCGCGGAGCACCGGGCAGGCAGGAAGGAAGGAGCCCGGCCTTTGAGGCCAGGGACATCGTGCCGGACCGAGTCCATCCCTGACTACAGTCAAAATGGACGCCCCGGGGAATCATGGGAGATAGCAGCGGGCAGGCAGGAAGGGAGGAGCCCGGCCTTTGAGGCCAGGGACATCCTGCTGGACCGAGTCCATCGCTGACTACAGGCAACATGGTTGTCATGGGGAATCATGGGAGACATAGTCCCGCACAGCAGCGGGCAGGCAGGAAGGGAGGACCCCGGCCTTAGAGGCCAGGGACATCCTTCTGGACCGAATCGTCGCTGACTACAGGCAAAATGGTCATCACGTGGAATCATGGGAGATGTAGTCCTGCGGAGTAGTGGAGTGGCTCCCCACACCCCGCCCCACCCCTAGCCACGCCCTAACCTTAGGCCTAAACCAAACCCTAAGCAAGCCCCAATCACAGCACCGCCCACCCGGTAGCAATGCCGCACCCCTGGCCCCGCTTCAGCCCTAGCCATGCCCACTCCTAGCACCGCCCACACCTAGCAATGCCTCACACCTGGCCCCGCTTCAGCCCTAGCCACGCCCCACTCCAAGCACCGCCCACCCCATAGCCATGCCACACACCCGGCTTGGCCCCAACGCCTAGCCACGCCCACTTTTGCACCGCCCACCCCATAGCTCTACCGCACCCCTGGCCCTGCCCCAAACCCTGGCCACGTCCACCCCTAGCAATGCTGCACCCCTGGCCCGCCCCAAACCCAAGCCAGGCCAACTCCTAGCACTGCGCACCCCTGGCCAGCTCCCAACCCCAGCCACGCCCACTCCTAGCCCCGCCCACCCCTGTCCCCGCCACCACCCCTGGCCCCGCCCACTCCTAGCAGTCTTTTATTTCATCGATATTGAAATAGAAATATAATAATCCCTGCTGGGCCTCTACCTGCCCAGCAGGGACATCCTGCCGGACCGAGTCCATCCCTGACTACAGTCAAAATAGACGCCCCGGGGAATCATGGTAGATAGCAGTGGGCAGGCAGGAAGGAAGGAGCCCGGCCTTTGAGGCCAGGGACATCCTGCTGGACCGAGTCCATCCCTAACTAAGTCAAAATGGATGCGCCGGGGAATCATGGGAGACAGCAGCGGGCAGGCAGGAAGGAAGGAGCCCAGCCTTTGAGGCCAGGGACATCCTGCTGGACCGAGTCCATCGCTGACTACAGGCAACATCGTCGTCACGGGGAATCCTGGGAGATGTAGTCCTGCGGAGTAGTGGAGTGGCTCCCCTCACCCCGCCCCACCCCTAGCCACGCCCTAACCTTAGGCCTAACCCAAACCCTAAGCAAACCCCAATCACAGCACCGCCCACCCCTTAGCAATGCCGCACCCCTGGCCCCGCCACCAACCCTAGCCATGCCCACTCCTAGCACCGCCCACACCTAGCAATGCCTCACACCTGGCCCGCCCCAAACCCAAGCCAGGCCAACTCCTAGCACTGCGCACCCCTGGCCAGCTCCCAACCCCAGCCACGCCCACTCCTAGCACCGCCCACCCCTGGCCCCACCACCACCCCTAGCCCCGCCCACTCCTAGCAGTCTTTTATTTCATCGATATTGAAATAGAAATATAATAATCCCTGCTGGGCCTCTACCTGCTCGTTGACAAAGTCTCCGTTTACCTTTCATAATTAATCCAGAGATCTTTTCTCCGTGAGTTTTCATTCTTTGATCCAGTTTGAACCAGTTTGATCCGGTCTGATCAGGCTTGATCCGGTTTTGAACCTGTCTACACTGGTTTGATCCAGTTTGATCCAGGTGCATCCGGTCTGATCCAGTTTTTTTTTACTTGGTTTTTGTCTTAAGAAGAGTCATTCTAAAATAGCATCTTCCCTCTGGATTAAATTAAATTTAAAATTAAAAATTAAAATTATTAAAATTAAAATTCCTGTAGGAGAAATTCAGGAAAGCAATACGAATAGAAGACCACGAAGATTTGGATCCACCCTATTTACATGTTTTTTCTGTAATTTTTTCCTAAACCGTCTTCATTTCCCTTTCCGCTTCTGCTGTTAACTCTCTGGGACTCTGCAAATCTTTGTCGCTATTTGAATTTTTGATTAAATGAATTTTTTTGGAAATCGTTAAGCGTCCCTACCCTGTCTCTCTTAATTTTTTTCCCTTCTGTGCCCCTAATTTCTTTAAACCCATTCTGTCACCCGGGTAATTAATTTCATTAATTAATTTCAGGAGCTGTTTGGGATCCCCATCTAGGCAAAAAATATCTTTGCTGACTCAAACAATCTTTCTAAAGTAAAATCTACAAACTCTAGCACTCGGGTTCACGTGGCAATAAAGTTTTGTGAGAAATAAAGAAAACCTGTTTGGCGTGTTTTTTTTTTCCGTCATCATTATTATTTTTTTTATTATGAAATAAATATTAAAACTTTTTTTGAGTCAAATAGCAAAATGCAATCCGTAGAATGGTATTTTATAGATTTATGGAATCGCTTGCGTGTGATTTCCAAGGCTTCATTTACAACGTATCGACTCATGCTCGTGCGGTTGAGCGTTCCCAGTGGGAGTGCAGTCGACTTTTATCTCCCAGTTTGCTGAGCGTTAATATGTGTAGGCACTGGGAAGGCAAATTTTTCTCCATCCTTTTCTTTTTTAAAATATTTATCGATTTGTACACAATATTCTAATTTTATATTTATTTATTATGCACACAATATTCTAATTGTATATTTATTTATTATCTATACAATATTGTAATTTTTACATGTATTTATTATGCATACAATATTCTACTATTTATATGTATCTATTATGTATACAATATTCTAATTTTTATATTTATTTAAAATGTACACAATATTCTAATTTTCATATTTATTTTTTAAGTATACAATATTCTAATTTTATATTTATTATGTATACAATATTCTTATTTTATATTTATTATGCACACAATATTCTAATTTTTATATTTATTATGTATACAATATTCTAATTTTTATATTTATTTAATATGTATACAGTATTCTAATTTTGATATTGATTTAGAATGTACACAGATTCTAATTTTCATATTTATTTATCATGCACACAATATTCTAATTTATATATTTATTATGCACACAATATTCTAATTTATATATTTGTTATGCACACAATATTCTAATTTTTATATTTATTATGTATACAATAATGTAATCTTTATATTTATTTATTTAATATGTATACAGTATTCTAATTTTGATATTGATTTAGAATGTACACAAGATTCTAATTTTCATATTTATTTATTATGCACACAATATTCTAATTTATATATTTATTATGCACACAATATTCTAATTTATATATTTGTTATGCACACAATATTCTAATTTTTATATTTATTATGTATACAATAATGTAATCTTTATATTTATTTATTTATTTAATATGTATACAATATTCTAATTTTATATTTATTAATTATGTATAAAATATTCTAATTTTTACATTTATTTATTATGTATACAATATTCTAATTTTTACATTTATTTATTATGTATACAATATTCTAATATTTACATTTATTTATTATGTATACAATATTCTAATTTTATATTTACTTATTATGTATACAGTATTCTGTCTGCGTGTATGCCCTCACGCCAGCAGAGGGCGCCAGAACCCACCACAGATGGTTGTGAGCCACCATGAGGTGGCAGGGACTCGAACCCAGGACCTCTGGGAGAGCAGGCCGTGCTCTTAACCTCTGAGCCATCTCTTCAGCACCAAGAAAAGTTTTAAAATGATTTACAATGTGTTAAAAATATGGGCAGGCTAAAAGTTGAAGTTCTTAAAGTAAAAATCGAAAAATAAGGAATAAAGAGCGTTGCTGGGTGTGGTAGCACAAGCCTGGAGGGCAGAGACAGACAGATCTTCGTGAGTCAATTAAAATTAAATTAAAATCAAGTACAAAAATACAGATACACGGAGAATAGTGACACTCTATGCTATCATGTTATCTTTTCATGGTTTGAGTCGTGAGGAGTGGCAACCGCGGCGAGAAAGGATATTTGTTTATTAATGAATTACTTAATTCAAGGTAAATATTTTTGAAATACCTCGAATGAAATTCAAAAGCAATGTTACTCTGGAGAAGAGAATTTGCTTCTGAAAACGAGAGGCTGTGGGTTCATCCTGTTTTTCAAAGGAAATAATCCTAAATTTTCTTCGGGTCCCTATAAGATGATCCGTGCCCCAAACCAGTAGGAATTATCCAGGAATACCACGCACACATTTCCCCCCCAAAAAATCACTGTGCGTATTTTCCCCTGTTTTTCAAAAAAAAAAAAAAGACATTTTTTGGTTTTTTTTTTTTTTATAAAGTTGAATATTGTTGTTTCCTCAAGGTCTGTAAAAATTTATTTTACGTTTTCACGGGTAATGTATCAAATTTATAGATCGCCATTGCTGTAGCTCCCATATTTGTTGATCCTACTCCTACAAGACCTTGGGAGATTTTTCAATATTTTTGGGTCCTTTTCAGGTTTTCTTCAAAGCCTTAAAGTCTTATCAAATGGATTTTTCATTATCAGTTATGGTGACCCCAAGTTACTTTATGCTGTTTGTCACTGTTGTGAAATACAAAGTTTCTCTTGTTTCTCCCTCTGCTTCTCTATCCTTTGTGTATAGAAGAGGTGTTTATTTTTTTATTTTTATTTATTTTTAAAAAATATTTATTGATTTATGATGTACACAATATCCTAATTTTTATATTTATTTATTTATTATGTGTACAATATTCTAATTTTCCAGGTGGGAAGCAGATGCGGCGCCGCGGGGACACAGAGCTCTGTCCACTCCCCCCCCCCCCCGCCTGCACTGATTGAATACAAACGATCTATTTATTATTCAACATAATTAATCGTCCATGATATTAACTAGTTTTAAATATGAATCTAATTAACATCGATGAAATAGGCGGATGATTGAATATAGATGCAGAGCAGTTGGGGGGGCTGTAAGTGGGGGAAATTGGCAGGCACAGGGGATCATGGGAGATGTAGTCCCGCGGAGCACCGGGCAGGCAGGAAGGAAGGAGCCCGGCCTTTGAGGCCAGGGACATCGTGCCGGACCGAGTCCATCCCTGACTACAGTCAAAATGGACGCCCCGGGGAATCATGGGAGATAGCAGCGGGCAGGCAGGAAGGGAGGAGCCCGGCCTTTGAGGCCAGGGACATCCTGCTGGACCGAGTCCATCGCTGACTACAGGCAACATGGTTGTCATGGGGAATCATGGGAGACATAGTCCCGCACAGCAGCGGGCAGGCAGGAAGGGAGGACCCCGGCCTTAGAGGCCAGGGACATCCTTCTGGACCGAATCGTCGCTGACTACAGGCAAAATGGTCGTCACGTGGAATCATGGGAGATGTAGTCCTGCGGAGTAGTGGAGTGGCTCCCCACACCCCGCCCCACCCCTAGCCACGCCCTAACCTTAGGCCTAAACCAAACCCTAAGCAAGCCCCAATCACAGCACCGCCCACCCGGTAGCAATGCCGCACCCCTGGCCCCGCTTCAGCCCTAGCCATGCCCACTCCTAGCACCGCCCACACCTAGCAATGCCTCACACCTGGCCCCGCTTCAGCCCTAGCCACGCCCCACTCCAAGCACCGCCCACCCCATAGCCATGCCACACACCCGGCTTGGCCCCAACGCCTAGCCACGCCCACTTTTGCACCGCCCACCCCATAGCTCTACCGCACCCCTGGCCCTGCCCCAAACCCTGGCCACGTCCACCCCTAGCAATGCTGCACCCCTGGCCCGCCCCAAACCCAAGCCAGGCCAACTCCTAGCACTGCGCACCCCTGGCCAGCTCCCAACCCCAGCCACGCCCACTCCTAGCCCCGCCCACCCCTGTCCCCGCCACCACCCCTGGCCCCGCCCACTCCTAGCAGTCTTTTATTTCATCGATATTGAAATAGAAATATAATAATCCCTGCTGGGCCTCTACCTGCCCAGCAGGGACATCCTGCCGGACCGAGTCCATCCCTGACTACAGTCAAAATAGACGCCCCGGGGAATCATGGTAGATAGCAGTGGGCAGGCAGGAAGGAAGGAGCCCGGCCTTTGAGGCCAGGGACATCCTGCTGGACCGAGTCCATCCCTAACTAAGTCAAAATGGATGCGCCGGGGAATCATGGGAGACAGCAGCGGGCAGGCAGGAAGGAAGGAGCCCAGCCTTTGAGGCCAGGGACATCCTGCTGGACCGAGTCCATCGCTGACTACAGGCAACATCGTCGTCACGGGGAATCCTGGGAGATGTAGTCCTGCGGAGTAGTGGAGTGGCTCCCCTCACCCCGCCCCACCCCTAGCCACGCCCTAACCTTAGGCCTAACCCAAACCCTAAGCAAACCCCAATCACAGCACCGCCCACCCCTTAGCAATGCCGCACCCCTGGCCCCGCCACCAACCCTAGCCATGCCCACTCCTAGCACCGCCCACACCTAGCAATGCCTCACACCTGGCCCGCCCCAAACCCAAGCCAGGCCAACTCCTAGCACTGCGCACCCCTGGCCAGCTCCCAACCCCAGCCACGCCCACTCCTAGCACCGCCCACCCCTGGCCCCACCACCACCCCTAGCCCCGCCCACTCCTAGCAGTCTTTTATTTCATCGATATTGAAATAGAAATATAATAATCCCTGCTGGGCCTCTACCTGCTCGTTGACAAAGTCTCCGTTTACCTTTCATAATTAATCCAGAGATCTTTTCTCCGTGAGTTTTCATTCTTTGATCCAGTTTGAACCAGTTTGATCCGGTCTGATCAGGCTTGATCCGGTTTTGAACCTGTCTACACTGGTTTGATCCAGTTTGATCCAGGTGCATCCGGTCTGATCCAGTTTTTTTTTACTTGGTTTTTGTCTTAAGAAGAGTCATTCTAAAATAGCATCTTCCCTCTGGATTAAATTAAATTTAAAATTAAAAATTAAAATTATTAAAATTAAAATTCCTGTAGGAGAAATTCAGGAAAGCAATACGAATAGAAGACCACGAAGATTTGGATCCACCCTATTTACATGTTTTTTCTGTAATTTTTTCCTAAACCGTCTTCATTTCCCTTTCCGCTTCTGCTGTTAACTCTCTGGGACTCTGCAAATCTTTGTCGCTATTTGAATTTTTGATTAAATGAATTTTTTTGGAAATCGTTAAGCGTCCCTACCCTGTCTCTCTTAATTTTTTCCCTTCTGTGCCCCTAATTTCTTTAAACCCATTCTGTCACCCGGGTAATTAATTTCATTAATTAATTTCAGGAGCTGTTTGGGATCCCCATCTAGGCAAAAAATATCTTTGCTGACTCAAACAATCTTTCTAAAGTAAAATCTACAAACTCTAGCACTCGGGTTCACGTGGCAATAAAGTTTTGTGAGAAATAAAGAAAACCTGTTTGGCGTGTTTTTTTTCCGTCATCATTATTATTTTTTTTTATTATGAAATAAATATTAAAACTTTTTTTGAGTCAAATAGCAAAATGCAATCCGTAGAATGGTATTTTATAGATTTATGGAATCGCTTGCGTGTGATTTCCAAGGCTTCATTTACAACGTATCGACTCATGCTCGTGCGGTTGAGCGTTCCCAGTGGGAGTGCAGTCGACTTTTATCTCCCAGTTTGCTGAGCGTTAATATGTGTAGGCACTGGGAAGGCAAATTTTTCTCCATCCTTTTCTTTTTTAAAATATTTATCGATTTGTACACAATATTCTAATTTTATATTTATTTATTATGCACACAATATTCTAATTGTATATTTATTTATTATCTATACAATATTGTAATTTTTACATGTATTTATTATGCATACAATATTCTACTATTTATATGTATCTATTATGTATACAATATTCTAATTTTTATATTTATTTAAAATGTACACAATATTCTAATTTTCATATTTATTTTTTAAGTATACAATATTCTAATTTTATATTTATTATGTATACAATATTCTTATTTTATATTTATTATGCACACAATATTCTAATTTTTATATTTATTATGTATACAATATTCTAATTTTTATATTTATTTAATATGTATACAGTATTCTAATTTTGATATTGATTTAGAATGTACACAGATTCTGATTTTCATATTTATTTATCATGCACACAATATTCTAATTTATATATTTATTATGCACACAATATTCTAATTTATATATTTGTTATGCACACAATATTCTAATTTTTATATTTATTATGTATACAATATTGTAATCTTTATATTTATTTATTTAATATGTATACAGTATTCTAATTTTGATATTGATTTAGAATGTACACAAGATTCTAATTTTCATATTTATTTATTATGCACACAATATTCTAATTTATATATTTATTATGCACACAATATTCTAATTTATATATTTGTTATGCACACAATATTCTAATTTTTATATTTATTATGTATACAATAATGTAATCTTTATATTTATTTATTTATTTAATATGTATACAATATTCTAATTTTATATTTATTAATTATGTATAAAATATTCTAATTTTTACATTTATTTATTATGTATACAATATTCTAATTTTTACATTTATTTATTATGTATACAATATTCTAATATTTACATTTATTTATTATGTATACAATATTCTAATTTTATATTTACTTATTATGTATACAGTATTCTGTCTGCGTGTATGCCCTCACGCCAGCAGAGGGCGCCAGAACCCACCACAGATGGTTGTGAGCCACCATGAGGTGGCAGGGACTCGAACCCAGGACCTCTGGGAGAGCAGGCCGTGCTCTTAACCTCTGAGCCATCTCTTCAGCACCAAGAAAAGTTTTAAAATGATTTACAATGTGTTAAAAATATGGGCAGGCTAAAAGTTGAAGTTCTTAAAGTAAAAATCGAAAAATAAGGAATAAAGAGAGTTGCTGGGTGTGGTAGCACAAGCCTGGAGGGCAGAGACAGACAGATCTTCGTGAGTCAATTAAAATTAAATTAAAATCAAGTACAAAAATACAGATACACGGAGAATAGTGACACTCTATGCTATCATGTTATCTTTTCATGGTTTGAGTCGTGAGGAGTGGCAACCGCGGCGAGAAAGGATATTTGTTTATTAATGAATTACTTAATTCAAGGTAAATATTTTTGAAATACCTCGAATGAAATTCAAAAGCAATGTTACTCTGGAGAAGAGAATTTGCTTCTGAAAACGAGAGGCTGTGGGTTCATCCTGTTTTTCAAAGGAAATAATCCTAAATTTTCTTCGGGTCCCTATAAGATGATCCGTGCCCCAAACCAGTAGGAATTATCCAGGAATACCACGCACACATTTCCCCCCCAAAAAATCACTGTGCGTATTTTCCCCTGTTTTTCAAAAAAAAAAAAGACATTTTTTGGTTTTTTTTTTTTTTTTTATAAAGTTGAATATTGTTGTTTCCTCAAGGTCTGTAAAAATTTATTTTACGTTTTCACGGGTAATGTATCAAATTTATAGATCGCCATTGCTGTAGCTCCCATATTTGTTGATCCTACTCCTACAAGACCTTGGGAGATTTTTCAATATTTTTGGGTCCTTTTCAGGTTTTCTTCAAAGCCTTAAAGTCTTATCAAATGGATTTTTCATTATCAGTTATGGTGACCCCAAGTTACTTTATGCTGTTTGTCACTGTTGTGAAATACAAAGTTTCTCTTGTTTCTCCCTCTGCTTCTCTATCCTTTGTGTATAGAAGAGGTGTTTATTTTTTTATTTTTATTTATTTTTAAAAAATATTTATTGATTTATGATGTACACAATATCCTAATTTTTATATTTATTTATTTATTATGTGTACAATATTCTAATTTTCCAGGTGGGAAGCAGATGCGGCGCCGCGGGGACACAGAGCTCTGTCCACTCCCCCCCCCCCCCCGCCTGCACTGATTGAATACAAACGATCTATTTATTATTCAACATAATTAATCGTCCATGATATTAACTAGTTTTAAATATGAATCTAATTAACATCGATGAAATAGGCGGATGATTGAATATAGATGCAGAGCAGTTGGGGGGGCTGTAAGTGGGGGAAATTGGCAGGCACAGGGGATCATGGGAGATGTAGTCCCGCGGAGCACCGGGCAGGCAGGAAGGAAGGAGCCCGGCCTTTGAGGCCAGGGACATCGTGCCGGACCGAGTCCATCCCTGACTACAGTCAAAATGGACGCCCCGGGGAATCATGGGAGATAGCAGCGGGCAGGCAGGAAGGGAGGAGCCCGGCCTTTGAGGCCAGGGACATCCTGCTGGACCGAGTCCATCGCTGACTACAGGCAACATGGTTGTCATGGGGAATCATGGGAGACATAGTCCCGCACAGCAGCGGGCAGGCAGGAAGGGAGGACCCCGGCCTTAGAGGCCAGGGACATCCTTCTGGACCGAATCGTCGCTGACTACAGGCAAAATGGTCGTCACGTGGAATCATGGGAGATGTAGTCCTGCGGAGTAGTGGAGTGGCTCCCCACACCCCGCCCCACCCCTAGCCACGCCCTAACCTTAGGCCTAAACCAAACCCTAAGCAAGCCCCAATCACAGCACCGCCCACCCGGTAGCAATGCCGCACCCCTGGCCCCGCTTCAGCCCTAGCCATGCCCACTCCTAGCACCGCCCACACCTAGCAATGCCTCACACCTGGCCCCGCTTCAGCCCTAGCCACGCCCCACTCCAAGCACCGCCCACCCCATAGCCATGCCACACACCCGGCTTGGCCCCAACGCCTAGCCACGCCCACTTTTGCACCGCCCACCCCATAGCTCTACCGCACCCCTGGCCCTGCCCCAAACCCTGCCCACGTCCACCCCTAGCAATGCTGCACCCCTGGCCCGCCCCAAACCCAAGCCAGGCCAACTCCTAGCACTGCGCACCCCTGGCCAGCTCCCAACCCCAGCCACGCCCACTCCTAGCCCCGCCCACCCCTGTCCCCGCCACCACCCCTGGCCCCGCCCACTCCTAGCAGTCTTTTATTTCATCGATATTGAAATAGAAATATAATAATCCCTGCTGGGCCTCTACCTGCCCAGCAGGGACATCCTGCCGGACCGAGTCCATCCCTGACTACAGTCAAAATAGACGCCCCGGGGAATCATGGTAGATAGCAGTGGGCAGGCAGGAAGGAAGGAGCCCGGCCTTTGAGGCCAGGGACATCCTGCTGGACCGAGTCCATCCCTAACTAAGTCAAAATGGATGCGCCGGGGAATCATGGGAGACAGCAGCGGGCAGGCAGGAAGGAAGGAGCCCAGCCTTTGAGGCCAGGGACATCCTGCTGGACCGAGTCCATCGCTGACTACAGGCAACATCGTCGTCACGGGGAATCCTGGGAGATGTAGTCCTGCGGAGTAGTGGAGTGGCTCCCCTCACCCCGCCCCACCCCTAGCCACGCCCTAACCTTAGGCCTAACCCAAACCCTAAGCAAACCCCAATCACAGCACCGCCCACCCCTTAGCAATGCCGCACCCCTGGCCCCGCCACCAACCCTAGCCATGCCCACTCCTAGCACCGCCCACACCTAGCAATGCCTCACACCTGGCCCGCCCCAAACCCAAGCCAGGCCAACTCCTAGCACTGCGCACCCCTGGCCAGCTCCCAACCCCAGCCACGCCCACTCCTAGCACCGCCCACCCCTGGCCCCACCACCACCCCTAGCCCCGCCCACTCCTAGCAGTCTTTTATTTCATCGATATTGAAATAGAAATATAATAATCCCTGCTGGGCCTCTACCTGCTCGTTGACAAAGTCTCCGTTTACCTTTCATAATTAATCCAGAGATCTTTTCTCCGTGAGTTTTCATTCTTTGATCCAGTTTGAACCAGTTTGATCCGGTCTGATCAGGCTTGATCCGGTTTTGAACCTGTCTACACTGGTTTGATCCAGTTTGATCCAGGTGCATCCGGTCTGATCCAGTTTTTTTTTACTTGGTTTTTGTCTTAAGAAGAGTCATTCTAAAATAGCATCTTCCCTCTGGATTAAATTAAATTTAAAATTAAAAATTAAAATTATTAAAATTAAAATTCCTGTAGGAGAAATTCAGGAAAGCAATACGAATAGAAGACCACGAAGATTTGGATCCACCCTATTTACATGTTTTTTCTGTAATTTTTTCCTAAACCGTCTTCATTTCCCTTTCCGCTTCTGCTGTTAACTCTCTGGGACTCTGCAAATCTTTGTCGCTATTTGAATTTTTGATTAAATGAATTTTTTTGGAAATCGTTAAGCGTCCCTACCCTGTCTCTCTTAATTTTTTTCCCTTCTGTGCCCCTAATTTCTTTAAACCCATTCTGTCACCCGGGTAATTAATTTCATTAATTAATTTCAGGAGCTGTTTGGGATCCCCATCTAGGCAAAAAATATCTTTGCTGACTCAAACAATCTTTCTAAAGTAAAATCTACAAACTCTAGCACTCGGGTTCACGTGGCAATAAAGTTTTGTGAGAAATAAAGAAAACCTGTTTGGCGTGTTTTTTTTTTCCGTCATCATTATTATTTTTTTTATTATGAAATAAATATTAAAACTTTTTTTGAGTCAAATAGCAAAATGCAATCCGTAGAATGGTATTTTATAGATTTATGGAATCGCTTGCGTGTGATTTCCAAGGCTTCATTTACAACGTATCGACTCATGCTCGTGCGGTTGAGCGTTCCCAGTGGGAGTGCAGTCGACTTTTATCTCCCAGTTTGCTGAGCGTTAATATGTGTAGGCACTGGGAAGGCAAATTTTTCTCCATCCTTTTCTTTTTTAAAATATTTATCGATTTGTACACAATATTCTAATTTTATATTTATTTATTATGCACACAATATTCTAATTGTATATTTATTTATTATCTATACAATATTGTAATTTTTACATGTATTTATTATGCATACAATATTCTACTATTTATATGTATCTATTATGTATACAATATTCTAATTTTTATATTTATTTAAAATGTACACAATATTCTAATTTTCATATTTATTTTTTAAGTATACAATATTCTAATTTTATATTTATTATGTATACAATATTCTTATTTTATATTTATTATGCACACAATATTCTAATTTTTATATTTATTATGTATACAATATTCTAATTTTTATATTTATTTAATATGTATACAGTATTCTAATTTTGATATTGATTTAGAATGTACACAGATTCTAATTTTCATATTTATTTATCATGCACACAATATTCTAATTTATATATTTATTATGCACACAATATTCTAATTTATATATTTGTTATGCACACAATATTCTAATTTTTATATTTATTATGTATACAATATTGTAATCTTTATATTTATTTATTTAATATGTATACAGTATTCTAATTTTGATATTGATTTAGAATGTACACAAGATTCTAATTTTCATATTTATTTATTATGCACACAATATTCTAATTTATATATTTATTATGCACACAATATTCTAATTTATATATTTGTTATGCACACAATATTCTAATTTTTATATTTATTATGTATACAATAATGTAATCTTTATATTTATTTATTTATTTAATATGTATACAATATTCTAATTTTATATTTATTAATTATGTATAAAATATTCTAATTTTTACATTTATTTATTATGTATACAATATTCTAATTTTTACATTTATTTATTATGTATACAATATTCTAATATTTACATTTATTTATTATGTATACAATATTCTAATTTTATATTTACTTATTATGTATACAGTATTCTGTCTGCGTGTATGCCCTCACGCCAGCAGAGGGCGCCAGAACCCACCACAGATGGTTGTGAGCCACCATGAGGTGGCAGGGACTCGAACCCAGGACCTCTGGGAGAGCAGGCCGTGCTCTTAACCTCTGAGCCATCTCTTCAGCACCAAGAAAAGTTTTAAAATGATTTACAATGTGTTAAAAATATGGGCAGGCTAAAAGTTGAAGTTCTTAAAGTAAAAATCGAAAAATAAGGAATAAAGAGAGTTGCTGGGTGTGGTAGCACAAGCCTGGAGGGCAGAGACAGACAGATCTCCGTGAGTCAATTAAAATTAAATTAAAATCAAGTACAAAAATACAGATACACGGAGAATAGTGACACTCTATGCTATCATGTTATCTTTTCATGGTTTGAGTCGTGAGGAGTGGCAACCGCGGCGAGAAAGGATATTTGTTTATTAATGAATTACTTAATTCAAGGTAAATATTTTTGAAATACCTCGAATGAAATTCAAAAGCAATGTTACTCTGGAGAAGAGAATTTGCTTCTGAAAACGAGAGGCTGTGGGTTCATCCTGTTTTTCAAAGGAAATAATCCTAAATTTTCTTCGGGTCCCTATAAGATGATCCGTGCCCCAAACCAGTAGGAATTATCCAGGAATACCACGCACACATTTCCCCCCCAAAAAATCACTGTGCGTATTTTCCCCTGTTTTTCAAAAAAAAAAAAAAGACATTTTTTGGTTTTTTTTTTTTTTTATAAAGTTGAATATTGTTGTTTCCTCAAGGTCTGTAAAAATTTATTTTACGTTTTCACGGGTAATGTATCAAATTTATAGATCGCCATTGCTGTAGCTCCCATATTTGTTGATCCTACTCCTACAAGACCTTGGGAGATTTTTCAATATTTTTGGGTCCTTTTCAGGTTTTCTTCAAAGCCTTAAAGTCTTATCAAATGGATTTTTCATTATCAGTTATGGTGACCCCAAGTTACTTTATGCTGTTTGTCACTGTTGTGAAATACAAAGTTTCTCTTGTTTCTCCCTCTGCTTCTCTATCCTTTGTGTATAGAAGAGGTGTTTATTTTTTTATTTTTATTTATTTTTAAAAAATATTTATTGATTTATGATGTACACAATATCCTAATTTTTATATTTATTTATTTATTATGTGTACAATATTCTAATTTTCCAGGTGGGAAGCAGATGCGGCGCCGCGGGGACACAGAGCTCTGTCCACTCCCCCCCCCCCCCCCCCCCGCCTGCACTGATTGAATACAAACGATCTATTTATTATTCAACATAATTAATCGTCCATGATATTAACTAGTTTTAAATATGAATCTAATTAACATCGATGAAATAGGCGGATGATTGAATATAGATGCAGAGCAGTTGGGGGGGCTGTAAGTGGGGGAAATTGGCAGGCACAGGGGATCATGGGAGATGTAGTCCCGCGGAGCACCGGGCAGGCAGGAAGGAAGGAGCCCGGCCTTTGAGGCCAGGGACATCGTGCCGGACCGAGTCCATCCCTGACTACAGTCAAAATGGACGCCCCGGAGAATCATGGGAGATAGCAGCGGGCAGGCAGGAAGGGAGGAGCCCGGCCTTTGAGGCCAGGGACATCCTGCTGGACCGAGTCCATCGCTGACTACAGGCAACATGGTTGTCATGGGGAATCATGGGAGACATAGTCCCGCACAGCAGCGGGCAGGCAGGAAGGGAGGACCCCGGCCTTAGAGGCCAGGGACATCCTTCTGGACCGAATCGTCGCTGACTACAGGCAAAATGGTCGTCACGTGGAATCATGGGAGATGTAGTCCTGCGGAGTAGTGGAGTGGCTCCCCACACCCCGCCCCACCCCTAGCCACGCCCTAACCTTAGGCCTAAACCAAACCCTAAGCAAGCCCCAATCACAGCACCGCCCACCCGGTAGCAATGCCGCACCCCTGGCCCCGCTTCAGCCCTAGCCATGCCCACTCCTAGCACCGCCCACACCTAGCAATGCCTCACACCTGGCCCCGCTTCAGCCCTAGCCACGCCCCACTCCAAGCACCGCCCACCCCATAGCCATGCCACACACCCGGCTTGGCCCCAACGCCTAGCCACGCCCACTTTTGCACCGCCCACCCCATAGCTCTACCGCACCCCTGGCCCTGCCCCAAACCCTGGCCACGTCCACCCCTAGCAATGCTGCACCCCTGGCCCGCCCCAAACCCAAGCCAGGCCAACTCCTAGCACTGCGCACCCCTGGCCAGCTCCCAACCCCAGCCACGCCCACTCCTAGCCCCGCCCACCCCTGTCCCCGCCACCACCCCTGGCCCCGCCCACTCCTAGCAGTCTTTTATTTCATCGATATTGAAATAGAAATATAATAATCCCTGCTGGGCCTCTACCTGCCCAGCAGGGACATCCTGCCGGACCGAGTCCATCCCTGACTACAGTCAAAATAGACGCCCCGGGGAATCATGGTAGATAGCAGTGGGCAGGCAGGAAGGAAGGAGCCCGGCCTTTGAGGCCAGGGACATCCTGCTGGACCGAGTCCATCCCTAACTAAGTCAAAATGGATGCGCCGGGGAATCATGGGAGACAGCAGCGGGCAGGCAGGAAGGAAGGAGCCCAGCCTTTGAGGCCAGGGACATCCTGCTGGACCGAGTCCATCGCTGACTACAGGCAACATCGTCGTCACGGGGAATCCTGGGAGATGTAGTCCTGCGGAGTAGTGGAGTGGCTCCCCTCACCCCGCCCCACCCCTAGCCACGCCCTAACCTTAGGCCTAACCCAAACCCTAAGCAAACCCCAATCACAGCACCGCCCACCCCTTAGCAATGCCGCACCCCTGGCCCCGCCACCAACCCTAGCCATGCCCACTCCTAGCACCGCCCACACCTAGCAATGCCTCACACCTGGCCCGCCCCAAACCCAAGCCAGGCCAACTCCTAGCACTGCGCACCCCTGGCCAGCTCCCAACCCCAGCCACGCCCACTCCTAGCACCGCCCACCCCTGGCCCCACCACCACCCCTAGCCCCGCCCACTCCTAGCAGTCTTTTATTTCATCGATATTGAAATAGAAATATAATAATCCCTGCTGGGCCTTTACCTGCTCGTTGACAAAGTCTCCGTTTACCTTTCATAATTAATCCAGAGATCTTTTCTCCGTGAGTTTTCATTCTTTGATCCAGTTTGAACCAGTTTGATCCGGTCTGATCAGGCTTGATCCGGTTTTGAACCTGTCTACACTGGTTTGATCCAGTTTGATCCAGGTGCATCCGGTCTGATCCAGTTTTTTTTTACTTGGTTTTTGTCTTAAGAAGAGTCATTCTAAAATAGCATCTTCCCTCTGGATTAAATTAAATTTAAAATTAAAAATTAAAATTATTAAAATTAAAATTCCTGTAGGAGAAATTCAGGAAAGCAATACGAATAGAAGACCACGAAGATTTGGATCCACCCTATTTACATGTTTTTTCTGTAATTTTTTCCTAAACCGTCTTCATTTCCCTTTCCGCTTCTGCTGTTAACTCTCTGGGACTCTGCAAATCTTTGTCGCTATTTGAATTTTTGATTAAATGAATTTTTTTGGAAATCGTTAAGCGTCCCTACCCTGTCTCTCTTAATTTTTTCCCTTCTGTGCCCCTAATTTCTTTAAACCCATTCTGTCACCCGGGTAATTAATTTCATTAATTAATTTCAGGAGCTGTTTGGGATCCCCATCTAGGCAAAAAATATCTTTGCTGACTCAAACAATCTTTCTAAAGTAAAATCTACAAACTCTAGCACTCGGGTTCACGTGGCAATAAAGTTTTGTGAGAAATAAAGAAAACCTGTTTGGCGTGTTTTTTTTCCGTCATCATTATTATTTTTTTTTATTATGAAATAAATATTAAAACTTTTTTTGAGTCAAATAGCAAAATGCAATCCGTAGAATGGTATTTTATAGATTTATGGAATCGCTTGCGTGTGATTTCCAAGGCTTCATTTACAACGTATCGACTCATGCTCGTGCGGTTGAGCGTTCCCAGTGGGAGTGCAGTCGACTTTTATCTCCCAGTTTGCTGAGCGTTAATATGTGTAGGCACTGGGAAGGCAAATTTTTCTCCATCCTTTTCTTTTTTAAAATATTTATCGATTTGTACACAATATTCTAATTTTATATTTATTTATTATGCACACAATATTCTAATTGTATATTTATTTATTATCTATACAATATTGTAATTTTTACATGTATTTATTATGCATACAATATTCTACTATTTATATGTATCTATTATGTATACAATATTCTAATTTTTATATTTATTTAAAATGTACACAATATTCTAATTTTCATATTTATTTTTTAAGTATACAATATTCTAATTTTATATTTATTATGTATACAATATTCTTATTTTATATTTATTATGCACACAATATTCTAATTTTTATATTTATTATGTATACAATATTCTAATTTTTATATTTATTTAATATGTATACAGTATTCTAATTTTGATATTGATTTAGAATGTACACAGATTCTAATTTTCATATTTATTTATCATGCACACAATATTCTAATTTATATATTTATTATGCACACAATATTCTAATTTATATATTTGTTATGCACACAATATTCTAATTTTTATATTTATTATGTATACAATATTGTAATCTTTATATTTATTTATTTAATATGTATACAGTATTCTAATTTTGATATTGATTTAGAATGTACACAAGATTCTAATTTTCATATTTATTTATTATGCACACAATATTCTAATTTATATATTTATTATGCACACAATATTCTAATTTATATATTTGTTATGCACACAATATTCTAATTTTTATATTTATTATGTATACAATAATGTAATCTTTATATTTATTTATTTATTTAATATGTATACAATATTCTAATTTTATATTTATTAATTATGTATAAAATATTCTAATTTTTACATTTATTTATTATGTATACAATATTCTAATTTTTACATTTATTTATTATGTATACAATATTCTAATATTTACATTTATTTATTATGTATACAATATTCTAATTTTATATTTACTTATTATGTATACAGTATTCTGTCTGCGTGTATGCCCTCACGCCAGCAGAGGGCGCCAGAACCCACCACAGATGGTTGTGAGCCACCATGAGGTGGCAGGGACTCGAACCCAGGACCTCTGGGAGAGCAGGCCGTGCTCTTAACCTCTGAGCCATCTCTTCAGCACCAAGAAAAGTTTTAAAATGATTTACAATGTGTTAAAAATATGGGCAGGCTAAAAGTTGAAGTTCTTAAAGTAAAAATCGAAAAATAAGGAATAAAGAGAGTTGCTGGGTGTGGTAGCACAAGCCTGGAGGGCAGAGACAGACAGATCTTCGTGAGTCAATTAAAATTAAATTAAAATCAAGTACAAAAATACAGATACACAGAGAATAGTGACACTCTATGCTATCATGTTATCTTTTCATGGTTTGAGTCGTGAGGAGTGGCAACCGCGGCGAGAAAGGATATTTGTTTATTAATGAATTACTTAATTCAAGGTAAATATTTTTGAAATACCTCGAATGAAATTCAAAAGCAATGTTACTCTGGAGAAGAGAATTTGCTTCTGAAAACGAGAGGCTGTGGGTTCATCCTGTTTTTCAAAGGAAATAATCCTAAATTTTCTTCGGGTCCCTATAAGATGATCCGTGCCCCAAACCAGTAGGAATTATCCAGGAATACCACGCACACATTTCCCCCCCAAAAAATCACTGTGCGTATTTTCCCCTGTTTTTCAAAAAAAAAAAAGACATTTTTTGGTTTTTTTTTTTTTTATAAAGTTGAATATTGTTGTTTCCTCAAGGTCTGTAAAAATTTATTTTACGTTTTCACGGGTAATGTATCAAATTTATAGATCGCCATTGCTGTAGCTCCCATATTTGTTGATCCTACTCCTACAAGACCTTGGGAGATTTTTCAATATTTTTGGGTCCTTTTCAGGTTTTCTTCAAAGCCTTAAAGTCTTATCAAATGGATTTTTCATTATCAGTTATGGTGACCCCAAGTTACTTTATGCTGTTTGTCACTGTTGTGAAATACAAAGTTTCTCTTGTTTCTCCCTCTGCTTCTCTATCCTTTGTGTATAGAAGAGGTGTTTATTTTTTTATTTTTATTTATTTTTAAAAAATATTTATTGATTTATGATGTACACAATATCCTAATTTTTATATTTATTTATTTATTATGTGTACAATATTCTAATTTTCCAGGTGGGAAGCAGATGCGGCGCCGCGGGGACACAGAGCTCTGTCCACTCCCCCCCCCCCCCCCGCCTGCACTGATTGAATACAAACGATCTATTTATTATTCAACATAATTAATCGTCCATGATATTAACTAGTTTTAAATATGAATCTAATTAACATCGATGAAATAGGCGGATGATTGAATATAGATGCAGAGCAGTTGGGGGGGCTGTAAGTGGGGGAAATTGGCAGGCACAGGGGATCATGGGAGATGTAGTCCCGCGGAGCACCGGGCAGGCAGGAAGGAAGGAGCCCGGCCTTTGAGGCCAGGGACATCGTGCCGGACCGAGTCCATCCCTGACTACAGTCAAAATGGACGCCCCGGAGAATCATGGGAGATAGCAGCGGGCAGGCAGGAAGGGAGGAGCCCGGCCTTTGAGGCCAGGGACATCCTGCTGGACCGAGTCCATCGCTGACTACAGGCAACATGGTTGTCATGGGGAATCATGGGAGACATAGTCCCGCACAGCAGCGGGCAGGCAGGAAGGGAGGACCCCGGCCTTAGAGGCCAGGGACATCCTTCTGGACCGAATCGTCGCTGACTACAGGCAAAATGGTCGTCACGTGGAATCATGGGAGATGTAGTCCTGCGGAGTAGTGGAGTGGCTCCCCACACCCCGCCCCACCCCTAGCCACGCCCTAACCTTAGGCCTAAACCAAACCCTAAGCAAGCCCCAATCACAGCACCGCCCACCCGGTAGCAATGCCGCACCCCTGGCCCCGCTTCAGCCCTAGCCATGCCCACTCCTAGCACCGCCCACACCTAGCAATGCCTCACACCTGGCCCCGCTTCAGCCCTAGCCACGCCCCACTCCAAGCACCGCCCACCCCATAGCCATGCCACACACCCGGCTTGGCCCCAACGCCTAGCCACGCCCACTTTTGCACCGCCCACCCCATAGCTCTACCGCACCCCTGGCCCTGCCCCAAACCCTGGCCACGTCCACCCCTAGCAATGCTGCACCCCTGGCCCGCCCCAAACCCAAGCCAGGCCAACTCCTAGCACTGCGCACCCCTGGCCAGCTCCCAACCCCAGCCACGCCCACTCCTAGCCCCGCCCACCCCTGTCCCCGCCACCACCCCTGGCCCCGCCCACTCCTAGCAGTCTTTTATTTCATCGATATTGAAATAGAAATATAATAATCCCTGCTGGGCCTCTACCTGCCCAGCAGGGACAACCTGCCAGACCGAGTCCATCCCTGACTACAGTCAAAATAGACGCCCCGGGGAATCATGGTAGATAGCAGTGGGCAGGCAGGAAGGAAGGAGCCCAGCCTTTGAGGCCAGGGACATCCTGCTGGACCGAGTCCATCGCTGACTACAGGCAACATCGTCGTCACGGGGAATCATGGGAGATGTAGTCCTGCGGAGTAGTGGAGTGGCTCCCCTCACCCCGCCCCACCCCTAGCCACGCCCTAACCTTAGGCCTAACCCAAACCCTAAGCAAACCCCAATCACAGCACCGCCCACCCCTTAGCAATGCCGCAACCCTGGCCCCGCCACCAACCCTAGCCATGCCCACTCCTAGCACCGCCCACACCTAGCAATGCCTCACACCTGGCCCGCCCCAAACCCAAGCCAGGCCAACTCCTAGCACTGCGCACCCCTGGCCAGCTCCCAACCCCAGCCACGCCCACTCCTAGCCCCGCCCACCCCTGTCCCCGCCACCACCCCTGGCCCCGCCCACTCCTAGCAGTCTTTTATTTCATCGATATTGAAATAGAAATATAATAATCCCTGCTGGGCCTCTACCTGCTCGTTGACAAAGTCTCCGTTTACCTTTCATAATTAATCCAGAGATCTTTTCTCCGTGAGTTTTCATTCTTTGATCCAGTTTGAACCAGTTTGATCCGGTCTGATCAGGCTTGATCCGGTTTTGAACCTGTCTACACTGGTTTGATCCAGTTTGATCCAGGTGCATCCGGTCTGATCCAGTTTTTTTTTACTTGGTTTTTGTCTTAAGAAGAGTCATTCTAAAATAGCATCTTCCCTCTGGATTAAATTAAATTTAAAATTAAAAATTAAAATTATTAAAATTAAAATTCCTGTAGGAGAAATTCAGGAAAGCAATACGAATAGAAGACCACGAAGATTTGGATCCACCCTATTTACATGTTTTTTCTGTAATTTTTTCCTAAACCGTCTTCATTTCCCTTTCCGCTTCTGCTGTTAACTCTCTGGGACTCTGCAAATCTTTGTCGCTATTTGAATTTTTGATTAAATGAATTTTTTTGGAAATCGTTAAGCGTCCCTACCCTGTCTCTCTTAATTTTTTCCCTTCTGTGCCCCTAATTTCTTTAAACCCATTCTGTCACCCGGGTAATTAATTTCATTAATTAATTTCAGGAGCTGTTTGGGATCCCCATCTAGGCAAAAAATATCTTTGCTGACTCAAACAATCTTTCTAAAGTAAAATCTACAAACTCTAGCACTCGGGTTCACGTGGCAATAAAGTTTTGTGAGAAATAAAGAAAACCTGTTTGGCGTGTTTTTTTTTTCCGTCATCATTATTATTTTTTTTATTATGAAATAAATATTAAAACTTTTTTTGAGTCAAATAGCAAAATGCAATCCGTAGAATGGTATTTTATAGATTTATGGAATCGCTTGCGTGTGATTTCCAAGGCTTCATTTACAACGTATCGACTCATGCTCGTGCGGTTGAGCGTTCCCAGTGGGAGTGCAGTCGACTTTTATCTCCCAGTTTGCTGAGCGTTAATATGTGTAGGCACTGGGAAGGCAAATTTTTCTCCATCCTTTTCTTTTTTAAAATATTTATCGATTTGTACACAATATTCTAATTTTATATTTATTTATTATGCACACAATATTCTAATTGTATATTTATTTATTATCTATACAATATTGTAATTTTTACATGTATTTATTATGTATACAATATTCTAATTTTTATATTTATTTAAAATGTACACAATATTCTAATTTTCATATTTATTTTTTAAGTATACAATATTCTAATTTTATATTTATTATGTATACAATATTCTTATTTTATATTTATTATGCACACAATATTCTAATTTTTATATTTATTATGTATACAATATTCTAATTTTTATATTTATTTAATATGTATACAGTATTCTAATTTTGATATTGATTTAGAATGTACACAGATTCTAATTTTCATATTTATTTATCATGCACACAATATTCTAATTTATATATTTATTATGCACACAATATTCTAATTTATATATTTGTTATGCACACAATATTCTAATTTTTATATTTATTATGTATACAATATTGTAATCTTTATATTTATTTATTTAATATGTATACAGTATTCTAATTTTGATATTGATTTAGAATGTACACAAGATTCTAATTTTCATATTTATTTATTATGCACACAATATTCTAATTTATATATTTATTATGCACACAATATTCTAATTTATATATTTGTTATGCACACAATATTCTAATTTTTATATTTATTATGTATACAATAATGTAATCTTTATATTTATTTATTTATTTAATATGTATACAATATTCTAATTTTATATTTATTAATTATGTATAAAATATTCTAATTTTTACATTTATTTATTATGTATACAATATTCTAATTTTTACATTTATTTATTATGTATACAATATTCTAATATTTACATTTATTTATTATGTATACAATATTCTAATTTTATATTTACTTATTATGTATACAGTATTCTGTCTGCGTGTATGCCCTCACGCCAGCAGAGGGCGCCAGAACCCACCACAGATGGTTGTGAGCCACCATGAGGTGGCAGGGACTCGAACCCAGGACCTCTGGGAGAGCAGGCCGTGCTCTTAACCTCTGAGCCATCTCTTCAGCACCAAGAAAAGTTTTAAAATGATTTACAATGTGTTAAAAATATGGGCAGGCTAAAAGTTGAAGTTCTTAAAGTAAAAATCGAAAAATAAGGAATAAAGAGAGTTGCTGGGTGTGGTAGCACAAGCCTGGAGGGCAGAGACAGACAGATCTCCGTGAGTCAATTAAAATTAAATTAAAATCAAGTACAAAAATACAGATACACGGAGAATAGTGACACTCTATGCTATCATGTTATCTTTTCATGGTTTGAGTCGTGAGGAGTGGCAACCGCGGCGAGAAAGGATATTTGTTTATTAATGAATTACTTAATTCAAGGTAAATATTTTTGAAATACCTCGAATGAAATTCAAAAGCAATGTTACTCTGGAGAAGAGAATTTGCTTCTGAAAACGAGAGGCTGTGGGTTCATCCTGTTTTTCAAAGGAAATAATCCTAAATTTTCTTCGGGTCCCTATAAGATGATCCGTGCCCCAAACCAGTAGGAATTATCCAGGAATACCACGCACACATTTCCCCCCCAAAAAATCACTGTGCGTATTTTCCCCTGTTTTTCAAAAAAAAAAAAGACATTTTTTGGTTTTTTTTTTTTTTTTTATAAAGTTGAATATTGTTGTTTCCTCAAGGTCTGTAAAAATTTATTTTACGTTTTCACGGGTAATGTATCAAATTTATAGATCGCCATTGCTGTAGCTCCCATATTTGTTGATCCTACTCCTACAAGACCTTGGGAGATTTTTCAATATTTTTGGGTCCTTTTCAGGTTTTCTTCAAAGCCTTAAAGTCTTATCAAATGGATTTTTCATTATCAGTTATGGTGACCCCAAGTTACTTTATGCTGTTTGTCACTGTTGTGAAATACAAAGTTTCTCTTGTTTCTCCCTCTGCTTCTCTATCCTTTGTGTATAGAAGAGGTGTTTATTTTTTTATTTTTATTTATTTTTAAAAAATATTTATTGATTTATGATGTACACAATATCCTAATTTTTATATTTATTTATTTATTATGTGTACAATATTCTAATTTTCCAGGTGGGAAGCAGATGCGGCGCCGCGGGGACACAGAGCTCTGTCCACCCCCCCCCCCCCCCCCGCCTGCACTGATTGAATACAAACGATCTATTTATTATTCAACATAATTAATCGTCCATGATATTAACTAGTTTTAAATATGAATCTAATTAACATCGATGAAATAGGCGGATGATTGAATATAGATGCAGAGCAGTTGGGGGGGCTGTAAGTGGGGGAAATTGGCAGGCACAGGGGATCATGGGAGATGTAGTCCCGCGGAGCACCGGGCAGGCAGGAAGGAAGGAGCCCGGCCTTTGAGGCCAGGGACATCGTGCCGGACCGAGTCCATCCCTGACTACAGTCAAAATGGACGCCCCGGGGAATCATGGGAGATAGCAGCGGGCAGGCAGGAAGGGAGGAGCCCGGCCTTTGAGGCCAGGGACATCCTGCTGGACCGAGTCCATCGCTGACTACAGGCAACATGGTTGTCATGGGGAATCATGGGAGACATAGTCCCGCACAGCAGCGGGCAGGCAGGAAGGGAGGACCCCGGCCTTTGAGGCCAGGGACATCCTTCTGGACCGAATCGTCGCTGACTACAGGCAAAATGGTCGTCACGTGGAATCATGGGAGATGTAGTCCTGCGGAGTAGTGGAGTGGCTCCCCACACCCCGCCCCACCCCTAGCCACGCCCTAACCTTAGGCCTAAACCAAACCCTAAGCAAGCCCCAATCACAGCACCGCCCACCCGGTAGCAATGCCGCATCCCTGGCCCCGCTTCAGCCCTAGCCATGCCCACTCCTAGCACCGCCCACACCTAGCAATGCCTCACACCTGGCCCCGCTTCAGCCCTAGCCACGCCCCACTCCAAGCACCGCCCACCCCATAGCCATGCCACACACCCGGCTTGGCCCCAACGCCTAGCCACGCCCACTTTTGCACCGCCCACCCCATAGCTCTACCGCACCCCTGGCCCTGCCCCAAACCCTGGCCACGTCCACCCCTAGCAATGCTGCACCCCTGGCCCGCCCCAAACCCAAGCCAGGCCAACTCCTAGCACTGCGCACCCCTGGCCAGCTCCCAACCCCAGCCACGCCCACTCCTAGCCCCGCCCACCCCTGTCCCCGCCACCACCCCTGGCCCCGCCCACTCCTAGCAGTCTTTTATTTCATCGATATTGAAATAGAAATATAATAATCCCTGCTGGGCCTCTACCTGCCCAGCAGGGACATCCTGCCGGACCGAGTCCATCCCTGACTACAGTCAAAATAGACGCCCCGGGGAATCATGGTAGATAGCAGTGGGCAGGCAGGAAGGAAGGAGCCCGGCCTTTGAGGCCAGGGACATCCTGCTGGACCGAGTCCATCCCTAACTAAGTCAAAATGGATGCGCCGGGGAATCATGGGAGACAGCAGCGGGCAGGCAGGAAGGAAGGAGCCCAGCCTTTGAGGCCAGGGACATCCTGCTGGACCGAGTCCATCGCTGACTACAGGCAACATCGTCGTCACGGGGAATCCTGGGAGATGTAGTCCTGCGGAGTAGTGGAGTGGCTCCCCTCACCCCGCCCCACCCCTAGCCACGCCCTAACCTTAGGCCTAACCCAAACCCTAAGCAAACCCCAATCACAGCACCGCCCACCCCTTAGCAATGCCGCACCCCTGGCCCCGCCACCAACCCTAGCCATGCCCACTCCTAGCACCGCCCACACCTAGCAATGCCTCACACCTGGCCCGCCCCAAACCCAAGCCAGGCCAACTCCTAGCACTGCGCACCCCTGGCCAGCTCCCAACCCCAGCCACGCCCACTCCTAGCAGTCTTTTATTTCATCGATATTGAAATAGAAATATAATAATCCCTGCTGGGCCTCTACCTGCTCGTTGACAAAGTCTCCGTTTACCTTTCATAATTAATCCAGAGATCTTTTCTCCGTGAGTTTTCATTCTTTGATCCAGTTTGAACCAGTTTGATCCGGTCTGATCAGGCTTGATCCGGTTTTGAACCTGTCTACACTGGTTTGATCCAGTTTGATCCAGGTGCATCCGGTCTGATCCAGTTTTTTTTTACTTGGTTTTTGTCTTAAGAAGAGTCATTCTAAAATAGCATCTTCCCTCTGGATTAAATTAAATTTAAAATTAAAAATTAAAATTATTAAAATTAAAATTCCTGTAGGAGAAATTCAGGAAAGCAATACGAATAGAAGACCACGAAGATTTGGATCCACCCTATTTACATGTTTTTTCTGTAATTTTTTCCTAAACCGTCTTCATTTCCCTTTCCGCTTCTGCTGTTAACTCTCTGGGACTCTGCAAATCTTTGTCGCTATTTGAATTTTTGATTAAATGAATTTTTTTGGAAATCGTTAAGCGTCCCTACCCTGTCTCTCTTAATTTTTTCCCTTCTGTGCCCCTAATTTCTTTAAACCCATTCTGTCACCCGGGTAATTAATTTCATTAATTAATTTCAGGAGCTGTTTGGGATCCCCATCTAGGCAAAAAATATCTTTGCTGACTCAAACAATCTTTCTAAAGTAAAATCTACAAACTCTAGCACTCGGGTTCACGTGGCAATAAAGTTTTGTGAGAAATAAAGAAAACCTGTTTGGCGTGTTTTTTTTTTCCGTCATCATTATTATTTTTTTTATTATGAAATAAATATTAAAACTTTTTTTGAGTCAAATAGCAAAATGCAATCCGTAGAATGGTATTTTATAGATTTATGGAATCGCTTGCGTGTGATTTCCAAGGCTTCATTTACAACGTATCGACTCATGCTCGTGCGGTTGAGCGTTCCCAGTGGGAGTGCAGTCGACTTTTATCTCCCAGTTTGCTGAGCGTTAATATGTGTAGGCACTGGGAAGGCAAATTTTTCTCCATCCTTTTCTTTTTTAAAATATTTATCGATTTGTACACAATATTCTAATTTTATATTTATTTATTATGCACACAATACTCTAATTGTATATTTATTTATTATCTATACAATATTGTAATTTTTACATGTATTTATTATGCATACAATATTCTACTATTTATATGTATCTATTATGTATACAATATTCTAATTTTTATATTTATTTAAAATGTACACAATATTCTAATTTTCATATTTATTTTTTAAGTATACAATATTCTAATTTTATATTTATTATGTATACAATATTCTTATTTTATATTTATTATGCACACAATATTCTAATTTTTATATTTATTATGTATACAATATTCTAATTTTTATATTTATTTAATATGTATACAGTATTCTAATTTTGATATTGATTTAGAATGTACACAGATTCTAATTTTCATATTTATTTATCATGCACACAATATTCTAATTTATATATTTATTATGCACACAATATTCTAATTTATATATTTGTTATGCACACAATATTCTAATTTTTATATTTATTATGTATACAATATTGTAATCTTTATATTTATTTATTTAATATGTATACAGTATTCTAATTTTGATATTGATTTAGAATGTACACAAGATTCTAATTTTCATATTTATTTATTATGCACACAATATTCTAATTTATATATTTATTATGCACACAATATTCTAATTTATATATTTGTTATGCACACAATATTCTAATTTTTATATTTATTATGTATACAATAATGTAATCTTTATATTTATTTATTTATTTAATATGTATACAATATTCTAATTTTATATTTATTAATTATGTATAAAATATTCTAATTTTTACATTTATTTATTATGTATACAATATTCTAATTTTTACATTTATTTATTATGTATACAATATTCTAATATTTACATTTATTTATTATGTATACAATATTCTAATTTTATATTTACTTATTATGTATACAGTATTCTGTCTGCGTGTATGCCCTCACGCCAGCAGAGGGCGCCAGAACCCACCACAGATGGTTGTGAGCCACCATGAGGTGGCAGGGACTCGAACCCAGGACCTCTGGGAGAGCAGGCCGTGCTCTTAACCTCTGAGCCATCTCTTCAGCACCAAGAAAAGTTTTAAAATGATTTACAATGTGTTAAAAATATGGGCAGGCTAAAAGTTGAAGTTCTTAAAGTAAAAATCGAAAAATAAGGAATAAAGAGAGTTGCTGGGTGTGGTAGCACAAGCCTGGAGGGCAGAGACAGACAGATCTTCGTGAGTCAATTAAAATTAAATTAAAATCAAGTACAAAAATACAGATACACGGAGAATAGTGACACTCTATGCTATCATGTTATCTTTTCATGGTTTGAGTCGTGAGGAGTGGCAACCGCGGCGAGAAAGGATATTTGTTTATTAATGAATTACTTAATTCAAGGTAAATATTTTTGAAATACCTCGAATGAAATTCAAAAGCAATGTTACTCTGGAGAAGAGAATTTGCTTCTGAAAACGAGAGGCTGTGGGTTCATCCTGTTTTTCAAAGGAAATAATCCTAAATTTTCTTCGGGTCCCTATAAGATGATCCGTGCCCCAAACCAGTAGGAATTATCCAGGAATACCACGCACACATTTCCCCCCAAAAAAATCACTGTGCGTATTTTCCCCTGTTTTTCAAAAAAAAAAAGACATTTTTTTTTTTTTTTATAAAGTTGAATATTGTTGTTTCCTAAAGGTCTGTAAAAATTTATTTTACGTTTTCACGGGTAATGTATCAAATTTATAGATCGCCATTGCTGTAGCTCCCATATTTGTTGATCCTACTCCTACAAGACCTTGAGAGATTTTTCAATATTTTTGGGTCCTTTTCAGGTTTTCTTCAAAGCCTTAAAGTCTTATCAAATGGATTTTTCATTATCAGTTATGGTGACCCCAAGTTACTTTATGCTGTTTGTCACTGTTGTGAAATACAAAGTTTCTCTTGTTTCTCCCTCTGCTTCTCTATCCTTTGTGTATAGAAGAGGTGTTTATTTTTTTATTTTTATTTATTTTTAAAAAATATTTATTGATTTATGATGTACACAATATCCTAATTTTTATATTTATTTATTTATTATGTGTACAATATTCTAATTTTCCAGGTGGGAAGCAGATGCGGCGCCGCGGGGACACAGAGCTCTGTCCACTCCCCCCCCCCCGCCTGCACTGATTGAATACAAACGATCTATTTATTATTCAACATAATTAATCGTCCATGATATTAACTAGTTTTAAATATGAATCTAATTAACATCGATGAAATAGGCGGATGATTGAATATAGATGCAGAGCAGTTGGGGGGGCTGTAAGTGGGGGAAATTGGCAGGCACAGGGGATCATGGGAGATGTAGTCCCGCGGAGCACCGGGCAGGCAGGAAGGAAGGAGCCCGGCCTTTGAGGCCAGGGACATCGTGCCGGACCGAGTCCATCCCTGACTACAGTCAAAATGGACGCCCCGGGGAATCATGGGAGATAGCAGCGGGCAGGCAGGAAGGGAGGAGCCCGGCCTTTGAGGCCAGGGACATCCTGCTGGACCGAGTCCATCGCTGACTACAGGCAACATGGTTGTCATGGGGAATCATGGGAGACATAGTCCCGCACAGCAGCGGGCAGGCAGGAAGGGAGGACCCCGGCCTTTGAGGCCAGGGACATCCTTCTGGACCGAATCGTCGCTGACTACAGGCAAAATGGTCGTCACGTGGAATCATGGGAGATGTAGTCCTGCGGAGTAGTGGAGTGGCTCCCCACACCCCGCCCCACCCCTAGCCACGCCCTAACCTTAGGCCTAAACCAAACCCTAAGCAAGCCCCAATCACAGCACCGCCCACCCGGTAGCAATGCCGCACCCCTGGCCCCGCTTCAGCCCTAGCCATGCCCACTCCTAGCACCGCCCACACCTAGCAATGCCTCACACCTGGCCCCGCTTCAGCCCTAGCCACGCCCCACTCCAAGCACCGCCCACCCCATAGCCATGCCACACACCCGGCTTGGCCCCAACGCCTAGCCACGCCCACTTTTGCACCGCCCACCCCATAGCTCTACCGCACCCCTGGCCCTGCCCCAAACCCTGGCCACGTCCACCCCTAGCAATGCTGCACCCCTGGCCCGCCCCAAACCCAAGCCAGGCCAACTCCTAGCACTGCGCACCCCTGGCCAGCTCCCAACCCCAGCCACGCCCACTCCTAGCCCCGCCCACCCCTGTCCCCGCCACCACCCCTGGCCCCGCCCACTCCTAGCAGTCTTTTATTTCATCGATATTGAAATAGAAATATAATAATCCCTGCTGGGCCTCTACCTGCCCAGCAGGGACATCCTGCCGGACCGAGTCCATCCCTGACTACAGTCAAAATAGACGCCCCGGGGAATCATGGTAGATAGCAGTGGGCAGGCAGGAAGGAAGGAGCCCGGCCTTTGAGGCCAGGGACATCCTGCTGGACCGAGTCCATCCCTAACTAAGTCAAAATGGATGCGCCGGGGAATCATGGGAGACAGCAGCGGGCAGGCAGGAAGGAAGGAGCCCAGCCTTTGAGGCCAGGGACATCCTGCTGGACCGAGTCCATCGCTGACTACAGGCAACATCGTCGTCACGGGGAATCCTGGGAGATGTAGTCCTGCGGAGTAGTGGAGTGGCTCCCCTCACCCCGCCCCACCCCTAGCCACGCCCTAACCTTAGGCCTAACCCAAACCCTAAGCAAACCCCAATCACAGCACCGCCCACCCCTTAGCAATGCCGCACCCCTGGCCCCGCCACCAACCCTAGCCATGCCCACTCCTAGCACCGCCCACACCTAGCAATGCCTCACACCTGGCCCGCCCCAAACCCAAGCCAGGCCAACTCCTAGCACTGCGCACCCCTGGCCAGCTCCCAACCCCAGCCACGCCCACTCCTAGCACCGCCCACCCCTGGCCCCACCACCACCCCTAGCCCCGCCCACTCCTAGCAGTCTTTTATTTCATCGATATTGAAATAGAAATATAATAATCCCTGCTGGGCCTCTACCTGCTCGTTGACAAAGTCTCCGTTTACCTTTCATAATTAATCCAGAGATCTTTTCTCCGTGAGTTTTCATTCTTTGATCCAGTTTGAACCAGTTTGATCCGGTCTGATCAGGCTTGATCCGGTTTTGAACCTGTCTACACTGGTTTGATCCAGTTTGATCCAGGTGCATCCGGTCTGATCCAGTTTTTTTTTACTTGGTTTTTGTCTTAAGAAGAGTCATTCTAAAATAGCATCTTCCCTCTGGATTAAATTAAATTTAAAATTAAAAATTAAAATTATTAAAATTAAAATTCCTGTAGGAGAAATTCAGGAAAGCAATACGAATAGAAGACCACGAAGATTTGGATCCACCCTATTTACATGTTTTTTCTGTAATTTTTTCCTAAACCGTCTTCATTTCCCTTTCCGCTTCTGCTGTTAACTCTCTGGGACTCTGCAAATCTTTGTCGCTATTTGAATTTTTGATTAAATGAATTTTTTTGGAAATCGTTAAGCGTCCCTACCCTGTCTCTCTTAATTTTTTCCCTTCTGTGCCCCTAATTTCTTTAAACCCATTCTGTCACCCGGGTAATTAATTTCATTAATTAATTTCAGGAGCTGTTTGGGATCCCCATCTAGGCAAAAAATATCTTTGCTGACTCAAACAATCTTTCTAAAGTAAAATCTACAAACTCTAGCACTCGGGTTCACGTGGCAATAAAGTTTTGTGAGAAATAAAGAAAACCTGTTTGGCGTGTTTTTTTTCCGTCATCATTATTATTTTTTTTTATTATGAAATAAATATTAAAACTTTTTTTGAGTCAAATAGCAAAATGCAATCCGTAGAATGGTATTTTATAGATTTATGGAATCGCTTGCGTGTGATTTCCAAGGCTTCATTTACAACGTATCGACTCATGCTCGTGCGGTTGAGCGTTCCCAGTGGGAGTGCAGTCGACTTTTATCTCCCAGTTTGCTGAGCGTTAATATGTGTAGGCACTGGGAAGGCAAATTTTTCTCCATCCTTTTCTTTTTTAAAATATTTATCGATTTGTACACAATATTCTAATTTTATATTTATTTATTATGCACACAATATTCTAATTGTATATTTATTTATTATCTATACAATATTGTAATTTTTACATGTATTTATTATGCATACAATATTCTACTATTTATATGTATCTATTATGTATACAATATTCTAATTTTTATATTTATTTAAAATGTACACAATATTCTAATTTTCATATTTATTTTTTAAGTATACAATATTCTAATTTTATATTTATTATGTATACAATATTCTTATTTTATATTTATTATGCACACAATATTCTAATTTTTATATTTATTATGTATACAATATTCTAATTTTTATATTTATTTAATATGTATACAGTATTCTAATTTTGATATTGATTTAGAATGTACACAGATTCTAATTTTCATATTTATTTATCATGCACACAATATTCTAATTTATATATTTATTATGGACACAATATTCTAATTTATATATTTGTTATGCACACAATATTCTAATTTTTATATTTATTATGTATACAATAATGTAATCTTTATATTTATTTATTTATTTAATATGTATACAATATTCTAATTTTATGTTTATTAATTATGTATAAAATATTCTAATTTTTACATTTATTTATTATGTATACAATATTCTAATTTTTACATTTATTTATTATGTATACAATATTCTAATATTTACATTTATTTATTATGTATACAATATTCTAATTTTATATTTACTTATTATGTATACAGTATTCTGTCTGCGTGTATGCCCTCACGCCAGCAGAGGGCGCCAGAACCCACCACAGATGGTTGTGAGCCACCATGAGGTGGCAGGGACTCGAACCCAGGACCTCTGGGAGAGCAGGCCGTGCTCTTAACCTCTGAGCCATCTCTTCAGCACCAAGAAAAGTTTTAAAATGATTTACAATGTGTTAAAAATATGGGCAGGCTAAAAGTTGAAGTTCTTAAAGTAAAAATCGAAAAATAAGGAATAAAGAGAGTTGCTGGGTGTGGTAGCACAAGCCTGGAGGGCAGAGACAGACAGATCTTCGTGAGTCAATTAAAATTAAATTAAAATCAAGTACAAAAATACAGATACACGGAGAATAGTGACACTCTATGCTATCATGTTATCTTTTCATGGTTTGAGTCGTGAGGAGTGGCAACCGCGGCGAGAAAGGATATTTGTTTATTAATGAATTACTTAATTCAAGGTAAATATTTTTGAAATACCTCGAATGAAATTCAAAAGCAATGTTACTCTGGAGAAGAGAATTTGCTTCTGAAAACGAGAGGCTGTGGGTTCATCCTGTTTTTCAAAGGAAATAATCCTAAATTTTCTTCGGGTCCCTATAAGATGATCCGTGCCCCAAACCAGTAGGAATTATCCAGGAATACCACGCACACATTTCCCCCCCAAAAAATCACTGTGCGTATTTTCCCCTGTTTTTCAAAAAAAAAAAAAGACATTTTTTGGTTTTTTTTTTTTTTATAAAGTTGAATATTGTTGTTTCCTCAAGGTCTGTAAAAATTTATTTTACGTTTTCACGGGTAATGTATCAAATTTATAGATCGCCATTGCTGTAGCTCCCATATTTGTTGATCCTACTCCTACAAGACCTTGAGAGATTTTTCAATATTTTTGGGTCCTTTTCAGGTTTTCTTCAAAGCCTTAAAGTCTTATCAAATGGATTTTTCATTATCAGTTATGGTGACCCCAAGTTACTTTATGCTGTTTGTCACTGTTGTGAAATACAAAGTTTCTCTTGTTTCTCCCTCTGCTTCTCTATCCTTTGTGTATAGAAGAGGTGTTTATTTTTTTATTTTTATTTATTTTTAAAAAATATTTATTGATTTATGATGTACACAATATCCTAATTTTTATATTTATTTATTTATTATGTGTACAATATTCTAATTTTCCAGGTGGGAAGCAGATGCGGCGCCGCGGGGACACAGAGCTCTGTCCACTCCCCCCCCCCCCGCCTGCACTGATTGAATACAAACGATCTATTTATTATTCAACATAATTAATCGTCCATGATATTAACTAGTTTTAAATATGAATCTAATTAACATCGATGAAATAGGCGGATGATTGAATATAGATGCAGAGCAGTTGGGGGGGACTGTAAGTGGGGGAAATTGGCAGGCACAGGGGATCATGGGAGATGTAGTCCCGCGGAGCACCGGGCAGGCAGGAAGGAAGGAGCCCGGCCTTTGAGGCCAGGGACATCGTGCCGGACCGAGTCCATCCCTGACTACAGTCAAAATGGACGCCCCGGGGAATCATGGGAGATAGCAGCGGGCAGGCAGGAAGGGAGGAGCCCGGCCTTTGAGGCCAGGGACATCCTGCTGGACCGAGTCCATCGCTGACTACAGGCAACATGGTTGTCATGGGGAATCATGGGAGACATAGTCCCGCACAGCAGCGGGCAGGCAGGAAGGGAGGACCCCGGCCTTTGAGGCCAGGGACATCCTTCTGGACCGAATCGTCGCTGACTACAGGCAAAATGGTCGTCACGTGGAATCATGGGAGATGTAGTCCTGCGGAGTAGTGGAGTGGCTCCCCACACCCCGCCCCACCCCTAGCCACGCCCTAACCTTAGGCCTAAACCAAACCCTAAGCAAGCCCCAATCACAGCACCGCCCACCCGGTAGCAATGCCGCACCCCTGGCCCCGCTTCAGCCCTAGCCATGCCCACTCCTAGCACCGCCCACACCTAGCAATGCCTCACACCTGGCCCCGCTTCAGCCCTAGCCACGCCCCACTCCAAGCACCGCCCACCCCATAGCCATGCCACACACCATGCTTGGCCCCAACGCCTAGCCACGCCCACTTTTGCACCGCCCACCCCATAGCTCTACCGCACCCCTGGCCCTGCCCCAAACCCTGGCCACGTCCACCCCTAGCAATGCTGCACCCCTGGCCCGCCCCAAACCCAAGCCAGGCCAACTCCTAGCACTGCGCAACCCTGGCCAGCTCCCAACCCCAGCCACGCCCACTCCTAGCCCCGCCCACCCCTGTCCCCGCCACCACCCCTGGCCCCGCCCACTCCTAGCAGTCTTTTATTTCATCGATATTGAAATAGAAATATAATAATCCCTGCTGGGCCTCTACCTGCCCAGCAGGGACATCCTGCCGGACCGAGTCCATCCCTGACTACAGTCAAAATAGACGCCCCGGGGAATCATGGTAGATAGCAGTGGGCAGGCAGGAAGGAAGGAGCCCGGCCTTTGAGGCCAGGGACATCCTGCTGGACCGAGTCCATCCCTAACTAAGTCAAAATGGATGCGCCGGGGAATCATGGGAGACAGCAGCGGGCAGGCAGGAAGGAAGGAGCCCAGCCTTTGAGGCCAGGGACATCCTGCTGGACCGAGTCCATCGCTGACTACAGGCAACATCGTCGTCACGGGGAATCCTGGGAGATGTAGTCCTGCGGAGTAGTGGAGTGGCTCCCCTCACCCCGCCCCACCCCTAGCCACGCCCTAACCTTAGGCCTAACCCAAACCCTAAGCAAACCCCAATCACAGCACCGCCCACCCCTTAGCAATGCCGCACCCCTGGCCCCGCCACCAACCCTAGCCATGCCCACTCCTAGCACCGCCCACACCTAGCAATGCCTCACACCTGGCCCGCCCCAAACCCAAGCCAGGCCAACTCCTAGCACTGCGCACCCCTGGCCAGCTCCCAACCCCAGCCACGCCCACTCCTAGCACCGCCCACCCCTGGCCCCACCACCACCCCTAGCCCCGCCCACTCCTAGCAGTCTTTTATTTCATCGATATTGAAATAGAAATATAATAATCCCTGCTGGGCCTCTACCTGCTCGTTGACAAAGTCTCCGTTTACCTTTCATAATTAATCCAGAGATCTTTTCTCCGTGAGTTTTCATTCTTTGATCCAGTTTGAACCAGTTTGATCCGGTCTGATCAGGCTTGATCCGGTTTTGAACCTGTCTACACTGGTTTGATCCAGTTTGATCCAGGTGCATCCGGTCTGATCCAGTTTTTTTTTACTTGGTTTTTGTCTTAAGAAGAGTCATTCTAAAATAGCATCTTCCCTCTGGATTAAATTAAATTTAAAATTAAAAATTAAAATTATTAAAATTAAAATTCCTGTAGGAGAAATTCAGGAAAGCAATACGAATAGAAGACCACGAAGATTTGGATCCACCCTATTTACATGTTTTTTCTGTAATTTTTTCCTAAACCGTCTTCATTTCCCTTTCCGCTTCTGCTGTTAACTCTCTGGGACTCTGCAAATCTTTGTCGCTATTTGAATTTTTGATTAAATGAATTTTTTTGGAAATCGTTAAGCGTCCCTACCCTGTCTCTCTTAATTTTTTCCCTTCTGTGCCCCTAATTTCTTTAAACCCATTCTGTCACCCGGGTAATTAATTTCATTAATTAATTTCAGGAGCTGTTTGGGATCCCCATCTAGGCAAAAAATATCTTTGCTGACTCAAACAATCTTTCTAAAGTAAAATCTACAAACTCTAGCACTCGGGTTCACGTGGCAATAAAGTTTTGTGAGAAATAAAGAAAACCTGTTTGGCGTGTTTTTTTTTTCCGTCATCATTATTATTTTTTTTATTATGAAATAAATATTAAAACTTTTTTTGAGTCAAATAGCAAAATGCAATCCGTAGAATGGTATTTTATAGATTTATGGAATCGCTTGCGTGTGATTTCCAAGGCTTCATTTACAACGTATCGACTCATGCTCGTGCGGTTGAGCGTTCCCAGTGGGAGTGCAGTCGACTTTTATCTCCCAGTTTGCTGAGCGTTAATATGTGTAGGCACTGGGAAGGCAAATTTTTCTCCATCCTTTTCTTTTTTAAAATATTTATCGATTTGTACACAATATTCTAATTTTATATTTATTTATTATGCACACAATATTCTAATTGTATATTTATTTATTATCTATACAATATTGTAATTTTTACATGTATTTATTATGCATACAATATTCTACTATTTATATGTATCTATTATGTATACAATATTCTAATTTTTATATTTATTTAAAATGTACACAATATTCTAATTTTCATATTTATTTTTTAAGTATACAATATTCTAATTTTATATTTATTATGTATACAATATTCTTATTTTATATTTATTATGCACACAATATTCTAATTTTTATATTTATTATGTATACAATATTCTAATTTTTATATTTATTTAATATGTATACAGTATTCTAATTTTGATATTGATTTAGAATGTACACAGATTCTAATTTTCATATTTATTTATCATGCACACAATATTCTAATTTATATATTTATTATGCACACAATATTCTAATTTATATATTTGTTATGCACACAATATTCTAATTTTTATATTTATTATGTATACAATATTGTAATCTTTATATTTATTTATTTAATATGTATACAGTATTCTAATTTTGATATTGATTTAGAATGTACACAAGATTCTAATTTTCATATTTATTTATTATGCACACAATATTCTAATTTATATATTTATTATGCACACAATATTCTAATTTATATATTTGTTATGCACACAATATTCTAATTTTTATATTTATTATGTATACAATAATGTAATCTTTATATTTATTTATTTATTTAATATGTATACAATATTCTAATTTTATGTTTATTAATTATGTATAAAATATTCTAATTTTTACATTTATTTATTATGTATACAATATTCTAATTTTTACATTTATTTATTATGTATACAATATTCTAATTTTATATTTACTTATTATGTATACAGTATTCTGTCTGCGTGTATGCCCTCACGCCAGCAGAGGGCGCCAGAACCCATCACAGATGGTTGTGAGCCACCATGAGGTGGCAGGGACTCGAACCCAGGACCTCTGGGAGAGCAGGCCGTGCTCTTAACCTCTGAGCCATCTCTTCAGCACCAAGAAAAGTTTTAAAATGATTTACAATGTGTTAAAAATATGGGCAGGCTAAAAGTTGAAGTTCTTAAAGTAAAAATCGAAAAATAAGGAATAAAGAGAGTTGCTGGGTGTGGTAGCACAAGCCTGGAGGGCAGAGACAGACAGATCTCCGTGAGTCAATTAAAATTAAATTAAAATCAAGTACAAAAATACAGATACACGGAGAATAGTGACACTCTATGCTATCATGTTATCTTTTCATGGTTTGAGTCGTGAGGAGTGGCAACCGCGGCGAGAAAGGATATTTGTTTATTAATGAATTACTTAATTCAAGGTAAATATTTTTGAAATACCTCGAATGAAATTCAAAAGCAATGTTACTCTGGAGAAGAGAATTTGCTTCTGAAAACGAGAGGCTGTGGGTTCATCCTGTTTTTCAAAGGAAATAATCCTAAATTTTCTTCGGGTCCCTATAAGATGATCCGTGCCCCAAACCAGTAGGAATTATCCAGGAATACCACGCACACATTTACCCCCCAAAAAATCACTGTGCGTATTTTCCCCTGTTTTTCAAAAAAAAAAAAGACATTTTTTGGTTTTTTTTTTTTTTTTTTATAAAGTTGAATATTGTTGTTTCCTCAAGGTCTGTAAAAATTTATTTTACGTTTTCACGGGTAATGTATCAAATTTATAGATCGCCATTGCTGTAGCTCCCATATTTGTTGATCCTACTCCTACAAGACCTTGGGAGATTTTTCAATATTTTTGGGTCCTTTTCAGGTTTTCTTCAAAGCCTTAAAGTCTTATCAAATGGATTTTTCATTATCAGTTATGGTGACCCCAAGTTACTTTATGCTGTTTGTCACTGTTGTGAAATACAAAGTTTCTCTTGTTTCTCCCTCTGCTTCTCTATCCTTTGTGTATAGAAGAGGTGTTTATTTTTTTATTTTTATTTATTTTTAAAAAATATTTATTGATTTATGATGTACACAATATCCTAATTTTTATATTTATTTATTTATTATGTGTACAATATTCTAATTTTCCAGGTGGGAAGCAGATGCGGCGCCGCGGGGACACAGAGCTCTGTCCACTCCCCCCCCCCCCCGCCTGCACTGATTGAATACAAACGATCTATTTATTATTCAACATAATTAATCGTCCATGATATTAACTAGTTTTAAATATGAATCTAATTAACATCGATGAAATAGGCGGATGATTGAATATAGATGCAGAGCAGTTGGGGGGGCTGTAAGTGGGGGAAATTGGCAGGCACAGGGGATCATGGGAGATGTAGTCCCGCGGAGCACCGGGCAGGCAGGAAGGAAGGAGCCCGGCCTTTGAGGCCAGGGACATCGTGCCGGACCGAGTCCATCCCTGACTACAGTCAAAATGGACGCCCCGGGGAATCATGGGAGATAGCAGCGGGCAGGCAGGAAGGGAGGAGCCCGGCCTTTGAGGCCAGGGACATCCTGCTGGACCGAGTCCATCGCTGACTACAGGCAACATGGTTGTCATGGGGAATCATGGGAGACATAGTCCCGCACAGCAGCGGGCAGGCAGGAAGGGAGGACCCCGGCCTTTGAGGCCAGGGACATCCTTCTGGACCGAATCGTCGCTGACTACAGGCAAAATGGTCGTCACGTGGAATCATGGGAGATGTAGTCCTGCGGAGTAGTGGAGTGGCTCCCCACACCCCGCCCCACCCCTAGCCACGCCCTAACCTTAGGCCTAAACCAAACCCTAAGCAAGCCCCAATCACAGCACCGCCCACCCGGTAGCAATGCCGCATCCCTGGCCCCGCTTCAGCCCTAGCCATGCCCACTCCTAGCACCGCCCACACCTAGCAATGCCTCACACCTGGCCCCGCTTCAGCCCTAGCCACGCCCCACTCCAAGCACCGCCCACCCCATAGCCATGCCACACACCCGGCTTGGCCCCAACGCCTAGCCACGCCCACTTTTGCACCGCCCACCCCATAGCTCTACCGCACCCCTGGCCCTGCCCCAAACCCTGGCCACGTCCACCCCTAGCAATGCTGCACCCCTGGCCCGCCCCAAACCCAAGCCAGGCCAACTCCTAGCACTGCGCACCCCTGGCCAGCTCCCAACCCCAGCCACGCCCACTCCTAGCCCCGCCCACCCCTGTCCCCGCCACCACCCCTGGCCCCGCCCACTCCTAGCAGTCTTTTATTTCATCGATATTGAAATAGAAATATAATAATCCCTGCTGGGCCTCTACCTGCCCAGCAGGGACATCCTGCCGGACCGAGTCCATCCCTGACTACAGTCAAAATAGACGCCCCGGGGAATCATGGTAGATAGCAGTGGGCAGGCAGGAAGGAAGGAGCCCGGCCTTTGAGGCCAGGGACATCCTGCTGGACCGAGTCCATCCCTAACTAAGTCAAAATGGATGCGCCGGGGAATCATGGGAGACAGCAGCGGGCAGGCAGGAAGGAAGGAGCCCAGCCTTTGAGGCCAGGGACATCCTGCTGGACCGAGTCCATCGCTGACTACAGGCAACATCGTCGTCACGGGGAATCCTGGGAGATGTAGTCCTGCGGAGTAGTGGAGTGGCTCCCCTCACCCCGCCCCACCCCTAGCCACGCCCTAACCTTAGGCCTAACCCAAACCCTAAGCAAACCCCAATCACAGCACCGCCCACCCCTTAGCAATGCCGCACCCCTGGCCCCGCCACCAACCCTAGCCATGCCCACTCCTAGCACCGCCCACACCTAGCAATGCCTCACACCTGGCCCGCCCCAAACCCAAGCCAGGCCAACTCCTAGCACTGCGCACCCCTGGCCAGCTCCCAACCCCAGCCACGCCCACTCCTAGCACCGCCCACCCCTGGCCCCACCACCACCCCTAGCCCCGCCCACTCCTAGCAGTCTTTTATTTCATCGATATTGAAATAGAAATATAATAATCCCTGCTGGGCCTCTACCTGCTCGTTGACAAAGTCTCCGTTTACCTTTCATAATTAATCCAGAGATCTTTTCTCCGTGAGTTTTCATTCTTTGATCCAGTTTGAACCAGTTTGATCCGGTCTGATCAGGCTTGATCCGGTTTTGAACCTGTCTACACTGGTTTGATCCAGTTTGATCCAGGTGCATCCGGTCTGATCCAGTTTTTTTTTACTTGGTTTTTGTCTTAAGAAGAGTCATTCTAAAATAGCATCTTCCCTCTGGATTAAATTAAATTTAAAATTAAAAATTAAAATTATTAAAATTAAAATTCCTGTAGGAGAAATTCAGGAAAGCAATACGAATAGAAGACCACGAAGATTTGGATCCACCCTATTTACATGTTTTTTCTGTAATTTTTTCCTAAACCGTCTTCATTTCCCTTTCCGCTTCTGCTGTTAACTCTCTGGGACTCTGCAAATCTTTGTCGCTATTTGAATTTTTGATTAAATGAATTTTTTTGGAAATCGTTAAGCGTCCCTACCCTGTCTCTCTTAATTTTTTCCCTTCTGTGCCCCTAATTTCTTTAAACCCATTCTGTCACCCGGGTAATTAATTTCATTAATTAATTTCAGGAGCTGTTTGGGATCCCCATCTAGGCAAAAAATATCTTTGCTGACTCAAACAATCTTTCTAAAGTAAAATCTACAAACTCTAGCACTCGGGTTCACGTGGCAATAAAGTTTTGTGAGAAATAAAGAAAACCTGTTTGGCGTGTTTTTTTTCCGTCATCATTATTATTTTTTTTTATTATGAAATAAATATTAAAACTTTTTTTGAGTCAAATAGCAAAATGCAATCCGTAGAATGGTATTTTATAGATTTATGGAATCGCTTGCGTGTGATTTCCAAGGCTTCATTTACAACGTATCGACTCATGCTCGTGCGGTTGAGCGTTCCCAGTGGGAGTGCAGTCGACTTTTATCTCCCAGTTTGCTGAGCGTTAATATGTGTAGGCACTGGGAAGGCAAATTTTTCTCCATCCTTTTCTTTTTTAAAATATTTATCGATTTGTACACAATATTCTAATTTTATATTTATTTATTATGCACACAATATTCTAATTGTATATTTATTTATTATCTATACAATATTGTAATTTTTACATGTATTTATTATGCATACAATATTCTACTATTTATATGTATCTATTATGTATACAATATTCTAATTTTTATATTTATTTAAAATGTACACAATATTCTAATTTTCATATTTATTTTTTAAGTATACAATATTCTAATTTTATATTTATTATGTATACAATATTCTTATTTTATATTTATTATGCACACAATATTCTAATTTTTATATTTATTATGTATACAATATTCTAATTTTTATATTTATTTAATATGTATACAGTATTCTAATTTTGATATTGATTTAGAATGTACACAGATTCTAATTTTCATATTTATTTATCATGCACACAATATTCTAATTTATATATTTATTATGGACACAATATTCTAATTTATATATTTGTTATGCACACAATATTCTAATTTTTATATTTATTATGTATACAATAATGTAATCTTTATATTTATTTATTTATTTAATATGTATACAATATTCTAATTTTATGTTTATTAATTATGTATAAAATATTCTAATTTTTACATTTATTTATTATGTATACAATATTCTAATTTTTACATTTATTTATTATGTATACAATATTCTAATATTTACATTTATTTATTATGTATACAATATTCTAATTTTATATTTACTTATTATGTATACAGTATTCTGTCTGCGTGTATGCCCTCACGCCAGCAGAGGGCGCCAGAACCCACCACAGATGGTTGTGAGCCACCATGAGGTGGCAGGGACTCGAACCCAGGACCTCTGGGAGAGCAGGCCGTGCTCTTAACCTCTGAGCCATCTCTTCAGCACCAAGAAAAGTTTTAAAATGATTTACAATGTGTTAAAAATATGGGCAGGCTAAAAGTTGAAGTTCTTAAAGTAAAAATCGAAAAATAAGGAATAAAGAGAGTTGCTGGGTGTGGTAGCACAAGCCTGGAGGGCAGAGACAGACAGATCTTCGTGAGTCAATTAAAATTAAATTAAAATCAAGTACAAAAATACAGATACACGGAGAATAGTGACACTCTATGCTATCATGTTATCTTTTCATGGTTTGAGTCGTGAGGAGTGGCAACCGCGGCGAGAAAGGATATTTGTTTATTAATGAATTACTTAATTCAAGGTAAATATTTTTGAAATACCTCGAATGAAATTCAAAAGCAATGTTACTCTGGAGAAGAGAATTTGCTTCTGAAAACGAGAGGCTGTGGGTTCATCCTGTTTTTCAAAGGAAATAATCCTAAATTTTCTTCGGGTCCCTATAAGATGATCCGTGCCCCAAACCAGTAGGAATTATCCAGGAATACCACGCACACATTTCCCCCCCAAAAAATCACTGTGCGTATTTTCCCCTGTTTTTCAAAAAAAAAAAAGACATTTTTTGGTTTTTTTTTTTTTATAAAGTTGAATATTGTTGTTTCCTCAAGGTCTGTAAAAATTTATTTTACGTTTTCACGGGTAATGTATCAAATTTATAGATCGCCATTGCTGTAGCTCCCATATTTGTTGATCCTACTCCTACAAGACCTTGAGAGATTTTTCAATATTTTTGGGTCCTTTTCAGGTTTTCTTCAAAGCCTTAAAGTCTTATCAAATGGATTTTTCATTATCAGTTATGGTGACCCCAAGTTACTTTATGCTGTTTGTCACTGTTGTGAAATACAAAGTTTCTCTTGTTTCTCCCTCTGCTTCTCTATCCTTTGTGTATAGAAGAGGTGTTTATTTTTTTATTTTTATTTATTTTTAAAAAATATTTATTGATTTATGATGTACACAATATCCTAATTTTTATATTTATTTATTTATTATGTGTACAATATTCTAATTTTCCAGGTGGGAAGCAGATGCGGCGCCGCGGGGACACAGAGCTCTGTCCACTCCCCCCCCCCCCCGCCTGCACTGATTGAATACAAACGATCTATTTATTATTCAACATAATTAATCGTCCATGATATTAACTAGTTTTAAATATGAATCTAATTAACATCGATGAAATAGGCGGATGATTGAATATAGATGCAGAGCAGTTGGGGGGGACTGTAAGTGGGGGAAATTGGCAGGCACAGGGGATCATGGGAGATGTAGTCCCGCGGAGCACCGGGCAGGCAGGAAGGAAGGAGCCCGGCCTTTGAGGCCAGGGACATCGTGCCGGACCGAGTCCATCCCTGACTACAGTCAAAATGGACGCCCCGGGGAATCATGGGAGATAGCAGCGGGCAGGCAGGAAGGGAGGAGCCCGGCCTTTGAGGCCAGGGACATCCTGCTGGACCGAGTCCATCGCTGACTACAGGCAACATGGTTGTCATGGGGAATCATGGGAGACATAGTCCCGCACAGCAGCGGGCAGGCAGGAAGGGAGGACCCCGGCCTTTGAGGCCAGGGACATCCTTCTGGACCGAATCGTCGCTGACTACAGGCAAAATGGTCGTCACGTGGAATCATGGGAGATGTAGTCCTGCGGAGTAGTGGAGTGGCTCCCCACACCCCGCCCCACCCCTAGCCACGCCCTAACCTTAGGCCTAAACCAAACCCTAAGCAAGCCCCAATCACAGCACCGCCCACCCGGTAGCAATGCCGCACCCCTGGCCCCGCTTCAGCCCTAGCCATGCCCACTCCTAGCACCGCCCACACCTAGCAATGCCTCACACCTGGCCCCGCTTCAGCCCTAGCCACGCCCCACTCCAAGCACCGCCCACCCCATAGCCATGCCACACACCATGCTTGGCCCCAACGCCTAGCCACGCCCACTTTTGCACCGCCCACCCCATAGCTCTACCGCACCCCTGGCCCTGCCCCAAACCCTGGCCACGTCCACCCCTAGCAATGCTGCACCCCTGGCCCGCCCCAAACCCAAGCCAGGCCAACTCCTAGCACTGCGCACCCCTGGCCAGCTCCCAACCCCAGCCACGCCCACTCCTAGCCCCGCCCACCCCTGTCCCCGCCACCACCCCTGGCCCCGCCCACTCCTAGCAGTCTTTTATTTCATCGATATTGAAATAGAAATATAATAATCCCTGCTGGGCCTCTACCTGCCCAGCAGGGACATCCTGCCGGACCGAGTCCATCCCTGACTACAGTCAAAATAGACGCCCCGGGGAATCATGGTAGATAGCAGTGGGCAGGCAGGAAGGAAGGAGCCCGGCCTTTGAGGCCAGGGACATCCTGCTGGACCGAGTCCATCCCTAACTAAGTCAAAATGGATGCGCCGGGGAATCATGGGAGACAGCAGCGGGCAGGCAGGAAGGAAGGAGCCCAGCCTTTGAGGCCAGGGACATCCTGCTGGACCGAGTCCATCGCTGACTACAGGCAACATCGTCGTCACGGGGAATCCTGGGAGATGTAGTCCTGCGGAGTAGTGGAGTGGCTCCCCTCACCCCGCCCCACCCCTAGCCACGCCCTAACCTTAGGCCTAACCCAAATCCTAAGCAAGCCCCAATCACAGCACCGCCCACCCCTTAGCAATGCGGCACCCCTGGCCCCGCCACCAACCCTAGCCATGCCCACTCCTAGCACCGCCCACACCTAGCAATGCCTCACACCTGGCCCACCCCAAACCCAAGCCAGGCCAACTCCTAGCACTGCGCACCCCTGGCCAGCTCCCAACCCCAGCCACGCCCACTCCTAGCACCGCCCACCCCTGGCCCCACCACCACCCCTAGCCCCGCCCACTCCTAGCAGTCTTTTATTTCATCGATATTGAAATAGAAATATAATAATCCCTGCTGGGCCTCTACCTGCTCGTTGACAAAGTCTCCGTTTACCTTTCATAATTAATCCAGAGATCTTTTCTCCGTGAGTTTTCATTCTTTGATCCAGTTTGAACCAGTTTGATCCGGTCTGATCAGGCTTGATCCGGTTTTGAACCTGTCTACACTGGTTTGATCCAGTTTGATCCAGGTGCATCCGGTCTGATCCAGTTTTTTTTTACTTGGTTTTTGTCTTAAGAAGAGTCATTCTAAAATAGCATCTTCCCTCTGGATTAAATTAAATTTAAAATTAAAAATTAAAATTATTAAAATTAAAATTCCTGTAGGAGAAATTCAGGAAAGCAATACGAATAGAAGACCACGAAGATTTGGATCCACCCTATTTACATGTTTTTTCTGTAATTTTTTCCTAAACCGTCTTCATTTCCCTTTCCGCTTCTGCTGTTAACTCTCTGGGACTCTGCAAATCTTTGTCGCTATTTGAATTTTTGATTAAATGAATTTTTTTGGAAATCGTTAAGCGTCCCTACCCTGTCTCTCTTAATTTTTTCCCTTCTGTGCCCCTAATTTCTTTAAACCCATTCTGTCACCCGGGTAATTAATTTCATTAATTAATTTCAGGAGCTGTTTGGGATCCCCATCTAGGCAAAAAATATCTTTGCTGACTCAAACAATCTTTCTAAAGTAAAATCTACAAACTCTAGCACTCGGGTTCACGTGGCAATAAAGTTTTGTGAGAAATAAAGAAAACCTGTTTGGCGTGTTTTTTTTCCGTCATCATTATTATTTTTTTTATTATGAAATAAATATTAAAACTTTTTTTGAGTCAAATAGCAAAATGCAATCCGTAGAATGGTATTTTATAGATTTATGGAATCGCTTGCGTGTGATTTCCAAGGCTTCATTTACAACGTATCGACTCATGCTCGTGCGGTTGAGCGTTCCCAGTGGGAGTGCAGTCGACTTTTATCTCCCAGTTTGCTGAGCGTTAATATGTGTAGGCACTGGGAAGGCAAATTTTTCTCCATCCTTTTCTTTTTTAAAATATTTATCGATTTGTACTCAATATTCTAATTGTATATTTATTTATTATGCACACAATATTCTAATTGTATTTTATTCATTATCTATACAATATTGTAATTTTTACATGTATTTATTATGCATACAATATTCTACTATTTATATGTATCTATTATGTATACAATATTCTAATTTTTATATTTATTTAAAATGTACACAATATTCTAATTTTCATATTTATTTTTTAAGTATACAATATTCTAATTTTATATTTATTATGTATACAATATTCTTATTTTATATTTATTATGCACACAATATTCTAATTTTTATATTTATTATGTATACAATATTCTAATTTTTATATTTATTTAATATGTATACAGTATTCTAATTTTGATATTGATTTAGAATGTACACAGATTCTAATTTTCATATTTATTTATCATGCACACAATATTCTAATTTATATATTTATTATGCACACAATATTCTAATTTATATATTTGTTATGCACACAATATTCTAATTTTTATATTTATTATGTATACAATATTGTAATCTTTATATTTATTTATTTAATATGTATACAGTATTCTAATTTTGATATTGATTTAGAATGTACACAAGATTCTAATTTTCATATTTATTTATTATGCACACAATATTCTAATTTATATATTTATTATGCACACAATATTCTAATTTATATATTTGTTATGCACACAATATTCTAATTTTTATATTTATTATGTATACAATAATGTAATCTTTATATTTATTTATTTATTTAATATGTATACAATATTCTAATTTTATGTTTATTAATTATGTATAAAATATTCTAATTTTTACATTTATTTATTATGTATACAATATTCTAATTTTTACATTTATTTATTATGTATACAATATTCTAATATTTACATTTATTTATTATGTATACAATATTCTAATTTTATATTTACTTATTATGTATACAGTATTCTGTCTGCGTGTATGCCCTCACGCCAGCAGAGGGCGCCAGAACCCATCACAGATGGTTGTGAGCCACCATGAGGTGGCAGGGACTCGAACCCAGGACCTCTGGGAGAGCAGGCCGTGCTCTTAACCTCTGAGCCATCTCTTCAGCACCAAGAAAAGTTTTAAAATGATTTACAATGTGTTAAAAATATGGGCAGGCTAAAAGTTGAAGTTCTTAAAGTAAAAATCGAAAAATAAGGAATAAAGAGAGTTGCTGGGTGTGGTAGCACAAGCCTGGAGGGCAGAGACAGACAGATCTCCGTGAGTCAATTAAAATTAAATTAAAATCAAGTACAAAAATACAGATACACGGAGAATAGTGACACTCTATGCTATCATGTTATCTTTTCATGGTTTGAGTCGTGAGGAGTGGCAACCGCGGCGAGAAAGGATATTTGTTTATTAATGAATTACTTAATTCAAGGTAAATATTTTTGAAATACCTCGAATGAAATTCAAAAGCAATGTTACTCTGGAGAAGAGAATTTGCTTCTGAAAACGAGAGGCTGTGGGTTCATCCTGTTTTTCAAAGGAAATAATCCTAAATTTTCTTCGGGTCCCTATAAGATGATCCGTGCCCCAAACCAGTAGGAATTATCCAGGAATACCACGCACACATTTCCCCCCAAAAAAATCACTGTGCGTATTTTCCCCTGTTTTTCAAAAAAAAAAAGACATTTTTTGTTTTTTTTTTTTATAAAGTTGAATATTGTTGTTTCCTCAAGGTCTGTAAAAATTTATTTTACGTTTTCACGGGTAATGTATCAAATTTATAGATCGCCATTGCTGTAGCTCCCATATTTGTTGATCCTACTCCTACAAGACCTTGGGAGATTTTTCAATATTTTTGGGTCCTTTTCAGGTTTTCTTCAAAGCCTTAAAGTCTTATCAAATGGATTTTTCATTATCAGTTATGGTGACCCCAAGTTACTTTATGCTGTTTGTCACTGTTGTGAAATACAAAGTTTCTCTTGTTTCTCCCTCTGCTTCTCTATCCTTTGTGTATAGAAGAGGTGTTTATTTTTTTATTTTTATTTATTTTTAAAAAATATTTATTGATTTATGATGTACACAATATCCTAATTTTTATATTTATTTATTTATTATGTGTACAATATTCTAATTTTCCAGGTGGGAAGCAGATGCGGCGCCGCGGGGACACAGAGCTCTGTCCTCTCCCCTCCCCCGCCCCGCCTCACTGATTGAATACAAACGATCTATTTATTATTCAACATAATTAATCGTCCATGATATTAACTAGTTTTAAATATGAATCTAATTAACATCGATGAAATAGGCGGATGATTGAATATAGATGCAGAGCAGTTGGGAGGGGCTGTAAAGGGAAAAATTGACAGGCACAGGGAATCATGGGAGATGTAGTCCCGCGGAGCATCGGGCAGGCAGGAAGGAACGAGCCCAGCCTTTGAGGCCAGGGACATCCTGCTGGACCGAGTCCATCCCTGACTACAGTCAAAATGGACGCCCCAGGGAATCATGGGAGATAGCAGCGGGCAGGCAGGAAGGAAGGAGCCCGGCCTTTGAGGCCAGGGACATCCTGCTGGACCGAGTCCATCGCTGACTACAGGCAACATGGTCGTCACGGGGAATCATGGGAGACATAGTCCCGCACAGCAGCGGGCAGGCAGGAAGGGAGGACCCCGGCCTTTGAGGCCAGGGACATCCTGCTGGACCGAGTCCATCGCTGACTACAGGCAACATGGTCGTCACGTGGAATCATGGGAGATGTAGTCCTGCGGAGTAGTAGAGTGGCTCCCCACACCCCGCCCCACCCCTAGCCACGCCCTAACCTTAGGCCTAACCCAAACCCTAAGCAAGCCCCAATCACAACACCGCCCACCCGGTAGCAATGCCGCACCCCTGGCCCCGCTTCAGCCCTAGCCATGCCCCACTCCAAGCACCGCCCACCCATAGCCATGCCACACACACGGCTCCGCCCCAACGCCTAGCCACGCCCACTTTTGCACCGCCCACCCCATAGCTATACCGCATCCATGGCCCTGCCCCAAACCCTGGCCATGTCCACCCCTAGCAATGCTGCACCCCTGGCCCGCCCCAAACCCAAGCCAGGCCAACTTCTAGCCCCGCCCACCCCTGGCCCCGCCACCACCTCTAGCCCCGCCCACTCCTAGCAGTCTTTTATTTCATCGATATTGAAATAGAAATATAATAATCCCTGCTGGGCCTCTACCTGCCCAGCAGGGACATCCTGCCGGACCGAGTCCATCCCTGACTACAGTCAAAATAGACGCCCTGGGGAATCATGGGCGATAGCAGCGGGCAGGCAGGAAGGAAGGAGCCCGGCCTTTGAAGCCAGGGACATCCTGCTGGACCGAGTCCATCCCTGACTACAGTCAAAATGGATGCCCCGGGGAATCATGGGAGACAGCAGCGAGCAGACAGGAAGGAAGGAGCCCAGCCTTTGAGGCCAGGGACATCCTGCTGGACGAGTCCATCGCTGACTACAGGCAACATCGTCGTCATGGGGAATCATGGGAAACGTAGTCCCGCACAGCAGCGGGCAGGCAGGAAGGGAGCCCAGCCTTTGAGGCCAGGGACATGTTCTGGACCGAGTCCATCGCTGACTACAGGCAAAATGGTCATCACAGGGAATCATGGGAGATGTAGTCTCCCAGAGCACTGGGCAGGCAGGAAGGAAGGAGCCCGGCCTTTGAGGCCAGGGACATCCTGCTGGACCGAGTCCATCCCTGACTACAGTCAAAATGGACGCCCCGGGGAATCATGGGAGATAGCAGCAGGCAGGCAGGAAGGAAGGAGCCTGGCCTTTGAGGCCAGGGACATCCTGCAGGACCGAGTCCATCGCTGACTACAGTCAAAATGGACGCCCCGGGGAATCATGGGAGATAGCAGCAGGCAGGCAGGAAGGAAGGAGCCTGGCCTTTGAGGCCAGGGACATCTTGCTGGTCCGAGTCCATTGCTGACTACAGGCAAAATGGTTGTCACGGGGAATCATGGGAGATGTAGTCCAGCGAAGCAGTGGAGTTGCACCCCACACCTCGCCCCACCCCTAGCCACGCCCTAACCCTAGGACTAACCCAAACCCTAACCAAGCCCCAATCACAGCACCACCCACCCCATAGAAATGCCGCACCCCTGGCACCGCCCCCAACCCTAGCCACGCCCACTCCTAGCACCGCCCACCCCTAGCAATGCCTCCCCTCTGGCCCCGCTTCAGCCCTAGCCACGCCCCACTCCTAGTATCGCCCACCCCATGGCCATTCCACACCCCCGGCTCCGCCCCAACCCCTAGCCATGCCCACTCCTAGCTCCGCCCACACCTGGCCGGCTCCCAACCCTAGCCACGCCCGTTCCTAGGACGGCCCACCCCTGGCCCACCCGAACCAAGCCACGCCCTCTTGTTGTCTGGACCACAAACCCCAGCCTCGCCAACTCCTAGCCCCGTCCACCCTAGCCCCGCCCAATCCTAGCAGTCTTTTATTTCATCGATATTGAAATAGAAATATAATAATCCCTGCTGGGCCTCTACCTGCTCGTTGACAAAGTCTCTGTTTACCTTTCATAATTAATCCAGCGATCTTTTCTCCATGAGTTTTCATTCTTTGATCCAGTTTGAACCAGTTTGATCCTGTTTGATCAGGCTTGATCCGGTTTTGAATCTGTCTACACTGGTTTGATCCAGTTTGATCCAGTTTGATCCAGTTTGATCCGGTCTGATCCAGTTTTTTTTTTACTTGATTTGTGTCTTAAGAAGAGTCATTCTAGCTGGGCGGTGGTGGTGCACGCCTGTAATCCCAGCACTTGGGAGGCAGAGGCAGGCGGATCTCTGTGAGTTCGAGACCAGCCTGGTCTACAAGAGCTAGTTCCAGGACAGGCTCCAAAACCACAGAGAAACCCTGTCTCGAAAAACCAAAAAAAAAAAAAAAAAAGAAGAGTCATTCTATAATAGCATCTTCCCTCTGGATTAAATTAAATTTAAAATTAAAAATGAAAACTATTAAAATTAAAATTCCTGTAGGAGAAATTCAGGAAAGCAATACGAATACAAGACCACGAAGATTTGGATCCACCCTATTTACATGTTTTTTCTGTAATTTTTTCCTAAACCGTCTTCATTTCCCTTTCTGCTTCTGCTGTTAACTCTCTGGGACTCTGCATATCTTTGTCGCTATTTCAATTTTTGTTTAAATGAATATTTTTGGAAATCGTTAAGCGTCCCTACCCTGTCTCTCTTAATTTTTTCCCTTCTGTGCCCCTAATTTTCTTTAAACACATTCTGTCACCCGGGTAGTGAATGGATTAATTAATTTCATTAATTAATTTCAGGAGCTGTTTGGGATCCCCATCTAGGCAAAAAATATCTTTGCTGACTCAAACAATCTTTCTAAAGTAAAATCTACAAACTCTAGCACTTGGGTTCACGTGGCAATAAAGTTTTGTGAGAAATAAAGAAAGCCTGTTTGGCGTATTTTTTTCCGTCATCATTATTATTATTTTTATTATGAAATAAATATTAAAACGATTTTTTGAGTCAAATAGCAAAATGCCATCCGTGGAATGGTATTTTATAGATTTATGGAATCGCTTGCGTGTGATTTCCAAGGGTTCATTTACAACATATCGACCCGTGCTCGTGCGGTTGAGCATTCCCAGTGGAAGTGCAGTCGACTTTTATCTCCCAGTTTGCTGAGCGTTAATATGTATAGGCACTGGGAAGGCAAATTTTTCTCCATCTTTTTCTTTTTTTAAAATATTTATTTATTTGTACACAATATTTTAATTTTTTATTTATTTATTATGGTGACAATATTCTAATTTTATATTTATTTATTATGCACACAATATTCTAATTGTATATTTATTTATAATGTATACAATATTCTAATTTTTACATTTATTTATTATGCATACAGTATTCTACATTTTATATTTACCTATTATGTATACAATATTCTAATTTTTATATTTATTTAGAATGTACACAATATTCTAATTTTCATATTTATTAAGTACAAAATATTCTAATTTTTATATTTATTATGCACACAATATTCTAATTTTTATATTTATTATGTATACACTATTCTAATTTTTATATTTATTTATTTAATATGTATACAATATTCTAATTTTGATATTGATTTAGAATGTACACAAGATTCTAATTTTTATATTTTTTTATTATGTATACAATATTCTACTTTTTATATTTATTATGCATACAATATTCTGATTTATATATTTGTTATGCACACAATATTCTAATTTTTATATTTATTATCTATACTATATTCTAATCTTTATATTTATTTATTTAATATGTATACAATATACCAAATTTTATATTTATTTATTTAATATGTATACAATATTCTAATTTTATGTTTATTTATTATGTATAAAATATTCTAATTTTTACATATATTTATTATGTATACAATACTCTAATTTTATATTTACTTATTATGTATACAGTATTCTGTCTGCATGTATGCCCTCACGCCAGCAGAAGGCACCAGACCCCATCACAGATGGTTGTGAGCCACCATGGGGTGGCCGGGACTCGAACCCGGGACCTAGGGGAGAGCAGGCTGTGCTCTTAACCTCTGAGCCATCTCTCCAGCACCAAGAAAAATTTTAAAATGATTTACAATGTGTTAAAAATATGGGCAGGCTAAAAGGTGAAGTTATTATAACCCCTTTTTATTCTCTTTCAAACCCGTTTAGATGTTATCAAACCAGATTAAACCAGATTAGACTGGTTAAAGCTGGTGCAAGTAGATCATACCGGATCAAACCAGTTTAGACCAGTGCAAAATCGGATCAAACTGGTTCAATCTAGACAATACTGGTTTAGACCGTCTCAAAGCGGATCAAACCTGGTTCAAAGCGGTTTATAACGGTTCGGGACAAGATCATCCTGGTTTGAACCAAAACAAACAGATTTAGACCGGCTCAAACTGGATCAAACCAGATTAGTTCAGTTAAAACAAAACCAAACTGGATCAGACTGGATCAAACTAGATCACACCCATGTCGACTGGTTCAAAACTGTATCAATTTGGATCACACCAGACCAAACTGGATCAAACCAGTGCAGACTGGTTCAGAACTGGATCAAACTGGTTCAAAGCAGATTGAGCCTGCATAATCTGGATTAGATTGTTACAGGTCCGCCAAACCAAATCAACCCAGTTTAGACCAGTTTAAACCGGTTTTGGTCAGCTCAAAACACATCAAACCAGCTTAGCCAGAATCAAACCGCATGAAATTTGATAAGACCAGATCAAATTGGATCAAACTGGATCAGACCGGATCAAACAGGTTCATACCTAATTAAACCGGTTTAGACCAGTGTAAAATAGGATGAAACTGGTTCAATCCGGATAAAACATTTTCAGTCCATTTCAAACCTGTTTAGACCATCTCAAACCAGATTAAACCAGTTTAGACCAGTTCATACCAGATCAAGTAGATCATACTGGACCAAACTGATTCATACCGGATCAAACCGGTTTAGACCATTCCAAAATCGGATCAAACTGGTTCAATCTAGACAATACTGGTTTAGACCATCTCAAACCGGATCAAACCTGGTTCAAACTGGATCAAACCAGTTCAGTATAGTTAAAACAGGATCAAACTGGATCAGACCGGATCAAATTGGATCACACCAGTGTCGACTGGTTCAAAACTGTATCGATTTGGATCACACCAGATCAAACTGGATCAAACCAGTGTAGACTGGTTCAGAACTGGATCAAATTGGTTCAAAGCGGATTGAACCTGCATAATCTGGTTTAGATTTTTGCAGGTCTGCCAAACCGAATCAAGCCAGTTTAAATGGGTTTTAACCAGTTTTGGACAGTGCAAAAGGCATCAAACCCGCTTAGCCAGGATCAAACGGCATCAAACTGGATAAAACCAGATCAAACTGGTTCAAACTTGATCATACCAGTGTAGACTGGTTCTAACTGGATCCAACTGGATCAGATCGGATCAAACGGGTTCATAACGGATTAAACCGGTTTAGACCAGTCCAAAATAGGATGAAACTGGTTCAATCCACATAAAACCGGTTTAGACCGGTTCCAACCGGATCAAGGAGATCAATCCGGATCAAACTGATTCATACCACATCAAACCAGGTAAGACCAGTCTAAACCCAGATCAAAGTGGTTTAATCTAGACAATACTGGTTTAGACCGTCTCAAACCAGATCAAACATGGTTTAAAGCAGTTTACAACCGTTCCAAGCAAGATCAACCTGGTTTGAACCAAATCAAACTGATTTAGGCTGGCTCAAACTGGATCATCCAACTTAGTTCAGTTAAAACAGGATCAAGCTATATCAGATCAGATCAAATTGGATCACACCAGTGTCGACTGGTTCAAAACTGTATCAATTTGGATCACACCAGACCAAACTGGATCAAACCAGTGAGACTGGTTCAGAACTGGATCAAACTGGTTCAAAGTGGATTGAACCTGTATAATCTGAATTAGATTGTTACAGGTCCGCCATACCGAATCAAACCAGTTTAGACCAGTTTAATCCGGTTTTGGGGAGCTCAAAACGCATCAAACCAGCTTAGCCAGGATCAAACCGGATCAAACTGGATAAGACCAGATCAAACTGGTTCAAACTGGATCATATCAGTGTAGACTGGTTCAAAACTGGATCCAACTGGATCAGACCGGATCAAACAGGTTCATACCGTATTAAACTGTTTTAGACCAGTGTAAACTAGGATGAAACTGGTTCAATTCAGATAAAACCGGTTTTGACCGGTTCAAACCGATGTAGACAGACTCAAACCAGATCAAACAAGTTTAGAGCAGTTAAAACCATATCAAATAGATCATACCGGATCAAACTGTTTCATATCCGATCAAACAGGTTCACATCAGTCCAAAATCGGATCAAACTGGTTCATTCTAGACAATACTGGTTTAGACCATCTCAAACCAGATCAAACCTGGTTCAAAGCAGTTTCCAACGGTTCCAGACAAGATCAAGCTGGTTTGAACCAAATCAAATCGATTTAGGCCGGCTCAAACTGGATCAAACCAGCTGAGCTCAGTTAAAACAGGAACAAACGGAATCAGACCAGATCAAAATGGATCACACCAGTGTCGACCGGTTCAAAACTGTTTCAATTTGGATCACAGCAGATCAAACTGGATGAAACCGGTGTAGACTGGTTCAGAACTGGATCAAACTGGTTCAAAGCAGATTGAGCCTGCATAATCTGGATTAGATTGTTACAGGTCTGCCAAACCAGATCAAACCAGTTTAGACCCGTTTAAACCGGTTTTGGCCAGCTCAAAACGCATCAAATCAGCTTAGCCAGGATCAAACTGAATCAAATTTGATAAGACCAGATCAAACTGGTTCAAACTGGATCATACCAGTGTAGACTGTTTTAAAACTGGATCAAACTGGTTCAGAATGGATCAAACTGGTCCATACCGGATTAAACCGGTTTAGACCAGTGCAAAATAGGATGAACCTGGTTCAATCCAGATAAAACTGGTTTATACCGGTTCAAACTGGTTGAGACTGTCTCAAACCAGATCAAACCAGTTTAGACAGGCTTAAACTGGATCAAGTAGATCATACCAGATCAAACTGATTCATACTGGATCAAACTGGTTAAGACCAGTCTAAAATCGGATCAAACTGGTTCAATCTAGACAATACTGTTTTAGACCATCTCAAACCAGATCAAACCTGGTTCAAAGCGGTTTACAACGGTTCCAAACTAGATCAACCTGGTTTGAACCAAATCAAACCGATTTAGGCCGGCTCAAACTGGATCAAACCAGCTCAGTTCAGTTAAAACAGGATCAAACTGTATCAGACCGGATCAAACTGGATCACACCATTGTCGACTGGTTCAAAACTGTATGAAATTGGATCACACCAGATCAAACTGGATCAAACCAGTGTAGACTGGTTCAGAACTGGATCAAACTGGTTCAATGTGGATTGAACCTGCATAATCTGGATTAGATTGTTACTGGTCCGCCAATCCTAATCAAACCAGTTTAGACCGGTTTAAACCGGTTTTGGCCAGCTCAAAACACATCAAACCAGCTTAGCCAGGATCAAACTGGATCAAATTCGATGAGACCAGATCAAACTGGTTCAAACTGGATCATACCAGTGTAGCAGTGGATTTGCTCCCCACAACCTCTCCCACCCCTAGCCATGCCCTAACCCTAGGCCTAACCCAAACCCTAGCCACGCCACAATCATAGCACCGCCCACCCCATAGCCATGCCAACCCTAGCCACACCCACTCCTAGCAATGCTGCACCCGTGGCCCCGCCGTAACTCAAGCCTCGCCTACGGCTAACATTGCCCACCCCCTAGAAACGCCGCTCCCTGGTCTCTCCCCAAACCCCATCCACGCCCACCCTTAGTACCGCCCACACCTGGCTTGCTCTCAAACCTAGCCACGCCCATTCCTAGGACCGCCCACCCCTGCCCTCGCCCTAATCCAGCCACGCCCTCTTGTGGCCCCGCCCACAAACTCTAGCCAAGCACACTCCTAGCACCGCCATTCCCTGGCCCCGCCCCCAACCCTAGCCCCGCCCACTCCTAGCAGTCTTTTATTTCATCGATATTGAAATATAAATATAATAATCCCTGCTGGGCCTCTACCTGCTCGTTGACGACGTCTCCGTTTACCTTTCATAATTAATCCAGAGATCTTTTCAACATGAGTTTTCATTTCTTTGATCCAGTTTGATCCGGTCTGATCAGGTTTGATCCAGTTTTGAACCTATCTACATTTGTTTGATCCAGTTTGACCTAGTTTTATCCGGTCTGATCTTTTTGAAGCCGGTTTTGAACCTGTCTACATTTGTTTGATCCGGTTTGATCCAGTTGCATCCGGTCTGATCCAGTTTTTTTTACTTGGTTTGTGTGTTAAGAAGATTCATTCTAAAATAGCATCTTCCCTCTGGATTAAATTAAATTTAAATTTAAAATTAAAAAAAATAAAATCCCCCTCTGTATTAAATTAAATTTAAATTTAAAAATTAAAATTATTAAAATTAAAATTCCCGTAGGAGAATTTCAGGAAAGCAAAATGAATAGAAGACCACGAAGATTTGGATCCACCCTATTTACATGTTTTTCCTGTAATTTTTTCCTGAACCATCGTCATTTCCCTTTCTGCTTCTGCTGTTAACTCTCTGGGACTCTGCAAATCTTTGTCGCTATTTAAATTTTTGTTTAAATGAATTTTTTTGGAAATCGTTAAGTGTCCCTACCCTGTCTCTCCTAATTTTTTCCCTTCTGTGCCCCTAATTTTCTTTAAACCCATTCTGTCACCCGGGCAATGAATGGATTAATTAATTTCAGGAGCCGTTTGGGATCCCCATCTAGGCAAAAAATATCTTTGCTGACTCAAACAATCTTTCTAAAGTAAAATCTACAAACTCTAGCTCTCGGGTTCACGCGGCAATAAAGTTTCGTGAGAAATAAAGAAAGCCTGTTTGGCATATTTTTTCCGTCATCATTATTATTTTTTTATTATGAAATAAATATTAAAACATTTTTTTTGAGTCAGATAGCAAAATGCCATCCGTGGAATGGTATTTTATAGATTTATGGAATCGCTTGCGTGTGATTTCCAAGGCTTCATTTACAACGTATCGACCCTTGCTAGTGCGGCTGAGCGTTCCCAGTGGGAGTGCAGTCGACTTTTATCTCCCAGTTTGCTGAGCGTGAATATGTGTAGGCACTGGGAAGGCAAATTTTTCTCCATCCTTTTCTCTTTTTTAAAATATTTATTTATTTATTCATTCATTTGTTTGTTTGTTTATTTATTTATTATGTACACAATATTCTAATTGTTTATTTATTTATTATGTACACAATATTCTAATTATTTATTTATTTATTATGTACACAATATTCTAATTTTATATTTACTTATTATGTCTGCAATATTCTAATTTTATATTTATTATGCATACAATATTCTAATCTTATATTTATTTATTATGTATACAATATTCTAATTTTATTTTTATTTAATATGTATACAATATTCTAATTTTGCATTTACTTTTATGTATACAATAGGATAGGGAACCTGAAATGACCCTATCCTATAGCAATACTGACGAATATGAATATCTTGCATATCATCATAGAACCTTCATCTGGTGATGGTTGGAGATAGAGACAGAGACCCACACTGGAGCACTAGACTGAGCTCCCAAAGTTTCAATGATCAGCAGAAGGAGGGAGAAGATGAGCAAGGAAGTCAGGCCCACGAGGGGTGTGTCCACCCACGGAGATGGTGGAGCTGATCTACTGGGAGCTCACCAAGGCCAGCTGGACTGGGACTGAAAAAGCATGGGATAAAACCGGACTCTCTGAGCATGGCGAACAATGAGGGCTGATGAGAAACCAAGGACAATGGCACAGGGTTTTGAAACTACGTAATGTGCTGGCTTTGTGGGAGCCTAGCCAGTTTGGATGTTCACCTTCCTAGGAATGGACAGAGAGGGGAGGACCTACAACTTACCACAGGGCAGGGAACCCTGACTGCTCTTTGGACTGGAGAGGGAGGGGGAGAGGAGTGGGGGGAGGAGGAGAAGGGTGGGAGGAGGGTGAGGTAAATGGGAGGCTGGGAGGAGGTGAAAACTTGTGTTTTTTCTCCTTTTCCCAATAAAAAAATGGAAAAAAAATTTCTAATTTTATATTTATTTATTATGTATACAATATTCTAATTTTTACATTTGTTTATTATGTATACAATATTATAATTTTATATTTACTTATTATGTATACAATATTCTGTCTGCGTGTATGCCCTCATGCCAGCAGAGGGCACCAGACCCCATCACAGATGGTTGTGAGCCACCATGGGGTGGCTGGGACTTGAACCCGGGCCCTCAGGGAGAGCAGGCCGTGCTCTTAACCTCTGAGCCATCTCTCCAGCACCAAGAAAAATTTTAAAATGATTTACAATGTGTTAAAAATATGGGCAGGCTAAAAGTTGACGTTCTTAAAGTAAAAATCGAAAAATAAGGAATAAAGAGAGTTGCTGGGTGTGGTAGCACATGCCTTTAATCCCAGTGCCTGGAGGGCAGAGGCAGACAGATCTCCGTGAGTCAATTAAAATTAAATTAAAATCAAGTACAAAAATACAGATACACGGAGAATCGTGACACTCTATGCTATCATGTTATCTTTTCATGGTTTGAGTCGTGAAGAGTGGCAACAGCGGCGAGAAAGGATATTTGTTTATTAATGAATGATTTAATTCAAGATAAATATTTTTGAAATACCTCGAATGAAATTCAAAAGCAATGTTACTCTGGAGAAGAGAATTTGCTTCTGAAAACGAGAGGCTGTGGGTTCATCCTGAGTTTCAAAGGAAATAATCCTAAATTTTCTTCGGGTCCCTATAAGATGATCCGTGCCCCAAACCAGTAGGAATTATCCAGGAATACCACGCACACATTCCCCCCCAAAAAATTCACTGTGCGTATTTTCCCCTGTTTATCAAAAAAAAAAAAGAAATTTTTTGGGTTTTTTTTTTATAAAGTTGAATATTGTTTTCTCAAGGTCTGTAAAAAATTATTTTACGTTTTCATGGGTAATGTATCAAATTTACAGCTCCCATATTTGTTGATCCTATTCCTCCAAGATCTTGGGAGATTTTTCAATATTTTTGGGTTCTTTTCAGGTTTTCTTCAAAGCCTTCAAGTCTTATCTAATGGATTTTTCATTATTGTTTATGGTGAACCAAAGATACTTTATGCTGTTTGTCGCTGTTGTGAAATATGAAGTTTCTCAAATAAGAAAAACGTCTCTATCCTTTGTGTATAGAAGAAGTGTTTATTTTTTATTTTTATTTATTTTATAAAACATTTATTTATTTATGATGTAAACAATATTCTAATTTTTATATTTATTTATTTATTTTGTATACAGCAGTCTATTTTTTATATTTATTTATGATGCATACAATATTATAATTTTATATTTCTTTATTATGCATACAATATTCTAATTATATATTTATTATGTATGCAATATTCTAATTTTATATTTATTTATTATGTATACAATATTCTAATTATTACATTTTATTTATTTATTATGCATACAATATTATAATTTTTTATTTATGAATTATACAATATTTTATTTTTTAAACTTATTCAATTATTGTGTATACAATATTCTAATTTTATTTTTATTTATGATGTCCACAATATTCTGATTTTATATTTATTTATTATGTATGCAATATTCTAATTTTGTTTTTATTTGTTTGTTTATTAGGTATACAATTTTCTAATTTTCCTGACGGGAAGCAGACGCGGCGCCTTGGGGACACAGAGCTCCGCCTTCTCCCCCCTGCCCTGCACTGATTTAATGGAAACGATACATTTATTATTCAACATAATTAATCGTCCATGATATTAACTAGTAATAAATATGAATCTAATTAACATCGATGAAATAGGCGGATGATTGAATATGGATGCAGAGCAGTGGGGGGGTAAGGGGGGCAAATTGGCAACCACGGGGAATCATGGGAGCCGTAGTCCCGCACAGCAGCGGGCAGGCAGGAAAGAAGGAGCCTGGCCTTTGATGCAAGGGACATTCCTGCTGGACCGACTCCATCGCTGACTACAGGCAACATGGTCGTCACGGGGAATCATGGAAGCCGTAGTCCCGCACAGCAGCGGGCAGGCAGGGAGGGAGGAGCCTGGCCTTTGATGCCAGGGACATCCTGCTGGACCGAGTCCATCGCTGACTACAGGCAAAATGGTCGTCATGGTGAATCATGGGAGATGTAGTCCCGAGGAGCAGTGGAGTTGCTCCCCACACTCCGCCCCACCCCTAGCCACGCCCTAACCCTAGGCCTAACCCAAACCCTAGCAATGCCCCAATCATAGCACCACCCAGCCCATAGCAATGCCGCACCACTGGCCCCGCCCAAAACCCAGCCACGCCCACTCCTAGCACCACCCACCCCTGGCCCGCTCCCAACCATAGGCACGCCCATTCCTAGCACCGCCCACCTCTGGTCTCGCCCTATCCCAGCCACGCCCTCTTGTGACCCCGCCCACCCCGGCCCCGCCCACAAACCCTAGCCAAGCACACTGCTAGCACCGCCAACCCCTGGCCTCGCCCCCAACCCTAACCTTGCCCACTCCTAGCAGTCTTTTATTTCATCGATATTGAAATATAAATATAATAATTCCTGCTGGGTCTCTACCTGCTCGTTGACAAAGTCTCCGTTTACCTTTCATAATTAATCCAGAGATCTTTTTTCCATAAGTTTTCATTTCTTTGATCCAGTTTGAACCAGTTTGATCCGGTCTAATCAGCTTTGATCCGGTTTTGAACCTGTCTACACTAGTTTGATCCGGTTTGATCCAGTTGGATCCGGTCTGATCCAATTTTTTTTACTTGGTTTGTGTTAAGAACATTCATTCTAAAATAGCATCTTCCCTCTGAATTAAATTAAATTTAAATGTAAAAATTAAAATTATTAAAATTAAAATTCCTGTAGGAGAAATTCAGGAAAGCAATACGAATAGAAGACCAGGAAGATTTGAATCCACCCTATTTATATGTTTTTCCTGTAATTTTTTCCTAAACCGTCGTCCTTTCCTTTTCCGCTTTGGCTGTTAACTCTCTGGGACTCTGCAAATCTTTGTCGCTATTTAAATTTTTGTTTAAATGAATTTTTTTTGGAAATCGTTGAGCGTCCCTACCCTGTCTCTCCTAATTTTTTCCCTTCTGTGCCCCTAATTTTCTTTAAACCCATTCTGTCACCCGGGTAATGAATGGATTAATTAATTCAATTAATTAATTTCAGGAGCCGTTTAGGATCCCCATCTAGGCAAAAAATATATTTGCTGACTCAAACAATCTTTCTCAAGTAAACTCTACAAACACTAGCACTCAGGTTCATGCAGCAATAAAGTTTCATGAGAAATAAAGAAAACCTGTTTGGCGATTTTTTCCGTCATCATTATTATTTTTTTATTATGAAATAAATATTAAAATGTTTTTTTTTAGTCAGATAGCAAAATGCCATCCGTGGAATAGTATTTTATAGATTTATGGAATCGCTTGCATGTGATTTCCAAGGGTTCATTTACAACGTATCGACCCGTGATAGTGCGGTTGAGCTTGGGAGTGCAGTCGACTTTTATCTCCCAGTTTACTGAGCGTTAATATGTGTAGGCCATGGGAAGGCAATTTTTTCTCCATCTTTTTCTTTTTTTAAAAATTATTTATTTATTTATTATGTACACAATATTCTAATTTTATATTTATTTATTTATTATGTATGCAGTATTCTAATTTTATATTTATTAATTATGCATACAATATTATAATTTTATATTTATTATGCATACAATATTCTACTTTTTATATTTATCTATTATGTATTCAATATTCTAATTTTATATTTATTTAGAATGTACACAATATTCTAATTTTCATATTTATTTAATATGTATACAATATTCTAATTTTTATATTTATTTATTAAGTATACAATATTCTATTTTTTGTATTTATTTAATACGTGTACAACATTCTATTTTTTACATTTATTTATTATGTATACAATATTCTAATTTTATATTTATTTATTATGTATACAATATTCTGTCTGCGTGTATGCCCTCACGCCAGTAGAGGGCATCAGACCCCATCATAGATGGTTTTGACCCACCATGGGTTGCCTGGGACTCGAACCCGGGCCCTCGGGGAGAGCAGGCCGTGCTCTTAAGCTCTGAGCCATCTCTCCAGCACCAAGAAAAATTTTAAAATGATTTACAGTGTGTTAAAGTTGAAGTTCTTTAAGTAAAAATCGGGTCGCGGGGAGAGGGGGGTGGAGTGCCCACGCCACTCCCCGGGCCTCCCTGGGGCTCCTGGAGCTGGTTTCCAGTTCTGGACTACGTCTCCCATGATTCCCTGCGGCCGCCATTTTGCCTGTAGTCCGTGAATGGGCCTAATGCACAGGGAACTTGGTTTCCCATGATCCCCGGTCCCCTGCCTTCCCTGCAATTTTGAACTGACTTAAAAGAGGTGGCTGAAGCAGGCCGGTTATCTCACTTCTCACAATGGCTCTGGCACCAGGCCTCCGTGGAAAGAGAGATCCTCCTAGCCTGCCTCCCAAAAAGCAGCAATATTGAATGCCTTGCCTAAACATTTAATGGTCTGTCTCCCTAGCACAGAGCTTTGTCTCCCGAAAACAGACATTTAAGGCCTTGCATCCTGAATGCAAATCCTCATTCCCTGAGAGTGGACATTGAAGGTCTGTCTCCCGAGAACAGACTAGATACTCTGCCTTTCAGAAGGCTTTGCCATCCCGAAAGCAAAGCCTCGTCTTCTGAGCAGACAGAACGCTTTGCTATCCCGAGAGCAAAGCCTCGTCTTCGAGAGTAGAGAACTAAAAGCCTTGTCTCCCGAGACTCGGTCACCTGAAAGCTGAGTCCAAGGCCCATCAGGACCTTATCTCCCGAGCACAGACTACTGGGTCAAGAGTCGATCTTCGCTACCCAGCCCCCAGTGCGGACAAGAGCCCAACCTGAAGAAATTCAAAAAGCCCTTTTTAAGCCAGGGAATATCAGGTCGTATGATGCTATTTCATGTGTGTATTAGAGGTTAAGAGAAGAGCATAGATGTGTTAATACATATGTTTAGGGTGTGACATGTTAAGAGACCTCAACATGCCATTTACAGGAACCCGAAAAACCTGCAGAAATAACAACAGAAGGGCACCCAAATAACGCGTGGATCTCACAAGGTAAAGGTGACCTAAAATTGGTAAGGTCAGAAAATCTTGCATGAGGAATGGGATGCAAATGGCCCTCGTGGCAAACACAGGGCAGGACACTTTACATGTGCCTGGCACTGTGCTTAATCAGCATATACCTGGTGATGCCAATAATCGATGTAACTCTAAAGGGAACATGTTTGAATATATACAGTCATTCAATAGAAATAAAGGGAGCAAGACAGTACCATGCAAAAGATTTAATTGTAAACATTACCTTTTGTTGGTGGCATTTTGTTGGCAAATAATTATAGCCAGCACCAACACTATAACCAAAACAAGATTACAAGAAGTAAGAAGGATAGCAAATAGGCCAAAATACAATGAATTCACAACATTTCCAGAATATTGGACATCCTTTAGAGATTGGGTCAGAGTGATCAATACTTTTCACAGCTTTGGGCAAAAATATGCATACTGTGTACAATATGTATAGCAACCAGGCTCTGAACAACATAGAAAGGTGGTAGGATCAAATGCACACACACTAGCCTACACGAAGGACATGGACAAAAAATGCTTCCAATTGGATACGGAAATGAATCCACACAAATGCCATTGGATTGAAATCTGGGTTAATAAAACAGACACAATGCCACATTATGCAGTGCACTGGCAAGAAATACAGCCAGATGCATTTGTTGTTAGAGTCAATAATAAGTATAAAACAATTATAGTTACAGCAACAAGATATACTGACACAGATGCACAATCCACATTTACTTGTGGAGCAGCAACGAATGCCTCTTGTGTAAGGAGACATTTTGCAGTACCACTAGATAAAGCAATGGATGAGGGAATGGTAGGTTATTGGCACAACAAAACAAATCAGAAGGATTTGATGAACAAAATTATGAATATCCTAATTATGATAATAATTATGAAGATAGGATAACAGCACCACAACAAAACCTACAACACCCTCCCCAGTACAGATATGGAAGGACATGTTTGCAGAACCAAATCTAGTAAAATATGGAACCATGACAATACCAAAACCATATGGAAATAAATGCCCAAACAGCCTATGGTCAAAAATTAGTAACACACAGGTTAACAATAAAACAGCAAATTTCCTGTGTCTAACAGATCTTCCTAATCTACCATGGTTTGGTAATATTACACCAGTAGGCTACAGTTTGGAGAAATTACCAAGAACATACAATATAACAATTAATGGTAAAACAGTAGTTTTGCAAAATATGTATCCATATATTGAAAGCAATGAAAAATGGCAATGGGAAACATGGAAAAAGTTCTTAAAGACAGCTGTGGAACACTGGAGGTTCCCACTAGTATTAACATCTGTAATTCAACAACCATGGCATATGAATAGATACAAAGAATCTATAGGATTTATTTGTAAAATTGCAACCCATAGATGCTATTTGGCCATAACAATGGATAAGCATAATGAGACATCACATCATGATTTGGTATGGGCTTGTATCGAAAAACATCACAATATGACAACAGGTGTAGCTAATATACAAGATATTAAGATGAATATAACTGAGGCCTTTGTATATATTAATGATACACAGTAATAGCGAAAAGTACATCAATAGCCAGCACAATATACTTAACACGTTATATAAGAAATTCTCCAGAGGAAAGCTAGCCATATGTAACAGTGAAAGCAGAGAAGTTACTAAAACTTCACATAATCGAGGGCTCAACAGGAGAAAGCACACATAATGAAACACACATAAGCATTGATTTAACAAAGTGGACAAAAACGATAGTGTAAGACAGAATAATTATATTATATAAAATACACACACACACACATACATTAAAAGACACACTCCCATATCTTAGATCTGGATTGTGGGATAGAGGAAAAAGCATGACCACAAGAGATAAACTAGTGATCATAAGAGCAGACATACAATTATGCCATTGGGAATCTATAACAGATGTGTATCCCATACCATGGGATATCAAAGCAGAAATTAAGAATGTAACAGTTAAGATGAAATATGGAACCACACGAGAAATTACTCATGAGGTTACCTATTATGGGTATTCAAATATGTGCCAGCTAAAATTGTTATAGAAAACCCAATACAAATTTATAGAAATAATAATCACTCCAAAGTAGCAATAGGATTATCATTAGATGAAAAGTTTAAATATACCAGGGCTACAGCACATTAGAGGACAGGTATTACTAAGAAAATAAATTGGTTTCGATGGATAAATAAAACAGAAGAAAATACCATAATCTATAATCATTATGGGGTACCATATTTTCACTCATCATTAACTATAAATCCAGAATATAGTGAATGGTATATCACAGACTGGGTAACCCATATGCCAAAAGGAACAAACACTTCATTTTCACAGGACTGGGAATTCGTAATATATGTACCATTAAAATTTTCTCATTGGCCAGATTATAAAATAACAGACCCCAGAATAGTATATAGAGGAGCAATCCATAATAACAACAAGACGTACCCTCTGTATACAGTCCATTACCATAAAGGATATTTAAATCCACCTCCCGGGAAGGCAGGCATAGTTACAGCTCCACTATTGGTCCCAGATTTAACAATAATTTCTAGAGTTATATTATACCCAAGAAAAAGAAAAATAACGTTAGATATAGATTTAACAATATTACAGCCTCCTGAATATTATTGTAATAAATTCAATATAGATACACTAGCATTACAATATAATAGCCCCATAAGACTTGGAAGGAAACCTCTACAAGTAGGATTTTTGGTAGGAGGATTAATATCCTCAACACACAACATGGCATGATTCCTTTACCGAGCTGTACTATATCCTGCAGCTTGCAAGTAATTGCCACATAATCATCAAAGGCATTTGTGCGAGAAGGGACCCATCCAAGGTCACTGAGTTCGGACTGGCAACACCAGGAACCCCATCTGATACACAGATCACACTCTCTGCAAAAACTTTCATTCCATTTCAAATCAGAGGAGAAGAAAGCATATGTGTCCGCTCCTCTCTCCTGGCCTCCCCTCCACCCTCCCAGCCTCTCCGCCCCAGCCCCAGTTTGCCCCCATATCCCGTCCCGGGAACCTGATGGAGACCAGCTGGGAAGCTCGGGGAAAGCGTGGGAGCCGAGGCTCCACCCCCTCCGCGCCCCGTACCAGCTCCAACAGAGGCTGCCGGTCACAGGCAGCGGTTTCTAAGCTGTTTACCCACTGTTCTGTTAATAATTTCAGCTCTTTTTGCCACAGACAGCCTCTGTGACCTTATCCCGGGCCAGCAGGAAGGAAGCAGGGAAGGCAGGGGCCTGGGCATCATGGGAAATCGAGTTCCCTGTGCATTCGGCCCATTGACAGAATACAGGCAAAATGGCTGCTGCAGGAAATCATGGGAGACGTAGTCCAGAACCGGGACCAGGCTCCATGAGCCCCGGGGGGGGGGGCGTGGCTGCCCCTCTTCGATGCGGGGGTGGGGAGGGTAGGGTGGGGGGGTGGGGGGGAGGTGGGTGGACTTTAATAATTTCTTTCATATGTTTGATTTCTTTTTCTTGTTTTCCCTGAGGGATTTGCTGATGTCTTCCAAATTTTGTTTGTCTTTTCCTCCATTTCTTTGAGGAAATTTCTCATTTCCTCTTTAAGAGTTTTAAACATTCTCTTGAAGTTATTTTTTAGGTCGTTTTCTTCTGCTTCATCTATATTTGGTTGTTCAAGTCTTGTTGTTGTAGGGTCTTTAGGTTTACTGGTATTGTGCTGTTATTTGTGGTGTAGCATGTGACCTTACCTTTTCTACTCATCTTTTTCTCTAATAGATGTGGTTGGGGCTGTCTGAGATTCTGTTGATTAATCTTTTAGGTGCTAAAGAATCCAAAGCTCAGATGGTTGTTCCTTGTGGTACAGTCAGTGCCACAGTTCTAGTTTACCCATTGGTTACTCTGTGTTCCTGGAGATAGCTCAGTGCTCCTGTGTTTTTCTCTGCTCCCTTGGAGTTTGTTGTCTCAGGCCTACTAGGTTGCTGGCTTTTACCTGTTTCTGTAAATCCTGGTCTGGATCCCCTCCTGTAGATGTCTCTTACCTGGAGTTGCTCCTGCTAAGGTTTCTGGTCTACTGCCTCAGCGTTCCCAGGCTTGGGTGCACCCAGAACAGCAGAGGACCTAGCTCAGGCTTACTCCCTCAGTGGTCCCAGACTCATGCTTGGACTCGCAGAGGTTCCAGGTCTCTGCCTATTGCCTTTGATGTCCCAGACCCTCTGACGTCCCAGACTCATGCCTGGCCCCAAGAGATCTCTGGTTCCTGCCTACTCCCTTGGAGGTCCCAGATGCACGCCTAGACTGGCAGAGGTCCTGGCTCAGGCCTAGTTCCTGGGAGGTCCTAGGAACTCATGCTGAGACCCACAGGGATCCTGGCTTAGGTCTACTCCCTTGAAGGTCCCAGGTTCACGTTGGGACTCTCAGCAGTCTCTGGCTCTGGCTCGCTTGCTCAGCGGTTACTCCCCAGTACCTGTTTCAGTGGAGATCGCTTACTCTGGATCTTAGACATAATTTTTATGGCATACATATTACCTTTGTGGATAGACACCCTATCCATCAATCTATCCTAACTGTTTAACAGATTTTGCTTAATACATTCAACAGCATGAACTCTCTCAGACAGTGTCTCTTCACCCTCCATCATTGACTGGGTTTGGGCCATCAAATTGGTTGTATCCTTCTCCAGAGTGCCGATTTTTCCTTTCAGCTGGTCATTATCAGTCTTAAAGTGCCTCATTCATGGCTCATTAGTTATCAAACCATTTTTAAAGGTGAAAATATGAAATACAAAGCTAATCCCTGGAATGAAATATAGGGATGTAGGATGGAAATCACATAAGCCTTGCATAATACCATACATGGTATAAGTTAAAAAGCTGTTGTCTTGTATTGATAAATTACTTGTTATGTTGACATTATAAATCTCACCTGTCATAAGGTATATCGAATTCAAGTATGTGCAATAACTGTTACCGGCCAGCAGGTGTCGCAGTTGTATTTGCCTGGTAGGAAGATCCTAGCCAAGGACTTTTCAAATTGGTTTCAACCCATTATTTACTGAAAGATATGCTTAATTTAGGATCAGTTATTAAAGTGATCAAAGTGATTTTGAGAGTTGGTGACGAGGATAAAGAGAAAATCCAGAGCCTTCCATCAGTACAAATCACAAACCCTGCACTCCACAAAGATCCCTCTGTGGCCGCAGCATGGGTACTGGAGGGACAGGAAGGCAGCAATGCCAACAGAGACATCCAGGGAACCCCACACCCCACCTGTGCCTTTGCAACGTGCCCGGGAAGCCAGACCCAGAGCAGCTCTGGGATGCCACTGAGGCCAGAGATTGCTATAGAGCCATGCACAAGGAGGATCAGTGCCCAAATACCTACGTGTGATCCAGTGGTGGCTGGGTGGAGTTGCGTGGGTCCTAAAAAGTGGATGTAATGGTCCCCAAGCCAATTGTTGAAGGACATGGGTCAAAGAATCCCAGGCTAACTCCAAGATATACCAATTATATTTTTCTTTATTATAAGGGGCAAACTCACAAAACAGGAACGAGAAGTCCAGCATCAGCTGTGTAACATGGGAACCACAGAGAGAACCCTGGGCAGGCCAGTGGTTTTCTCCAGGTACCCAAAAGGTCACTCCCTATCCTGGTCCACCCTCTTAAAGATCATTGGCTAACAGAGATTCCCCATCAAAACAACATTATTCTTACCCTTGGCATGCAATCTATTCTTATAGGTAACTGGTTTTTTGTTTAAACCTTTTTGTGGTTGGTGTATCTATTTTTGCCTAATTTAATGGACTGATTTTGTATTTTCTATGTTTTTGGTAGTCTTTATATTTTATTTTTAATCTTTGAGTTTAAAAAATGTGCATGATTTTAGGAACACTATGTGAAATTGATGCTCTAGATCATTTAGACACAGAGAACAGAGAGAAAATTCTTTGTACTCTTACTTTGGCCACTAAAATTTGAGCATTGTTATAGACCTAACTCAGGGCCTCCAGTCTGCTACTGAGCTACATCTCTAGTCCTTGTTATTTAAGTTGGGTCTTAGTATATAGCCTGGGATGGCCTTGAACACTCATTTCTTCTGTCTGTACCTTCCTAGTTCTGGACCACCACACTAATCAGGAATCTGTCTAATCTAGACCTTTCTTGATGTTTTTCCCTTCTTCTCCCCACCCCCAAGATAGAGCTCCAGGCTAGCCAAAGCTATATATAGTTAAACCCTGTTTTGGGGTGGGGGAGAAAGAGGGAGAGGGAGAGAGATGAGGGTAAAGAAAGTGTCATATAAGTTAATATACAGAAAAGAGTTCTGTAACACAGTTGTTTCTAATTTAGTCTATTTTTCATTTTGCTGGACTTTTGTACCTTTATTATTATTACAAAAATAATATAGCATCTATTCTAAGATTAATACAGTCGGGTTCAAGGGCATATGCCTGTTATCCCAGTTTCGGAGATAGGTGAGAGATAGAAGGATTGCAATTTTAAGGGCAGCTTAGGCAACATAGAAAAGACCCTAGGGTTGTAGGAGGAGATGGATATAGATGCACATAGATAGTAATCAGAGAACAAAACTGCCCTCATTGTCAATGTGGCAATTTCTCAGAAAATTAGGAAACATCCTTCCTCAAGACCCAGTAATACCACTTTTGGGTATCTATTCAAAGGATGCTCAATCATGCCACAAGGACATGTGCTCAACTATGTTCATAGCAGCATTGTTTGTCATAACCAGAACCTGGAAACAACTGAAATGCCCCTTGACCAAAGAATGGATAAGGAAAATGTGATACATTGACACAATGGAGTACTATAAAACAGAGAAAAATAATGATATCTTGAATTTTGCAGGCAAATGAATGGAGGTAGAAAACATCATTTTGAGTGAGGTAACCCAGATACAGAAAGACAATTATCACATATACACACTCATAGGTGGTTTGTAAACATAAAGTAAAGAAAACCAGCTCACAAATCAATCTCAGAGAACCTAGACAACAATGAGGACCCTAAGAGTGACATACATAGATCTAATCTACATGGGAAGTAGAAAAAGACAAGATCTCCTGAGTAAATTGGGAGCATGGGGACCTTGGGAGAGGGTTGAAGGGGAGTGGAGAGGTATGAAGGGGAGCAGGGAAAAATGTAGAACTCAATGAAAATAATAATAAAAAAACATAATCTCAGTCTTTTCTTGGATTTTATTAACCAAATAGTTTTTGATATTTAATATTCCAACAAATTTAATCGTTGAAAATGTGCTTTGATATGTTGTCTTCCCCTTTAGGAAGTATTTAAAGAAAGAATTGGCTATATGCACGTTTGAGGTATTAAAATCTTTGGGTCCCATCACTAGAACTGCTTAAAGAACTTAAGAATATAGTAAGTTTTTAACCATTATGATGTGAAGTTCCTTTGTTTCAACTTTAAGAATAGTAACTAACCTTTTACTTCTGTGTCACTTTTCAGGCTGTAGAAGGTGATCATACTTCAGTTAGTATTTTGGGCATTAGTAATGTCCATCCTCTCTTGGTTCTTATCCAATGAATTCTAGAGCTAGAATCACATGACCTACAAATATTCATCTCTGATTGGCTGAAAAAAATTGTTGTATTAATAAACAGAGCCGAACTATGTGTGTGAATGCAAACATGGGAATAAGAATCATTGAAACCCTTGAATCCCAGTCTTCCCTACATCGAACTTGTGCTGAATCCATCAACTACTACGATTGCTGAGAGTAGATGAATCTGAGTTTATTCACCCATATGCCATTCCTGTGACTCATGCAATTCTGACAATGGCACGGAAACTCAATCTTGAGAGTGCACTGCAGTATTTTAATTTGGAATTTCTGTGCCTGCCATTGAGAAATGGCCTGGGTCTGCATTTTCCTTCTCTGCTTGGTTTTGCTTAGATCAGGATCAATTACCCCTTGACACTGCTAACAAAGGAGGAAAAAGAAAACAATTATATAGGTAATGGTACAAATTGTGGAATATAAATGAAGATTGTCACATTCTTAAGTAGGATAAAGTATCTATAACAGTTTATATGAAATTTTTATTTTGTGCCTGTATATAGTTTAGAAGTGCTTTATTACTTTTAAAATAGTTCTGTATCTTATATATTTTCCTGGCTAAATGCTGAGTAACTTTAGGAAACAAAAATGAAAGTAGTATAAAAGTGGAGAAGAAATAGTAAACCGTTCCACTGCAGGAGTTGTGTTCTCATGTAAAACATTCAGGCCTCAGGTAGCTAATAATTTTTAATATGCCTTATTATTAAAACTTTTATGTGTGCTTTCTGGATATTTGGAAGACTTTAAAAGATTTGAAATTTGTGGTTTTGTTCTAGCTCAGAGGTTCTCAACCTGTGAGTCCTTTGGGGGCCATCGAAGGACCCTTTCACAAGGGTTACCTAAAACCATTAGAAAACGCAGATAATTATATTTGCTTTGTAACAGTAGCAAAATTACAGTTATGAAGTATCACTGAAATAATTTTATAGCTAGGGGTCACTACAACAGGAACTGTATATTAAAGGCACACAGCATCAGGAAGGTAGAAAACCACTGTTCTAGCTTGATAATGAAATCCCACTTCCAGTGTTACCTTTTATAATTTTTTTTAACTTTTATGCCAAAATGGATTTAAAAAATGACTGAAACCAAGTCTGTTGTATAGCAATAAAATTAAGATTGCAGCATTGTTGATAAAGATATTTGTAATCACATTATATGTTCACGATGGTGAACTTCAATGATGAAGAGACTTGTCTACTTTATTTCAGAGGTTCTGATAACATATATTTTTGTTAGTTTTTTCTTTTACAGGAAATGGAATGGGTTTTGAAGCTTTTATTACTCACTTAGGTATGTTGGTTGTGGCAGTGTGCACAAAAAGAGAATAAGCAACAGTTATGTTCCTGACCACAGTTTCTGTGATTCTCTCTGGGTAAGACTTCAGGATGCCACCTCAAACTCTTCATTCTATCTTTCCTTTAAGATGTATAACAGTTCTCGCCTTTAATCTCAGCACTCAGGAGGCAGAGGTAGGTGACTCTGTGAGTTTCAAGGACAGCCTGGTCTATAAAAGCTATTTTCAAGGCAGATTCCAAAGCTACAAAGAAACCCTGTCTCAAAAAAGAAGTATAACAGTTTGATGCATTTATAGGAGAAGGTTTTGTCTACCAATATTCATTTCTAATGAATTAATGTTAAATCAATGTATTTTTGTTGCTTACTTCAAAAACATAAAATGGTTCTCCTTGAAGAAAATAATTTTAAGAATATTTAGAACCTTAGAAAATGCAGAAGAAACAATTTTTGTAAGTCTCTGATAAAGACTTTTACAGTACATGAAAATTGTTACTTGTTTTGAGAACATCATTGAGTCAGCATTTTAGCTTTCCTTAATATTTTCTTCACACAAATTATGAAGTAATAATCTGTAAGCATATGTCATTGCAAAGACATGATGTAATTTTAGTCATTTTAATGTGTGCTTTACTTCATTAGCACAACATAACCATTGTTCACACGCCTGGGCAAAGGCCCTTTTGTCAGAGCACCATCTATATCTATGACAATGGACAACAAAAGGTTTCTGCTCCTCTCAGATTCCCTGCCATGAATGAGGTCAGTATATGTAGCTTCTTTGTTTTTTAGGACCCTAATTGGTTGCAAAATCCTAAGAATATTTAGAAAATATATTGTAAATATTTTCCTAAAATGCTATGATATACTTTTCTATCTCTGTGAAATATGAATTAGTGATGAAGTAGCTTCAAGCTTTATTCTCCACACAGGTTAGAAAAGCTTTTTGAGATTGGCTAATTTAAGAAAGTCATCTAGATGAAGTAGAATATTTGTCAGAATGATTTTCCTAGTAAGTTTCTTATTTCTCATCATGACTATTGAAGGTAGCTTTTAATTAACATTATACTGTTACATAATACTCAATAAATTTTGTAGGGGAAAAGTAATTATCTCTATTTTAGATAATAGTAAAGCTCTTTTAACTTTTAAAAATAATGCCCATTGCCACACAGTAGTAAATCCAACACTCAGGAGGCAGAGGCAGGTGGATCTTTGTGAGTTCAAGGCCAGCCTGGTCTACAAGAGCTAGTTCCAGGACATGCTCCAAAACAAAAGCAAAAAAAAAAATTCAACTTGAAAAAACAAAACCAAAAACCAGACAAACAAAAATACCCATCAAAAAGACTTATTGATTCATAAAAGTAATGTCTGGTTTATCTCAGTTAAAAATAAATTTGATGTTGATGCCTTAGGTATATACTTCTCTGTTTATGTTGTGATCCTGTTGAAAAATTGACTTTCACTTCTATTTTCAAAGTATTTGCTTACTTTTATATAAATGATTTCCTCTTATTTTTACTTAATTTTTAAATTTAGTTATTTATCTTTCCATCGGTTGGTATCAAACCCAAGCTTCATACATGCTAGACAAGTACTCTACCATGGAGCTACATGTTCAGCTCCATAGTATCTCAGTTCATCGTTTAGTTTTGTGTTTTTTAGGATAGGGTCTTATGATCCCTTTGCTTTGGCCTTCACCAATGCCAGGACTTAAGTATGTGCTACCAGCTTTACACTGTTTAAATGTGAAGAGAGAGATATATTTCAAATTGTATGATTTTAAATAATTTTTGTCATTTGTTGTTTAATTTTTAGAAATTTACTTCCTGTTGTATTGGTTCAGCTGAGCAAAGAACCACTACTCCTCCGCCATCATTAATAAGAAAATGTATGACTTTGTCTCATGTAAAATGTTAGCTGCTGGGTGCTGTGAGCTGACACATGGAGTTACAGCCAATGGCTGTGTCTCAATCATCTGAGCTGATTAACTGTGTCAAGCAGGACTGAACATATCTGCATGGGAGAGTTCACTAATGGAAACTAAATGCTTAGTAGTTCAAGCTCTCCTTCCTAAACTGTACACCCACCGGTGTCTGTCTTCATTCACACGGAAGGAATTAATATATGATGGAAAATCACACACTGTGACCCATCAGATCCTTCTATGTAATGGACACCCCTGCCACCCATGACCTTAAACTTCAGTCTGTGATCTATTGTCCAGTGTGTCCGCTGCAGTGCACACTGTACACTGTTCCTACTCTTCTGGTCTGAAGCCCATGGCCTTAAACTTCAGTCTGTGATCTAGGTATTGTCCAGTGTGTCCCCTGCAGTGCACACAGTACACTGTTCCTACTCTTCTGGTCTGAAGCTCATGACCTTCGACTTCAGTCTGTGATCTAGGTATTGTCCAGTGTGTCCCCTGCAGTGCACACAGTACACTCTTCCTACTCTTCTGGTCTGAAGGGAGGAGCCATGCTCTATATGACTCAAACTGATAATTTTAGAACTCACAATAAAATCCAGAGAAGCTGGAGGACACTCATTTACTCATCTATTATCCTTCTCACTGAGCAGTTAAGGCCCAGTCTTGAAGCAATTGCAGAACTTGCTTTCTGGGCAGCAGGAGTAGGATTAGGTGTTCAAAGCAATTCTCAAATATGTAGTGTGAGATAAGCCTAAGCTACAGGAGACAGAAATAAATAATCAACAGAATTTGAGAAAAAATGGAAAGAAATTCTTAATGACCTGGAAATAATAGGGAATAGAAACAAATAGATTAGAGCAGAAACTAGAGCATTTAAAGTAAATAAAATTTAAAAAGTGAAAATAGCAATTATCTTTTAAAAAACATAAATATAATTTTTTAAAAACACAGTTATACTGACTTTGGACAAGAGAAAAACACTCCCTGGTAAAGAGACTGACATTAAAAAGGCATTACTTCACCATGCCCCATGTGCAGTGTCAGCTGCTGAGACCTGTGACCTGAAACACACAGCTGCAGCTAATGGATAGAATCATGACAGGCAGGATTGGACATATAAGCATAGGAGAGTTCCCTTGTTAGAAAGTCAATATTTATTGACTCAAGCTAACCTTCCCGAATTATACAGCCCAAATCTAGCCTGCCTTCATTCTCATGACAGATTAACATATGCTGGGAAATTACAAAATCACTGATCCTGTCACGATCAGGTCCTATTTCATAATGGTGACTCCAGCAGCTGTTTGCCTACCTACAGTGTATGCAATAAACTATTCCTCCTATTCTGGTCTGAAAGTGGAAGCCATGCTCCGCATACAAATCCTTTTCCTGTTACTGTAATGGACAGTTGACTACATGTCTTAAATTTTCAATTTTAGAGCTCAGTGGTCATTGTGTTTTCATCCAAGAATTTAGTTTAATTACAAGAACAACAAGGTCATTGCTCTGGGGAGCAATGGTGTGGGATCAAGGCTACCTAATCCAACAAAGAAATGTTTTTCTCAGAAACATTTTTCTACAATGCTTGAGGTACTGCTATTCTAGAATTAATATGTCTTCCCAGTGATAAATCATTCACACACTTAAAGTTTAATAGACATAAATTCCGTTAGTAACAGTATGCATTCATGGTGGTTAATGCTAAAAGAGGAGACCACCTGGTCCAGATTTTGCATTCCACATATGCTGTCATCCTTAAGTCTTTTTTTTAGGTTCAGGCCTGAGGTTATACATTGAACAGTGTAAATAGGGACAGGAGAATGCAAGTCTAGCCACTTAGGCAGATGGAGATTTACAGAACAAAACTATCTTTGAGATTATGCATTATGATAAAAATAAAATATATCACAATGTATGACTTAAAAGAGAAATAGATCTTAATATATGATCTAAATGATATATTTAAGATGTATTGATGCTACAATCCTCACATATACAAAGGACATAGAATACAAATTAAAACAATGTTATGGGAAAGTCACCTATCCACACTGTGATTGTTCTTAAGTCAACAGCTGTTCTGAGCCATTCTAACCTCAAAATAATCCTTCTTTTGCCTCCAAGCTAGCTGTCTCAGAGAAAGGCCACAGATGCTTTTTTGATGAACAGCCCTGATTGGTGTTTATTTCAAGTCTGTGACATTACTGTAGAGAATCTCATTTTTAAGTTTTATTTTATGTATATGGGTGTTTACCCACAGGTGTCTCTGTGCAGTACCTGCAGAAGCCAGATAAGTGAATCAGATCCCTTGGAACTGGAGTTGCAGGAGATGGTTAGCAACCATGATTTTTGGCAATGTAACCTGTGCCAACTGCAACAACACCCAGTGTTCTTAATTGCTAAGCTATCTTGCAAGCTGCATTTTTATTTAAAATTTATTCCCAAAATTTTCTTTTCTAATTCCTTCCTTAAGTCTGTATGAATAAGGATGTGCAACTATATTAATAAAACCTGCTGGGTCCATTTCTGTTGGTTTTGTGTTATTGTTTCAGAACTGAACATGTTATTTCAGATACATAAATAGGGATCTCATCCCCGCCTGAGGCCAATTCACCCAACTGTAGGAGAATTGCAATCTTTATTGAGCAACATAATTCTGACCCTTAAGTGACCTAGGCTGACTTGGACAGAAAACATTATCAAGAATAAAAAACTTAGATTGGCAAATACCTCATCTAACATTTGCTGGTGCCACAGCCCTGAAGTTGTAGGGCTGCAGGAAAGACTATGGACACTGTCCTGAGCAAACCACAGGCTCCCTGGGCTCAATGGGCCTTCCACCATACCCTACTGACCATTCTCATTTTAGATGACTTTGAAATCCTGAAATTCCTGCCTCCACTTTCTAAGTACCATGGTTATACATCTGTAACCATGCTTGACTTAGTTGGCTTTAACTCCATTTAATCATTCGTTAGAAAGTTGGGTTGAGTAAGATGAGCAGTTACACTTAATTATATTAAAACTCCACCAATCTCCATGAGCCTGGGTTTCAACCATCTGTAGAATAAAGACAGTACTGTGCTCTAGTCCCTTGATGAATTATAATACAAAGATAAAGAAAAACAATTTTGCTCATAGTTGGAAGACAGTGGACCTTAAGACAGGAAGGCTGCATTTGATGGGAGTCAACTGTTACTTAGATCAACCAGTCACACCTTATTGCTATTAATGGCATGTTCATGGGACTGAATAGAAGGCTCAGCACTTAAAACACTGGCTGCTCACCCACAGGGCCTGACTTTTGATTTCCAGCACCCAAAAGACAGCTTACAATTGTCAGTAACTCTAGTCACAGGGGATCAGACAACATCTTCTAGTCACTACTGGTTCCTGGCATGCCATTGGTATACTCACTGGCAAAACTTATACACTTAAATTAAATTTTATTCTTTTCTAAGGTAATAGACACATGAAGAAAACCCTTTTAACAATATGTAATCATATATGTAGATGTCTTTCCACCATTTGCATATCTGGTTCCCTAGGAGGCCACATGAATGCACCAGATCACCAAGACTGGGAAATACAAGTCATTCTGAAGAATCAGATATAGGTGCCAGGAATTAAACTTCAGTATCCAAGAGGAGCAGCACTACTGAGCCAACTCTCCAGGTCATAATAATGCTAAAGATGAAGATGAGCTACTATTCCTTCTGTCTCCTATCACTTGAAGGTGAGGAAAGTCCCCTCTTGATGGTTGTCAAAGAATTTAATGGATTTCTTTACCTCTCCATATTGTTTCTGAGTTTTATTGTTAACACAGTTCTCTTGATGTAAGACACAACACACAAGAGAGTGGTTGGAATCTGCTGCGATTTTACTGAATTCATGTTTTCATTATATAGTATTCAAACAAAGAACAAATCAGAAGGTCATGTGTCATTGGTTGACACAGTATGAAAGCTTCTTTTAGTCACATCAGCAATATCTAAGAAAAGTACTTTATCAGGAACAGGTGTTAGACATAAAAGCATCCTTAGAAGAGGAAATCTTGTCCTTGGGACTGTAAACCTCAGACAAGTGGTTTCATGTTAAGAATAGAAAGTTTCTGTCTCATTATCGCTATCATGGCCCTTCCTCTTCCTAACCCTTTATTTCATCTAGTGACCAAATATACCTAATCAGTTCTCTGCACCTGTTGAACTATACTTTTTAATACCTTCTTATGCAGCAGACATCATGGGGGTTGGGATCTAGCAAGCCTATCCATAAAGTTCAAAGTATTATATAACAGTTTTTGTCCATCAACATTAACCCATCTATTCCCTTGCTCATCATACACCCTGTGTATAACAAAGGTTCTGCTGTAGTCTTATACATTCCCATACTGTGCTTCCTTATCCCAGAGCTGTTTCTGAAGAGAATGATCCTTGTCTTGAATATATATAAAAACTATCATTATTATGAAAGAATTTGTGCAAAGTTCATATCCCGCATAGCCATCTAATCGAGAAACCCGTCTATGCCTCAGCGGTGGCTAATACCAGGCTGTCTTCCATTGACCTCCAGGAAGGCTAGTCCCATAGGATACGTAGCTCCCATCCGGTATAATGACATATGTCATGTCACAGAGATGACACTGGAGTTGGTGTGGCAGTTTGATCATACAAATATTTTCCTATGCAAAGAGGATTTTGCATTCAAATTATACAGTGTTCATCTGTCTTGTTTACAATCTGAAAAGAGGACAATAGTTTACTATTATAGTATTCCTCATAATCTTATTTGAGGACCAGGGAAATGGCTCCATGGGAAAGGTCTGTGGTGTGCAAGGATGGAAAACTGACCTTGATTATCATATTAAGAGGACCAAAAGTAGAAACTGCAAAGTGGTCTTCTGGTCTCCAAATATCTGCATTGGTCCTAAAAACCCATAATCACATTGCACACACACCGTAAATCTTTGTTACAAAATAAATCTTAGTGCCCTTACATTACCTGACATCTTTGGATAATTTCCTTAGAAGGCAATTCTTCAAGATAAAATGGTTAACTAATTGGCAGCAGGGAAGCATGGAACATCAGTATTATGTATATATATTCTAATATATATTTACAACACACATATAAAACATCAAGCTATGGTATGAGATACACAGTTGAATGTTCATTATCCTACTTATTACATCTCTACCAAATAAATGAAAATACTGTTTTGAGTACACACACGAGATCATTAATGTTTCTTATATTCTCTTCTATTAAGCATTTTTAACATTAACATTGTTAAATTGTGTTGACCAAAGAGCAAATGTTGTGAGTACTTCATCTACCCTTAGACTTGTACTAAGGAGGTAGACTCATGAGGATCAAGAGTTCAAATATATCCCTGAATCATTACTAACATTTAGGCAAAACTGAATAACAAACAAGAAAATCTCAAGGGAATTTGTGGAAATATGAAAAACAAAACCAGGAGCAACAACCCACCACCATTTCATAGATACTCTTACTTAAAAAGTATGATCACACACTGCCTGATATTTAGATAAAAAAAAATGAATCAATTAGATGATGGGGTTACCATTCTACACATTATAGTAGAAAAATACAGATTAACAAAAGTCACGGAAGAAAAATAAGGACCATAAAATAAACTTTACTAAATGGATTTGTCACACATGGAGCACACTTTAGTATCTACCTCAAATGTTTCAAAGTAGAAACCACAAGGCAGTGATCTCTACCATCAGTCTTCAGTGAGCATGGTAAATAATTTACTTCCTTCAAGGCTATAATGAAAAATAAATGGATCATTATTTTTTTCTTGAAGCTGAAGACAACTGTAATGTCTAAAGCCTTTACAAAATCATTTTCAGAAAGCGTTTTCTTTTATGTGAGTTTATTCATATTTCTGTCTTTTAATTGATACACATAGGCTTTAAAATATTTAGAGCACTAGAAACATGGCTGGGCAGTTAAGAAATGTTTGCTACGTGGCCCAAGGTCTGATTTTTTGACAACCTCCTGTAATTTCTGCAATAAAATCCTAGGATCTAATATATCAGAAACCAGCATGCACATTCACATACCCACACAAAGCACACTGATATCACATAATCACAATTAAAACAACTCTTTAAACATATTTTCAGTCATGAAAGTTTTTCTCATGTAAGAATTCATTCCTATAATATAGGTGTTAAGGCACCTAATGGCTTACAGAGTTTTTCTTCACCATGAAGCAATCAGGCAGGCTTGAAGTCTGAGAAATCAATCCTTCTAAGTTGATGGAATCATTTGGGAAGACTTATGAAATGCTGTCCTGCTGGAGGAAATAAGTCACTGTGGGTAGGCTTTTCTAGTTTACACCCTCTGCTTCATGCTGTAAGTTAAGGATTTGAGTTCTTAACCTGTTTTAGCTGTCATGTTAGACAGTTGTAGCAATAACACTTTCTTTCTTTCTTTTTTGAGAAAGTGTTTCTCTGTAGCTTTGAAGTCTGTCCTAGAACTAGCTTTGTAGACCAGACTGGCCTCAAACTCACAGAGACCCACCTGCCTCTGCCTCCTGAGTGTGGGATCAAAGTATGCACCACCACTGTCCAGCTGTCATGTCACTTTCATGGTGATCCTGTATGTATCCCGCTGGAGCCAAAGGCCAACTTAATTTTTATAAGTTGACCTAGACATTATATCACAACAGAAAAGGAACAAATATAAATCAATAAAGTTTTACACTTGAATCAGTGATTCCATTCAATTGAGGAGAAATATAAAATCTAAAAGGGTTACATTACTGTTTAAATTCATAGTGCAAGTGTTACAGCTCGGGGGGGGGGGGGGGAATTATCCTGACTGCCAGAAGTCAGACTATACCTACAGCTATGAAAGGAAGGTAGTCTGGATATTTATAGCTGTGTAGAGAAAGATACCCTGATCTGATGTGGGATTCCCCTCTGTGTGATGTGATTACCATTAATGAATAACGAAACTGCCTTGGCTTGTTGATAGGGCAGAACTTAGGTCGGCAGGGATAACTGAACTGAATGCTGGGAGAAAGAAGGGAAGAGTAAGTGAGATGCCATGGAGATGCTGAAGACAGATGCTGGGAATTTTACCCAGTAAGTCACAGCCACAAGACCATACATAGATTAATAGAAATGGGTTAAATTTATATGTAAGACTTAGCCAATAAGAAGCCAGAGCTAATGGGCCAAGCAGTTGTTTAATTTATACAGTGTTTGTGTGATTATTTCAGATCTAAGCTAGCCAGGTGCCTGGGAACCAAACAAGCAACCTCCCTACAACACTGACTGTCAGAAGTCAGGCTATACCTACAGTTGTGAAGAGAAGGTATCTTGGGATGTGGGATTCTCCTCTGTATGCTGTGAACATGATTTATTACCATTGGTAAAAAAAAAAAGTTGCTTTGGCCTACAGCAGGGCAGAATATAGTCAGGCTGGAAGAGAGAGAGAGAGAGAGAGAGAGAGAGAGAGAGACAGAGACAGAGAGACAGAGAGAGAGAGAGAGAGAGAATAGGTGGAGTAAAAGAGATGTAGTTGTTCAAGCAGAAAGATGCCAGAACAGAACATTACTGATAAGCCACAGCCTGTGGTGAGATTAATAGAAATGGGTTAATTTAAGATGTAAGAATTAGTCAATAAGAATCTTGAGCTAACAGACCAAACAGTGTTGTAACTAATATATTTTCTGTGTGACTATTTGGGTCTAGATGGCGCCAGAAACTTCCTGAACAGTCTCAAATTACAATCCTGGATATGTACAGCTGATAGGAAAGCTACCCTGACTGTTATTAAGTCAGGCTATGCCTGAAACTGTGGAGAAAAGGTATTCTGAATAGTTATAGCTCTAAAGAGAAAGGTACCCTCACTGACCTGTCAGGACATACCTACAGCTGTGAAGGGAAAGTATACTGGATACATACACCTATAAGGAGAAAGGAATCCTGACTGTTGAGAAGTCTGGCTATCTCCTTCTGCTCCTGATTTGGACCTTGAGATTTCTGTCTGGTGCTCCCATGTGGGTCTCTGTCTCTGTCTCCTTTCATCGTCTGATGAAGGTTAATATTCATGAGGATGCCTATGTGTTTGTTTGTCTTTGGATTCACCTTCTTATTTAGCTTCTCTAGGAACATGAATTATAAGTTCAATGTCCTTTATTTATGGCTAAAAACCAAATATGAGTGAGTACATCCCATGTTCCTCTTGGAACTCAGGACCACGAGGGGTACACCCACACACTGAGAAAATGGGGATGTTCTATTGGGAACTCACCAAGGCCAGCTGGCCTAGGTCTGAAAAAGCATGGGATAAATCCGGACTAGCTGAACAAAGCGGACAATGAGGAATACTGAGAACTCAAGAACAATCGCAGTGGGTTTTTGATCCTACTGCCTGTACTGGCTTTGTGGGAGCCTAGGCAGTTTGGATGCTCACCTTACGAGACCTAGATAGAGGTGGGCAGTCCTTGGGCTTCCCACAGGTCAGGGAACCCTGATTGCTCTTCGAGCAGATGAGGGAGGGAGACTTGATCGGGGGAGGGGGAGGGAAATGGGAAGCAGTTGCGGGGAGGAGGCAGAAATCCTTAATAAATAAATAAATTAAAAAATAAATAAATAAATAAATAAAAACCCTGGTTCGATTCCCGGAAGTCTGGCTATAACTGAAGCTGTGGAGGGAAGGTAGCCTGATACCTAGGGCTCTGAAGAAAATGGTAGGCTGATTGTTAGAAGTCAGGCCATACCTACAGTTGTGAAAGGAAAGTGTACTGGATACCTACAGCTATGACAAGAAAAGGTATCCTTGTAGAGGCCCCAAACCATGAGCCTATTTCCACCTTGTCTGAAGGTCAGAGTTTCAGGGTGGCAAAGTTGTTAACAGGTGTGGTTACACACCCTGACCTAAGGTGTGGTTGTTTTGTGTTTTGTACTTTAAGAGGGCCCAGGCAGATAAATCCACTCCCCCTTGAGCAAAGGTGAGAGAATTCAAACATACTTTTGCTCCTTCTTTTGAATTAAGATGTTTGGCCTAAGGAATGACTGCCTTTAGGATCCTTGGTCTAGGGTCGGTTCACTGCCTGAATAACAGAATGTTTTTCTCAATAATCAAGGACTTGATGGATCAAAGTATTGAAGCAAGTAACTGTTCTAGTTGTCCTTGGCATTGTGTTAAAGCAGTCTTCTGTCTCCCCCCCCCCCATTGTATTGGGGTATAAACATAATGGGAAATTAAATGCAGGCAGATTTACAGTATTCACTGGAACTCCCTGCCAGTACTATCCTATGCTTCTGCTTTATTATTTTCACTTGTGTCTTCATTCTCTTTGCTTATTTTTCTAATCCCCAGGTCCCTACCCTGGTAACTGGTATACTTGTCAAAGATGGTCCCTGACAAACACTGGCTATTGGGAAGTCCGGCTATATGTGAGGCTGTGTTCCAGTGGGAGATGTTCTCCATGCAGGATGTAGCAATACTGCTCCTCTCCAAAAGAGCCATCACAGCTGGGCCCTGCTTCATTCTGCTAAGAGAGCTTCAGAACAGAGATGTCCATGGCTGTTATACTCCACTTCCCTAAGGGAGTTTCCTAGCAGAGATGTTCGATGTTTCTCTGTTTCACCCCACTAGGGAGTTTCCTAACAGAGATGCCAATTTTTTTCTCAGCTTCAGCCCAAATTGTTACTTCTCTGCTTCACTGGAGTTAATGGGAAACTTGCAGAAATGTTGAAGTCGCTGGTGAAGAGTTGCTACTTCTGCTCTGCTCCTTTAAGGGAGTTTGCCAGCAGAGGTGACCAAAGCTTCTCTGTTCCAATCCACTACAAAGTTTCTTACCACTGCAGTGAAGGTTTTCACCCAAAACTCATTCAAGAAATTTAATTGGAAGGGAAGAATCCAGGAGAGGGGCTCTCTCTGCCAGGGCAGAAGCCAGCTGAACATGTACAGAACTTATATAGGACTTCTTAGTCACAGAGTATTCCCAGGGAGAAGGTTCTCATGGTGGGAATTGGTTAGATGTCAATCTCTGATCTTGAACAATGCAGAGATTGGCTGGATTTCATGTTCAGGGGTTGGTAGATCTTGAGCTTAGGGATTAGCTGGTTTTGTGCTCAGTTGGTCAAGGGTAGAGTGTGTTTCTTTGGCTTTTGTTTTAGAGTCAAAGTGTGTTCTATCACTTGCCTTTTATAGTCTTTTAAGTCTGATTTCAGGGTCAGGTGTTTCTTTCATTGGCTCTGGATTCAGAAACAAAGTGTATTTCCTTGTCTTGGTTTTAGAGTCAGGATGTATTTCTTTGTCTCCAGTTTCAGAGTCAAAATTATGTATTTCACTGGCTCTGATTTCAGAGTCAGGATGTGTTTTTTTTTGGCTGGCCCATTTACCCTACACATAGGACTTCATAAATTCATTTTACCATGAGTTTGTAAGTACAAACAGTATAAAAATGACATCATAATGCTTGAAAAGATTGTTAACACTGACAAATTTATTTCTACAGAAGAAATAGCTCTGTGTTGTAGGCAGAAGATCCTTGTTCATTCCTGGCTGCCTAGACCCAAAATAATGACACAGAAACAATATTAATTAAAACACTGCTTGGCCTATTAGCTTAAAATTCTTTTTTTTTTGAGACAGGGTTTCTCTGTGGCTTTGGAGTCTGTCCTGGAACTAGCTCTTGTAGACCAGGCTGACCTCACACTCACAGAGATCCGCCTGTCTCTGCCTACCTAGTGCTGGGATTAAAGGCATGCACCACCACCACCCAGCTAGCTTAGAATTCTTATTAACTAACTCTGACATCTTTTTTTTTTTGGTTTTTCGAGACAGGGTTTCTCTGTGGTTTTGGAGCCTGTCCTGGAACTAGCTCTTGTAGACCAGGCTGGTCTCGAACTCACAGAGATCGGCCTGCCTCTGCCTCCCAAGTGCTGGGATTAAAGGCGTGCGCCACCATCGCCTGGCTAACTCTGACATCTTAAATTAACCCATTCCTATTATTTTGTATTTTTCCACAAGACTTGTGATTTACCAGTAAGATTCCAGGGCATCTGTCTCCAGACTCCAGATACATGGAGTCTGACTCCACTTTCTTTTCTCCTCTATCTCTGCTTGGAATTCCTGCCTTGCTCTATTCTGCCCTGCTATAGACCGAAAGCAGCTTTTTTTTTTTTATTAAACAAAGGCAACAAAATATATTCACAGCATACAGAGGGGAATACCAAATCACTTTGTAGCTGATTATAAATGTTTTGGCTAAAGATCTGACCAAATACTGTATAATAAGAAGTCCTCTTTTTTATTTCAGGTCAATGTCTACTGTAATATGCAAAGATTTTAAAAGATTGCTGCAAATAAAAATTTTACTCCTATATAAAGCTCAAATTTTTCCACACTGAATACATTTATAGGGTTTCTCTGCAGTATGATTTTTTTCTCATGATTTAGATTATTCATACATGCAAATGCTTTATCACACTGATTACATTCATAGAGTTTATCCCCAGTGTGTGATCTTTTATGCATTTGAAGAGTACTGTGACGTACAAAGGCTTTACCACACTCATTACATTCATAGGGTTTGTCTCCAGTATGTGTTAGTATGTCTTTGAAAATGACTATAATAAACAAAGCCTTTACCACACTAATTACAAACACAATGTTTCTCTCCAATATAGGTTCTTTTATGCTTTCGGAGGTTACTGTGACATGCAAAGGCTTTACCACACTGATTACATTCTGTAGTAATAAGGGCGGTGGGGCTGCATTCCCAGCACCCCGGCCATCTGCACTGCTAGCTTATGCCCCAAAATAATTACAGGGACACTGTATTCTTTTAAACACTGCTTGGCCCTTTAGCTCTAGCACTTAAAGGCTAATTCTCACATCCTGATCAACCCATCTCTAATAATCTGTGAGAACCGGTCTTACCGGGAAGATTCTAGCCTAGTCCATCCTGGGTCTGAGCTTCATGGCGTGTGTCTGCCCAGGAGCGGGGCATGGCATCTCTCTGAGGTGTCTGCCCTGAGAGGAGAGCTGTCAAGTCTGAGCTCACTTCCTCTTCCTCCCAGCATTCTGTTCTGTTTACTCCACCCACCTATCTTCTAACCAATAAAATGGGCCAAGGCAGTTCCTTTATTAGCCAATGACCTTCCTCCATCAACATTCATAGGGTTTCTCTCCAGTATGGCTTCTTTCATGCCTTTGTAGATTACTGTGACATGCAAAGGCTTTACCACACTGGTTACATTCATAGGGTTTCCCTCCAGTATGAGTTCTTTTATGCTTTCTGAGGTAACTGTGACATGGAAAGGCTTTACCACACTGATTACATTCATAGGGTTTCTCTCCAGTATGGGTTCTTTCATGCCTTTGTAGATTACTGTGACGTGCAAAAGCTTTACCACACTGGTTACATTCATAGGGTTTCTCTCCAGTATGGGTTCTTTTATGCTTTCTGAGGTAACTGTGACATGCAAAGGCTTTACCACACTGATTACATTCATAGGGCCTCTCTCCAGTATGGGTTCTTTCATGCCTTTGTAGATTACTGTGACATGCAAAGGCTTTACCACACTGGTTACATTCATAAGGTTTCTCTCCAGTATGGGTTCTTTCATGCCTTTGAAGATCACTGTGACATGCAAAGGCTTTAGCACACTGGTTACATTCATAGGGTTTCTCTCCAATATGCCTTTTTTCATGTGTTTGAAGAGTACTGTTATGTGCAAAGGTTTTAAAACATTGATTACATTCATAGGGTTTCTCTCCAGTATGAGTTCTTTTATGCTTTCGAGGTAACTGTGACATGCAAAGGCTTTACCACACTGGTTACATTCATAGCGTTTCTTTTCAGTGTATGTCTTTTTATGCATTTGAAGATGACTGTGATGTGAAAAGGCTTGACCACACTCATTTCCTTTATAGGGTTTTAATCTAGTACGTGTTTTTTCAGGCATGTGAAGATGACTTTCACATGTAATGGCTTTAATACATTGAGTATATGCAGAAGTTTTCTCTCTAGTTTGACTTTTTTCATGCCTACAATGATAATGGTACATGTGAAAGCATTACTACATTTAATACATTGTTGAATTTTTTATCTGTATAAATTAATTTTACAATTTAGTCCTTTTTTAAAGAGGAATTAAATGTTAACATTTTATTACCATGTTTACAATTTTGTTTTTCCCCATTAAGGCTTGCTTTTCATCTTTGAAGATACATGATTCACATTTACAGAATCTTTTTTCTACATGAGAATTTTCGTGTATTTGAAGAGAACTGAAAAAACTCAGAGCTTTACCACTCTTATTGCATTCATGTGTCCTCTACTGTGAGTGATACTACATTTGCTAAGTAAACTAGGACAAAGAGAAATATTTGTACAGTCCTAGTACTCATGGTGCTTTTCTGAAATGTGAGATTGTTGATATATTAACAATGAGGCTATAAAACTAATTACTTGTATACTTTTATATCAAATTCAACACGTATACTCAACATGGAGACTGCTACACATCTTCTGTTTGTTCTGAGAGAGAGGTATGCTATATCTTTTCACATCCCTATGCTCATGTGGCTTGTATCCAGTGTAACATATGATATACCTAGTAAAGGAAGAATAACAAATACAAGATTTCCACATTGAGATCACACTTTATGTCCTCATAGACTTGTGGCATCTGGATTAAGGCCTCTCCACAACAGCTGCCCCTTGATTCATGACTCTAACTGCCCCCTCACTGAACTTAACACAGTCACAAGTATATGGGTTAAACTACCTTTTCTATGGACTATTAGTGTAGTAGAGAGTTTTAGAGATATACTTATCATCTTTTCAACATGTATATCTTTTATAATATGAATAATATGAAATAAACAGACAATTTTACAGTATAGTTCTCATTGTATTATGATTCAAATGGTAATATAAGTTAAGACATTGTTTCCTTGACTTCTTTCTTAAAAGAATGACTTGCAAATGCAGTTCACCTATCTGAAATTAAGGTATATGATTTTGTGAGAATTTAATAATTATCAATGCATGTTATTATATACACTGCTGCTGTTGTTTAAAACATATAGGATGTATTACAATTCTTCAGAGGTATATTTGTATATTTATAAATGAAAATTACCTTTCATGTCTTCTAGAACTTTGACAATGTTCTTCAACATTATGGTCTTCCCAACTGTATCCTAAAATATAGTGCCAGACATTATATATTAAAAATTGTAAAAAAAATTTAGCCACCATTTGTAGTAAACCTTACAACCATGCCTGATTTATTTACCCCATTCTACTTTCTCATTCATATTACAAAAGAGCACCATTAACCAATGAACAGTTGTCCCCTTATTTGAAACATGAAAGATAATTCAGCCCTACCTATAGTAGTGAGGTTTCTGTAGGTCTTCACCATCACATCTTTGTAGAGATTCTTCTGGGAAGGATCCAGCAAAGTCCATTCTTCCCAATTGAAGTCGACATGCACATCATCATGGGTCACTGTATTCTAAAATATGCCATACATGTGTACAACCAAAAGCACGATTCTGACAACACTGTAAATGTATACTTCTTTGACAGTATAGTCATATAATTCTGGTGCTCCCCATACTTACTCCATGACACAGACATCATAATTTAATCACCAAGTCACTTTAGAAGCAAAATGAATAGGAGGCTCACCTCTGTCATTTCTGACCCTTTGAATGGGATATCACCTTACAAGAGAAATGCCTACTGACCAACAATGAAAGATATGTAAACAGATCAAGAGTACAGAGTACAGATAAGAGAAACTGTATGAAAGGTTAATACCTACCTACAAAAAGAAAAATAAGATGAAAAAGCCAGATGTATTGAATCATACCTCTAATCCTTATACTCAAAAGGCAGAGGCATGTATATCTATCTTCCTCTGAGTTGAATACCAGCCTAGTCTATGCAATCACTGCTAGGACAGCAAGAAATACATATTAAATATCTGTTTCACATGAAAAATATCAAACAAATATAAAAGAAATAACTCATAGGTTTTTACTGGTTTCTACAAAGAGTTATGCATTCACTTGAACTCTTTATTCATCTACCAGAAACCTGAAGTGTCCCAATTTTAACTGCAATGTAAATAAGATTTTACTAAAAGCACTGTGTGTTTAAAGTTACAAATTGACAAATGAAAACAATAGCAATGAATATGCTGATTATAAATAATCAACACAGAGCAAAAAAGATAGATCAACAGTAAATAGTCCTCCTGGTCTTGCATACAGGTGGGCTCAAGGACTTACATGGGGGATCATAACTATCCATTGTTCCCAGCTTAGGGTTTCTAATACCATCTTTTGATCAGTGTAAAGACCAGGTACTCACATGGTGCATATCCATGCATACAGGTAAAATACGTAGAGGTAGGCAGAGTAAACAGGATTGAATTCTGGAAGGAAGAAGGCAGAGTCATAGAGAACCACCATGGAGGTGCCAATATCAGACATGCTGCATCTTTCCCGGTAAGCCACAACCTTGTGGTGATATCCAGATTACTAGAAATGGGTTAAATCAATATATGAGAGTTAGCCAATAAGAGGCTACAGATAATGAACCAGGTAGTATTTAAATTAATACAGCTTCTGTGTGATTATTTTGGGTGTAAGCTAGCCAGGACGACAAGCAATCCCATCTTTGTCGCCAAGAAGGGAACAAAGGGCCACCCTCCTCCTCCTACAAAAATATTCTTTTTAAAATAAAAATTCAAAACAAACAAAACAGGCAGGAAGAAGTTTATGCACCTGCAATCCAATGACTCAGAAGGCACAGGCAGTATTAATGTCATGAATACATGCCATTCTGGGAAACATAATGAAACCTTCTGACAAATTTTAAAATTCAAGATATGGGCGAAGCTCAGTACAATAGCATATGCTTGATAGGAACCATCATACAACAATATTGAAACAAAAGCCAGGAATGCTGGCCCACTTTTAATCCCAGCACTTGGGAGTCAGAGTCAAAAGATCTGTGAGTTTGAAACCAGCCTGGTATATAGAGCTAGTTTCAGGACAGCTAGGGCTACAAAGACAAACCTTGTCTCCAAAAATAAATAAACAAAAATGAAAACAGTGGGCTATTAAACCACCTAGGCACCAAATAGCAGCTAATTCTACTGAATCTTGTGTGATTTAGTGTTAGAATTTATGATGGTGGGGAAGTTATGACAGCAAAAGAAGAAAGCTGACTGATTAGTTTCAACCACAACATGGTAGGCACAAAAAACAGGAAATGGGTTGAGGCTACAGAAACTCATATTGTGGGATTCCCTTCTGTATGCTGTGATTATCATTAGTTAATACAGGAACTGCTTTGGGCTTAAGCAGAGCTATGGGAAAGAACTTAGCTAGGTGGGGAAAACTAAACTGAATGCTAGGAGAAAGAAAGTGGAGTCAGGGAGAAGTCATGGAGCCCCACCAGAGACAGATGCTGAGAACTTTACTAGGCCACAGTCACATAGCAATACACAGATTAATAAAAATTGGTTAAATTAATATGTAACTGTTAGCCAGTAAGAAGCTAGAGCTAATGGGCAAAGCAGTGATTTATTAATACAGTTTCTGTGTGATTATTTCAGGGCTGAGCAGCTGGGAACTAACAAGTGGCTTCCCACAACAAACTGGTGCTTGTGTGGCCAACTAAAATCCACTTAAAATCTTAGAGAGCTTGGAAAAGGATTCTAGACACTAAAAAAATAAAGTTTAGCCACATTTATTTCCCCAAATGGGGTTTGCTTACTGGTGACATGCTGTGGTTCCTTTAAGAGAGTTTTTCTGATTTAGAGATAGCAGGAAAAAAACCTGCACCATTTTGAAATGCTGGCTTTCTGGACTGTGCTGCCACTGTGAACTCTTGACTTTCTGGAGGACCAGCTATGGGATCTGTGAGCAGATTGCTACTGGCAACTTAGATCCCCTATATGCCTGAAAATGGGGCAATGGACTGGATGGAGCAAGCAGGCAGGCCGTATTTGCTCTACCAATGGCACAGCTTAAGTTCCACAGTGCTTAGCATTTTAAGAAGTGCTCCTAAACAGTAAAGAATTACAGACACACAATAGGACAGATTCATACCTAAAAGATCTCTAAATGAGACATGGTGTGTTTAAAAAATGTACATAGGCTTGGGAGAGAGAAGAAAACTATAGAAAGTTATAAAAAGAAGTAAATGGTTTATAAAAATGAAACAAAAGTCTTTAGAGAGACAGAGTATAGAAAATCATAAATTAAAGGAGTAAAGATAATAAAATAAATATTAAAAAGTAATAGAATAAAAAAATAAGCCACATAAACATGGACTATATACAGAGTCTCTGGATTATGTATATTATTGTGTTTTCTTTAATTTTTTTTGGCTGTAAAGGAGCTAAGTAACCAACATATATATTTTAAAGGTATCATGTCTTCAGGATTTGGGTCTAAGGATTTGTTGCTTTGCAAAAGAGGTTCTCTTTTTTTTCCCACAAAGGATGAGAACCTGTGGAATCCCTCCAGACTAATGTGGTTTGATGAAGCAAGACTGCCCAAAAGGTCACTATGATCACACCCAAAAAATTACTTCACCAAATAAAGAGCAGGAAGCAATTTGAAGAGAACTATGCCCATATTCCCAAATACTGTTCATAAATGTTTGTTTACATTTAAAAGGGAATATGCTATAGAGATTTGCATTGGTATGGATCTTGGTTCATTGATACTATTTTAAGGTCAATTTTATTTGTGCATTTCTGCTCTTGATTAAGTCATTGTATTTGTTTAGCTCATTTAAAAATGTAATGTATAATTAAAATATAGGTAAATAGAGAGTCATCTATAATAGTAATAGTTAGTAGCATATTAGATTTTCTCGATGTATAGAAATGTATTTCAGATAGATAGGGATTCTTCAAATCTTTCATAGACTTTCAGAATATGACCTTTAAAATGTTTTAAGAGCTTAAGACTTTTCATGACAATGAGACACATCTGCTCCTGGCAGCAGCAATCTACTTCAAGAGGATAATCAGCATCGAAGAGGCTCCTTATGGAGTTGGTTAGCCATTTGGGCAAGAAACTGCTCTAGGCTGGACTGCTTGATGAACTAGACATGCAGGACTCACAGGGTTCCTGATTCATGAAAGCGTCCGCCAGACATTCTGCAGGACACAGAAGAAGGCAACTGATGGACTATTCCATTGCAAGGCAGAACAGGTCTTCAAATTTCCTACTTTATGGAAAAGTCTGCTTGATAGTATGGACCTGTGAGCTGAAGATTGAATGCCCCCAACAACACAGAATAACTTTGGGTGACTATCCAGGCAACAAGATGTCTTTGTCATTTCTAGAGTTTTGGAAGTTGCTTACAATATACTTCCTGTTTACCTAGGTAATATTATATCCTTCTGGAGTCTCTGTTGGAGTTGAAGAATTGGGAGGTGATATGGAATTCCTCTCTCTATGCTGTGATTATCATTGTTTAATAAGGGAACTGTTTTGGACCTATAGCAGAGCTATAGGGCAGAACTTAGGTGGGGTGGGGGTAACTAAACTGAATGCTGGGAGGAAGAATGCGGAGTCAGAAAGAAGTTATGTAGCCTTGCCAGAGACAGATTCTGGGAACATTAGCTGGTAAGCCACAGCCACATAGTGTTATACAGATTAATAGAAATGGGTTAAATTAAAATGTAAGAGTTAGCCTTAAATAAGAAGCTAAAGCTAAAAGGCCAAGCAGTGATTTAATTAATACAGTTTCTGTGTGATTATTTCAGGGCTGAGCAGCTGGGAACAAACAAGTAGCCCTCTTTACTACATCATATCACAGCCCCAATGAGAGATTTTATCCAGAGAGGCTCCTCCTACTAATGATTTCACCAGCAATCAAATGAAAGTTACCAAGAAGAGGCACATGTTAAAATACATCTTCTTATCTGGGAGGTTTTCATTCAATCAATTAAATTATAACCTGGGTCACTAGAGGCTTATGTTCATCCAAGAAGAAAATTAATTTGGTCATTTCAATGATACTCATAGTCTGCAATAGCCCCTACACTTTTCAAATGTTAAAAGTCTCTTCTGATGCTCAAAACAATCACTTGACAGTGACTTGTGGACAGAGGTTTCTGTCCTACCTGGTCTCAGTCATTCAATCCCAGAGAAACACACAGAGGTCTACATTAATTATAAACTGGTTGGCCTATTAGCTCAGGCTTTTTATTAACTAATTCTCACATCTTGCATTAGTACATAATTTTTGTCTGTGTTAGCCACAGGGTTTGGTACCTTTTATCAGTGAGGCATTCTCATCTTGTTTCCTCTATGTCTGGGTGATGACTGCAGACTTAGCCTTTCCTCTTCCCAGAATTCTCCTGTTCTGGTCACCCCACATATCCTTCCTGCCTGGTTACTGGTAATCAGCATTTTATTAAACTAATACAAGTGACAAATCTTTGCAAGGTACAAGACCAGTGTCCCACAGCAAATAATATCTTGTAAAAATCCGAAAACAGGGATGGAACCCGGTCGCAGAGGCGGACGGAACATGGTCGCAGAGGCGGACCAGCGGCAGCAGAAGACGCAGGCCGCAGGAAACGGAAACCATTGTGGCAGCAGATACAGGCTGCAAGGACCGCACACCGAGACCAGATCGCCGCACATCAATTAAATCAAAGAGGTAGGCCTTTGGTTGGTGAAGTCCCTGGCAAAGGAGGAGCCAGGCCCTATTCCTGAAGACCCTTCTGAGGGGTGAGAGGGACCTTGGCCCCCCGGCAGGAACCAGGAAACAGAGTGAGGGCATTTTGTAAGAGGAGCCCCTGGCCAGCAGGGAAACCTGAACCAGTTTTAAAAGACCCATTAGATAGCATCCATAGGAGGAGATGGGCAGGCGCCAAGGCAAGAATTCACCCAATAATCTGAAAAACAGCATGAAAACACCAGAACCCAACGATCTTACAACAGAAGGTCTTCAACACCCTAACACAGAAGAAGTGGAAAAAATTGACTTTATGAAAGCAATAGGGTCCCTTAAACAACATGTAAAAAATGCCCTTATAGAAATGGATGAGAAGTATAACCAAAAGTTTGAAGAAATGAGTAAATACGTACATAATACCCTGGGAAACCAAGAAAGAACAATCAAACAGGTAATGGAAACAGTTCAAGATTTGAAAACTGAAATGGAAGCAAGGAAGAAAACACAAACTGAAGACCAGCTGGATATGGAAAATCAATGAGCAGAGCCTACAGAAACAAGCATAATCAATAGAATACAAGAAATAGAAGAAAGAATCTCAGATTCTGAGGACACCATAGAGAAAATAAATGCAATGATCAAAGAAAACTGCAAAGCCAACAAATTCTCATCACAAAACATTCAGGAATTATGGGACACAATAAAAAGACCAAACCCAAGAATAATAGGAATAGAAGAAGGAGAAGAGTCACAGCTCAAAGGGCCAGAAAATATTTTTAACAAAATATTGGAAGAAAACTTTCCCAACATAAAGAAAGATATTCCTTTGAATATTCAAGAAGCATACAGAACACCAAACAGACTGGATCAAAGAAAAACATCCGCTCGCCATATAATAATCAAAACACAAAATATACAGGTTAAAGAAAGAATATTAAGAGCTGCAAAGGAAAAAAGGCCAGGTAACTTATAAAGGTAAACCAATCAGACTTACACCTGACTTCTCTATGGAAACAATGAAAGCCAGAAGGTCCTGGATAGAAGTACTGCAGAAGCTAAGAGACCGTGGATGCAAGCCCAGACTACTATACCCAGCCAAGCTTTCGTTCACTATAAATGGAGAAAACAAGACATTCCAGGATAAGAACAAATTTAAACAATACGTAGCCACGAATCCAGCCCTACAGAAAATAATAGAAGGAAAATCGCAACCAAGGAATCCAACACAGCCAACACTGCCTACAATAACTGAGGCATCTAGCGACCCTTCACTAGCACAACTCAAAGAAGGGAGACACACAAATTCTACTTCCAAAAACAATAAGAATATCCAGAGTTAACAACCACTGGTCATTAATATCACTTAATATTAATGGTCTCAATTCACCTATAAAAAGGCACAGGCTAAGAGATTGGATACGAAAACAGGATCCAACATTCTGCTGTTTGCAAGAAACACATCTCAACCACAAAGACAGGCATCTACTCAGAGTAAAGGGTTGGGAAAAGGTCTTTCAAGCAAATGGTCCTAAGAAAAAAGCAGGTGTGGCCATATTAATTTCTAACAAAACTGACTTCAAACTAAAATCAATCAGAAGAGATCGAGATGGACACTTTATACTCATAACAGGAACAATTCTTCAGGATGACGTCTCAATCCTGAATATCTATGCCCCTAATATAAAAGCACCCACTTATGTAAAAGAAATATTACTAAAACTCAAGGCAGACATTAAACCACACACACTAGTAGGAGGAAACTTCAATAAACCTCTTTCAGCAATGGACAGGTCAATCAGACAGAAACCTAAGAGAATTAAGAGAACTACTGGAGGTAATGAAGCAAATAGACTTAACAGACATCTATAGAACATTCCACCCAAATAGGAAAGAATATACCTTCTTCTCTGCAGCTCATGGAACCTTCTCGAAAATTGACCACATACTTGGAAACAAAGGAAACCTCCACAGATACAAAAAAATATCAGTGTCCACCTGTGTCTTATCAGATCACCATGGATTACAGTTAGAAGGCAAAAACCACACTACCTCCAGAAAACCAACAAACTCATGGAAACTGAACAGTCAATTACTGAACCATACCTGGGTCAAGGAAGAAATCAAGAAAGAAATTAAAGTCTTCCTTGAATTTAATGAAAATAAAGGGACAACATAATCAAACCAATGAGACACTATCAAAGCAATGCTAAGAGGAAAGTTCATAGCACTAAGTGCCCACTTAAAGAAAACGGAGAAAGCATACATTGGAGACTTAACAGCACACCTGAAAGCTTTAGAAAATAAAGAAGCAGACGTGCCCAGGAGGAGTAGAAGACTGGAAATAATTAAACTGAGGGCTGAAATCAACAAAATAGAAACACAGAAAACAGTCCAAAGAATGAATGAAACAAAAAGTTGGTTCCTGGAGAAAATCAACAAGATCGACAAACCCCTATCCAAACTAATTAAACAACAGAGAGAGAACACGCAAATAAATAAGATCAGAAATGAAAAGGGGGACATAACCACAGACACAGGAAATTCAGAGACTCATTATATCTTACTACAAAAGCCAATATGCCACAAAACTAGAAAATGCAAAAGAAATGGACATTTTTTTAGATAAGTACCATATACCAAAGCTGAACCAAGACCAGGTGAACAATCTAAATAGACCTTCGTTAGTCACGAAGAACTAGAAACTGTTATCAAAAATCTCCCCTCCAAAAAGAGCCTAGGACCATATTGTTTCATTGCAGAATTCTATCAGAACTTCCAAGAAGAGCTAATACCTATAGTCCTTAATGTATTTCACAATATAGAAACAGAAGAGGCATTGCCAAATTCCTTTTATGAAGCTACAGTTACCCTGATACCAAAACCACACAAAGACCCAACCAAGAAAGAGAATTACAGGCCTATCTCACTCATGAATATCGACACAAAAATTCTCAATAAAATACTGGCAAACCGAATTCAAGAACACATTAGAAAAATTATCCATCATGATCAAGTAGGCTTCATCCCAGAGATGCAGGGCTGGTTCAACATACGAAAATCTATCAATGTAATCCATCATATAAATAAACTGAAAGAAAAAACCATATGATCATTTCATTAGATGCTGAAAAAGCATTCGACAAAATTCAATATCCCTTTATGATAAAAGTCTTGGAGAGATTACGGATACAAGGGTCATACCTAAAAATAATAAAAGCTATTTACAGCAAGGCAACAGCTGACATCAAATTAAACGGAGAATAACTCAAAGCCATCCCACTAAAATCAGGACACGACAAGGATGTCCACTCTCTCCATACCTCTTCAATATAATGCTTGAAATTCTAGCAATTACAATAAGACAACATAAGGGGATCAAGGGGATTCGTATCAGAAAAGCAGAAGTTAAGCTCTCGTTATTTGCAGATGATATGATAGTACACATAAGCGACCCCAAAAACTCTACCAAAGAACTCCTACAGCTGATAAACACCTTTAGTATTGTGGCAGGATACAAGATCAACTCCAAAAAATCAGTGGCCTTTCTATACAATAAGGATAAGGAAACAGAGAAGGAAGTTAGAGAAGCATCACCTTTCACGATAGCCACAAATAGCATAAAATATCTTGGGGTAACTCTGACCAAGGATGTGAAAGATCTATTTGACAAGAACTTTAAGTCTTTGAAGAAAGAAATTGAAGAGGACACCAGAAAATGGAAGGATCTCCCTTGCTCCTGGATTGGGAGGATCAACATAGTAATTTTAAATTTAAAATTTGGCAATTTTACCAAAAGCATTCTATAGATTCAATGCAATCCCCATCAAAATCCCATCAAAATTCTTCTCAGATCTGGAGAAGACAAAAATCAACTTTATATGGAAAAACAAAAAACCCAGGGTAGCCAAAACAATCTTATACAACAAAGGAGCGTCTGGAGGCATTACCATCCCTGACTTCAAATACTGCTACAGAGCTACAGTATTGAAAACAGCTTGGTATTGACATAAAAACAGAGAAGTCGACCAATGGAATCGAATAGAATTCCATTAACCCACAAACGTAAGAACACCTGATTTTCGATAAAGGAGCTAAAAGTATACAATGGAAAAAAGAGAGCATCTTCAAAAAATCGTGCTGGCAAAACTGGATGTCAACCTGTAGAAGAATGAAAATAGATCCATATCTATCACCATGCACAAAACTCAAGTCCAAATGGATTAAAGACCTCAATATCAGTCCAAACACACTGAACCTGATAGAAGAGAAAGTGGGAAGTACTCTACAACATATGGGCACAGGAGACCACTTCCTACGTATAACCCCAGCAGCACAGACATTAAGGACCTCATTGAATAAATGGGACCTCCTGAGACTGAGAAGCTTCTGTAAAGCAAAGGACGCTGTCGCTAAGACACACAGGCAACCCACTGACTGGGAGAAGATCTTCACCAACCCCGCAACTGACAAAGGTCTGATCTCCAAAATATATAAAGAACTCAAGAAACTAGACCATAAAAGGCTAATCAACCCAATTATAAAATGGGGTACTGAGCTGAACAGAGAATTCTCAACAGAAGAAGTTCAAATGGCCAAAAGGCACTTAAGGTCATACTCAACTTCTTTAGCGATCAGGGAAATGCAAATCAAGACAACTTTAAGATAATATCTTACTCCTGTCAGAATGGCTAAAATAAAAAACACCAAGGATAGCCTTTGCTGGAGAGGCTGTGGAGAAAGGGGTACACTCATCCATTGCTGGTGTGAATGCAAACTTGTGCAGCCACTTTGGAAAGCAGTGTGGCGGTTCATCAGGAAATTCAGGATCAACTTACCCCTGGACCCAGCAATACCACTCTTGGGAATATACCCAAGAGAGGCCTTATCATACAACAAAAATATATGCTCTACTATGTTCATAGCAGCATTGTTTGTAATAGCCAGAACCTGGAAACAACCTAGATGCCCTTCAATTGAAGAATGGATGAAGAAAGTATGGAATATATACATATCAGAGTACTACTCAGCAGTAAAAAACAAGGGCTTCTTGAATTTTGCATGCAAGTGGATGGAAATAGAAAACACTATCCTGAGTGAGGTAAGCCAGACCAAAAAAGAGGAGCATGGGATGTACTCACTCATATTTGGTTTCTAGCCATAAACAAAGGACATTGAGCCTATAGTTAGTGATCCTAGAGAAGCTAAATATGGAGAACCCAAAGAAAAACATATATAGGCATCCTCCTGAATATTAACCTTCATCAGGCGATGAAAGGAGACAGAGACAAAGACCCACATTGGAGCATTGGACAGAAATCTCAAGGTCCAAATCAGGAGCAGAAGGGGAGAGAGCACGAGCAAGGAACTCAGGACCGCAAGGGGTGCACCCACACACTGAGACAATGGGGATGTTCTATTGGGAACTCACCAAGGCCAGCTGGCCTGGGCCTGAAAAAGCCTGGGATAAAACTGGACTCGCTGAACATAGCGGACAATGAGGAATACTGAGAACTCAAGAACAATGGCAATGCGTTTCTGATCCTACTGCACGTACTGGCTTTGTGGGAGCCTAGGCAGTTTGGATGCTCGCCTTACTAGAACTGGATGGAGGTGGGGGTTCCTTGGACTGTCCACAGGGCAGGGAACCCTGATTGCTCTTCGGGCTGAGGAGGGAGGGGGACTTGATTGGGGGAGGGGGAGGGAAATGGGAGGCGGTGGCGGGGAAGAGACAGAAATCTTTAATAAATAAATTTTAAAAAAATCAGAAAACAAGTTACATCTTTCCAACATACAATGGTATAGAATATGGAACACCATTTACACTGCAAAATAGAGAAATGGAGACATAGTGAGAGAAGATTGAACCAAGAGAAGATTGAAGCATAGCAGGACAAATATTAAATCCTGTAGCTCTGTCTCTGATACACAAGGCTTCAGTTTCAAAGGGCTTAGATGGCCCTATCCCTGCATCTAGTTTTCGTTGTGTTTTTTTTTTTTGAGACAGGGTTTTCCTGTAGCTTTAGAGTCTGTCCTGGAACTAGCTCTTGTAGACCAGGCTGGCCTCGAACTCATAGACATCTACCTGCTCTGCCTCCCGAGTGCTGGGATTAAAGGCATGCACCATACCACCCAGCCCTGCATCTTTTCATATATCTCTGTGGTTAATTTCACTCCCTATATTCAGCTAGTTCTCCACAGAAGATGTTTTATAGTTTAGGCATCTCAATATCTTATGCTATCAAAATGCAACCTAGGCTGTATCAAAATACAACCCTGGCTGTTTTGGAATATTATGTTAAGATGTGTTATATTTGTTTATGTTGTGAAACAATTGTTTCAATGATACAAATATTCGTTGCATTCTTTTATGTTGCATGTGTATAATTCTGTGAAGCTATGATACTGGGCTGGTCTAAAATACCTATTTGGCCTAATGAACAGTCAGTAGCTTGGTAGAAAAGTATAAGAAGGGCTGGCAAGCAGAAACAATAAACAGGAGGAGAAATCTTGGAGGAAAAAAAGGAAGGATGACCAAGAAAAGGAGAGAAAAGTATGGGCCAGTGACTCAGATACACAGCAAGCCACAGAATAAGAAGTAAATAAAAATTTATACAGAATAGAGAAAGATAAAAGCCCAGAAGCAAAAGGTAGATGGGACAATTAGTTTAGAAACGCTGGCTAGAAACAAGACAACCTAAGACCAGAAATTTATAATAATAATAATAATAATAATAATAATAATAATAATAAGCCTCAGTGTATGTCACTTTTTGAGAGCTGGGTGGCAGACCTCCAAAAGAGTAAAAACAACAACACCAGGTTTTGTCCTCATAGCTTCATGGTATGAACTCTCACAATCTCTTCACTGGGTTTCTGTCTCTGCCAAACATGGATGCCAGTAACAATGCTGAATTGTAACCACAAACTAAAAACCCAGTACCCTAAATTTTGATTCTTTCTTGTTTACAGGACCAGCACATGATGAGTGGTCCTGAAAAGCTTAACTTCTTAATTGACAGACACTAACACACTTGGACCACAGGTGTAGCAGATTTTGTATGAAATTGCTTCCTAGGATTAGGAATCACTTTGCTTACTCCTTACATAAATTGAAGATTTATGTGGATGGAGTCTTACTCCTGGAGCACCTTGCTAGACTTCCATTCCATGGCAAGGGCCTGTCTATAATAGTAATAAACTCCTTGAAAATCCCTGCTTCTTTCAGTAATTGGTGGCCACCTGAAACTACCTTTTCATTTTCATTTATTTCAGCCCCACGTGTTTTCTTTTTACTGTAGACCTGAATGAATCATCAGTAATAACCATCCAACAGATCCAATATTTCACTTAAGGAATCAGCCCATTTTTTTAATTGGGCTTTACTAAATATCCAGGTAATAGAAAGATTTTGGAGCCAAAATATCAAACAACGACCTCTAGCTTAATCTGTTATGGAGTCTATAATTTCCAACTGAAATCCTATGATCTCAGTCTCTACTTTCTGACATTCTTCTTAACATTTCTGTCTTCCTGGTCCTATAAGAACAGCCAATTTAGTTCTGTGTAAAACTTTCTATATTTTTTTCACCACCTAAAGTCTAGATATCTTCTACACTCTTTCAAGAGGCATCATTCCCAGGTTCTGCCTAGCAACAATATTACTTTTGGTTTTCCATTTCTTTGTCCTACTTGCATTTATGTTGCTCTGATTAAATCCTCTAACCAAATCAGCTCAGACAATGAGTGGGGTAATTTGACTTCATCATTTTTAGAGCTTAGGATAGAAAATCATGTTAATAGTTGAATGCAAAAATCCATGGACAAAGATTGTTCCCTGGCTTTCTCTCTTGCCCAGTCACTCCTTCATTCATGCTAAGATAGCTCCCTTTTGTAGCCCAAGCCCACTTTCTTAGGGATATTGCCACCCTCATTGGAGGAGCCTTCCCACGTGAATCATCAACACAATCTCTCCCAGATACAGCAGTCATGGCTTTTATGAACCACGCCACTCTGAACACAGTTGAGCAAATGTCCTTGTGGTAGGATCTTTTGGATATATGTCCAAGAGTGGTATAGCTGGGTCTTGAGGTGAATTGACTCACAACTTCCTGAGGACTGCATGTTGATTTCCACATTGGCTGTACAAGTTTGCACTTGTAAAATGAATCCCCTTGCTACATGTCCTTGCCAGTATTAGCTGCCCCTTGATTTATGGAGCTTAACAAATCTAACAGGTGTAAGATAAAATCTCAAAGTAGTTTTGATATTCATTTTCCTGATGGCTAAAGATGTTGAACATGTCTTCAAGTGTTTCTCAGTCACTTTAGATTCTTTTACTGAGAATTCTGTTTAGAGGTGTTCCCCATTATAGTTGGATTATTTGCTTTGTTCTTGTCTAGTTTCTTGAATTCTTTAATATCCTAGGTGAGGAAGCCCATAATCACATGGAAAAATATGATATTTACGCACTTATAGGTGGATATTAGCAGTTAAGTAAAGTATAATCACAGTAATCACAGTTAATCACAGTACAATCCATAGACACAGACAGGCTAAGTAACAACAGCTCTAGGGGAGATGCATGGATCTCCCTGGTAAGCAGAAATAGAACAGATCTTGTGGGTATACTGGAGGCAGGGGGGATGGGAAGAGGAAGGATCAGGTGAGTGAGGAAGAGACAGATGGGGAGAAGACAGGGAAAGACAGGGGATGTGGAAACTGTAGTGAAAACATTCTGGAAACTATAAAGGTGACCCTAGTGACTGTTCCTAGTAATCAAGAATATGGAGGTTGAACTAGCCGTTTTCTGTAACCACATAAAGCTCCCAGTGGGACTGGGACACCAAGCCAGCTACAAAATATTCAACCCACTTGTACCACCTGCAAGATATGCTGGGACACTGGTGACTCTGAGATTTCTTAATGGCCAATAAATGACTGGTCTAACTTGAAGCTCATACTATGAGAGGAAACCCATAACTGAAAACTGCCTAGATGGCCAGGAACCAGAACTTGAATGGCTCAGAGAACAGGGGTAGAACCAAATAACAGCTGACCAAGAAAAGATATCAATAAAATGGTTCTTAACTATTTCTTGCTATAATCATAGGTTGACACCTGGCCTACTTGTTATTAAAGAGGCTTCTTCCAGGGGCTGATGGAAGCCCATCAGAGATCCTTACCCAAACATAAGCTTGAGCTGTATTGATCTTGTAGAAGGAGGGTGTGAGGATTGTAGCATTCAGTGGTTGAGGAAATCAGGAGAACATGGCCCACACAATCAACTAAGTAGGGCATATAGTGGCTCAAAGAAAACTGATGTAGCAATCACAGAGTCTTCATGGCTCTGTTCCAGGTCCTCTGCATACATGCTATAGTTCAGCTTGGGGTGTTTGTGAAACTCCTAACTGTAGGAGTCATGGCATCTCTGACTCTTTTGTCTGTTCTTAGGACCCTTTTCCTTCTATTGCATTGGCCTTGTCTAGCCTTGAAATAAGAGTCTGTGCCTAGTCTTATTGCACCTTGGTATGATTTATTTTGTTGATTTCCCTGGGAGGTCTGCTCTTTTTTTTTGAAGGGAAAAGGAAGCAGTGGGGCTGGGACAATGGGATTTGGTGGGGGAGGAACTGGAATGAGTAGAGGAGGGTGAGAATTGAATCAGGATATATAGAATACGAGAAGAATAAATACAAATAAAAATAAAATGCATTTAGTGTAAGTTCAATGATCCTTATAATCTGTAGCAGCCCAAACATCACAAATGTCCAAAGTCTCTTCTGACATTTTAGACAATCTCTTGACTGTCACATGTTGTAAAATAAAAAAAAAATAAAGATTTACAACATATAATGGCACAGGGCATAGTCCCATTCATAAAAACAGGAATATGACTGTGTTACACCTCCCATCTTAGGCAGACTCATGTGTATGTCACACCAGTGAGAACAGATAGGCAGACCACAAACCCATGAAATTTCCACACTCCCTACATTCCCACAGACATGATCTTTCAGCAACCCTACAGCTGCTACTACCAAAACCATGTACCCACCCCTATATCAGATGCATAGCCTCTGCTCAAGTGCAGGCCACATGAGCCAAAATAAAAAAACCAGGTAGGGAAACAGAGGTAAAGACTCTCTGCTGGACCAGAACCTATGGAAGTCACCAGAAATTCACATGGGTTTATCTGTGCACCTCCATTCTTTTAATAATTCCACAACACTATCCCCAATCCCACTTCCCTCCTCTTCTCTGTGTTGTAGCCTTCAACTTCAACTATCTGCAAGAAGTCTATGTAGGCCACCTTACAAATGGCCTTCCTCAGTCTCTCAGTCCCCATCAACACTATCTCCAAATTCCCTATGGTCTCCTCTCCTTTCATGCCCAAACATTGGGTGAACACCATTTGTAAGATTTCCAGCTCTAACTTGGGATGAGAGCACCTGCTCAACCATAGGCCACATAAAGCAGAAAATTAGAAAGCAAATAGAAACCAAGCAAAATAACACCCATGCAACAAAGACAAACTGAGAGATGAGTACCTAGATCCACAAATTCCTAAAACCCAGATACTTGGACACCAACATAAAAACACAATCAACAACAGCCAGAGCAATAAGTCACTACCAGATTCCAGGTATCCTACTGCTGCAAGCTCTGAATATTCCAATAGAGTTGAAGCACAATTAAGACCAACTTTACGAAAATGACAGAAGTCCTTAAAGAAGTAAATGAATCCCTTTTTAAAAAAAGTAGAGAAAAGATAAATGCAGTATTGGAGAAAATTAATATATCCCTTAAAGAAAACCAAAAACAAACAAAGAAACAGTTGGCAGAAATGAAGCTGTTCAAGACCTTAAAATAGAAATAGGAGCAATTAAAAAATATGAACTGAAATAATTATGAAAATGAAAATCTAAATAATCAAATAAGATATTGAACAGAGAATTTCAGACTTTAAAGGCATGATCAAAGAAATGGACATATTGATCAAAGAAAATGTTAAACCAAAAATTTCCTGAAACATAACATCCAGGAAATCTGAAACACTAGAAAAATACCAACCCTAATAATAACAGGAAATGGAGAACTATCTCACCCCAAAAACACAGAAAAAAATTTCAAAAAAATTCATAGTCAAAATCTTTTCTAACTAAAATAATACAGGAGAACGCAGGCCACAGAATCAACTAAGCAGGGCTCTTAGGAGCTCACAGAGGCTGAAATAGCAATCATGGAGCCTGTAGGAGTTTGCCCCAATTCCTCTCTATATGTGTTATCATTTGTAGCATGCTATTTTTGTGCAACTCCTAACAGTGGGAGTGGGGAATGTCTCTGACTCTTTTGCCTGCTCTTGGAACCCTTTTTCTCCTACTAGATTGATCCATGCAGTCTTTGATATGTGCCTAGTCTAATTTCAATTTGCTATATATGGCTTTATTGATATCTCTTGTGTGTCTGCTCTATTCTGAAGGGAAATGAAGATTGAGTGGATCTGGTGGAGAAGGGAGTTGTGGAGAGGACTGAGAGAAATGGAGAACAGAAAAACTGCAGTTGGGATATATTATAAGAAAAGTGATGTGTGATGTCCTTCTGTATAAGTGTTGCTTTTATTGGTTAATGAATAAAGCTGCTTTGGCAAGGCAGAATATAGCCAGGTTGGAAGAGATATATATAGAGAGTAGGCAGAATGTAAGAGAGGCCATGTAGCTGCCAAAGGAGAAAGACGCCCCAGAACCTTATCAGTAGGCTACGGCCTCGTGGTGACACAGATATTAATAGACGTGGGTTAAGATGAAAGAGCAAGTTACTAAGAAGCCTGAGCTAGTAGGCCAAACAGTGCTGTAATTAATATAGTTTCTCTGTGATTCTTCAGGTCTGGGTGCCTGGGAAATGAATAAGCAGCCTGTGTTTACAAGAAGAATAAATTTTGAAAAGAGAGAAAGAGAAATGTAGACACAGTGAGGGAAGATTGGTTCATGGTAACACGAAAACTCAGTAGGGCAAACAACAAATCCTTTAGCTGTGCCTCAGACAGGTAGGGATTTATTTTCAAAGAGCTTAGATAGCACTATTCATGAAAAATTATATATATATCCTTATATATTTATTATATATATGTATATATCTACCTCCTATATGTAGTTCTCCATGGCAGATATCTCATAGCTTGGGTATTACAACATCCTATCATCTAAAAATACAATTCTGTCTTCATCTTCACAGCTTCATGCAATAAAAAGTTTCACAGTCTCTTCAGTGGGTTTCTGACTCTGCCAAACACAGATGGACAAAACCATGTTCAACTGAAACTAAAGAGGAAGAATTTATGACTTTAAAATTTTGCTTCTTTCTTTTTTCCAGAAACAATACAACATGGGTCCCTCCACAACACACACAATTTGGCTTCTAAGTTGTTATGGATGCTACTATGCTTTGTTCAGAGTTCCAGCAGCTTCTGCATGAAGTTGCTTTCTCAGATTAGGAATCAGGTTGCCTATTCCTTTGAGAAATTGAAGACTTGGATAGATGAAATCTTTCCCTAAGTTACCTTCCTAGGCTTCAAACAATAAGAAGGGCCTTCTCTTTAATGGTTCTAAACTTCTTGAAATTTTGTCCTCTTTTTCATGACAGGACTGCCCTTTGAATCTTCCTAGTGTTGTTTTTCTCCACAAAACTGACTTTTTGTTTCTATCCACATCACTCATTTTTTTCCACTGTAGACCTAAATAAATCATCAGGAATAAATACCCAACCGAATCAATGCTTTGTCTAAGAAATCTCCCAACTACTTTTTAAGTTGGCCTTACTCAACTTCTCAGGGAATGGAGAAAATTGGAATGATTTGGGAAGAAAATATTATACAAATGACCCATAGATAAATTTTTCATGAAATCTATTTCCCACTGAAATCCAATGAGCTCCACTGTGTGCATTACTTTCAACACCCCCATATTCCTAGTCCTACAGGAATTGTTAATTAAGCTCTGTACAGTTTTCTATTCCTTTTGCCACCTAAAGTCCTAATATCCTCCACATTCCTCCAAAAGACAACGTTTCCACATTCTACCCAGCAACAAAATCACTTTTGGTGTACCACATTTTGACCTAATTTATTCATTTCTTGCTGTGATTAAATTCCCTAAATAAAAGCATGTGAGGTAATAAACAGGTTTCTTTGACTGATATGTCCAGATCACAATCCACAACTGTGGAAGCTTAGGATAGAAATTCAAGTTACAAAATGAAGGCAAGAGACACTAAGGAAAAATATTTACTGGTTTTCACTCTTGCTTAGTCACTCTCTCTTGTTCAGCTAGCCTACTTATCCCTCTCAGTCCCACTTTCTTAGGGTATTGAAACCATGAGTGGAAGAGAAGAGCCTTCCCACATGAATCATCAATCAACACAATTTTCCCATAGTTAGTAGCAATTTTGATCTGGGCAAAGCCTCAACTGATGTTCTCTTAAGATGACTCTAATCTACATCATGTTGACAGCTGAAGCTAATTAAGGTAGAGATGATAATATAGGAGAAGAAGATTTTTTAACACAAAATCAATATATTAACCATATCAAACATGAAGAACTGAAAAACACAGATAGGTCAAGAAATGAGAAAAAGTAAGCCTCTAAGATCAAGAGGAGAAAACTAAAACTGTTTCTCCACAGAAACTTGCTAAACCAAGAAATGCTGACGGACCTATGAACACCTGATATTCAATAAAGGAGCTAAAAGTATACAATGGAAGAAAGAAAGCATCTTCAACAAATGGTGCTGGCATAACTGGATGTCAACCTGTAGAAGAATGAAAATAGATCCATATCTATCACCATGCACAAAACTCAAGTCCAAATGGATTAAAGACCTCAATATCAGTCCAAACACACTGAACCTGATAGAAGAGAAAGTGGGAAGTACTCTACAACATATGGGCACAGGAGACCACTTCCTACGTATAACCCCAGCAGCACAGACATTAAGGACCTCATTGAATAAATGGGACCTCCTGAAACTGAGAATCTTCTGTAAAGCAAAGGACACTGTCAACCCACTGACTGTGAGAAGATCATCACCAACCCTGCAACAGACAAAGGTCTGATCTCCAAAATATATAAAGAACTCAAGAAACTAGATGTTAAAATGCTACTTAACCCAATTAAAAAATAGGGTACTGAACTGAACAGAGAATTCTCAACAGAAGAAGTTCAAATGGCCAAAAGACAATTAAGGTCATGCTCAACCTCCTTAGTGATCAGAAAACTGCAAATCAAAACAATTTTGAGATACCATCTTACACCTGTCAGAATGGCTAAAATCAAAAACACCGATAGCCTTTGCTGGAGAGGATGTGTAGTAAAGGGTACACTCATCCATTGCTGGTGGGAATGCAAACTTGTGCAACCACTATGGAAAGCAGTGTGGTGTCTCAGGAAATTTGGGATCAACCTACCCAGCAATAACACTCTTATAAATGGACAAATGAAAACATCAAATATTTATGTTGATCACAAATAATCAACACTGAGCAGGAAACATGTTTCAACAGTAAAGAGTACTCCTGGTCTGACTCAAGGAATTACATGGGGGGATCACAACTATTCATTATTCCAAGTTCAGCGTTTCTAGTTCCATCTCTTAATCAATATAAGGATCAGGCACTTACATGGTACATATCCATGTACAAGTAAATACTCATATTAAAATAAAAATTCAAACCAAACAAAATAGGCAGGAAGAAGAAGGTGATGCACCTGCAATCCAATGGCTCAGAAAGCACAACCAGTATCAATGTCATGAATACATGCCATCCTGGGAAACATAATGATACCCTCTGTCAAATTTTAAAATTCAAGATATGGGTGAAGCTCAGTACAACAGCATATGCTTGATAGGAACAAAAATCATCATAGAACAATATAAAAACAAAAAATCCAGGCCCACTTTTAATCCCAGTACTTGGGAATCAGGTTCAGGGGATCTCTGAGTTTGAAGCCAGCCTGGTATATAGAGCAACTTTCAGGAAATCTAGGGCTACACAGACAAATCTTGTATTCAGAAATAAACAAACAAAAATGAAAACTGTAGGCTACCAAACTGTCTTAGCATCAAATAGCAGGTAATTCTACTGAATCTAATGTGATTTAGTGATAGAGTTTATAATGGTAGGGAAGTCATGACAGCAAAAGAAGAAAGCTGACCAATTAGTTTCAACCACAACATAGCAGGCACAAAGAACAGGGAATGGGTTGAGGCTATAGAAACTCATATCACGTGTCCAATGAGGAATTTCATCCAGAAAGGCTCATCCTCCTACTGGATTCACAAGCAATCAAATGAAAGTTGCCAAGAAAAGAGACATGTTCAAATACATCTTCCTATATGGGAGGTTTTTATTCAATCAATTACATCCTGACCTGGGTATATATAGGCTCATGGTCACCAATGAAGAAAAATGCATTTAGGGTTACAGTTGGGAATCACTTTGCTTACGCCTTCCATAAGTTGAATGCTTATGTGAATGGAGTCTTACCCTTAGAGTACCTTGCTAGGCTTCCATTCCATAGCAAGGTCCTTCTCTATAATGGTGATAAAATCCTTGAAAATCCCAGCCTGTTCCAGTAATTGACTGCCATAAGAAACTGCCTTTTCATTTTCATTTATTTCTGCCCCACTTGTTTTTTTTTTCCACTATGGTCTTGAATGAATCATCAGTAATAACCATCCACCACATTCAATATTCCATTTAAGAAATTAGCTCATATTTTTAAATTCTGCTTTACTAAATTTCCAGGTCACAGGCAGAAAAAGACATATTTTGGAGCCAAAATATCACACAAATGACCTCTACCTTAATCAATTTCAACTGAAATTCTATGATTTCAATCTCCACTTTCTATCATTTCTCTTAACATTTCCATCTTTCTGATCCTACAAGAAAAGCTAATTAATTCTGTGTACTACTTTCTATTTTTTTGCCACCTAAAGTTTTGATATCTTCTATACTCTTCCAAGGGACATCATTCCCAGGTTCTGCCTAGCAACAATATTACTTTTGGTTTTCCATTTTTTGTTCTAACTTGCATTTATGTTGCTCTGATTAAATCTTTTAATGAAAAGCAGCTCAGGCAATGAGTGGGGGTATTTTGGCTTCATCATTTTGGGAGCCTAGGATAGAAAAGCAAGCTAATAGTTGAAGGCAAAAATACATGGACAAAGATTGTTTCCTGGCTTTCTCTCTTGCCTAGTCAGATTGGTGCCTTTTGTATCCCAAGCCCACTTTCTTAGAGATATTGCAACCCACAGTGGAGGAGCCATCACACATCAATCATCAATCAACACAATCTCTCCCAGATATAGTAGTTTATGGCTTTTATGAACAAAGCCACCATGAACACAGTTGAGCAAATGTCCTTGTGGTAGGATCTTTTGGGTATATGTTCAAGAGTGGTATACATTGGTCTTGAGGTAGATTGACTCCCAATTTCCTGAGGACTGCATATTAATTTCCACATTGGCTGTACAAGTTTGCACTTGCAACAGCAATGAATCCCCTTGCCAGCATTAGCTGTCACTTGTGTTATGGATCTTAACAGTTCTAAGACTTGTAAGATGAAATCTCAAAGTAGTTTTGATATTCATTTCCCTAATGGCTAAGGATGTTGAACATGTCTTCAGGTGTTTCTCAGTCACTTTAGATTCCTTTACTGAGAATTCTGTTTAGAGGTGTTCCCCATTATAATTGGATTATTTGGTTTGTTGTTGTCTAGTTTCTTGAGTTCTTTAATATCCTAGGTGAGGAAACACAGAATCACATAGATAAACATGGCATGTATTTACTTATGGGTGGATATTACCAGTTAAAGTATAATCACAGTAATCACAGTTAATCACAGTACACTCCATAGACACAGAAAGGCTAAGTAACAAGAACAGCTCTACGGGAGATGAATGCATCTCGTTGGTAAGAAGAAATAAAACAGATTTTATGGGTGCACTGGAGGCAGGTGGGGATGGGAACAGGAAGGATCAGGTGAGTGAAGAAAAGACAGGTGGGGAGAAGACAGGGAGAGATAACTGGAATAGGGGAACTTTTAACAGGGGATGTGGAAACAGTGTAGCGAAAACTTTCTGGAACCTATAAAGGTAACCCTAGTGAGGACTCCTAGTATGCAAGAGGAGGTTGAACTAGCCATCTTCTGTAACCACATAAGGCTACCAGTGGAACTGTGACACCAAGCCAACCACAAAACATTCAACCCACACTTGTACTACCTGCAAGATACGCTGGGGCACTGGTGACTCAGAACTTGCTTAGTGGCCAATAGATGACTGGTCTAACTTGAAGCTCATACTGTGAGAGGAAGTCCATAACTGACACTGCCTACATGGCCAGGAGCTGGAACTTGAATGGCTCAGAGAACAAGGGTAGAACCAAATACAGTTGACCAAGAAAAAATATCAATGAAATGATTCATAACTATTTTCTGCTATTATCATAGATTGCTGTTTAGCTTAATTGTTATTAAAGAGGCTTCTTCCAGGGGCTGATGCAAGCCCATGCAGAGATCCCTACAAACAAAAAGTAGGAAGGAGTATGGAGAGAACTACTACCAAATTCCGAAATATTGTTTATAAACATTTGTTTACATTTAAAGGAGCCATGAAATAGAGATAATACTTTGCATTTGCATAGATTTTGACCTATTGATAAAAATTTAAGGTCAATTTTGTTTATATATATATATATGTTCTTCTTTAAGGTATTATATTTGTGCAGCTCATTTAAAGATGCAATACAAATTAGATCCCCCCCCAAGCCTGCCCTGTTGTCTGCAAGATCCTTGGCTCAGGAATAGTTTCCTGCTCCTGCACCAAGGCTACCCAACCAGAGGGGTGAGTGCCTGCCTATCAGGCAGGCCTGAAGGTCCCCTGCAAGGGAGCGAGGGCACTTTCACCTTGTGCTGCAGGGTCTCCTGTGTTCTATTCGACCCCGCCCTGCTTCCCACGTTAGCCTTTCTGTCCGTGGGTCTTTAGGCTACCAGGCTTCCCTGTTTCAGTGCTGAGGAGTTCCATCTGGATGGTGCTGAGGACTTCCATACAGACAGGAACAGTTCCTGCTTCTACACTGAGGAGATCCACCCAGAGATTCAGTCACAGCAAAGACTGAACCAAGACACCAGGCCTCTCCTGGCTCCATTTGAAGGAAGTGATGGGCAGGCACCAATGCAAGAATTCCTGCAACAACCTGAAAGGCAACATGACATCACCAGAATCCAGGGATCGCAAAACAAGAAGAACTGAACACCCTACTCCAGAAGAAATAGAAGAAATCGACTTTAAATGGAACTATATGAAAATAATAGAGGACCTTAAACAGGAGGTGAAAAACTGCCCTAAAGAAATAGAGATGACAAACAAAAAGGTAGAGGAAATGAATAAATCTCTCCAAGATACCCAAGAAAAACAAGAGAAACAAGAAAAAGCAATCAAACAGGTAAGGGAAACGGTTCAAGACTTGAAGAATGAAATGGAGGTAATGAAGAAAACCAAACCAAGGAAGGCAGGAGATGGAAAATCTGGGTAAACGAACAGGAACTACTGAGACAAGTATTACCAACAGAATACAAGAGATAGAAGAAAGAATCTCAGACACTGATGATACCACAGAGAAAATAAATGCACTGATCAAAGAAAACAGCAAATCCAACAAATTCTCATCACAAAACATTCAGGAAATCTGGGTCACAATAAAATGACCAAATCAAAGAATAATAGGGGTAGAAGAAGGAGAAGTACAGATTAACGGTCCAGAAAATATATTTAATAAAATTATAGAAGAAAACTTTCCCAACCTAAAGAAAGTTATTCCTATGAAGGTTCAAGAACCATAGAGAAATAGACTGGATAAAAAAAAATCTCCATATAAGAATTAAAACTCAAAACATACAGAATAAAGAAAGAATATTAAGAGCTGCAAAGGAAAAAGGTCAAATTACTTAAAAAGGTAAACCTATTAGACTTACACCTGACTTCTCTATGGAAACCATGAAAGCCAGAAGGTCCTAAATAGATGTACTGCAGACACTAAGAGACCATGGATACAAGCCTAGACTATGTTCCTGTGACAAAAGTTCTTCCCAGACACACAGCTCATTGACATAAAAGCCTAGCCCAGGAACAGCTGCAGGCAGTTGAAGTAGTTTTGGGAAGACAGGCTCATCCTGTATTGGATGTAGTGGCATTTCATTTATGTTGTAATATATAAAGCTTGCCTGAAGTTCAAAGAGTAAAACAGCCCCATTGGTCAGTCTTACTGACCAGGCAGTGGTAACACACACCTTTAATCCCAGTAGCCATACTAGCTGCTATAGAAACCAGTCCTAAAGGAATATAATATAATATAATATAATATAATATAATATAATATAATATCCCCAATTTCTCCAAGATTTTATTACTCATGTTCCAGTTGGACAGTCACAGCTTGGAAAGCTTAGAGAAAGCACTGCCATCATAAGGGGATGAAGAGGAGGGAGGGGTTCAGGCTCCGGTGGCAGCTGCTGGGGAACAGGAGGTGAGGTGGCAACACTCTGAGAAGCCCTTTCCTCATCATGGACTTAGAGAAGATGATCAGTCTAAGCCTCTACTGATTTAAGGCTTATTCCAGGAAACCCCAAATCTGCCTCTACCTATGCAGCCCACAGGCAGTGATGCATACACACAACAGAAAGGCCAGATGATGCCCGAGTAGGCAAGGGAGGCCAGGCAAGCATAGTGTTTTAATAAATGTGTCTTCTAGAGGCTTTCAACATACTCAGACCTATGGGACACTATGAAAGCAGTGCTAAGAGGAAAGTTCATAGCACTAAATACCCACTTAAAGAAAATGGAGAGCCGGGCGGTGGTGGCGCACGCCTTTAATCCCAGCACTCGGGAGGCAGAGGCAGGCGGATCTCTGTGAGTTCGAGGCCAGCCTGGTCTACAAGAGCTAGTTCCAGGACAGGAACCAAAAAGCTACGGAGAAACCCTGTCTCAAAAAAGAAAAAAAAAAGAAAATGGAGAAAGCAAACATTGGAGACTTAACAGCCCACCTGAAAGCTCTAGAAAAAATGAAACAGACTTACCTAGGAGGAGTAGAAGACTGGAAATAATCAAACTGAGGGCTGAAATCAACAAAATAGAAACACAGAAAACAATCCAAAGAATCAATGAAACAAAAAGCTGGTTCTTGGAGAAAAAATCAACAAGATTGATAAATCCCTATCCAAACTAGTTAAACGACAGAGAGAGAACATGCAAATTAAGATCAGAATGAAAAGAGGGACATAAACACAGACACAGAGGAAATTCAGAGAATCATTAGATCTTACTACAAAAGCCTGTATGCCACAAAATTGGAAAATGTAAAAGAAATGGACATTTTTTTAGATAAGTACCATATACCAAAGTTGAACCAGGACCAGGTGAACAATGTAAATAGACCGAGAGTTGTGCAGAATTAGAAGCTGTTATCAAAAACCTCCCTACCAAAAAAAGCCCAGGTTCAGAGGGTTTCAATGCAGAATTCTACCAGAACTTCCAAGAAGACCTAATACCTATACTCCTTAATGTATTTCACAACGTAGAAACAGAAGAGTCATTGCCAAATTCCTTTTATGAAGCTACAGTTACTCTGATACCAAAATGACACAAAGACTCAACCAAGAAAGAGAATTACAGGCTAATCTCACTCATGAACATCGATGCAAAAATTCTCAATAAAATGCTGGCAAGCCGAATCCAAGAACACATTAGAAAAATTATCCATTATGATCAAATAGGCTTCATCCCAGGTATGCAGAACTGGTTTGACATATGAAAATCTAGCACTGTAATCCGGCATATAAATAAACTGAAAGAAAAAGCCATATGATCATTTCATTAGATGGTGAAAAAGCATTTGACAAAATTCAACATCCGTTTATGATAAAGGTCTTGGAGAGATTAGGGATACAGTGGTCATACCAGTTAGTTCCTTGGGCAACTGAGGAGAGGGAACCTGACATGGCCCTATCCTATAGCCATACTGATGAATATCTTGCATATAACCATAGAACCTTCATCTGGTGATGGTTGGAGATAGAGACAGAGACTCACATTGGAGCACTGGACTGAGGTCCCAAGGTCAAAATGAGGAGGAGAAGGAGGAAGAACATGAGCAAGGAGTCAGGACTGCAAGGGGTGCACCCACACACTGTGTCAGTGGGGCTGATCTGTTGGGAGCTCACCAAGGCCAGCTGGACTGGGACTGAATAAGCATGGAATAAAACCGGACTCTCTGAACATGGCGGACAATGAAAGCTGATGAGAAGCCAAGGAAAATGGCACTGGGTTTTGATCCTACTGCATGAACTGGCTTTGTGGGAGCCTAGCCTGTGTGAATGCTCACCTTCCTAGACCTGGATGGAGGGGGGGGACCTTGGACTTCCCACAGGGCAGGAAACCCTGACTGCTCTTTGGACTGGAGAGGGGGAGGGGCGTGGGGGTAGGGAGAGAGGAGGGGAAGAAGGGGGAGGAGGGGGAGGGAAATGGGAGGTGGGGAGAAGGCAGAATTTTTTTCAATAAAATAAATAAAAAGAGCCGGGCGGTGGTGGCGCACGCCTGTAATCCCAGCACTTGGGAGGCAGAGACAGGCGGATCTCTGTGAGTTCGAGGCCAGCCTGGTCTACCAAGGGAGTTCCAGGACAGGCTCCAAAGCTACAGAGAAACCCTATCTCGAAAAAACAAAAAAAAAAAAAACAAAAAAATAAATAAATAAAAAGAAATACAAATTAATAGATTGTCTTTTATAACAGTTAAACTTTTAGTCATGTTAGGCTTTCTAGAAGTACAGAGATATATTTCAGATGGGATAAGTATTCTTTAAATCTTTCAAAGACATACATAATATGGCATTTAAAATGTTTTAAAAACTTAGGACTTTTCATGACAGTGAGCCACATCTGCCTCTGGCAGCACATATTATTTCAGAGAGGTTGATGGGCATTAAAGAATCTCATTATGGAATTTGCCTTCAATGTGACTAGCCATTTGGGCAAGAAACTTCTGCTGCAATTGCTTCATGGTATGTTTTATAAACTGGACACTCAGGACCCACAGAAAAATGACTGCTAAAGTTGCCTAAAGAAGGTGAGAAAGTCATTCAAAGTTCCTGCTCCATGCAAGAGTCTGCCAGACATTCTGCAGGATCCACAAAAAAAGGTGACTAACAAACTGCCAATATAGGCAGAACTGTCTTTGAAATTTCCTGCTTCATGGAAAAGTCTGCCAGACACTATGGGCCTATAGGCTGGAGATGGATGTCCCACTGTTACAGAAGAACTTTGGGTGACTGTCCAGGCAGCAAGATGTCTTTGTCAATTCTAGAGTTTTAGAAGTTGCTTACAACGTACTTCCTGTTTACTTAGGTAGTAGTATATCCTTCTGGATTCTTTGATGGAGTTGAAGAAAGAGACAGTTTTATAATTATAAAAAAATAGATTAGACATAAAACCTTAGACTCAAAAAGATGGAATAGATGATATAGTATTTTTCTTAACTTGCCAAGTGTAAAGGGACTAAATATTGTAACTCTAATTCTTGCTGGATAATGGTTTCATTATATGTAATCTTGTTATGTCAAAATCGAAACCTTCCTTTTTATTTAGACAGAAAATAGGAGGTGATGTGCGATTCCTCCTGTATGCTATGAAGATGTTTTATTACCATTGGTTAATAAAGAAGCTACTTTGGGCTTATGGCTTCACAGAATAGAACAAGTGGAAATTCCAAGCAGAGATAAAGGAGAAAAGAAGACAGAGTCAGGGAGATGCCATGTAGCTGCCGAAGGAGAAAGATGCTGGATGGAACCTTACTGGTAGGCCACAGTCATGTGATGACACAAAGATTAATAGAAATAGGTTAATTTTAGATGTAAGAGTTACTTAATAAAAAGCCTAAGCTATTGGCTAAGCAGTCTTGTAATTAAAATAATTTTTTATAATTATTGCAAGCCTAGGCACCTGTATACACCAGGATATAATAAAATTTGCAAGCTATACAGTGTACACAAGATTAATGTTTAAATTGAATTGTCATGTTAAACTTTCATGATTCCTTGACTACTAAGGGATCATACAAAGAAACACAAATCAGCCTGAACGTTTCACTATCTGAGGGAATTCAACTGGAACTGAAAAACCTATGACACAGGTCTCTCAAGGAAGTTAGGTCAGGCCAACTCCATGGTTCCCTGCAGAGCTTACAACCCACAAAAATTTTATGACTTTGACCTCCACTCTCTGCCATTACTCTCAACATTTCCATCTTCTAGGTCCCAAAAGAACAGCTGATTAGGCTTTTTGTTCAGTTTTATGATATCTGTAGCATTCTTATAACAGTCAACATTCCAAAGTCTTTTGCAGCACTTGAGTCCCATTTTTGTTCCAACTTTCTTCTCTGTTGCTGCTATTACATTATCTAATCAAAAGCAACTCAGGTAATGAGTAAGTTTATTTGGTTGTTAACCCTATTTCACAATTCTTAATTATGGGAGCTTAAAGCGGATACTCAAGCTAAAAATAATAGCTAAAGGCAAAACATGTGGAACCATTATTTTCTGGCTTTCTCTCTTGTTTTGTCAGTGTCTTGTGCTTAGCTAGCTCTTCTATCTATCCCAGAGCTGCTTGCTCAGGGATATTGCCAACACAGTGGAAAAACCTTCCCATATCAATCAAAACCAACACAATCTCTCTCAGACAATTTAATCAGACATTCTGATCTAGGAATACCCTAATTGGTGTTTTCTCAGATCACTCTAAGCTATGTCATGCTGATAGCTGAGGCTAATTAAGAGAAAAAGACAATATTATACAAAAATATTTTAAAGATCTAAAGGCAATGTACTAATAGCATCAGTCACTTGACCAGCAAAAACACAAACATGAAGATAGATATGCCAGAAAATGGAAAATGGCAAACATATAAGATAAAGAAGAAAAAACTAGTACTGTCTCTCCACAGAAACTTCCCAAACCAATAAAAACTCAAGGAACTAATAACATGAGAAATTTTTTGAATACAAAGTTAGTGAGACCATTATTTTCCAGAAATGAAGAATATTCTTAAATAACAATTAATAAAATCAATAACATAGATGACAAAGACACAAAGACATATTGTGCTCCTTTAAATAAAAACTACAAGATTTTAACCAAAATCAAACTCTAAGAAATCACTGACCAGCACTCATCCTATAGACTTCAGTTCTCTCTCCTTTAACAATAACAAAAAATGGCTTGGGTGAGGAGGGATGTTCCACCAAAATTGGAGAGATTCCCTTGAAACCTTCTCATGTCTTAACTTCGTAGAAAATAGTTTTGACTACTAAAAGGATCTCATTATCTTATAGTAAGGAATAGGATGTCTCCTAGGGTCACTTAGACACCATTTGTATCCCATGATTGATAATTGCCTGTAAGTCTGCAATCAGAGTGAGGAAATGAAAACATTTTTAAACAAAATGCAAGATAACAGATTTTTTAAAGAATCAGTGTACACCTAAAGCAACTTGTTTTACTTTAATTGCTTTATAAGTACTTTTGAAAACAAGTTTATTGTTATTTTTTGCATATATTTTACATGAGTTAGAATATCTTCCATATGTATGCAGGTGACATACAAAAAAGAAGGGTTCAGATGCTTTGGATCTGAAATGGAAGAGTTATGAGCCTAACAACTTGAGTTAGGTATCTGAACATAGGTCTTCTCCAAAATGAGTATGTGATGAGCCATCTGCCAACATCCATAATGGCTTTTATCAAATAAACCAAAAGTCTCTCAGATTAACAATAATAGCAACAAAACCAAAATAAATAAAGAAGTAAATAAATGACCCTTGGAAACATGATGCATCAAAATTAAGATGATGTGTGTGGTAAATTTGCATGATTTAAATACATTAAAATGACAATGCAAAACAATTTATAACAGGAAAACTGATTACAAAGTTATATTCATAGTGGAAACACCCAGAGTAATCAGTGGGATTATGAAAAAATAGTACACAAATTGACATAATATGAATTCTTGCTGGGTTGTGGTGATGCACACTTTAATCTCAGCACACGGGAGGCAGAGACACGTGGATCTTTGTGAGTTCAAAGTCAGATGGTCTACAGAGCAAGTTCCAGGACAGGCTCCAAAGCTACAGAGAAACCCTGTCTTGGGGGGAAAAAGCAACAACAATCAAGAATGTGTACAATATTTGAGAAAGAATAAAGGAGATGGAGAGAAAAAGAAGAGAGAATAGGCAGAAAAATATCATTAACTATTAATAAAAAGACCAAAGAAAACTTAGAAGACATGTGATCTTAAAAAATGTTACTCACCTACCTATAATTCTATGTGTAGAGAAATTAAATAAATAAAGACTTCACAATTTTCACAAAACTACCTCAAAATGACCCATAAACTCTTCTTTCTGACCCTACAGCTACTGGTATTTGTTCCAAACAGCGAGGCCCCATGCTCTAGAGACCTCTCCTTCGGTCTTGTTATGTTTTCAGGTAAACCCAGTCTCACTGATGCCCAATACCAAAGCAATATAGTATAATTTCTGCTTCCTGTCACATGGATTATGGCACAAGATATAGAATCTGCCCTATCTACCTGCCCAACACCATACACACCTAAGAAACCTCTGCAGCTCAGAAACTCTTTTTGTCACCTGGAACTAAATATCACTGAATGACATCATTGTGGCTAGTAGTATCAAACAAATTAGAAACATTTTAATCATGTATTGCTAAAAGACAGTCAACATCACCATAGTTCTGCCAGCTTTTAAATTATTTGAAACATTTATAAGACAAACTTGAAAGTAGAATGTAATATTCAGAACTTCTAGAAATAAAACTATAAGTTTTCAAATCTGACTTCCCACTGCACACCAAAAGCATGACTCTGTGTGTACACTGGACAGTGATATTACAAGTATAATATTCTACCTTGCCGGGGCTGCAGAGTGTCCCTCTTCCCAGGAAATCCATATACAGGGAGGCACAGAGGACAACGACCACTGCCCAGGTCATTACATAGGGCAACAGAACCACAGCCTGGCTCATGGTCCATCCAAATCCCAGCAGAAATGACAGTTCAACAGACCTTCTCTGAACACCCTATACTCACCATGGCATAGCTTGTGGTATTCCTAGGGCTGGAGAGATGGCTCAGTGGTTAAGAGCACTGACTGCTTTTCCAGAGGTCCTGAGTTCAATTCCCAGCAACCACATGGTGGCTCACAACCATCTGTAATGAGATCTGGTGCCCTCTTCTGACATGTGGGCATACATGGAGGCAGATTTTTGTATGCAAAATAAAAATAAATAAATCTTTAAAAAGCAAAATAGTATAGTTAAAAAAACTCACTTCAATAAAAGTAGAAAAGAATCCTGAAAAGAACCTGCAAGAAACCTGCCACTATTATACCTGATTGCTAAGACTTTCAAGAATCTCTCCTTGGCTAGGGCCATTCATCTTGGCCTCAGAATATTGTCAGCTCCCCTACTGGGTGATCAAAGATCAAATGACTCAGATAGCACAGTACTTCCTGTTCTGTCCTTCCAGCCCAGTGGTCAGGGCCCTAGATAGAAAGTGAGTAATTTAGTAGATAATCCTCCACTTTCAAAGAGCATATCCTGTTCCTCATCCAAAGCACAGGGTCTTTTGTGTGCACATCCTATTACACACTCAATGTGCACTGCAGCCAACCCATTGCCTCATACCTGGGAAATCTTGCAGCCAAACACAGATCACATTTACAACTGCTATTAAAGACAAGTGGGCCATGAATTAGAAGACACTGAGGGATTGTGGTAAGTCTTGGGAACAGGCAAGAGAATGTGGATACAATACTGGAAAGAACCTGTAAACTGTCTCCTGCTGGTGCTCCTAATTGCCAACCAGAGTCCCTCATTAGCTAGGACCACCCAGCTGGGCTTCCAGACATTGGCAGTTACCCTACTGGGAGAGCAGAAATCAAATGTCTTAGAAAGCAAAAATCCTCCAGGTTTGTCCTTCCACACTATGGTCAGACAAGATACTAATCTGGAAATTTTGTAGTTTAGTAAAATCTTCCATTTTCCCAGAGCACTTCCTGTTCCTCCTCCAAGGCACATGGTCCTATATGTACACTTTCCATTACACACTCAAGGTCCAGAGTAGCCAACCCCTTACTTCATAGCTGGGAGGTCTTGCAAACAAACACAGGTCACAAACAGTAATTGTTATTAAACAAAAAGAAGCCATGAGAATTAGAACACAACAAAGGGTCTATGGGAGGGCTTAGAGGCAGGAAAGAGATAGTGGAAATAATGTATTTATAATCCTGAAAAATTCTGTTAAAAAGTTGAAACAGATTTTATGGTCATGTGCCCCAGAGACCAGGGATTTGTATCAGAGCACACGAAGTGCTACTCACATCATTTCTCTCACAGTATACATCTTAAACCTAGAAAATAAATCATGGTAGGCAGGGCCACACCATTTTATCCAGCTCTTCTATTTTACTTGAACTGCTGTAACTACAGTAATTTGGTTTAATGATAAGTTAATTTCTTTATATAGATTCTTGTATGCATGGTCTGTGGACCCATGAAATGGCCAGTCAGCACATTTATGGAACATTTAAAATTGATTACCTCACTACTCACTGCTAATGCCAACTATTGTCACAGTAGGAAAGCTTTTACCTTCCTTCTTTCCCATCCCTTTTTCTGATGTGACGATACTGGCTTTAGAATTGGTCCGTGAACTCAGTTATTACACAGGTCCTACTTCACTTGTAAATTCACAATAAAATCTAAAGAAGTTGGAGTATACTCATTCACTGATCTATTTCTCCTTCACACAGACCAGTCAATGTCCAGCATGGTAGGAGTTGCTGGACTGTTTTTGCAGCACTAGGAGTTCATAGCAATTCTCAGTTACATAGTATGATGCAAGCCCGAGCTACAGGAGACACTGATCTAAACCAGTTTTTCGCAATCTTCCTAGTGCTATGACTCTTTAATACAGTTACTCATGATGTAGTATTCTCCCCACCTATAAAACAATTTTCACTACTACTTCATAACTATATTTTTGCTGTTATGAATCATAATATAAATATCTGTACTTTTTGATGGTCTTAGGCCTGTCCTGTGATAGGTTCATTTGATCTACCAAAATGAGTCATAACCCACCAGGTTGAGAATCACTGCTCTAATCTGAAATAAATAAAAAGATGAATAAATAAACAGCTCTTAAAAATGAAATTCAAAACCTGGGAAACATTAGAAAATACAAGATTATAGCAGTTATGCCTTTGAAGAAAATGAAATCTAAAATATGACAACCATTAATTGATTTCTTAAAATAATAAAAAATAATTGAACACTTAGTTATACTGACTTTGTTTTTCTTTTCTTTTTTTTGTTTTTTGGATTTTCGATAAGTTATAATGACTTTGAAACAGAGTAGGCACTTCCCTGGTAGGGAGAATGCCATTAGTAAGAGAAAGCATGACTTTGTCCCATGTAAAATGTTAGCTTCTGAGTGCTGTAAGCTGACACATGGAGTTACAGCCAATGGCCTGTGTCTCAAACATCTGAGCTGAATTCACGGTGTCAACCAGGATTAAATATACCTGCATGGGAGAGTTCACTAATTGGAAACTAAATATGTAGTTGTTCAAGCTATCCTCCTTAAACTGCACACCCACTGGTGTCTGTCTTCATTCACATGCAAGAAATTAATGTATGATGGGAAATCACACCAAAAGTCACACACTATGTCAATCAGGTCCTTCTTTGTAATGGATACCCCTGAAGCTCACTCCCTTAAACTTCATTCTGTGATCTAGTTATTGTCCAGTTTTTCCCCCTTCCAGTGTACACAGTATACTGTTCCTACACTTTGGGTCTGAAGGGAGAAGCCATGCTCCACACACAAATCCTTTTATTGTTATTGCAATGGACACCACCACGATAAGACTCAAAGTGGTAATTTTAGAACTCTGTGGTGCAGCATACTTTTAATCCAAAAATTTATGGCGGTTAACCAAGAGGATATCAAGGGTCTGTGGGGCTACAGACAGGATTCAAGTCCACCTCAAACAGTATAGGGGACATTGACTATAAACTGCTTTTTTAAAAACTGAAAAATGCAGCTGTCCTAGAATTATTATACTTTCATGGCACACAGGTTGTGACCCTGTAATGGCCCCTTGGGCAGCATGTTAGAGGTCTTTGATGGGGAAGTGGGTCTTTTGGCTGGTTGTAAATCATGGTTGTCTCATTTATTATAGAAATGTACCTTACTCGCTTATTAATCCTGGTGAACAAACATTTGCATCTCATGATACTAATCTCTAACAGGCATGGCCAGCATACTACTTATCTTTGGGGAATTTGGGATGCAGTACTCCCTCACTTAAATTCTACTTTGTGTGACTTAATGTCTCCTAAGAACTGGCAAATCCTTAAACTATTAATTCTATACTCAATTATGCTCTCCTACTTCACAGTTTAGCAGCGGAGTGCCTCTACACAGGAGAAACCATTTATGAGCTCCACAAAATTAACTACAGATGGATCCTAAACATAAATGTTAAAAGTGCAGAACTTCTGTAGATACTGGAGAGACCAGTAGGCTCTGAGTTTGGAAAATTTGGTGATATCTCTCCACATGCGACAACATAAGCACTACAGGCACCACCATTTGCAGCTCCCAAAGCTCTGCTCTGTGCAGACACAACCCACCCAGGCAGTGAAGTTATTCAGAGTCTGCCACAGGGAGTTGCAAGGATCACTTAGGGCTACTTAGGATGAGGCAGGAACACACTAAACTCTGTGTTTGTCCACTGGCTCCCGCCCAGCCAGGCGAAGATGCATCACATCAGCCACGAGCCTCAGCAGTCCGCTCCACCTAGTTTGGGGACAGCAGCACCAAACCCACCAAGTCCAGCCACTCCTCCACACGTGGGAAGAGCAACCACGTGCACCAAGGCCAGCAACTCCTCCCCACCTGGGGACATTGGCCCCTTGCTCTCCTTGGCTTGCCTCTCCTCCCATTCGGGAGAGCAACCATTCACTCACCATGGTGCAGCTGCCTAGCTGACAAGCTTTAACCCCACAAGGGATCACAAGGCGCAGTGCATGAGAGAGACTGTGATTTCTTCAGGAAGTGCTAAACCGGAAGTCTGGCTCCCGGAAGAACCCTCCCATTTGACTGGTGGAGGCTCTCATTGGCTAGTAAGGTCTGAGTGACAGAAGCAGGTAAGCAGAAGGGACACAGCACAGCATTCCCAGCACTGGCGGCTAATCTACAGAAACAAATCCCAGATTGGTTGGAGATCTAAGTCAAGTTCAACAGCAAGTCTTTTGCTAATGTAAATCAATGGGTTTGGTTTTAAAAGGAAGTATACAAATTCAGAAAGAGGCTAATCAGAAAAAGTTGCACGAGAAGAACATTGGGTAAACCAAGAACATTATAAACAAAGTCCACAGTGGTGTTGGAACTGATAACCACAGCTTTCACCCTTCTGTGTAAAGGTTTGGGTTCTGAGGATCTGAAACAACCCTTTTCCAAAGGCCCTGTCCCCACATCTTTGCCAGCTCTCCCACCCAAGCGTATTCCTGAGATCAGAGACAGAGCTCTGTTGTTGCTCTATACATCATTGCCTTAAGGAAACCTCCCAAAGCCTAGGCGGGTTGCCAAAGTCAGAGAGGCCTAGTTTCAAGTATTTTCTAGAAGTTCTGCACTTAGCACTTGACATTTAGGTGTAAGGTCCATTTGGAGTTAATTTGTGGACGTTGTAAATGGGGTCTCATGTACTGTGTAGTACTCTACTACTCAGTCGCAATGTAGAATTGGTGATATAAAGGATTGACCAATGCTTAGAGAGTAAGCCACACAATATAGAATTTAGCTGAGGGAGGGCTGCCTTTGAAATACACCCAAAGACAAGTAGTATGTTAATCAGAACTATTAGAGATTTGGATGCAAAGATGTAAATGTTTATTTAACTTTTTTGTATACATGTCTGTAGTGAAAAAAGCAAATGAGATACTCACCCATAGAAAGGATAGAGAGTCTGCCTGTGTAACTCTCTAGAGTAAGCTGGAGCATCACAGTTTTAAGAGGGATTTCTTAGTTGTGTTGGACTGGATCAATTCCATGATATTTTGTTATGTGTTTGCTGTTTCTTGGTATCAACTACATACATTAAAACCCAAAAGCATGGTTATAGTGGTGAAATACCTGGTTAAATCCAGACCCTCCCAGCAGGAAGAAAATAGCCAAAAATCTAAGCAAGAAAAGAAGAATCAAGAATCTAGGATTAGCCAGTTCAGTGACTGTGTTTCAAGAACTAGCTGAAGATAAAGTTAGATTGTAATCTTGGAAGTGATCTTGAGAGGCAGGGAGTTGCCCCCTTGTGACCAACACTGGATTTTTGAAATTTTCTATGACACTTTTGGATTACTGGGCTATGGTTTCTTCCCTTAAAAACTCCTTCTCCCAGTCACTCAGGGTCAAACTCTTCCCCTGCATGGGTTATGAGTCTTGGCCCCAGTGTACTGGTTCCCATCTCATTGATTAAAGCCTCCTGTGATTGCAGCAAAGATGGTCCTTTGTGAGTTACTATGGGGGGTGTCGTGTTATCCCAAGACTTGAGTGAGAGTCTCCCAAGAACTGGGGGTCTTTCAGTAGTAATGCCAAGTATCATATGAATAATGTATTGTGTTTTATCTAAGGTTTAGTTGAACAGTTTATACCTAGGAAATACTAATTTATTACATTATCATATACAGTTTCTATTCAGATTTCTTTTGTTGTTACTCAGCACTATCTAAAGACAAACAATTGGTACCTTCCTGTGATCACTTGTGACTGCTTACCAAGGATGACCACCACCGGGTTTGCTGACTGTTAATATTCCATCATGAAAGAAAGTATCCCCTCCATCTGAGTACACAGCCTCTTTTCCAGTCACCTATATGCAAATCATGCCTAATGACATGTGACCTTCTGGTTTCAGAGATGAACTAGAGTACACAGCCTGGAAAAGACTTGGGAGGATGTACATTCTTTGTATGCACCTATGAGAAAGCCATTTTTAAAAGTGGGGATTTACCTTGAGTGCTATCGGGCTTACTTTCTACGTTCACTGAGAAATGTATTGTAATGGAAAGCATATGTGCGGTGGAAGAGTAGAGAGAAGGTAAGCTCCACATATGCAGCTATGGGAGAGCCATTGTACATACTAGATGGAGACGTGCCTGTTTGGCTGCCTTTTGGGTATCTTAGTTAAAGCTTCTATTGCTGTGAAGAGACACCATGACCACAGCAACACTTATAAAGGAAAACATTTGATTTAGGCAAGCTTACAGTTTCAGAGGATTTAGTCCATTATCAACATGGCAGAAAGCATGGTGGATGCAAGCAGAAATGGTGCTGGAGAAAGAGCTGAGAGATCTCCATCCAGATCAGCAGGCAGCAGAAAGTGACTATGAAATACTTCAACAAGGCCACACCTCCTAATAGTGCCACTCTCCATGAGACTTTCGGGGCCATTTTGATTCAAACAACCACAGAATCAAAACCCTTGTAAGTACCTTTTCAACCACACTCAATAAGAAAATAAAAGGAAGATTTTGGAGCCAAATTATCACACAAATGACCTCTAACTTAATCGGTTATGGAGTGTATCATTTCCAACTGAAATGCTATGATCTCAATCTCTACTTTCTGACATTCTTCTTAACATTTCCATATTCCTGGTCCTATAAGAACAGCCAATTTAGTTCTGTATACTAATTTCTATATTTTTTTCACCACCTAAAATCTAGATATCTTCTACAATGTTTCAAGAGACATCATTCCCAGGTTCTGCCTAGCAACAATATTACTTTTGGTTTTCCATTTTTTTGTCCTAACTTACATTTATGTTGCTCTGATTAAATCCCCTAACCAAAATCAGCTCAGACAATGAGTGGGGTAATTTGACTTCATCATTTTTAGAGCTTAGGATAGGAAATCATGTTAATAGTTGAATGCAAAAATCCATGGACAAAGATTGTTTCCTGGCTTTCTCTCTTGCCCAGTCACTCCTTCATTCATGCTAAGATAGCTCCCTTTTGTAGCCCAAGCCCACTTTCTTAGGGATATTGCCACCCTCATTGGAGGAACTTTCCCACGTCAATCATCAACACAATCTCTCCCAGATACAGCAGTCTGTGTCTTTTATGAACCACGCCACTCTGAACACAGTTGAGCAAATGTCCTTGTGGTAGGATCTTTTGGATATATGTCCAAGAGTGGTATAGCTGGGTCTTGAGGTGAATTGACTCACAACTTCCTGAGGACTGCATGTTGATTTCCACATTGGCTGTACAAGTTTGCACTTGTACATGTCCTTGCCACATATCCTTACCAGCATTAACAGTCCCTTGTATTATGGAGCTTAAGAAATCAACAGGTGTAAGATAAAATCTCAAAGTAGTTTTGATATTCATTTTCCTGATGGCTAAAGATGTTGAACATGTTCACGGTGGGTTTATCATCTTATAGTTCTACCAGCAATGGAAGAGGATTTCAGTCTCTTTACAGCCTCATCAATACTTGTCGTTTCATATATTTATGTGTATGAGTGTTTGCCTGCATTTGCTGCTGTCCTTAAAGGCCAGGGATTGATTGCTGGCCTAGGATGCTGTGTATTTTAGGAAATGTCTGTCCAGGGTGTGTGAGCCAGCCCAATTGTGAAGACCGGAGGACAACTTGCAGGGGTGAGTTCTCTCCTTCCATGTGCATGTGGGTTCCAGGGATGAAACTTGGGGTAGGTATGGCAGCAATCAGCTTTACTTGGTGATCAGGCTTGCTGGCCCTGCAGTATCTTCAGAACTTCCTTGTGGACCTTACTGGGTGTGGGGACTCCAAGGGTGTTCAGTGACCATCCAAATCTGCCTAGCCTCTCCACTCATTGCCCCCCACTGTAGGCGGCATAATAACCAGGCTAGCTTAATATGAAACAGCAAATTTTAATGAACTTACAACACCAGCCATCCAGTGATCAGCAGGAAATACAGACAAAGAGAGCTGTGGGGCTCATGCTCGCCAGATTTATAGGTAACATTAGCCCAAGGCGAACACGCCCCCTAATGGGCTGGGCTTATCCCTACACCCCACCACCAGGAGTGTGGACATTGGTGATGTCTGCTGCCTATGGACCGAAGTACCACTGGCTGCACGAAGGGGTGCCTTGGGCCTCTTCCCAGACTTCCTGGTTCATCAAGGCTGCATCCTTGCTGGCCTGGGAAGAAAGCTCCATGGCCAGACTGAAGATCCTGTGGGCAGAAGAAAGAGAAGGGACAACTTCGCCTCTGGCCAAGAACTCTAAAGGAGATCTTAGAAAAACAAACTTGTTAGAGAAATAGGTTCTCTCCTTCCATACAGATCCTGGGGACTGAACTCAGGACACCAGACTTTCCTTGCTGGCTGATCTCAGGACCCTAATGGTGTCTTTGGAAGTCAACAAGGGTGGCTGCCAACTTGGGGGCAAGTGTGCATGTGTCCATATGGTGCTGCAAACAGAAGCAGGGCCTGTGTATACTGAGTTCCCTCCGTCCCCAGCTCTCCCTCTTTTGAAGGAGACAGCACCTAAGATTCCTAGGCTGACCCTAAACTGATGACCCTCCTGCCTCAGCCCCCAAGCATCTGAGACAGCTGACAGATCTGTGCCCCCAGGCCTAGCAGGAAAGAGCTGTGTGGCGAGCCTTGAATGCATCCTTCATCCTCCTGTTCACCTGGGACCTCAGTGCCCCACACCCTCAACAGTGGGCAAATTTGATGTGAGGAGACCTTGTTGGTGCCAAGCTAGATGTGAGATTCAGCCATTACCACATGGTCAAAGGCCAGGTGTCTGAAGACTTTAAGAGCCCCTAGATGACGGAGGGCATGTGTCCAAGAGTGAATACCAGGTACATCTGTACTGCTCAGATACTGACTGGGAAAACTTGTGGCCATACAGTGGTCACAAGCACAGGGAGACATCCTCAGTCTATGCTCCATATGAGTGATGGCTGACCCATTCTGTAGGCCAGCACTGGGTACGGCGCTTCAGAATCCCTGAGAACTCCTATGGGCATCTCCTTAAATGCATTTTTTTGGAGGTGGCCAAAATGGCCAAGCCTGCCTGATGACCTCAGTCTGATCCCTAGGGCCCACAAAGTGGAAAGAGAGAACAGACCCCAAAGCCGTCCTCTGACCTTTACACTCATGCCTTGGCATGCACATGCCCAAACATAAAAATACGTAAAAAAACAAAAACAAAACCCCAACACGTGTGATGTTCACACCTGCCATTCTAGAACTCTGCAAGCTGAGGTGGGAGGATTTCTGCACGTTCAAAGCCACACTCGGTGTTACAGATTGAGACCTTGTCTTAGAAAACACACAAAACAACAATGTCCCTCAAGAAACCACGAGACTGGCTAGGCAGTGATGGTGTGCAGCTTCACTCCCAGCTATTGGCAGGCAGAGGCTGGCGAATCTCTGAGTTCGAGACCAGCCTGATCTACAGAGCGAGTTCCAGAGTGAGAAACTCTGTCTAGAAACAAAACAAAACATACAAAAAGAAACCCCCAAACATCCTGCTAAGACTGACTTCTGAATGACGTTTAAGATGTGTTGAGCAACTGTCCAGCTCAGAAAAGCTCTCTCTGTCCCCTGCTGACCTGGAGCTGCCCTATCTAGGGCATGAGACTGAGTGTGGGATGCTTTCCTTGCCCGTGGTGACCTCAGGTCTCTACGGTCCCCAGTCCTACTCTGCTGGACTCTGGCACAGTATGAATTGATGGCTTCACTGCACCCAAGGTCCCAGTGTCTCAGAACTCAGAAGTGGGCTAGGAGTGGAACAGTGCTGTAGTAGTGAGGCACTCAATAGCTGAGTTCTCAAAAGCCCAAACAGTCTTCACCTGAGAGAGCAGCTGGGTGGGGTTCCACCTCCAGCAACCCAACTAAAAAGAAAGGGATGATGGAGAGAGGAGGGAAGGGATGGAGGGGAAAGGGGGAGGCCTGACCCACACCTGTAGAGCTCTTGGTCCTTCTTGGTAATCAAGTCCCTGAGTTCCTCCAGCAGGCGTGACACCTGCGCGCTGGTGTCTGGCACCTGCCCGCTGGCGTCTGGGGAGGAGATGCCCAGCTCGCCCAGGAGCTGCAGGGTGGTCTTTAGGGCCGGCTCCAGATCATCTGTGGAGATACAGGCTGTTAGCAGAACTCCGGTGCCCAAAGCAGCAGCTGTTTGAGCTGTGCAGCATTGGCTCTTCTCTCACACTCAGGGAACAGGGCCAAAGGGAGGGATCTTAGGAGATCTCACTCGTCCCTGGAGTGTGGGTGCCAAGTGCATGCTGGGAAGGCAAACCCAGTGGGGAGCGCACAGGTGCTTCTGTGACTGCTGCCCAGGAGACTCCTGTGGACCAGGGGAGCTGGGGCTTCAGGCTGCAAGCCGCTGCTCTGTTCTCTCACCCTCTGTCCTTCCACTAAGAGCGACAAGCAGGATGCACCTGCCAGATGTGGCTTGGACCTGCACTTCCTGGCCTCCGGATCTAAAGAGCTGAGGTTCTGGTATCTGTAGCAGCTGTGTGTCCCAGGCACAGACCTGCACCACACACAACCCAGCAAGGTCATGAGGGTTAAAGGACCTGTTCCTGCTGTGTCGTGTCCTCACCTCACCGTCAGTGCTGGGGTTTTGCTGGGTACAGACTTGCGAGGGGCAGTTTGCTAGGAGGATCGCTACAGCTTCCAGGTCAACACTATGCTCTTTTATGGAGCCAGGGTCTCACTGTGTTGTACCTCAGGCTGGCCTGGAACTCACAGCCTCCCAAGAGTCAGACAATAAATGTAGGTCACCATACCTTTTTCATTTGTTATGTAGCCCAGGCAGAGTAAACCCTGTGCAGCTAAAAAGTCCTAAGGAGGATGTCTGCTCCAGAGAATCCCTCAAATGACCTCTCAACACCTCCACCCTGTTGGTAGGGCCCAGGGCTCAGGGCCGGTAGATAGGTCACCCTGCTCCCAGAGGTCTCAGGGCCGGTAGATAGGTCACCCTGCCCCCAGAGTCTTCCAGCTGTGAGGTCCAGCGTGGGGTTGGAATCGTGACTCAGCTCCCTGTGTCCTACTTGGTCCACACGGGTTCCAACACCACCCCAGGGTAGAGGCACCTAGAATATGGTGCATGTGAGACTTGAGGCTCCTTCCTGCTGAGGCAATGCCACACAGCAAGGCTGTTCTTACCTAGGAGTTCCTGCCCACTTCCCTGCATGTGGATGCCCTGCACGGGAAGCTCATGTTGTGTGGCGTCCAAGGCTGTGGCCAGTGTCTTGTATTGCTCCTTGAAGCGCTTTACTACAGCCTCGAGAGGGCCCAGCACCTCCATCTGCAGGCAGGAGGGGACACTGTGAGACACACCGCTCACTCGCACAAGAAGGGCCAGCTTCCAGGTAACAGGACCCCCTCTGACCTGCCCTGGATGGGGCCCTGTTGCTACGCTAAGCTCCACGGTGGGACAACATCAATGCTGGCAGGTGCCAAGTATTCTGCAGACTGTGTGGCAGAGACAGGTGTCCCATACAGAGTACTACATTCGTATCAGGAGCCTAAGCAGGGCGGGCAGAATGTAAGTGGTGGCATCCTGATCCTGGCTCCCTCATGCACCCCTAGCCTCAGGAGCATGCTCAAACCCACCTGGGCATCCAGGATGGTAGCCAGCTCCTGATGCTTCTGCTGGAGCAGCAGCTGGCGCCGCAGCTCCAGCACCCGCTGCTGTAGACGCTCCTTCTCATGGCATAAGGCCACCAAGTCCTTCTCAGCCTTCTCCTCCAGCACAGCCAGGTTGTTTTCCATCTGTGGGTCGCAAGACCAACTCAGGTGGGGTGGGGGAGGTGACAGAGGACACACGCTGTTTCGTGAGTCCCAGTTAAGCTCACCTTCACAGACAGCAGGGTCAGCAGTAGTGTCTGCGACTCCATCATGTCCATGGTCTCCTGTAGATCCTGCAAGGGTCCTGCTGTTCAATTCCCAGTAAGCCATGTTGACCTGGCTCTTCCGGGCATGGCAGAACCCCAACCTCTGTGCACTTTATAGGTTCAAATGGTGTCCGCGGGGCTGAGGATGGAGTCAGGTCACACCTTGCCCAGAAGTGTATGGGTGTCTCCCCACTCAGTATATGGGCACACTGACCTGAGCAAGGACCCATGGACACCACAGCCCTAGCCTCCATCCTGGAGGACTGGCTGCCGGGAGTCAGACCTACCCACCGTCTGCTCCCCAGTGCTCACCTGTCTTTTCTGGGGAAGGTGTGTCGTTCCTTTTGGGCCAGTCAAGGGTACATGAGGCCCTGTGTCAAAAAAATGGGATGGTTTGGCTGGCTGAGCCCATAAAGATGCTTCCTTGCCTGGCAAGCCCGATGACGCACTCGATCCCTGAACTCGCAGGAAGCTGGAGGGAGAGAACTCCAGAGTTGTCCTCGGACATCAAATGTGCCAAGGCATCAGGAACAAGAACCAATGACGACAAAATGACAAAAACAAAAACCAACAAACAACATTCCTCAGCTTTGGTACTGCAGACCTCTGGGCCAACTAGATGCTACCCAGGGGCATCCTGTGCACCAAGGGCCAACCGGCAGCTGTGGTTCATCCATCAGAAGCCAAAATCCAAATAAAATGTCTGCATACACCCTAACCCTAGTCAGTCCCTTTTGGTGAGCACCTGTTTAGGCCAGGCAGGTCCTGACTCCTGACTGGCCCGTCTTCAGGAGGTGCTCACGCCGCACATGAGAACATCCTAGCCAGGCCCATGTGCTGCTCTCATCCCCACCTGGGAACAGAGAAATTTTTGTTCCTGTGTTTTGAGATAGGGTCTCATGCACACCCTGGTTCAATGGAGCCCACGTGGCCAAGGATGACTTTGAACTTCTGATCTTGCCACCACCTCCCAAGTGTCCAAATGTCAGGCACCCCATTGGTTATAATTTCTGTAGCATCCTAAACTGACAGCAAGTAGCAGCTCCTGGATCCGCAAGTAGTTCCGTGGACATATGGTTGGGCCTCAGACACTCTGCCTATGCTCCCATCACACACTTGAACCACATCCTTTCTGACAGAGACCCTTAATGCTAAGTTTTCCCTCACAACCTGACACAATCTAGGATCACCGGGGAATTGAGGGACTTTTGGATCAGGCTGGACTGTGGACAGTCTGTGATGGGTTGTCCTGATTGCCCTGAGGGAGGCCTGGCAGCTCCTTCCCTGCTGCCAGAGTCCCACCCTTCCAACCCTAGCCAGGACTCACCTTTGACCTTCTGCAATGTGCTGGGCTTTCTTCCCTCTGGTGACTTCCCTCCAGCAGATGCAGAAGCCTGTTATGTAAACAGACAGTCAGAGGTCAGGCCACTTGACCTTTGATGCATTTGCTTAAAGGTCAGACAGAGAAGCAGGAGTTTTGAGACTGCGAACACGGGAGAGTCAAACAGTGGACAGCTACGTTCATCAGACATGGGAATTAACGGCACACGTGCTGGACTGCCATCTCGATGGGTGTGTGTTTGCGTGTGCTGTGGAGGGGCTGGCGACCGACTTCCTATGGCACTCTCAGGATGCGCTGACTTCTACACAGGTTACTCTGGACTTCAGGAGACACTGACTTCTCCCTGGCCTAAGTCTACAAAGCTCACAAACAGCAGCTGCACCACCACCAGCAGTGGATGCCCAGCTGTCAGGTACAAGAAAGGCAAGGAGCACAGTGGGGGTTGTGTCGTGGTTCATTCTCATGCACCACTGGGTCTGGGGACCCTCTGTAGGAAATAAGGAGGCAGCAGGATGGAACAGGAAAACTAAAACCTACTCCTTGTCAAAACTACCCAAGCCTATTCAGACTAGAGCAAAGAAGTTTTCCAAGCCTGAGGGTCACTCTGGGCAACCACCTGCAATGGCCCTAGGTGTCAGGCCAGCAGGCAGCAGACTCCACCCTGCATAGGTGCTGCCAGCCAGGCCCTCAAGGGCACGAAGAGAATCAGCTGTGAAGAACAAAGTGCAAGCTCTGCTTCTCGCCTGCCTGACAGTGGGGCTCTTGACCACCCAGGCCACGATTGCACAGGAACTGCTGTGGCCTTGGCTCCGGAACTCGGGGTCATCGTGCTCTACAACTGCTTGTGCCAGTGCCCTCCCCTCAGAACAATCTGCATAAGGGACCACACACTCACGCAGACCTGGCTACCCCGGGTGGTACAACAGCCAAGGGCTGTGGGGTTTAGGGTCAGATACTGAAGAACCCACAGTGAAGGTAACTGGACTGAGTGTGACCAGAAGCTGAAGAGTTGACTCGCTGGTTAAGAGGAGAACTTGGATTCAACTCCCAGCAGTTGGGCCAGTGTGTAAAGGTGCTTGCCACCAAGATTGCCAAACCAAATTGATGCGCAGGACCCATGTGGTGGAAGGTGAGAATCAATTCCCACAGGTTGTCCTCTGGTAACCATATGTACAGTTGGCCCGAACCCTTCTCTAATGAATAAAAATGTAGTTAAGTTTTTAAAAAGTCACCATGAATCTCATTATTTGTACACTCAATTCCAATTAAAATGTTTCAAAAGCACACCCCTAAGAATTCCAGACTAGCCTTTGTTTACGAGCTACCAAAGCAGCACGGAGATCTGATCTGGGCTCCAGGAGAGCCATCATTGGGGTAAGTGAGTGCAGCAGCAGCCCGGAACAGGGAACTCAGATGTTCCTCATCCCTCCTACACTTCCTGGTCATCCTGCAGGGGCTATACTGCCCAATACCTCCTCTCTCTTTCTATCCCACCCAGCTTGCATCCAGAACCCTCCCCACCCTGTTTGCCTCCCTCCCCTCTTTGGCCACATAACATCTCCCAGCTCAGCCTGTTCGGGTGCTGGGACCGAATCTGAATCGGGAGGGCAACCGGGAGGGCAGCAGTTCCTTTGTTTCAATAGCCTGCCTGCAGCAAGCAAGGTAGGCCCTTTGTTTACGAGCTATCCAAGCAGCACAGAGATCTGATCTAGGCACCAGGAAAGCCATCACTGGGGAGTGACATCAATGGGAAGGTACATCAGTGGGCAAGGAGACCTGATCCTGTAAAAGAAGATCCATAGGGGAGCATTCGGAGGAAGAGATGGGCAGGCACCAATGCAAGAATTCACCCAACAATCTGAAAAACAACATGAAACCACCAGAACCCAGAGACCTCACAACAGGAGGACAGGAACACCTTAATCAAGAAGAAGTAGAAAAAATTGACTTTATGAAAGTGATAGAGGCCCTTAAACAGCATGTAAAAAAAGCCCTTATAGAAATGGATGAGAAGTATAACAGAAAGTTTGAAGAATTGAATAAATCAGTGAATGCTACCCTAGGAAACCAAGGAAAAACAATCAAACAGATAATGGAAACAGTTCAAGACTTGAAAACTAAAATGGAGGCAAAGAAGAAAACACAAACAGAGGGCCAGCTGCACATGGAAAATCTAGGTAAACAAATAGAGACTACAGAAACAAGCATAACCAGCAGAATACAAGAGATAGAAGAAAGAATCTCAGATTCTGAAGATAACATAGAGAAAATAAATGTCCTGATCAAAGAAAACAGCGAGTCCAACAAACTCTCATCACAAAACATTCATGAAATATGGGACACAATAAAAAGACCAAACCTAAGTATAATTGGAGTAGAAGAAGGAGAAGAAGTGCAGCTCAACGGTCCAGAAAATATATTTAATAAAATTAAAGAAGAAAACTTTCCCAACCTAAAGAAAGATGTACCTATGAAGGTTCAAGAAGCATACAGAACACCGAAGAGGCTGGATAAAAAAAAAAAAAAAAAACATCCCCTCGCCATATAATAATCAAAACACAAAGCATACAGAATAAAGAAAGAATATTAAGAGCCGCAAAGGAAAAAGGCCAAGTTACTTATAAAGGTAAACCTATCAGACTTACACCTGACTTCTCTATGGAAACCATGAAAGCTAGAAGGTCCTGGATAGATGTACTGCAAAAACTAAGAGACCATGGATGCAAGCCCAGACTACTATACCCAGCCAAGCTTTCGTTCACTATAAATGGAGAAAACAAAATTTTCCAGGATAAAAACAAATTTAAACAATACATAGCCACAAATCCAGCCTTACAGAATGTAATAGAAGAAAAATCACTAACCGAGGAGTCCAACAATGACCACAATAACTCAGACATCTAGAGACCCTTCACCAGCGCAACTCAAAGAAGGGAAACACACAAACTCTACTACTAAAAAAGTGACCGGAGTTAACAACCACTGGTCATTAATATCACTTAATGTCAATGGGTTCAACTCACCTATAAAAAGGCACAGGCTAAGAGATTGGATACGAAAACAGGATCCAACATTCTGCTGTTTACAAGAAACACACCTCAACCACAAAGACAGGCACCTACTCAGAGTAAAGGGCTGGGAAAAGGCTTATCAAGCAAATGGACCTAAGAAACAAGCAGGTGTGGCCATACTAATTTCTAACAAAGTTGACTTCAAACTTAAATCAATCAGAAGAGATGGAGAGGGACATTTTATACTCATAACAGGAACAATTCATCAGGATGAAGTCTCAATCCTGAATATCTATGCCCCTAATATAAAAGCACCCACATACGTAAAAGAAACATTACTAAAACTCAAGGCAGCCATCAAACCGCACACACTAATAGTAGGAGACTTCAACACTCCTCTCTCACCAATGGACAGGTCAATCAGAAAAATTACAGAGAAATAACAGAGAAATTAGAGAATTAATAGAGGTAATGAATCAATTGGACTTAACAGACATCTATAGAATATTCCACCGAAATAGGAAAGAATATAACCTCTTCTCTGCAGCTCATGGAACCTTCTCAAAAATTGACCACATACTCGGTAACAAAGCAAACTTCCACAGTTACAAAAAAATATTAGTAACCACCTGTGTCTTATCAGATCACCATGGATTAAAGTTAGAATTCAACAACAATGCTACCCCCAGAAAGCCTACAAACTCATGGAAACTGAACAGTCAACTACTGAGCCATACCTGGATTAAGGAAGAAAGAAAGAAAGAAATTAAAGTCTTCCTGGAATTCAATGAAAATAAACAACATACTCAAACTTATGGGACACTATGAAATCAGTCCTAAGAGGAAAGTTCATCGCACTAAGTGCCCACTTAAAGAAAACAGAGAAAGCACATATTGGAGACTTAACAGCCCACCTGAAAGCTCTAGGAAAAAAAGAAGCAGACTCACCTAGGAGGAGTAGAAGACTGGAAATAATCAAACCGAGGGCTGAAATCAACAAAATAGAAACACAGAAAAAATCCAAAGAATCAATGAAACAAAAAGCTGGTTCCTGGAGAAAATCAACAAGATTGATAAACTCCTATCCAAACTAATCAAACGGCAGAGAGAGAATATGCAAATTAATAAGATCAGAAATGAAAAGGGGGACATAACCACAGACACAGAGGAAATTCAGAGAATCATTAGATCTTACTACAAAAGCCTGTATGCCACAAAACTGGAAAATGTAAAAGAAATGGACACTTTTTTAGATAAATACCATATACCAAAGTTAAACCAGGACCAGGTGAACAATCTAAATAGACCTGTTAGTCATGAAGAATTAGAAGCTGTTATCAAAAACCTCCCTACCAAAAAAAGCCCAGGACCAGATGGTTTCAATGCAGAATTCTACCAGAACTTCCAAGAAAACCTAATACCTGTACTCCTTAATGTATTTCACAACATAGAAACCCAAGAGTCATTACCAAATTCCCTTTATGAAGCTACAGTTACTCTGATACCAAAACCACACAAAGACTCAACCAGGAAAGAGAATTACAGGCCAATCTCACTCATGAACATCGACTCAAAAATCCTTAACAAAATATTGGCAAACCGAATCCAAGAACACATTAGAAAAAATATCCATTATGATCAAGTAGGCTTCATCCCAGAGATGCAGGGCTGGTTCAACATACGAAAATCTATTAATGTAATCCATCATATAAATAAACTGAAAGAAAAAAAAACCATATGATCATTTCATTAGATGCTGAAAAAGCATTTGACAAAATAAAACATCCCTTTATGATAAAAGTATTGGAGAGATTAGGGATACAAGGGTCATACCTATATATAATAAAAGCTATATACAGCAAGCCGACAGCTAACATCAAATTAAATGGAGAGAAACTCAAAGCTATTCCATTAAACTCAGGAACATGACAAAGCTGTCCACTCTCGCCATACCTCTTCAATATAGTGCTTGAAGTTCTAGCAATAGCAATAAGACAACATAATGGGATCAAGGGGATTCGAATTGGAAAGGAAGAAGTTAAACTTTCGTTATTTGCAGATGATATGATAGTGTACATAAGCGACCCCCAAAACTCCACCAAAGAACTTTTACAACTGATAAACACCTTTAGTAATGTGGCAAGATACAAGGGCAACTCCAAAAAATCAGTTGCCCTCTTATACACAAAGGATATGGAAGCAGAGAGGGAAATCAGAGAAGCTTCACCTTTCACAATAGCCACAAACAGCATAAAATATCTTGGGGTAACTCTAACCAAGGAAGTGAAGGATCTATTTGACAAGAACTTTAAGGCATTGAAGAAAGAAATTGAAGAAGATACCAGAAAATGGAAGGACCTCCCTTGCTCTTGGATTGGGAGGATCAACACAGTAAAAATGGCAATTCTACCAACGGCAATTTATAAATTCAATGCAAGGTCCCTTCAAAATTCTTCACAGATCTTGAGAGGACAATAATCAACTTTATATGGAAAAACAAAACACCCAGGATAGCCAAAACAATCCTATACAATAAAGGATCTTCCGGAGGCATTACCATCCCTGACTTCAAACTCTATTACAGAGCTACAGTAACGAAAACAGTGTGGTACTGGCATAAAAACAGAGAAGTCGACCAATGGAATCGTATAGAAGACCCGAATTTTAATCCACAAACCTACGATCACCTCATTTTTGATAAAAGAGCTAAAAGTATACAATGGAAGAAAGAAAGCATCTTCAACTAATGGTGCTGGCACAACTGGATGTCAACCTGTAGAAGAATGAAAATAGACCCATATCTATCACCATGCACAAAACTCAAGTCCAAATGGATTGAAGACCTCAATATCTGTCTGAACACACTGAACCTGAAAGAAGAGAAAGTGGGAAGTACCCTCCAACAGATGGGCACAGAAGATCGCTTCCTATGTGTAACCCCAGCAGCACAGACATTAAGGGCAACATTGAATAAATGGGACCTACTAAAACTGAGAAGCTTCTGTAAAGCAAAGGACACTGTCACTAAGACAAAAAGGCAACCTACTGACCGGGAGAAGATCTTCACCCACCCTGCAACAGACAAAGGTCTGATCTCCAAAAGATATAGAGAACTCAGACTTTAAAATGCTAATTAACCCAATTAAAAAATGGGGCACTGAACTGAACAGAGAATTCTCAACAGAAGAAGTTCAAATGGTCTAAAGACACTTGAGGTCATGCTCAAACTCCCTAGCAATCAGGGAAATGCAAATCAAAACAACTTTGAGATATCATCTTACACCTGTCAGAATGGCTAAAATCAAAAACACCAATGATAGCCTTTGCTGGAGAGGCTGTGGAGGAATGGGTACTCTCCTCCATTGCTGGTGGGAATGCAATCTTGGGCAACCACTTTGGAAATCAGTGTGGCAGTTTCTCAGGAAATTCGCGATCAACCTACCCCTGGACCCAGCAATACCACTCTTGGGATTATACCCAAGAGATGCCCTATAATATGACAAAAGCATTTGTTCAACTATGTTCATAGCAGCATTATTTGTAATACTCAGAACCTGGAAACAGCCTAGATGCCCTTCAATGGAAGAATGGATGAAGAAAGTGTGGAATATACACACATTAGAGTACTACGCAGCGGTAAAAAACAATGACTTCTCGAATTTTGCATGCAAATGGATGGAAATAGAAAACACAATCCTGAGTGAGGTAGCCTAGACCCAAAAAGATGAACATGGGATGTACTCACTCATAATTGGTTTCTAGCAATAAATAGGGGTCACGGAGTCTACAATTGGTGAACCTAAAGAATCTAAATAAGAAGGTGAACCCAAGGAAAATCATATAGTTATCATCTTGGCTATGGGAAGTAGACAAAATTGCTGGGGAGAAAATTGGGATCTTGGGGGTGGGGTGGGATTGGGGTAAGGGATGATGAGCAGAGAAAAGTGAGAAGGGGAGGATGGGGGGAACTTGGGGAAACAGGATTATTAGGATAAAGGAAGGTTAGATAGGGGAGCACGGAAGCACAATTAATAGTTAAGGGAGCCACCTTAGGGTTTGCAAGAGACTTGAACCTACAGTGGCTCCCTGGGGCCCAAGGCAATGTCCCCAGTTAGTTCCATGGGCAGCTGAGGACAGGGAACCTGAAATGACCCTATCCTATAGCAATACTGATGAATATCTTGCATATCACCATAGAACCTTCATCTGGTGATGGATGGAGATAGAGATAGAGACCCACACTGGAGCAGTGGACTGAGCTCCCAAGGTCCCAATGAGGAGCGGAAAAAGGGAGAAGATGAGCAAGGAAGTCAGGACCACGAGGGGTGCACCCACCCACTGAGACAGTGGGGCTGATCTATTGGGAGCTCACCAAGGCCAGCTGGACTGTGACTGAAAAAGCATGGGAAAAAACCGGACTCTGAATATGGTGAACAATGAGGGCTGATGAGAAGCCAAGGACAATGGCACGGGGTTTTGATCCTACTTCATGTTCTGGCTTTGTGGAAGCCTAGCCAGTTTGGATGTTCACCTTCCTAGACATGGACGGAGGGGTGAGGACCTTGGACTTTCCACAGGGCAGGGAACCCTGACTGCTCTTTGGACTGGAGAGGGAGGGGGTGAGGAGTGGGGGGACGGGGAGAAGGGTGGGAGGAGAGGGAGGGAAATAGGAGTCTGCGAGGAGGCGGAAAATTTTTTGTCCTTTTCTCAATAAAAAAAAAAATTCCAGACTAAAAGGGGCACGTGCCGAAGCCAGATGCCACCCTCACACATCATACATGAAAGCCTGTCAGATCCCAAGAAGAATCACAGGGTTCAGGTCTTGAGACCCCCATGCCAGCACGTCCCTGACGCTGACTTGGGAGCCCATGCAGTCAATCCCCAGCAGGTGCTGGGCTCTGGCACATGAAGGCCTGGGCTCCATCAACAGGTCTGTGTACACACCTGATTGCTGTTGGATAATCTTTTTGTATGCTGTAAAGATGTGTCTCTGCCCAAGGCACCTTCTGATTGGTTAAAAAGAACCTGAAAGACCAATAGCTAGGCAGGAGAGAACAGGTGGGGCTTCCAGGAGAGAAGGGAACTCAGGAAGAATCAGAGGCTCTCATAATTAAGCCAGGGAGACACTGAGGGAGTCAGCAGTACAGAGAGGTAAGGAGCCACATGGCAGAATGTAGACTAATATAGACGTGGTAATTTTTTTTAAGACAGATTTTTCTGTGAAACAGTCCTACTGCCCTGGAAATTTTGACCAGGTTGGTCTTGAACTCACAGAGGTCTGTCTGCCTCCTAAATGTTGGGATAAAAGGTGTGTGCCACCACCACCACCCGCCAGAGCTAGTTGGGAACAAGTCTAGACTAAGGTCAAGCTTTCATAATTAATAAGAAGTCTCTGTGCCATCATTTGGGAACTGGCAGTCTAAAGAAGGTCCAACAACAGATGACCAACAATTGTGGTTGGACGTGGTTGCCCTGTCTTTAATTCCAGCCTTCAGGAGGTACAGGGGTGGATCTCTCTATCTCTCTAAGTCCCGGCCATGTAGGAATATGTAGAGAGACACTGTCCATAAAAGAAAAAAGGCAGAAAAATCCATAATGGTCTTTTATTTGGGGGGTGGTGAGATAGGTTTTCTTTTGTATTTTAATAAATAAAGACTGCCTGAAGATCTGAGAGTAAAACAGTCCCACTGGTCAGCCTTACAGACCAGGTTATGGTGTCACACACCTTTAATCCCAGCCCTACAGAGGAAAAAGATGGGGGAGAAGTTCTCAGACATAGTCTCATTCTGAGAAATCTGGAGGCAGGATCGCCATTTCAGACTGAGGGAGAGGCAAGAGCCAGTGGCTGGCTGTTTTGCTTTTTAGACCTTCAGACTGAAACCCAATTTCTGACCCTGAGCGTTTATTAATCATGCTTCAGGGTTTCTCTGTGCAACAACCCTATCTCTCCTGGAACTAGCTCTTGTAGACCATGCTAGCCTTAAACATACAGAGATCCGCCTATGCCTGCCACCACCGCCGGGCTGGAATATTGATTGGTCTTTTGAAAGCAAATTCAGAACTTGTGCTCAATGACACGAGAGCTGCTGCCTGTGGCTGTTGACAACAGGCCACGAAAGCCAACCACTGAAAACCCTGACTCACTAGCGAGAAAATGTCCACGGTAGAACATGTAACAAACAAACCAGCAACAAAATGAGAATTTAACGGCCAACAAGCAGGGCTGTGTAGTGTGTAGTCTGGCAGTCACTTTGCAAGTCTGAAGACCTGAGTTTGAATCCCCAGCATCTACACAGAAACAAATCCACTGTTGGGCCCTAAAGCCCCACCAAGGAGAAGGTCGCCCCAAGAGACATTCACAACTCGGTTGATGCAATAGCAAGAGGAATTTTTATTCTGCCGCGGCAGAGGTCCCCCAGCCTCGAGAGGAGAAGGATGACTGCTTTGTCTATTACAAGCTCTTTTAAAGAAAAAAAAAACACAAAATCAAGGAGGGGGGAGTACAAAATCAAAGGGAAAGCCCAAAAATCATTTGTCTACTATTTTGACTAGTTCATTTAATGGTCAGCTAACTCTACTTAATCAATGTTGTAACAGTTACAAGGAGGAGCCTTGATCAATGTCATAGTTACAAGGAGGAACCTTGATCAATGTTATGACGGTTACAAGGTCGTCTCACCCCAGTTCCAGGGTCCAGGTCTATACAATGGAGATGGAAAGTACTCAAAGCTCTCGTGCACGTGTTGTTGGTTACCAGGGCCCTGGTTCCGAGGAAGGGGGTGCAGTAGTGCTAAGGGGCCTCTAAGTCTTTCACCACAAGAACCTCTCACCCTAGCAAGGGATGAGGAACACAAAAGGATCCCAAGAGCTGGCAGTTCAGTGAAATCCTGTCACAAAAGAAAGATTTCACTCTGGCATCCATCCATGTGTACATGCATGGTTGTACAACCTGCAACACACACACGTACACACACACACACAAAAATAACAAGGACCAATGCAGAGCAATGCCCACCACCAACTGCCTTGGAGACACCTACTGAAGTCACAGAAGTGTGCCTGGGAGAAACGTGAAATGGTGTTCAGGAGGAATGGGAGCACACAGCACAGCCCAAGCACCCCTTATCCACAACTGAAATCTGAAACTCAAGATCATCTGCCCCACACTCAGGGAAAGGGCTGCTCAGCTGGAAGTGGGCTCCACTCAGGACCAGCCCTTCTGAGATCCATTCAGCCTCAGGAGAAAGCGCAGGCTAATGTTACCATGACAACAGACACTCAAGACTCCAGCCAGACCAAGGTCACCTGATGGGGTAGCAGAACCAAAATGCCTTGTATAAACACATGGGGGCACTGTGGCCAAGCCTTCAAGGTGGCAACAGCCACAGGGTGAATGGAAGCAGGGATAAGTAGCTTGGGAAAGCTGTCTGCAGGGTGATGTGAGAATCCCTTCCCTTAAACCAGACTTCCAGTCAGAGCTTCAGGAATCCTGGGAACCCTCACCACACTTCCTGGGGCACAGGCCAGGCAGATGGGAAATTAACCTTCTGATTGTCATAAACCAAGCCTGTGCTCAGCAGTCCTGCCTGGCCGTGACAGACAACCTGGAACTGGATCCTGTGCTCCAGGGATGTGTCACCACAGGGATGAGCCTGCAGCTGACCCCAACATGTTTCCCCCATTCTTGCAATGCAGTGCAGCTTTTGGGGCCTCAGGAAGCCCTGCCAGCCTTGCTTATTGACAGCTGAAAAAGTATCACACAGGAAGATGCAGAAGTGAACGTCACCCCTGCCAGCTGTGCCTGTGGCCCACACCGAGTGCCGCTGCCACTGCCCATCACTCAGGAGCCTCCTGGGTGTGAAGGGATAGTGCTGGAGGACAGATCTGACAGAACAGAGGCCCTCAAAACAGGAGGGGCAGAGGAGGTACATACGACTGATGGACACTGGTGTCACTCTCACCAGAGACTCAGGACTGTGCCCAGAACCTGGAGGCGGCAAAGGCCCCAATGGTGTCTTCCAGGATCGGGCTGCAGCTGCCACGTGCCCTCCACCCATTCCTAGTGGCTCCAAGAGTAAAAGACTCCATTACCTTCTTAGTTTTCTTCTCATATTGCAGGTATCTGGACTCAACCACTCTTCCTCCTGCAGACGACACAGTGTGTAGTAGGAGCTGCGGGCTGCATTCCTGCCACCCAGCTCCCAGCCACCTGGCTAGCTTATGCCCCAAAATAACAACACACAAATTGTATTCATTTAAACACTGCCTGGCCCCTTAGCTCTAGCTTCTTACTGGCTAATTCTTACATCTTGATTACCCATTTCTATTAATGTGTGTAATCCCAAGGTACGCTTACCAGGAAGATTCTAGCCTACATCCATCCTGGGTCAGAGCTTCATCGCGTCTGCCCTGGAGAGGAGCAGCGGCATGGCCTCTAACCTCACTTCCTCTTCCTCCCAGCATTCTGTTCTGTTTACTCCCCCCACCTATGTTGTAACCTATCAGGGCCAAGCAGTTTCTTTATTAATTAACCAACAGTGTTTGTTAGAGAAGAGGAATGCTGCAGCATGAAGACATAGAGCATGAGCAGGACCCCACAGTGGAGAGCCGGGGCCAATGACAGGAAAAGCACCAGCCTTACAGCCCGATGCAGACTGTCTCCTTCAGTCTCCCCAGTATGCACATGGCAGCTACTGCAACTAGTACCTTCACAGGACACTCAGTGTCCATAAGACACTGATGGAACGTCTCTTGTATGTGGGTCCTTGGAGTAGGAGCAAGTGCCAAGTAAGTTCAAAGATAGAAACATTCTAGACCGTGAAAGCCAGGGGCCAGTGGGATGGCTCACTGGGTGGAGGGCTTGAAAGCAAGCCTGATGACTTTGGTTCAACTCTCAAGAGCCTTCCTCTGATCTCTATATGTGCACCTTGGTATCCCCCTCACCTTCAGTAAATAAGTGCAATTTTTTTTAAAAAAAAAAAGGAGCAGGAGAGATGGCTCAGTGGTTAAGCGCTTGTTGCTCTTGCAGAGGACTGGAGTTAGGGTCCCAGCACCCACAGGGATGCTTGCAACTGGAATATCCGTTCTGGGAGATTCAACACTCTCTCTGGTGTCCAAGAGCATCTACATTCATGTGCACAGCCCCCTCCCACCTACCAAAACACAAAACAACAAATCCCACAGCATTTTGGGTCTATCCCTCTCTGGTGGAGTCCATCTCTGTTTGTGCTTCAGTACAGTAAAGCTGGGCTGCCCACCGTGGTCTTAGTATTCCCACCTTCCTATCTTTAAATCAGAGGGATAGAGATCCACTCCTGTAACCCTAGATGATGTTAACTGTTGTGAGGGAATGGCCGTGCTGGCATGGATTTGGGGGTTCTCGCTGAGATCCTGCAGAGGCTCTGAGAGCATAGGTAATGGACGTAAAAGGCCAAGTCAGACTCTGCCTGGGGCTTGTGCCAGGAAAAAGCTTGGAAAATGCAGTCCAGATGTAGGAATCTGACCCTGGTTCAGTTTAAACGTGTTGAGCCTGCAGCCAGGACAAACAGGCCCACTGGTCTATGTGCCCAGGCCAGCTCTCAGACCCTGCTTGCCAACCATGGAAGACTCCAGATTTCTCATTACAGCTGGTCTGTGGTCGTTTGTACCTTGACCACTCATGTTTCTCAATTAAATGAAGCTAGCAGATTAAAAAGTAACAATAAAGTTAAAGACAGGAGAAGAGCCCACAGCAGCCCAGGGGCAGGGAAGCTGGGGCACACGTGAGCCATGTCAGACTCTGTACCTTTGGGTTGGGGAGGCCTATGTCCATGCTCTGTCCTCACCACCACTCCAGCCTTTATCACGGGTGGACCCTCATGAGACTCACGCACAGATCCAGGCCCCCTTGGCGGTGGCTGGGGCATCTGGCCTGGCCAGTGTTAACAAAACCAGGCAGCATGCAAACATGTCATAGCTTACACACAAAACTGCCAGGCTGGGGCCACTCAGTGGCACGGTGCTCAATTGGCACAGTGAGGGCCCCAATTCTACTTCTGCCATCGCAGTAAACAAACAAACAAAATATCTGCTGAGGATATAGGTCAGTGGTTAGGCGCTTGCCTAGCAAATGTGGGGCCCTGGGCTCCATCCCTAAGACCAAACCCCAAGCCCCAAACCCAACCAGGTCCAGTGATCACTGTCAACCCTGAGGGTCCGAGTTTAGTCCTCTGGACTCCTATGGTGCAATGAGAGAAACAACCACCCAAATTATGCCTAACCCCCATGTGTGTGCCACATGTGCTACCTGCCCACACGAAGTGTAACAAAAAAAAAGGAGCCTATGAGGCTGAGGAGTACTTGCTCTTCCAGCACCCACACCGGGCAGCTCCACAGGTTTCTGAAGGAACTTGGATCTGTGGCCTGTGCACATCTAGAGCTACACTTTCGAGGGACTTCAACTCTCCAAAGGACAACTACAGTCACAGGACACCTCAGGGACAAAGACAACCCCGAGTCCCCAAAGGCATGCCACTGAGCAGTGGAAGTTTCAGACTTGTCTCTGTCTCCCCTGCCCCCAAGAAACCCCTTTCATGAACTAGATGGCACCCTGGAGGTTGAGGCAGGAGGATCAGGAGCTGACCGGCAACCTGGGATCCATGAGACTTTCTCAGAGAACAGAAAGGTTCAGCATGTAAGGCACTTGCTTGCTGCCCAGCTTGATTGATGACAAATTGACTCCCACAAGTTCCCTTCTGACTTCTATACTCATGATACAATATGCACACCCCTCCAAAGAGATTACACGTGTAATAAAAAAATTGAACAAAAATCGTTGATGAAGACAAAACAAAACACTTTCCTTAAAGCGCTCACCTTGTACTCTTCTTCCTTTTGTCTTGGGGGCACCAGTGGCTGCGGGCTTCCTACAAGAGAGAAGAGAGATGTGCTATTCATCCATCTACAAGATCTGCAGAGGCCAGAGCCACCTTCCGTCAGCTGCAGCGGGGCATGTGAAGATCGTCCCTAGACAAGCAGGAGGTGGAACCCCCACAAGACCAACTTCCTCCTGAAGGCAGTAGAACACTGGCCCACAGGGATCAGAGCTTCCCGACCAGGAAGATCCCTGTCTCATCAGGCTGGTGTGACAACAGCCAGAGAGGTGGGAGGGCTTCGGAAGGGCTGGGGCTGAGGATTTGCAAGCACAGGGGCTGGAGAAGACAGGAGGGAAGAGTCCAATGGTAAGGATGAGATGGCAGGTTGGGGAGAGGACGGTGACACAGCCTTTCTCTGCAAAGTGTCAGTTTCCTAGGCTCCCCGGTCACTGTCATGACCAGCAACTACTCAACTTTGCTATTCTAGTACCAAAGTTGACAGACACAATGCGTGGGCCATGTGGCAACAAAACTTTGCTGACATAGCACATTTTGGGTCACACATCGCTCATATGTCACCAAATAGTTGTATTCTCTAAATATTTTCATTTTTATTTATTCTGTGTATGTCTGTGAGTGCAGCTGTGTAAGTGCCACCAACTGTGCGTACCGTGGTGCCTCCAGAGAGGTTAGGGGACAATCTCAGCATAGGTCACGTTCCACCTTCTCATCCACGGCTGCGTATACCAGGCTAGCCAGTCCTCACCCCTGCAGACTCTCCTGTTTGGCCTCCCATCTCCCTGTAGGGTGTGCTAGGAGTGCAGGCACTACTGCATCCAGTTTGTACGTGGCTTCTGGGGACCCAAACTCAGGTTGTCAGGCTTGTTCAGTGATAATTAACACACACACACACACAACCAACAGGGTCTCACGCTACAGCCAAGGCTGGCCCAGAACTCATCATCTTCCTACCAGGGCTGGACAGACAGTTCGCAGGATAAAGAGTTTGCTGCTCTTGCAGAGGACTTGAGCTCAGTCCCCAGCAGTCCAGCTCTGGGGGTCTTAAGCCTCTGCTGCTGGCTTCTTCCTGAAGCCTACAGATGGTAGGGGCTTGGCTTTGGGAAGCAGGGCAGGTGCACCTGCTGTGGTCCCTCAGGATGCCCCGGGGTCTGCCCATCAATCACGGAGGCCTCAGCAACATGGCCTTGACCTGACCTGTGCCCATCACTACCCGTGTAAAGAGCTGGAAGTCTGAGGTATAGTGCTGGTCAGGAGGCTCCACCCACCGGCCTCTTCTCTGTAGCACTTCAGCCTTTTAAATCTGATGCAGTATGTGGTGCTCACGTCCTCTGACACACGGGAGGGAAAGGATGACTTTTGTAGTTGGGTCCTGGGAATCCTGAGGCTATGAGGCTTGGTGGCAGCACCTTTACCTGCGAGTAAGGAAGCTGGCCTGGGGCCGCGTGTGGTGGTACAAGTCTATAAGCTGCAGAGGCAGAGGCAGGTGGACCTCATTGGGTCAAGTGTCTAAGTGAGGGGCCTACTTAACTTATCATCTCTCAGCATCCCAAGTGCCTGTCACAGAGCCAGCCTGGCAGGCATACCCTGCCCCTACCCTGAAGTTCCCCAGCTTCTCTTTTCTATATAACTCAGCCATTTTGTCCACTTGGTCTGTATGTTTCTAGTGCTCTCTTTGCTCCCTCTCTCTCTTCTCATGGCCTGGTTCAGGCTGCTGGGCAGGTTCAGTATGGACTCTTCCTGATGCCTCTGGCTGTACTTTCCCTCATATCTACAATAAACCTTCTGCTCAACCATATACGTTGGAGCAGTCATGTCCTCATTTTTCTTTTCTTTTCTTTCTTTACTTCTTTTCTTTCTTTACTTCTTTCTTTTTGAGACAGGATTTCTCTGTGTAAAAGCCTAGGTGAGAGCTACCTGCCTCTGCCTCCCAAGTGCTGGGATTAAAGGCCTGCAGCACCACTGCTGGGCCACATCCTCATTTTTCATTCAGATCTCTGTGATCTGTGAGCTGGAAGCTCACAGGGTCTCCACAGGGAGTTCTGTGACAGTGTGCTAGTATTCTTTGACTTATTAAAATATTCCTTTTAATCGTCTTACATTCACTAGCATTGGTAAGCTGTAACTAACTGGATAAAATACATGCCTAAATTTAGCTTATATGTCCAGTTTAAATACACCAGGTAATGGTGCCCAATTCTCAAGTGCCTTTACAGATCTGAGAGTATGGCAATTTAACAAAAGTGCTTCTAACACAGACATGCCAGCTCCCATGGCACCTATAGCTCCTCCAAGAAGATACATGGTTACAAAGATCTTCCGCCTTGAGGCTTGCCTTTGGGTTTTGCAAAGACACCCACACACCAAAAAGCGGCCTTTTACCTCTTCAGCTTCCTGGATGCCACCCGGGGACTCAATCTTCTCATCCTGCCATGACAGGTGGACTAAATCTTCCCCCCACAGGAAAATCTTGGGGCCTCTTGTACCCAGCAGCTAACGGCAATCACTGCCTCCAGGCTGATGTTCTCCGAGGACTAAGGAGAGACTTGGGATTGCCTGTGTAGCTAAAAAAGGTGTCTCATTTTTGCCCATTTATCCCCTTAGATCTGTCTAATGGCATTTGGTGACTTAGGATACTGTTCACTTATTACTTCATCCATGGCATTTGACAACTTAAGGTACTGGTAGCTCATTACTTCATTTGAAGTTTCCTGCTAAAATACAAACAGGTGTGCCTCTTTCAAGGCTTCATAGTTCAGATTAACAGGTGTATCTTAAAAATCCAGAGTTCCCAATTCCCTTTAATTGTCTTCTAAAATGTGCAAACCTTCTAACCTAAAGCAACAGCCTTTTGCTATGACACCAAGATGTAAATCTGTTCCAGTTCTCTTACAGATACCTACAGGTTTCTGGAAAAAGTTCTACTGCTGTATCAAAAATCAGGTCTGGTAATAATAATAATAATAAAAACCCCAAACAAACAACTAACAGTCTTCCAGAGCCTGTTTTTTTTAATTTTTAGATTTATTTGTTATGTATACAACATTCCTTCCGTGCTGGGTGGTGGTGGCACACGCCTTTAATCCCAGCACTCGGGAGGCAGAGGCAGGCAAATCTCTGTGAGTTCGAGACCAGCCTGGTCTACAATAGCTAGTTCCAGGACAGGCTCCAAAACCACAGAGAAACCCTGACTCAAAAAACCAAAAAAAAAAAAAAAAAAAACCCAAAAAACAACATTCCTTCCATGTATGCCAGCAGGCCAGAAGAGGGCACCAGATCGCATTATACATGGCTGTGAGCCACCATGTGGTTGCTGGGAATTGAACTCAGGACCTCTGGAGGAGCAGTCAGTGCTCTTAACCTCTGAGCCATTTCTCCAGCCCTCCAGAGCCTGTTTGAACTCCACCCATTTTCACGCATATTTTACAGGTCACTCTGGCCATCTGGGCCAAGACCAACTTACAAAGCGCTCTCCAGAAAATGCCAACACCTGCACCAGCTCCTGGGACTTCACCACTGGTACCAACTCTCCTGGATCAAGGACACCTAACAACTAAAATCTGGTTTTATCTGCTAGTGTGTCCCAATTGTACACCCGAGCCTCACCTGTACAACTAGGGCACTTCTCTGTCCCATTCTTTCTGGCAGTTAATGACTTCCCATGGCTAGCCCTATTCATAGGGTCAATGATAACAAATGCCTCCTGCTTTCTCATCTCTCTCAACCAACAGCTGCCTGAGGTCTCCCGGATGACAGTAAATGGGAAGCCGCTCCAGCCACGCCTCTCATGAGCCCACCAACTCCCCCCTTGCCAATGTCACTCCATGCTCACAGGAAGTGGCCAGACCTGAGTCGGGTCCCTATATCCAAGAGTCTGGGATGTTTGGGTGAAAGCGTCACCCCAGCCCCTGGCATCCATTTCAAGCCCCCTCCCCTGGGAAAGCCCACCAAGCCTCCCCAGGGAGGGTCAGGACCACTCCCACAGGGTTTTTAGGCTGTCCCCCAAAATATGAACATGTGGTCTCCCCTTCTCTCTCTTCCCCTCACCATGCTTTCCTGGTGCCACCCAGGAGCGCTCCATCAAACATGGGCATCTTTTATTCGGTCTAATTTGGTCTGATTGGAATTATTTGTGTTGGCAGAGAGGCTCATCTAAGAAATATTCCTAACAAAAACAAAAGCTGGCCAGGTGGTGGCGGCGCACGCATTCAATCCTAGCACTAGGGAGGCAGAGGCAGGTGGATCGCAGTGAGTTCGATGCCAGCCTGGTCTACAAGAGCTAGTTCCAGGACAGGCTCCAAAACTACAGAGAAACCCTGTCTTGAATACAAAAACAAAAACAAAAAACCAAACAAAAACAAAAAATGGTTTATTTGAGACAGGTCCTCAGGTAGGTAACTCAGACTGTCCTTGAACTCGGGATTCTTCCACCACCACCTCCTGCCTGTGCTGACAGGCAGGCTTCTAGTGAAGCTCAGGTGGGGTGGGAGAGTTTCTTTACCATCACTGAGTACTTGTGGTTGCCACTAGCATCAACCCGCCCAGGTGTAGATTTTTATCAATTTCCAGACCATAACTCTCAAGCGATTATTTTGTAACTCCCTAACTCTTCCCCTCTTTTTTTAAAAAAATGTATTTATTTATTTATTTATTCATTTATTATGTATAATAAATTTTATTATTTATTATGTATACAATATTCAGTCTGTATGCCTGAAGGCCAGAAGAGGGCGCCAGACCTCTTTACAGATGATTGTGAGCCACTATGTGGTTGCTGGGAATTGAACTCAGGACCTTTGGAAGAGCAGGCAATGCTCTTAATCACTGAGCCATCTCTCCGCCCCCCCCCCCCGACTCTTCCCTTATCAGTGCTTCAAAACTCCTTTCAGGAAAAAAGTAAACCTGAAATTCTAAGAAAAAAAAAACCTATCCAGGCTCCAATACTTCCCAAGCTCACTAACAAGGATGAATCCCCGCAGTGCTGTGGTGCAGCAGACTGGTCCAGCTGCTGCTGGGGGAGCACACTAATCATCCCCGCGGGAAGAGTGGCAGGAACTGGAGAGTTCGAAGCAAGCCTGGCTTACAAGAGACCCTGTCTTGGAACCAAAACAGAACAAGTCACACACAGAACTCAGGAGGTTGAGTGCTCCCCTAGATGCAAAAGCTAGGAACCATGAGGCTAAGTTACCTGCTGCCAACACCAAAGTACCACACACAACTCCATTCTGAGCCGCACAGGAGATGCTCAGAGCCTGGGCCTCCAGGCTGGGAGGGATTCGGGGAGTGGCTCTAAGGAGCCCCGTTCTCCCGCTTGGGCACCCGTCAGCCCAGGCTCTGACCAGCCCTCGGGTGCCCCTAAACCCCGCCCTACTGTGCCCCCAACTCACCCCGCGTCCCGCTCCGAGGAGTCCGCCATTTTCCCGCCTTCCACTCAAAGAGCCTCTTCTCGGGGCTCCGCTCTCTAGGAGGCAGGCAGGACAGTGGGGCACTGGGGCCTGTCAGCAAGTGAAGCCAAGGAGCCCGCTTTTTTGGGAGCGCGCTCTGAGGGGGCAGGGCTCTGTAGCGCCCCGCCTCTCACAGCTCGTGGGAGCCACAAAACAGGACCACACCAACAGCAGGGGCGTGGCTCTAGTGGGCGTGGCCCAGAGCACCCCTCCTCCCTGGAGCAGGGCGGCCAAGGTTCAGGTGAGTTCTTTCAGTGGTTCTCCTGATGGGAGGATAGAGCCGGGGTTGGTGCTGGTGTCCCAGGGCGCGAGGGTGTGACGCGGCCTGGGGGTCGCGGGGTGACTGATGGGGGCGAGAATGGCGGGCTTACGGGGCTCGAGGGCGCCTTTGAGCGGTGGCTGTGGAGAGGACGTGGCTGAGGTGGACACTGAGGAGGGGGTCTCAGGAAATCCAGGAGGCCAGGAAGGCGGAGCTGAGGGCCCCGAGCTGGGGAAAGAGGCATCTAAAGCGCGGTCCTAGCTCTCGGGTGTCGCCGAGGTGTGCCAGGCGCTCAGAGAATGGGACAAGTTCTGCGGCTGCCCTCTAATGGGAGTGGAGCCTGCAAAAGATGGGCCTGGAAAGCCATGCAAGAACAGCTCCTCAGAGAGCCTGAGGTGGGGGGGAGGAGGAGGAAAGGGCTCCAGCGGCCCGGGAGATGACAGGGTGCAGCCTCTGGAGGCTCGCCCCCGCCTTCCCCTTCTTGATTCATCATCTTCTTCCTGACTTCACACCCCGACAGCTGGGTGATCTGCAGGGGAGAGTCCCAGCGTCCTCTGGGTCTGTCTGTCTCTGCCTTGGAACGTGCATCACTTTCCGCTCCAGAAAGGACTAGCCAGGTTCTAGGGGAGCTAGGGAGAAGTGCTAATGCTCCAAATGGCCAGGAGCCGGGTAGGGTGGAAGCCACCCTCTCACGAGAGTTGCATCCATGGACTTAAATGGGTAAAGCCCGACATACAGGAAATGTGTCCCCCGGCAGGGGTTGTGAGATCAGCACCAGGGAAGCACAGCTGCCAGCAAGCCCTCCGTTCTTTTTCCGGGGTCTCCTAGCCCTAGGGCTTCTGAGGGGAGGCCTATCTGCCTCTTTGGCTTGGATGCAGCCCCTCATGTTACAGCTCCTTTATTCCCTGAGTATTGTCTGGTCTTAGACTCCAGAACCTTAAGATGTCCAGGAATGACTGGAGGTGGCATTGACAACTGAAAAGTCGTCAAAGGCCCATCTGCTCCTACAAGGGCCTGGAACTGCCTAGTTTTGGATGGCATGACTTTCTTCTTTCCCCTCCCCTATTGCTAGGATTCCCTATCTGCTGTGTGCTTGCAGAAGAAAACCAGGTTTAGAGTTCCATTTGGTACACAAATCTGAATATAAAGAAAGTCTCAGAGACATGACTGCCCTATTCACTTCTGGAATGGTCTATAAGAAAGCTCTCATCTTAGCCTGCCCTAGGGCACACTGCTCAGTCATGCCTCTTGCAGTGTCAAAGACTGCTTGGGTCTGGAGACCCCAGGGAGGACCTGAATCTTCCTATGCCAAGGCCGTGTGGTTTCCACTGTGCACTCAGAGCATGTGACTGCGTGGGGGTCTCCTGGAAGAAGTGCCCTGTGTCTGGTGTCCTCCTCTGCAAAGTAACTGGATTGGTCTGTGTCAGCTTTTTCCATGAGCTGACCCCACTCACTAACTTTTCGTGTTTCTGGTACATACCCTTTGGTTTTATGCAGCCCCGACTTTCTTCTGTCTCCTGCATTGCAATCCTGGGCATGGAACTTAGAGCCTTACACGTTCATGCTGGGTAAGTGTTCCACCATGGAGCCATACCCCTAGCCAGGTATCCAGTGTGCTTCTTGCACAAAGCACAAAGCTGTGGCTTTGACCTCCTGGTTGGGTAAAACCCTCTCTCAAGTCCAGCTGAGGACCGTGTGGGTCAGTTGGGGACTCAGGACTCCTGGCTTGACACCCTTCCTGACAAGACCATGAAATAGTGGCGTCTCTTCCCTCATCTCTGGAGTGGCATGTGCTGGATGGGTCCAAAGTCTGCCAGAGCAAGAGCCGGTTGTGCCAAGTGCTTGGCTGCCTCCTGAGAGCAGAGCTGAGATCTCCTTGTGCCTCAGGGACAACTACTGTCCCTTTTCATAGAAAAAATGATATTCCCACTGGGCAGGTGCACAGAGTGACAGGTGGCATGTGTTATCAAAGGGGCAGAACTGGAGATCGAGGTTTAGGATGAGGGGAGTTCATTATATATCCTCCGAAGAGGTGGCTGATCCCAGCCACACCTGGGAAGTCATGTTAGTGATGAACCGCAATGACTGGAGCAGAGACCCAGTTGCAATGGGGTCTCTGCTGTTTGGCACACTTGCTGGCCCCTGCTTTTGTTTGTCCCAGCTGTCTATTCCATTCAGCCACCAGGAGAGGGTCTTTGTTCTCTCAAAGTAGTGCTAGCTTTGGAGCTGGAACCCTAGACTCCGTAGAACCAGGGAGCATGGCTGACAGGCTAGGTTCATGCTCCAGCTCTCGGCACATTCAAGGCCCAGGCATCTCCAGCACCACAAGAGAACAAAAAGCCAACAAGTCCTTGATCCTCGACCCTCTACAACAGCCCTTAATTCAGATGTGGCTGTCAGACTGTTGTGATATTTGGTGTGGGTTCATTCTTTGGCCGCAGGGCCAGCTTGTCTACCCTGTGATGCTGTAGCATCCTTGGCTCACATTATCATGAGGGTGGTGACCAGAGATGATGACAGGTTGTGTCATGTGGAGTGAGCCACATGGAATGCACCCAAGGTGAGAATAGATGCTGTGTGTGAAATTATGGCTACAGCCCCTCCTGGCCTCAGTGCTTCTCCCAGGCATTTGCAGGAGTTGGGGGAGAGGTGGGGAGACCTTGGATACTAATTCTGCTAGCTGCTGGGTGGGAGGAGAAATGCCCTGGAGGAACCAAGGCAGGTGGGCCCCATGAGGCAGCCTGACAGGCACAGCAGGGCCATTGTCTCTCTTGCCATTGTATCACCACTGACCTGAGTTTCTGGAGACTCTGTCCTCATCTGGGAACAAACTGCCACTTTTCTTGCAAGATTAGCTATACCAGACTCCAGCATGAAAGGTTGTCTGATCGCCATGCCTCTGATAAATGGCATTATCTCCTCCACGGCCCAGGCCGCCAAGGTACTCATCCTTTCCCACACTGTTGAAGTTCTTTTGGGGTTTGTGTCTTTGTTCCTTGCTGTCCCCTCTCTTTCTGCCTGTTCCTTTTGACTCCTCTCACCAATGACCGTGACATAACTGCTTTCTTCAGTGGGAGAAGGTCACCTAATCTGGAGCTCCTCCAGCTAATGACCCTCTCTCAGATGTGCACCCCTCCCCATGTCCCACCTGCCAGGAATTTGTGTCTTTGAGGTCCCCAACCCAGCTGTGCCAGGCAGCCCCTGCCCGGCCCATCATTCAGCCAGACCCAGGCGTGGCCTCCTCACAGAGCAAGACAGGCCATTCTCTTCTGCCCTCATGGTTCCCTGAGGGACAGAACAAAGGGTCTTGTCTCTGCACTGCTATCCACTTTGGCTGGGAAAATCCTCCACTATTAGGCACGTTGGAAAAATGCAGCCGATGAGCTCGGGATCTGCTCATTTCCTAGTCAGGGATCCCTGAGAAGTGATTCAGGGGTTCAGCCTGGAGGATTGTGCTGTGATGAATAAGCTGGCAGAGTTGACTCATGTAGATCCTGGCTCTGCAGGGTGTCATAAGCACATGTGTGGACCTGTGAGGTGGAGTCAAGTTAGAGCCAATTCTGGCAGTCTTGCGTCTGCCACAGACTAGATGGACAACCCACAGGCCATCATGAGGTTCTGAAGGCCAGGAGTCCAAGACCACATACAGACATGGCCACCTCCTCTGGGGTTCATGGTAATCTACCCCAGGCTCATAGGTGGCCCCATCTTCCCCCTTTGTCTCCTGTCATCTTTCTTTGAGCTTGTCTCTGTGTCTTAACTAGGAGGACACTAACCGCACAGATGAAAGTCCATGTTGGGGATCTCGCTTCATTTTAATCGTCATTGTAAAGAACCTTGTTTCCTGATGGAGTTGTCTTTAAAGTCAGAGGTGGGGATCTTGGAGTAGCCTTACGTGTAGTCCCAGCAGATATGCTGAGACAGGGAGGAAGATCCTGAGTTGAGACCAACCTGGGCTGTAGAGCTACAGTTTCAATGACCAAAAAGTAAAAGTTAGCATCCTGGGCTTTAAGAATTGAGCTCATGAGCAAAGGGTGAGGGCGTCTTGGCCCTTAATGCTAGATCAGTGACAAACTTGGTTTTCAGCCAGTAGAGGGCTTTGAGGAGACAGATCATCCCCCGACACTCCCCCCCCCCCCCCCGCACTGTGTTCATCCAGTTCCTTCTCTGTTGAATAAACACTTGCGCATGCCTTTAATCCCAGCACTAGGGAGGCAGAGGCAGGTGGATCTCTGGGAGTTCGAGGCCAGCTTGGTCTATGAGAGCTAGTTCCGAGACAGGCACCAAAAGCTACAGAGAAAACCTGTCTCAAAAAACCAAAAAAAAAAAAAAAAAAAAAAAACCACTTTAAGGAATGAGTAAGTTGGTTGACCACGTCAACTCTGGAAAGCTCCTGGGAAGGGAGTTCTCTGGATTCTACCCTCTTATGTTCACAGTAAATCCAGAGAGGCTGGGATTCTGTCTGGAAGGAGCTGGTGATCTTTGGGGACTTTTGCGGAGAGGGATTGCCCAAATTGGCCTTGAATTCCCAGTCCTTCTACCTAAGCCTCTCAAGTGCAGGATGACAGGTTTTGAACCACCACACCTAGCCTTTTAGATATTCAAGACAGGGTTTCTCTGCAGCTTTAGAACCTGTCCTGGAACTAGCTCTTGTAGACCAGACAGGCCTCCAACTCACAGAGATCTGCCTGCCTCTGCCTCCCGAGTGCTGATATTAAAGGTGTGCACCACCACCATCTGGCTTACACCTGGCTGGCTTTCTTTTGTGGTTTGCAAGGGGCTGTGAGTGTTGGGTAAGGGACCAGGTGAAATTTACAAACAGCATGAAGTGGGATGCCCTATTCATATCATTTCTTGTCACGGAGAACAACATCCCAAAGCTACTCCATCATGGATCAGCTACTGCCTGAGACAATTGGTTTAAAGAAGCTTCTGGAAGGGTTTCAGAATCTTTCAGTGAGAATGGAGGGTTGATTGGGAGCCAGGCTTGGAGTGGGCCCTTGGGGACAGTGAGGGGAACAGGAACTGTTTTGTCTGTGTAGTCAGGAGTTCACACCATGGCAGGAGCTGTGAAGGTGTCCAGGGGCAGAAAACTTGTTTCTAGAGCCACGGGGAAGCCTGGAGATATGGCTCAGTGGTTAAAATTGCTTGCTGCTTTTCCAGAGGACCAGAAATATGTTCCCAGCAAGCCACTGTGGGCAGCTCACAGTCACCTGTAACTCCAGCCCTAGGTGACTCTGATGCCGTCTTCTGCCCTCTGCAAATGCTGCAAACACAGTATAAGTCAGCACAGACATACATAATTTAAAATAAATAAGCTGTTATGGAGACCAGGAAGCCAGACCTTGGAGGTAATAATGCTGCTTCCAGAGCAGCAAGGCCACAGCTGTGCATCAATATCAGCACCCAGACCTGGGTTCTTCCTACCGCCCTTCCCAGAGTCAGAGCCACCTTCATTTGTTCTTGAATGAGTGAAGCCAGTAAGGGACTCCCGTCTCTGTCCTTAGGTCCCTGGAACTTCCTCAGGCACTCATTTCCTGGTGAGGATGCTGGGGTCCCTGGACTTGGCTTGGGATGGTGACAGGATCTCCTTGTCCACAGAGATGGAATTTATCGGGGTAGGTAAGCATGACTGTGGAAAGGAATTGTGAGCACCTGGTCCACAGGGGACTTGGTCTGACTTTCCTCATGGGCTTAGCAGGGAAAGACAGGTTGGAGGTGGAGTGTGGACTTTGCCACCGAGGCAGGTGTTTATTTCTTGAGGTCACTGTGTTTACATCCCTTTGCTGGATCTGTCATGAGTCTTGTGGGCATGGGAGGGGCCAAGCTACCTTCTCCTGTACCCCTGAGACTCCAGGGCACTCCTGAACTGTGTGGCAGTTACTCCGTGATGTTTGGGGATGGTAGTTGTTCTCTATAGCAGGCAGTATTCCGGCCTTGGTCTGTGAGGATTCAGTGACACCATACTGCCTGATGACATTGTTCCCTGGAGATACTCAGCCCAGTGGCAGTCACTGATGTACATGAGAGACACGCTTTCCACACTACCTGTCCGTGCTGGCCCTAGGGCCTGGGCTTTGCTTGGTGACATGAGTGCCACCGAGCTCCCACGTGGATAGGTTTCCAGTGGGTTAGGTGGTGAGTGTCACCAAAGGTATACACAAGGGCAGGGCTTGTGGTGCTGGGTCTCCTGGTTAGATCCCTTCTCACAGGTCACAGAGGTCCTGAAGGCGGAGTCCCTGTGGACTTTGGAGGAAACTGGACAGGAGTTTGTTATTGTTAATATTTGGGATTTTGTTCTCACTGTTGGAATTAAACCTGGGTCCCCGCATGCTGGGCAAGGGCTCTGCCACAGCAGAAGTTCATTTCCACATCCAAACTCATAAATTCTCCCAAACCTGGAACTTTCTGAGCCACTCACATGATGCCATGGATAGAATATTCCTCATGCGGCAACATAAGATGGATTGCCGTCAACAGAGACCCAGTGCAAATGTTGCAGGGCTGACAGATGAATGGCAGGGTCGATGCAGAAGCTTTTTGGCTTATAGTTGGGTGGAATCTTCAGCTTGACATTTTTTTTTTTTGAGAGCTAGCCTGCTGGCCTGGAACGTGCAGTCTTCAATCTCCATTGTAGCAATCTTCTGCTTCAGTTTCCCAAGTACTGGGATCACAGGCATGTATGCAGAGCTGCCTTTTTTTTTTTGTATTTGTACATGTTGTAAAATCCAGAAATATCAAAAATCTAAAATGCTATGATCACAGGCATTTCCCACAGAGGATTCTTGACCTTTGGAAACATAGGAGACAGTATTTTTTGAGTGACTACTTCAATCCCAGCCTGAGGCCCAGCCTCACATAGACAGCGAGATGGAGAGTCCCATGGTATGACATCACTGGGGAGTTCCCACACAGAGAGCTGTTAGGCTGGGGAAACCCACTCAAGAGCCTGACACTAGGTCCCTACCACCCTGGGGGCCTTAGATGACCCCAAATACAGAACCTTAATTGGCCTTACCTCCTACACTGTAAGTCAACTGCCCTTCAAAACAAATTGGGAGCCCAGTCACTCTGAGGCAGGAGGGTTAGGAGCCTAAGGCCAGTGTGGACTCCATGGGAGGACCCTGTTTCAGTAATCAAATGTGTGGGATAAAACCGGACTCTCTAAACATGGTGAACAATGAGGGCTGATGAGAAGCCAAGGACAATGGCACGGGGGTTTGATCCTACTTAATGTGCTGGCTTTGTGGGAGCCTAGCCAGTTTGGATGTTCACCTTCCTATATTTGGACGGAGGGGTGAGGACCTTGGACTTTCCACAGGGCAGGGAACCCTGACTGCTCTTTGGACTGGAGAGGGAGAGGGAGAGGAGTAGGGGGAGGGGGAGAAGGGTGGGAGGAGGGGGAGAAGGGTGGGAGGAGGGGGAGGGAAATGCGAGGCTGGGAAGAGGCGGAAACTTGTTTTTTTTTCCTTTTCTCAATAAAAAATAAAATAAAAAAGAGTCTAAGTCTTGCATTGGAAATGGTTTGGCTAAATCATAAGAGGAAGATAACTATGACTATCTAATCTTCAACCCCCTTGAAGGCCTGAGAAGGGAGATAATCTTACTTGAGTAGGCAGGAAGTGAAATCAAGCAGCTTCCAAAATGTGCAGTATATGAGAGAAGCAACTGGCTACCTGGGCAATCACTCAAAGTCTCATTTGCAATGTTGAAGCAACCAACTTTGACCAAGGCCTTAGTGTAACTGACAGACCATTTTCAGAGGCAGGAAAATTTTTAGAACCATCTTACCCTATTTTGGCAAGGTTTGGCAGTCTTTTTTCTTGTGTCCTGCTATACACCATGTGCTTTGTCAGTGGTCGATGAATGGGCAATTCCTTGACCAAAGGCCAATTGTGCCAAGAAGAAAACAAGCTCCAAGTGGCATATCTTTGCTGTTTAACATTCTCTTGGGAGTAGATCAGTGCTCTCAGGAGCAATTGTATTGTGTCTCACATCAATGGAACCCTAAGTTATTTAAATGCCATGTTCTACAGATCCTTGAAGTGGTTGAAAATTACCTATTTATGCACACATATTTCTATGTATCTAAAAAACCTAATTAATCTGACTATATGTATAACAAACTTGAATAACTATTGACCTATTATACTTAATACCTGTATAACTTAAAGACTAAGACTTTATATCAGAATATTAAACATTTAAACAACTTTGCAGTAAAAAGGAACAATGACCTCAAAATGTAAGCAATATATAAGTATCTTGATCAGAGGTAGGAATATATATTGTAATATGATAAATATATACTAAAATTGTATCAGTATACAAAATGTCTTAAAAAGGTAGAAACATGTATGCATACAATCTGATGAAATAACTTTGCATGGGTGTACAAATATTGTAAACAGAAATAACAAATATAATTTGAACTTTGATGTGGGAGTGTCATATATCAATCTGTTGATTTCACTGGTTAAGCAATAAAGAAACGGCTTGGCCCTCATAGGTTAAAACATAGGTGGGAGGAGTAAACAGAACAGAATGCTGGGAGGAAGAGGAAGTGAGCTAAGACTTGACAGCTCTCCTCTCAGGGGCAGACGCCTCAGAGAGACGCCATGCTCCCCACTCCCAGGCAGACACACGCAATGAAGCTCCAACCCAGGATGGACGTAGGCTAGAAGCTCCCTGGTAAGCCACCTCGTGGGCTACAGCAGATTATTAGAAATGGGCTAGTCCAGGTGCGAGAGTTAGCCTAGAAGAGGCTAGATAGAAATGGGCCAAGCAGTGTTTAAATGAATACAGTTTGTGTGTTGTTATTTCGGGCATAAGCTAGCAGGCGGCCGGGGTGCTGGGGACGCAGCCCCACCACTCTTATTACAACAGAACTTGTATTAATATACAACAAACTATACAAATGTAAATTGTCCATAAGTAATAGCTCAAAAATTTTTACTTTATTACTCACTATGATTATTATTAGTATGAATAAGATCACACAAAATTACCTGTTACCCCATTCAATTTTTCTCTTTGTTTTCTCTTTAGATTATTGTCTAGTATAATTGCAAATGATTTCTGAGTAGTCAATAGGGTTTTCAAAGTTTTTCTTTGAAGTTCTGACCAGAATGTTGTGAGAACGTGCACCATTTTAGCAGCTAATACCCAAAAAACTGAACTTTATTTTAGTGCTGTCAGCATCATGATTTTATCTTAACCAGGTGGAGTCATTGCTGTGGGGCCACATCTTCCTGGAAACTTTAAAGATTATTGGAGGAAAGGGATCTGTAGAAATATCTAATGTTTATTGTGGAAAACTAAACATCATTTATAAAGACATATATTCAATAAAAATACAATATAGACAAAATAGGCATGGAGAAAGAAAAATTTTCTATTTTGTAACCTAAGTAATTGACAGAATCTCCTCTTTGAATCTTTCTAGGAACAATTTGTAATCCCCATTTAGGCATTTTTTTTTTACTTTTTGAAACATTCTTTTTAAGGTATCTGCATTTGAATCAGATAACAAAATGTCATCCATGTAATGGTAAATTACAGTCTTATAAGATTGCTTACATATTATTTTCAATGACTGACAAAGTTTTGGCACAGGGTGGGGCTTTTGAGCATTCTCTGTGGGAGGATGGTTCATTGGTATTTCCTAGTAGGCTGAGAATTTTTATAAGTAGGCACTGTGAAGGCAAATTTTCCTCAGTCCTGTTTTGTAGAAACAATCCTTTAAATTAATAGCTATGACAGGCCATCCTTTTGATAACAGACAAGGCAGAGGAATTTCAGATTATAAAGAGCCCATAGGTTCAATAACCTTGTTAACAGCTTCAAGATCTGTTGCCATTTTCGTTTTTCAAATTTCTTTTTAACAACAAACACAGGAGAATTTTAAGGACTGGTAGAATTTTTAATATGTTGAGCATCTAGTTTCTCCTGTACCAACTGTTTTAAAACTTTCTGTTAGAGACCATTGTTTAAACCATATTGCTTTCTCAGTTAACCATTTTAAAGGCAAGACCATTAGAATCTCTGAAGATTTGCTGGTTGTTTTGTGTTCTTGTACAGCCTGAATGTCTGATGACCTTTGTCTTAAGTTTTTGGTACTGCAGGAATGTTAACCTCAATATTTCATTGCTGCAACAGTTCACAACCGCATAAATTCATTGCAGTATTAGCTACATAATAATTTTATTATTTTTTATTCTTTTGGCCCAATGCTTTTACCCCATTTCATGCATTGTTTTACTTGAGATAGGGTTTTAATTCCTAGGAACTGAATATCTGCTTCTTGATGAGGCCAATTCGGATGCCAAGATTCTGGAGTAATGATATTTACATCTGCACCCATGTTTATCAAGCCCTCAATAACAATGCCATTTACATTTTTAGCTTTGGTCTTTGATCATTTATAGAAATCTGCCAGAATATGTTTTTTTATTTCCTACTAGAGTTTTTGATTTATCCTCCATATCTATTTTATCATTCAGACCAGTATTGTTTTTTTTTTACATTAGGCACTGGATTTTTTAAATTTTTTTGTGGGACATGTTTGCCACAGTAACTGAGAAAGATTGGGCCATTGGACCTGTGAAAGGCCCACAAGGGAGTTCTCCAATGGTATCGGATTGTCCTGTCTCTCCTTTGTCAACCTACATTATTGGACCAATGTTAGTCTTTGCCATGCCTCCTACAGACACCCAAAGGCTGAGTCCTCCTATTCTTGCCATTTCTATAGTAGATATTATTTCTAGGAATTTCTTGTCTAAAATCCTTTCTCAGATGTTCTATTTTACCACAATTAAAACATTTAGCATTTTGCTGTTTCCTTATACCATTGGAAATCACTTCTCCTACCCAATTTATTATTATAGTCAAATGTCTCAACATTCATTGTATCCAGATCCATTCATCCATTAGTACTGATCTGACCTTTAGAGGCCCAAGGATCGTTTTCCATTCTAAGTTGTCATTTTTAAAAGCTAAATATTTAATAATATACATCTATCTTCTGGGTCTGTTACTCCTATTTGTCCAGCCTTAGTTAATCTTTGAAAAAAAGTCACTAAAAGGTTCTCTCTGACCCTGTTTAACCCTAATATATATTTTTTCTATTTTGGTTTCTGAATCCTGTACCAAAAATTTAAGGCTGCTGTGCTGCATAAGTATAAGGTGTGTTTTTTGTAAAGAGCCTGGTCCTTAGGATCAGAGTAAGGACCCTTGCCAAGAATTTGATCTCAGGACCTCTCAAGTTCTTTTGCTTTTTACTTTTGTTCAAAAATTTTTGTCTTTTTTTCCCAATAACCTTTTTAGAGAAGCTGCAGTCCATCTTGTAGGACCCCTGAGATTAACTGAAGCCAAGCTTGTAGGTTAGCCTTATTGCTTGAAGCCCACGTTTTGATCATTTTCCTAACAAAGGGTGAATGTAGGCTGTAAGAAATGATTGCTTGGGGCTGGAGAGATGGCTCAGTGGTTAAGAGCATTGCCTGCTCTTCCAAAGGTCCTGAGTTCAATTTCCAGCAACCACATGGTGGCTCACAACCATCTGTAAAGAGGTCTGGTGCCCTCTTCCAGCCTGCAGGCATACACACAGACAGAATATTGTATACACAATAAATAAATAAAATAAATATTTAGAAAAGAAAGAAATAATTGCTTACTTAATTTCTTTTAGATCACTCATATGAATGGGTTCCCATTTATATTTTTTGACTACCTTAGGGTACTTGGTGACAGATGGTCAGTTAGAACTCTGGGTAAGCCATCCAGGAGTTTGGTACATACTAATCGGGCTAAATTTTGTCTTTGTAACTTTTGTCCCTGCTCAAATTTTTGATAATTTTTTTTAATCTTTAAATTTTTTTTTACTCCTGCCTTTTGTAAAGTCTGGATCTCCTGTCCAGTATTTTTTTCTAATGCCCTCCTTGAAGATTTCAAAGTATGAAGTCTGTCCTTGTACAGAATTTTTTTACAGTTTTTTATTGATTTTTATTGAGCTCAATATTTTTCTTTGCTCCCCTTCCTGTTTCTCCTCTCCCACTTTCCACCCTCCCCTGAAGTCCCCATGCTTCCAATTTACTCAGGAGATCTTGTCTTTTCTACTTCCTGTGTAGATTAGATCTATGTAAGTTTCTCTTACTGTCCTCATTGTTTGTTGTCTAAGTTCTCTGGAGGATAAAAAAAAAAGATGGAATCTTTTTTAGATTCCTCTGTTGAGAGTTCTCTGTTTAGGTCTGTAATCCATTTTTTAAATTGGATTATGTGTTCTTTTGATGACCAATTTCTTGAGTTCTTTGTCTACTTTAGAGATCAGACCTCTGTCTGATGTGGAGTTAAGTGAAGATTTTTTCCCATTCTGTAGGTTGTCGTTTTTTCTTGTTGACCATATCCTTTGCTTTACAGAAGCTCTTCAGGTTCAGGAGGTTCCATTTATTGTTTCTCTCAGTATCTATGCTGCTGGGGCTATATTTAGGAAGTGGTCTTCTGTGCCAATGTATTCAAGTGTACTTCCCACTTTCTCTTCTATACGGCTCAGTGTGGCTGGCTTTATCTTGAGGTCTTTGATCCATCTGGACTTGAGCTTTGTGCATGATAATAGATATAGATTTGTTTTCATTCTTCTACATGTTGTTATCTAGTTATACCAGTACCATTTGTTAAATATGCTATATTTTCTTCCATTGTATAACTTTAGCTTCTTTGTCAAAAATCAGGTGTTCAAAGGAGTGTGCATTAATATCTGGGTCTTCTATTGGGTTCTGTTGGTCCTTCTGTCTGTTCTTATGCCAATTCCAGGCTGTTTTCAGTACTGTGCTTTATAGTAGAGTTTGAAGTCAGGGACTGTGATGCTTCCAGAAGTTATTTTATTTTACAGGATTATTTTGCCTATCCCGGGTTTTTTGCTTTTCCATATGAACTTGAGTACTGTTCTTTCGAGGTCTGTAAAGAGTTTTGCTGGGATTTTGCTGGGCATTGCATTGAATCTGTAGATTGCTTTTGGTAAGATTCTACTTACCCAAGAGCATGGGAGATCTTTCCACTTTCTGGTGTCTTCTTCAATTTCTTTCTTCAAAAATTTAAAGTTCCTGTCATCCAAGTCTTCCACTTTTTTGTTTAGAGTTACTCCAAGATATTTTATGCTATTTGTGGCTATTGTGAAGGCTGTTGTTTCTCTAATTTCTTCTCTAGCCCTTTTATCATCTGTGTCCAAGAGGTCTACTGATTATTTTGAGTTAATCCTGTATCTTGCTACATTACTGAAAGTCGTAGAAGTTCTTTGGTAGAATTTTTGGGATTGCTTATGTAAACTATCATATCATAAGCAAACAGTGAGAGTTTGAATTCTTTTTCTATTCTGATTTCTATCCCCTTGATCTCCTTTTGATGTCTTATTGCTCTAGCTAGGACCTCAAGAATTATATTGAATAGATATGGAGAGAGTGGACAGCCTTGTCTTGTTCCTGATTTCAGTGGAATTGCTGGGAGTTTCTCTCCAATTAGTTTGATATTGGCTGTTGTCATGCTGTCTATTGCCTATATTATGTTTAGGTATGTTCCTTGTATCCCTGTTCTCTCCAAGACCTTTATCACGAAGGGATGTTGTATTTTGTCAAAAGCTTTTTCGGCATCTAATGAGATGATCATGTGGTTTTTCTTTTTCAGTTTTTTTATATGGTGGGTTAGATTGACAGATCTCTGTATGTTGAACCATTCCTGCATCTCTGGGATGAAGCCAACTTGATCATGGTGGATAATGGTTCTGATGTGTTCTTGGATTCGATTTGCCAGTATTTTATTGAGTATTTTTACATCAATGTTCATGAGTGAGATTAGCCTGTAATTCTCCTTCTTAGTAATGTCTTTCTATGGTTTGGGTATCAGGGTAATTGTAGCCTCATAAAAAGAGTTTGGCGATGTTCCTTCTGTTTCTATTGTGTGGAATAATTTGAGGAGTATTGGAATTAGCTCTTCTTTGAAAGTCTTGTAGAATTCTGAGCTGAAACTATTTGGTCCTGGGCCTTTTTTGGTTGGGAGACTTTTAATAGCTGTTTCTATTTCTTCAGCAGTTATAGGTCTGTTTAATTTGCTTATCTCTTCTTGATTTAATTCTCATAAGTGATATTTATCCAGAAAATTGTCCATTTCCTTTAAGTTTTCCAATTTTATGGAGTACAGGTTTTCAAAATATGACCTGATGATTTTCTGTGTTTCCTCCATGTCTGTTGTTATGTCCTCCTTTTCATTTCTGATTTTGTTAATTTGGATATTCTTTTGCTGCCTTTGGTTAGTTTGGATAGAGGTTTTCTGTTTTGTTGATTTTCTTGAAGAACCAACTCTTTGTCTCACCGATTTTTTGTATTGTTTTCTTTGTTTCTATTTTGTTGATTTCAGCTCTCAATTTGATTATTTCCTGTCTAGTTATGTTAGCTGAGTTTACCTCTTTCAGTTCTAAAATTTTCAAATGTTCTGTTAATTCACTAGTGTGCTTTTTCCAGCTTCGTGTAAGTGTTTAGTGCTATGAACACTTAACACTGCTTTCATTGTGTCCCATAAATTTGGGTATGTTGTGTGGTCATTTTCATTGAATTTTAGGAAGTTTTAAATTTCTCCCTTGTTCCATCAATGATTCAGGTGAGCATTGTTTAATTTCCATGTGTTTGTGGGTTTTCTGGAATTAGTATTGCTCTTGACTTCTAGTTTTAAAACATGGTGATCTGATAAGGTACTTTGGGTTATTCCAATTTTCTTTTATTTGTTGAGGTTTGTTTTGTTACCAAGTATGTGGTCAATTTTTTGAGAAGGTTCCATGAGATGCTGAGAAGAAGGTGTATTCTTTTCTGTTTCGATAGAGTATTCTATATATGTCTTTTAAGTCCATTTGAATCACAACATCTGTTAGTTCTCTTATTTCTCTGTTCATTTTTTGTCTGACTGACCTGTTTTGTGGTGAGAGTGGAGTGTTACAGTCTCCCACTATTAGTGTGTGGGATTTTAATATATTATTTAAACTTTAGAAGTTTTTCTTTTACATATGAGGGTGTCCTTGTATTTGTGGCATAGATGTTCAGTATTGAGATTTCTTCTTATTAGTCTCCTGTGACTAATATGAAAAATGACCTTCTTTATCTTTTTTGACTGATTTTAGCTTGAAGTCTATTTTGTTAGATATTAATGACCAGTGATTGCTGTCTCCTGTTAGTTTACTTTTCATTCTTGGTAATGTTAATTTGTGTGTTTTTCTCTTTGGGATTTGCTGCTATGAGACCATCAATTGTCTATGTTTTTGTTGGTGTGGCCAACTTCCTTGGGTGGGACTTTTCCTTCTAGTATTTTGTGTAGGGCTGGGTTAGTAGCTAGGTATTAGTGAAATCTAGTTTTGTCATGAAATATCTTGTTTTGCCTTACTATAGTGATTTTAAGTTTTGCTGGATATAGTAGTCTGGGCTGGCATCCATGGTCTCTTAATGACAGCATAACACTTGACCATAACCTTATGGCTTTCATTGTCTCCAGTGAGAAGTCAGGTGTAATTCTGATAGGTCTACCTTTATATGTTACTTGGCCTTTTTCCTTTGCAGCTCTTAATATTCTTTCTTTACTTTAGATGTTTAGTGTTTTGATTATTTGGCCAGAGGACTTTTTTTTAAAATTGAGTCTATTTGGTGTACTGTAAACTTTTTGTTTCTTCATAGGCATATCTTTTTTTTAGGTTGGGACCATTTTGTTCTATGATTTTGTTAAATATATATATTTTATGTGCCTTTGAGTTGAACTTCTTCTTCTATACCTATTCTTAGAATTTCTTTTCATTGTGTCCAATATTTCCTGGTTATTTTGGGTTAAGCTTTTGTTAGATTTAATGTTTTCTTTGACTGATAACTCTATTTCCTGTACTGTATCTTCAGCACTTGAGATTCTTTCTTCCATCTCTTGTATTCTGCTGTTCATGCTTGCTTTTGTGGTTCCTGATCGTTTCTCATGATTTCTGTTTCTATAATTCCCACAGCTTGTATTTTCTTTATTGTCTCTATTTCATTTTTTAAGTCTTGAATAGTTTCTTTCATATGTTTGATTTCCTTTTCTTGTTTTTCCCTGAGGGATTTGCTGATGTCTTCCAAATTTTGTTTGTCCTTTCCTCCATTTCTTTGAGGGAACTTCTCATTTCCTCTTTAAGAGTTTTAAACATTCTTTTGAAATTATTTTTAGGTCATTTTCTTCTGCTTTATCTTTATTTGGTTGTTCAAGTCTTGTTGTTGTAGGGTCTTTAGGTTTACTGGTATTGTGTTGCTATTTCTGCTGTAGCATGTGACCTTACCTTTTCTACTCATCTTTTCCTCTAATAGATGTGGTTGGGGCTGTCTGAGATTCTGTTGATTAATCTTTTAGGTGCTAAAGAATCCAAAGCTCAGATGGTTGTTCCTTGTGGTACAGTCAGTGCCACAGTTCTAGTTTACCCATTGGTTACTCTGTGTTCCTGGAGATAGCTCAGTGCTCCTGTGTTTTTCTCTGCTCCCTTGGAGTTTGTTGTCTCAGGCCTACTAGGTTGCTGGCTTTTACCTGTTTCTGTAAATCCTGGTCTGGATCCCCTCCTGTAGATGTCCCTTGCCTGGAGTTGGTCCTGCAAAGGTTTCTGGTCTACTGACTCAGCGTTCCCAGGCTTGGGTGCACCCAGAACAGCAGAGGACCTAGCTCAAGCTTACTCCCTCAGAGGTCCCAGACTCATGGTTGGACCCGCAGAGGTTCCAGGTCTCTGCCTATTGCCTTTGATGTTCCAGAACAATGCCCAGGCCCACAGAGGTCCTGGCTAAGGCCTACTCCCTCTGACGTCCCAGACTCATGCCTGGCCCCAAGAGATCTCTGGTTCCTGCCTACTCCCTTGGAGGTCCCAGATGCACGCCTAGACTGGCAGAGGTCCTGGCTCAGGCCTAGTTCCTGGGAGGTCCTAGGAACTCATGCTGAGACCCACAGGGATCCTGGCTTAGGTCTACTCCCTTGAAGGTCCCAGGTTCACGTTGGGACTCTCAGCAGTCTCTGGCTCTGGCTCGCTTGCTCAGCGGTTACTCCCCAGTACCTGTTTCAGTGGAGATCGCTTACTCTGGATCTTGGACATAATTTTTATGGCATACATATTACCTTCATGGACAGACACTCTATCCATCAATCTATCCTAACTGTTTAACAGATTTTGCTTAATACATTCAACAGCTTGAATTCTCTCAGACAGTGTCTCTTCACCCTCCATCATTGACTGGGTTTGGGCCATCAAATTGGTTGTATCCTTCTCCAGAGTGCCGATTTTTCCTTTCAGCTGGTCATTATCAGTCTTAAAGTGCCTCATTCATGGCTCATTAGTTATCAAACCATTTTTAAAGGTGAAAATATGAAATACAAAGCTAATCCCTGGAATGAAATATAGGGATGTAGGATGGAAATCACATAAGCCTTGCATAATACCATACATGGTATAAGTTAAAAAGCTGTTGTCTTGTATTGATAAATTACTTGTTATGTTGACATTATAAATCTCACCTGTCATAAGGTATATCGAATTGAAGTATGTGCAATAACTGTTACCGGCCAGCAGGTGTCGCAGTTGTATTTGCCTGGTAGGAAGATCCTAGCCAAGGACTTTTCAAATTGGTTTTAACCCATTAGTTACTGAAAGATATGCTTAATTTAGGATCAGTTATTAAAGTGATCAAAGTGATTTTGAGAGTTGGTGACGAGGATAAAGAGAAAATCCAGAGCCTTCCATCAGTACAAATCACAAACCCTGTACTCCACAAAGATCCCTCTGTGGCCGCAGCATGGGTACTGGAGGGACAGGAAGGCAGCAATGCCAACAGAGACATCCAGGGAACCCCACACCCCACCTGTGCCTTTGCAACGTGCCCGGGAAGCCAGACCCAGAGCAGCTCTGGGATGCCACTGAGGCCAGAGATTGCTATAGAGCCATGCACAAGGAGGATCAGTGCCCAAATACCTACGTGTGATCCAGTGGTGGCTGGGTGGAGTTGCGTGGGTCCTAAAAAGTGGATGTAATGGTCCCCAAGCCAATTGTTGAAGGACATGGGTCAAAGAATCCCAGGCTAACTCCAAGATATACCAATTATATTTTTCTTTATTATAAGGGGCAAACTCACAAAACAGGAACGAGAAGTCCAGCATCAGCTGTGTAACATGGGAACCACAGAGAGAACCCTGGGCAGGCCAGTGGTTTTCTCCAGGTACCCAAAAGGTCACTCCCTATCCTGGTCCACCCTCTTAAAGATCATTGGCTAACAGAGATTCCCCATCAAAACAACATTATTCTTACCCTTGGCATGCAATCTATTCTTATAGGTAACTGGTTTTTTGTTTAAACCTTTTTGTGGTTGGTGTATCTATTTTTGCCTAATTTAATGGACTGATTTTGTATTTTCTATGTTTTTGGTAGTCTTTATATTTTATTTTTAATCTTTGAGTTTAAAAAATGTGCATGATTTTAGGAACACTATGTGAAATTGATGCTCTAGATCATTTAGACACAGAGAACAGAGAGAAAATTCTTTGTACTCTTACTTTGGCCACTAAAATTTGAGCATTGTTATAGACCTAACTCAGGGCCTCCAGTCTGCTACTGAGCTACATCTCTAGTCCTTGTTATTTAAGTTGGGTCTTAAATATATAGCCTGGGATGGCCTTGAACACTCATTTCTTCTGTCTGTACCTTCCTAGTTCTGGACCACCACACTAATCAGGAATCTGTCTAATCTAGACCTTTCTTGATGTTTTTCCCTTCTTTCCCCCACCCCCAAGATAGAGCTCCAGGCTAGCCAAAGCTATATATAGGTAAACCCAGTTTTGGGGTGGGGGAGAAAGAGGGAGAGGGAGAGAGATGAGGGTAAAGAAAGTGTCATATAAGTTAATATACAGAAAAGAGTTCTGTAACACAGTTGTTTCTAATTTAGTCTATTTTTCATTTTGCTGGACTTTTGTACCTTTATTATTATTACAAAAATAATATAGCATCTATTCTAAGATTAATACAGTCGGGTTCAAGGGCATATGCCTGTTATCCCAGTTTCGGAGATAGGTGAGAGATAGAAGGATTGCAATTTTAAGGGCAGCTTAGGCAACATAGAAAAGACCCTAGGGTTGTAGGAGGAGATGGATATAGATGCACATAGATAGTAATCAGAGAACAAAACTGCCCTCATTGTCAATGTGGCAATTTCTCAGAAAATTAGGAAACATCCTTCCTCAAGACCCAGTAATACCACTTTTGGGTATCTATTCAAAGGATGCTCAATCATGCCACAAGGACATGTGCTCAACTATGTTCATAGCAGCATTGTTTGTCATAACCAGAACCTGGAAACAACTGAAATGCCCCTTGACCAAAGAATGGATAAGGAAAATGTGGTACATTGACACAATGGAGTACTATAAAACAGAGAAAAATAATGATATCTTGAATTTTGCAGGCAAATGAATGGAGCTAGAAAACATCATTTTGAGTGAGGTAACCCAGATACAGAAAGACAGTTATCACATATACACACTCATAGGTGGTTTGTAAACATAAAGTAAAGAAAACCAGCTCACAAATCAATCTCAGAGAACCTAGACAACAATGAGGACCCTAAGAGTGACATACATAGATCTAATCTACATGGGAAGTAGAAAAAGACAAGATCTCCTGAGTAAATTGGGAGCATGGGGACCTTGGGAGAGGGTTGAAGGGGAGTGGAGAGGTATGAAGGGGAGCAGGGAAAAATGTAGAACTCAATGAAAATAATAATAAAAAAACATAATCTCAGTCTTTTCTTGGATTTTATTAACCAAATAGTTTTTGATATTTAATATTCCAACAAATTTAATCATTGAAAATGTGCTTTGATATGTTGTCTTCCCCTTTAGGAAGTATTTAAAGAAAGAATTGGCTATATGCACGTTTGAGGTATTAAAATCTTTGGGTCCCATCACTAGAACTGCTTAAAGAACTTAAGAATATAGTAAGTTTTTAACCATTGTGATGTGAAGTTCCTTTGTTTCAACTTTAAGAATAGTAACTAACCTTTTACTTCTGTGTCACTTTTCAGGCTGTAGAAGGTGATCATACTTCAGTTAGTATTTTGGGCATTAGTAATGTCCATCCTCTCTTGGTTCTTATCCAATGAATTCCAGAGCTAGAATCACATGACCTACAAATATTCATCTCTGATTGGCTGAAAAAAATTGTTGTATTAATAAACAGAGCCAAACTATGTGTGTGAATGCAAACATGGGAATAAGAATCATTGAAACCCTTGAATCCCATTCTTCCCTACATCGAACTTGTGCTGAATCCATCAACTACTACGATTGCTGAGAGTAGATGAATCTGAGTTTATTCACCCATATGCCATTCCTGTGACTCATGCAATTCTGACAATGGCACGGAAACTCAATCTTGAGAGTGCACTGCAGTATTTTAATTTGGAATTTCTGTGCCTGCCATTGAGAAATGGCCTGGGTCTGCATTTTCCTTCTCTGCTTGGTTTTGCTTAGATCAGGATCAATTACCCCTTGACACTGCTAACAAAGGAGGAAAAAGAAAACAATTATATAGGTAATGGTACAAATTGTGGAATATAAATGAAGATTGTCACATTCTTAAGTAGGATAAAGTATCTATAACAGTTTATATGAAATTTTTATTTTGTGCCTGTATATAGTTTAGAAGTGCTTTATTACTTTTAAAATAGTTCTGTATCTTATATATTTTCCTGGCTAAATGCTGAGTAACTTTAGGAAACAAAAATGAAAGTAGTATAAAAGTGGAGAAGAAATAGTAAACCGTTCCACTGCAGGAGTTGTGTTCTCATGTAAAACATTCAGGCCTCAGGTAGCTAATAATTTTTAATATGCCTTATTATTAAAACTTTTATGTGTGCTTTCTGGATATTTGGAAGACTTTAAAAGATTTGAAATTTGTGGTTTTGTTCTAGCTCAGAGGTTCTCAACCTGTGAGTCCTTTGGGGGCCATCGAAGGACCCTTTCACAAGGGTTACCTAAAACCATTAGAAAACGCAGATAATTATATTTGCTTTGTAACAGTAGCAAAATTACAGTTATGAAGTATCACTGAAATAATTTTATAGCTAGGGGTCACTACAACAGGAACTGTATATTAAAGGCACACAGCATCAGGAAGGTAGAAAACCACTGTTCTAGCTTGATAATGAAATCCCACTTCCAGTGTTACCTTTTATAATTTTTTTTAACTTTTATGCCAAAATGGATTTAAAAAATGACTGAAACCAAGTCTGTTGTATAGCAATAAAATTAAGATTGCAGCATTGTTGATAAAGATATTTGTAATCACATTATATGTTCACGATGGTGAACTTCAATGATGAAGAGACTTGTCTACTTTATTTCAGAGGTTCTGATAACATATATTTTTGTTAGTTTTTTTTTTTACAGGAAATGGAATGGGTTTTGAAGCTTTTATCACTCACTTAGGTATGTTGGTTGTGGCAGTGTGCACAAAAAGAGAATAAGCAACAGTTATGTTCCTGACCACAGTTTCTGTGATTCTCTCTGGGTAAGACTTCAGGATGCCACCTCAAACTCTTCATTCTATCTTTCGTTTAAGATGTATAACAGTTCTCACCTTTAATCTCAGCACTCAGGAGGCAGAGGTAGGTGACTCTGTGAGTTTCAAGGACAGCCTGGTCTATAAAAGCTATTTTCAAGGCAGATTCCAAAGCTACAAAGAAACCCTGTCTCAAAAAAGAAGTATAACAGTTTGATGCATTTATAGGAGACGGTTTTGTCTGCCAATATTCATTTCTAATGAATTAATGTTAAATCAATGTATTTTTGTTGCTTACTTCAAAAACATAAAATGGTTCTCCTTGAAGAAAATAATTTTAAGAATATTTAGAACCTTAGAAAATGCAGAAGAAACAATTTTTGTAAGTCTCTGATAAAGACTTAATTGTTTTACAGTACATGAAAATTGTTACTTGTTTTGAGATAATTGAGTCAGCATTTTAGCTTTCCTTAATATTTTCTTCACACAAATTATGAAGTAATAATCTGTAAGCATATGTCATTGCAAAGACATGATGTAATTTTAGTCATTTTAATGTGTGCTTTACTTCATTAGCACAACATAACCATTGTTCACATGCCTGGGCAAAGGCCCTTTTGTCAGAGCACCATCTATATCTATGACAATGGACAACAAAAGGTTTCTGCTCCTCTCAGATTCCCTGCCATGAATGAGGTCAGTATATGTAGCTTCTTTGTTTTTTAGGACCCTAATTGATTGCAAAATCCTAAGAATATTTAGAAAATACATTGTAAATATTTTCCTAAAATGCTATGATATACTTTTCTATCTCTGTGAAATATGAACTAGTGATGAAGTAGCTTCAAGCTTTATTCTCCACACAGGTTAGAAAAGCTTTTTGAGATTGGCTAATTTAAGAAAGTCATCTAGATGAAGTAGAATATTTGTCAGAATGATTTTCCTAGTAAGTTTCTTATTTCTCATCATGACTATTGAAGGTAGCTTTTAATTAACATTATACTGTTACATAATACTCAATAAATTTTGTAGGGGAAAAGTAATTATCTCTATTTTAGATAATAGTAAAGCTCTTTTAACTTTTAAAAATAATGCCCATTGCCGCACAGTAGTAAATCCAACACTCAGGAGGCAGAGGCAGGTGGATCTTTGTGAGTTCAAGGCCAGCCTGGTCTACAAGAGCTAGTTCCAGGACATGCTCCAAAACAAAAGCAAAAAAAAAAATTCAACTTGAAAAAACAAAACCAAAAACCAGACAAACAAAAATACCCATCAAAAAGACTTACTGATTCATAAAAGTAATGTCTGGTTTATCTCAGTTAAAAATAAATTTGATGTTGATGCCTTAGGTATATACTTCTCTATTTATGTTGTGATCCTGTTGAAAAATTGACTTTCACTTCTATTTTCAAAGTATTTGCTTACTTTTATATAAATGATTTCCTCTTATTTTTACTTAATTTTTAAATTTAGTTATTTATCTTTCCATCGGTTGGTATCAAACCCAAGCTTCATACATGCTAGACAAGTACTCTACCATGGAGCTACATGTTCAGCTCCATAGTATCTCAGTTCATCGTTTAGTTTTGTGTTTTTTAGGATAGGGTCTTATTATCAGCTCATGATCCCTTTGCTTTGGCCTTCACCAATGCCAGGACTTAAGTATGTGCTACCAGCTTTACACTGTTTAAATGTGAAGAGAGAGATATATTTCAAATTGTATGATTTTAAATAATTTTTGTCATTTGTTGTTTAATTTTTAGAAATTTACTTCCTGTTGCAAATTGGTTCAGCTGAGCAAAGAACCACTACTCCTCCGCCATCATTAATAAGAAAATGTATGACTTTGTCTCATGTAAAATGTTAGCTGCTGGGTGCTGTGAGCTGACACATGGAGTTACAGCCAATGGCTGTGTCTCAATCATCTGAGCTGATTAACTGTGTCAAGCAGGATTGAACATATCTGCATGGGAGAGTTCACTAATGGAAACTAAATGCTTAGTAGTTCAAGCTCTCCTCCCTAAACTGTACACCCACCGGTGTCTGTCTTCATTCACACGGAAGGAATTAATATATGATGGAAAATCACACACTGTGACCCATCAGATCCTTCTTTGTAATGGACACCCCTGCCACCCATGACCTTAAACTTCAGTCTGTGATCTAGCTATTGTCCAGTATGTCCCCTGCAGTGCACACTGTACACTGTTCCTACTCTTCTGGTCTGAAGCTCATGACCTTAAACTTCAGTCTGTGATCTAGGTATTGTCCAGTGTGTCCCCTGCAGTGCACACAGTACACTGTTCCTACTCTTCTGGTCTGAAGCTCATGACCTTCGACTTCAGTCTGTGATCTAGGTATTGTCCAGTGTGTCCCCTGCAGTGCACACAGTACACTGTTCCTACTCTTCTGGTCTGAAGGGAGGAGCCATGCTCTATATGACTCAAACTGATAATTTTAGAACTCACAATAAAATCCAGAGAAGCTGGAGGACACTCATTTACTCATCTATTATCCTTCTCACTGAGCAGTTAAGGCCCAGTCTTGAAGCAATTGCAGAACTTGCTTTCTGGGCAGCAGGAGCAGGATTAGGTGTTCAAAGCAATTCTCAAATATGTAGTGTGAGATAAGCCTAAGCTACAGGAGACAGAAATAAATAATCAACAGAATTTGAGAAAAAATGGAAAGAAATTCTTAATGACCTGGAAATAATAGGGAATAGAAACAAATAGATTAGAGCAGAAATTAGAGCATTTAAAGTAAATAAAATTTAAAAAGTGAAAATAGCAATTATCTTTTAAAAAACATAAATATAATTTTTTAAAAACACAGTTATACTGACTTTGGACAAGAGAAAAACACTCCCTGGTAAAGAGACTGACATTAAAAAGGCATTACTTCACCATGCCCCATGTGCAGTGTCAGCTGCTGAGACCTGTGACCTGAAACACACAGCTGCAGCTAATGGATAGAATCATGACAGGCAGGATTGGACATATAAGCATAGGAGAGTTCCCTTGTTAGAAAGTCAATATTTATTGACTCAAGCTAACCTTCCCGAATTACACAGCCCAAATCTAGCCTGCCTTCATTCTCATGACAGATTAACATATGCTGGGAAATTACAAAATCACTGATCCTGTCACAATCAGGTCCTATTTCACAATGGTGACTCCAGCAGATGTTTGCCTACCTACAGTGTATGCAATAAACTATTCCTCCTATTCTGGTCTGAAAGTGGAAGCCATGCTCCGCATACAAATCCTTTTCCTGTTACTGTAATGGACAGTTGACTACATGTCTTAAATTTTCAATTTTAGAGCTCAGTGGTCATTGTGTTTTCATCCAAGAATTTAGTTTAATTACAAGGACAACAAGGTCATTGCTCTGGGGAGCAATGGTGTGGGATCAAGGCTACCTAATCCAACAAAGAAATGTTTTTCTCAGAAACATTTTTCTACAATGCTTGAGGTACTGCTATTCTAGAATTAATATGTCTTCCCAGTGATAAATCATTCACACACTTAAAGTTTAATAGACATAAATTCCGTTAGTAACAGTATGCATTCATGGTGGTTAATGCTAAAAGAGGAGACCACCTGGTCCAGATTTTGCATTCCACATATGCTGTCATCCTTAAGTCTTTTTTTTAGGTTCAGGCCTGAGGTTATACATTGAACAGTGTAAATAGGGACAGGAGAATGCAAGTCTAGCCACTTAGGCAGATGGAGATTTACCGAACAAAACTATCTTTGAGATTATGCATTATGATAAAAATAAAATATATCACAATGTATGACTTAAAAGAGAAATAGATCTTAATATATGATCTAAATGATATATTTAAGATGTACTGATGCTACAATCCTCACATATACAAAGGACATAGAATACAAATTAAAACAATGTTATGGGAAAGTCACCTATCCACACTGTGATTGTTCTTAAGTCAACAGCTGTTCTGAGCCATTCTAACCTCAAAATAATCCTTCTTTTGCCTCCAAGCTAGCTGTCTCAGAGAAAGGCCACAGATGCTTTTTTGATGAACAGCCCTGATTGGTGTTTATTTCAAGTCTGTGACATTACTGTACAGAATCTCGTTTTTTAAGTTTTATTTTATGTATATGGGTGTTTACCCACAGGTGTCCCTGTGCAGTACCCGCAGAAGCCAGATAAGTGAATCAGATCCCTTGGAACTGGAGTTGCAGGAGATGGTTAGCAACCATGATTTTTGGCAATGTAACCTGTGCCAACTGCAACAACACCCAGTGTTCTTAATTGCTAAGCTATCTTGCAAGCTGCATTTTTATTTAAAATTTATTCCCAAAATTTTCTTTTCTAATTCCTTCCTTAAGTCTGTATGAATAAGGATGTGCAACTATATTAATAAAACCTGCTGGGTCCATTTCTGTTGGTTTTGTGTTATTGTTTCAGAACTGAACATGTTGTTTCAGATACATAAATAGGGATCTCATCCCCGCCTGAGGCTAATTCACCCAATTGTAGGAGAATTGCAATCTTTATTGAGCAACATAATTCTGACCCTTAAGTGACTTAGGCTGACTTGGACAGAAAACATTATCAAGAATAAAAAACTTAGATTGGCAAATACCTCATCTAACATTTGCTGGTGCCACAGCCCTGAAGTTGTAGGGCTGCAGGAAAGACTATGGACACTGTCCTGAGCAAACCACAGGCTCCCTGGGTTCAATGGGCCTTCCACCATACCCTACTGACCATTCTCATTTTAGATGACTTTGAAATCCTGAAATTCCTGCCTCCACTTTCTAAGTACCATGGTTATACATCTGTAACCATGCTTGACTTAGTTGGCTTTAACTCCATTTAATCATTCGTTAGAAAGTTGGGGTGAGTAAGATGAGCAGTTACACTTAATTATATTAAAACTCCACCAATCTCCATGAGCCTGGGTTTCAACCATCTGTAGAATAAAGACAGTACTGTGCTCTAGTCTCTTGATGAATTATAATACAAAGATAAAGAAAAACAATTTTGCTCATAGTTGGAAGACAGTGGACCTTAAGACAGGAAGGCTGCATTTGATGGGAGTCAACTGTTACTTAGATCAACCAGTCACACCTTATTGCTATTAATGGCATGTTCATGGAACTGAATAGAAGGCTCAGCACTTAAAACACTGGCTGCTCACCCACAGGGCCTGACTTTTGATTTCCAGCACCCAAAAGACAGCTTACAATTGTCAGTAACTCTAGTCACAGGGGATCAGACAACATCTTCTAGTCACTACTGGTTCCTGGCATGCCATTGGTATACTCACTGGCAAAACTTATACACTTAAATTAAATTTTATTCTTTTCTAAGGTAATAGACACATGAAGAAAACCCTTTTAACAATATGTAATCATATATATAGATGTCTTTCCACCATTTGCATATCTGGTTCCCTAGGAGGCCAGATGAATGCACCAGATCTCTAAGACTGGGAAATACAAGTCATTCTGAAGAATCAGATATAGGTGCCAGGAATTAAACTTCAGTATCCAAGAGGAGCAGCACTACTGAGCCAACTCTCCAGGTCATAATAATGCTAAAGATGAAGATGAGCTACTATTCCTTCTGTCTCCTATCACTTGAAGGTGAGGAAAGTCCCCTCTTGATGGTTGTCAAAGAATTTAATGGATTTCTTTACCTCTCCATATTGTTTCTGAGTTTTATTGTTAACACAGTTCTCTTGATGTAAGACTATAAAAGCTTCTGTTAAAACCATTCAGAGTCCAGCCAGATTATATTAGGAAAAGTTCCAAAATTTGAGATAAGATTTTATTTTTGGAATTTTTGACCCAGGGTATGTCCACAGAGCCATAGCTGCAATGGAATTCACTATGGGCGCCAAGATGGCCACAGACTCAGAGACTGGCCAAACACAATCCTTCAAGTGCTAGGATTATAGCCATACACCTCTAAATCCAGTTGAGGTATATGTTTTTAAATGACCTATCATTGAATCAGAGAATGAAAAATAAAGTATGATTTAAAAGGGACCATCATTGTTCAGATGAAGAGTAAATTTCTTGAAATTCTGTAATTGAAATGTGCAATCATTTAATATGTGCTCAATAATTGGGTCATTGTCTTTACTTTATTAACTTTATCCATGTAAAAATGTTTGAACAGTGTTTGTGTGTATACACCTGGGCAACTCACAGGTGTCTATTATTTTCTTCCCCTATGTGAGTTTTAGTGATGAAACCTAGGGATTTCTTTGACTGCAATTGGTCTCAATTGCACTTATTCAGGATTAAAAATTATTTATGTGTGTAGGAGTGTGCATATGCCACTTCCCAAGTTTAGAAATAAAAGAAAAAACTTGTAGGAGCAATATGGATCACCCAGAGATAGAACACAGGTCATCAGGCTTATCAGCAACCAATTTTAATGAATGAGACAATTAATTGGAATTCAATTGTGGTTTTTGAGAAAGTGTTATAAACAAATGTTTAGTCCCCAGAATAAGCAAGTTAAAAAAATGTTTGTGCCATGGACCGGCTTAGGGGAGCCACTCAGACCATGGGAGAAGCAGGGTCCTGGTAACAGGAAGGCACAAGTTCGGTGAATGACAGACAGACACAACACACAAGAGAGTGGTTGGAATCTGCTGCGATTTTACTGAATTCATGTTTTCATTATATAGTATTCAAACAAAGAACAAATCAGAAGGTCATGTGTCATTGGTTGACACAGTATGAAAGCTTCTTTTAGTCACATCAGCAATATCTAAGAAAAGTACATTATCAGGAACAGGTGTTAGACATAAAGCATCCTTAGAAGAGGAAATCTTGTCCTTGGGACTGTAAACCTCAGACAAGTGGTTTCATGTTAAGAATAGAAAGTTTCTGTCTCATTATCGCTATCATGGCCCTTCCTCTTCCTAATCCTTTATTTCATCTAGTGACCAAATATACCTAATCAGTTCTCTGCACCTGTTGAACTATACTTTTTAATACCTTCTTATGCAGCAGACATCATGGGGGTTGGGATCTAGCAAGCCTATCCATAAAGTTCAAAGTATTATATAACAGTTTTTGTCCATCAACATTAACCCATCTATTCCCTTGCTCATCATACACCCTGTGTATAACAAAGGTTCTGCTGTAGTCTTATACATTCCCATACTGTGCTTCCTTATCCCAGAGCTGTTTCTGAAGAGAATGATCCTTGTCTTGAATATATATAAAAACTATCATTATTATGAAAGAATTTGTGCAAAGTTCATATCCCGCATAGCCATCTAATCGAGAAACCCGTCTATGCCTCAGCGGTGGCTAATACCAGGCTGTCTTCCATTGACCTCCAGGAAGGCTAGTCCCATAGGATACGTAGCTCCCATCCGGTATAATGACATATGTCATGTCACAGAGATGACACTGGAGTTGGTGTGGCAGTTTGATCATACAAATATTTTCCTATGCAAAGAGGATTTTGCATTCAAATTATACAGTGTTCATCTGTCTTGTTTACAATCTGAAAAGAGGACAATAGTTTACTATTATAGTATTCCTCATAATCTTATTTGAGGACCAGGGAAATGGCTCCATGGGAAAGGTCTGTGGTGTGCAAGGATGGAAAACTGACCTTGATTATCATATTAAGAGGACCAAAAGTAGAAACTGCAAAGTGGTCTTCTGGTCTCCAAATATCTGCATTGGTCCTAAAAACCCATAATCACATTGCACACACACCGTAAATCTTTGTTACAAAATAAATCTTAGTGCCCTTACATTACCTGACATCTTTGGATAATTTCCTTAGAAGGCAATTCTTCAAGATAAAATGGTTAACTAATTGGCAGCAGGGAAGCATGGAACATCAGTATTATGTATATATATTCTAATATATATTTACAACACACATATAAAACATCAAGCTATGGTATGAGATACACAGTTGAATGTTCATTATCCTACTTATTACATCTCTACCAAATAAATGAAAATACTGTTTTGAGTACACACACGAGATCATTAATGTTTCTTATATTCTCTTCTATTAAGCATTTTTAACATTAACATTGTTAAATTGTGTTGACCAAAGAGCAAATGTTGTGAGTACTTCATCTACCCTTAGACTTGTACTAAGGAGGTAGACTCATGAGGATCAAGAGTTCAAATATATCCCTGAATCATTACTAACATTTAGGCAAAACTGAATAACAAACAAGAAAATCTCAAGGGAATTTGTGGAAATATGAAAAACAAAACCAGGAGCAACAACCCACCACCATTTCATAGATACTCTTACTTAAAAAGTATGATCACACACTGCCTGATATTTAGATAAAAAAAAATGAATCAATTAGATGATGGGGTTACCATTCTACACATTATAGTAGAAAAATACAGATTAACAAAAGTCACGGAAGAAAAATAAGGACCATAAAATAAACTTTACTAAATGGATTTGTCACACATGGAGCACACTTTAGTATCTACCTCAAATGTTTCAAAGTAGAAACCACAAGGCAGTGATCTCTACCATCAGTCTTCAGTGAGCATGGTAAATAATTTACTTCCTTCAAGGCTATAATGAAAAATAAATGGATCATTATTTTTTTCTTGAAGCTGGAGACAACTGTAATGTCTAAAGCCTTTACAAAATCATTTTCAGAAAGCGTTTTCTTTTATGTGAGTTTATTCATATTTCTGTCTTTTAATTGATACACATAGGCTTTAAAATATTTAGAGCACTAGAAACATGGCTGGGCAGTTAAGAAATGTTTGCTACGTGGCCCAAGGTCTGATTTTTTGACAACCTCCTGTAATTTCTGCAATAAAATCCTAGGATCTAATATATCAGAAACCAGCATGCACATTCACATACCCACACAAAGCACACTGATATCACATAATCACAATTAAAACAACTCTTTAAACATATTTTCAGTCATGAAAGTTTTTCTCATGTAAGAATTCATTCCTATAATATAGGTGTTAAGGCACCTAATGGCTTACAGAGTTTTTCTTCACCATGAAGCAATCAGGCAGGCTTGAAGTCTGAGAAATCAATCCTTCTAAGTTGATGGAATCATTTGGGAAGACTTATGAAATGCTGTCCTGCTGGAGGAAATAAGTCACTGTGGGTAGGCTTTTCTAGTTTACACCCTCTGCTTCATGCTGTAAGTTAAGGATTTGAGTTCTTAACCTGTTTTAGCTGTCATGTTAGACAGTTGTAGCAATAACACTTTCTTTCTTTCTTTTTTGAGAAAGTGTTTCTCTGTAGCTTTGAAGTCTGTCCTAGAACTAGCTTTGTAGACCAGACTGGCCTCAAACTCACAGAGACCCACCTGCCTCTGCCTCCTGAGTGTGGGATCAAAGTATGCACCACCACTGTCCAGCTGTCATGTCACTTTCATGGTGATCCTGTATGTATCCCGCTGGAGCCAAAGGCCAACTTAATTTTTATAAGTTGACCTAGACATTATATCACAACAGAAAAGGAACAAATATAAATCAATAAAGTTTTACACTTGAATCAGTGATTCCATTCAATTGAGGAGAAATATAAAATCTAAAAGGGTTACATTACTGTTTAAATTCATAGTGCAAGTGTTACAGCTCGGGGGGGGGGGGGGGGAATTATCCTGACTGCCAGAAGTCAGACTATACCTACAGCTATGAAAGGAAGGTAGTCTGGATATTTATAGCTGTGTAGAGAAAGATACCCTGATCTGATGTGGGATTCCCCTCTGTGTGATGTGATTACCATTAATGAATAACGAAACTGCCTTGGCTTGTTGATAGGGCAGAACTTAGGTCGGCAGGGATAACTGAACTGAATGCTGGGAGAAAGAAGGGAAGAGTAAGTGAGATGCCATGGAGATGCTGAAGACAGATGCTGGGAATTTTACCCAGTAAGTCACAGCCACAAGACCATACATAGATTAATAGAAATGGGTTAAATTTATATGTAAGACTTAGCCAATAAGAAGCCAGAGCTAATGGGCCAAGCAGTTGTTTAATTTATACAGTGTTTGTGTGATTATTTCAGATCTAAGCTAGCCAGGTGCCTGGGAACCAAACAAGCAACCTCCCTACAACACTGACTGTCAGAAGTCAGGCTATACCTACAGTTGTGAAGAGAAGGTATCTTGGGATGTGGGATTCTCCTCTGTATGCTGTGAACATGATTTATTACCATTGGTAAAAAAAAAAAGTTGCTTTGGCCTACAGCAGGGCAGAATATAGTCAGGCTGGAAGAGAGAGAGAGAGAGAGAGAGAGAGAGAGAGAGAGAGAGACAGAGACAGAGACAGAGAGACAGAGAGAGAGAGAGAGAGAGAATAGGTGGAGTAAAAGAGATGTAGTTGTTCAAGCAGAAAGATGCCAGAACAGAACATTACTGATAAGCCACAGCCTGTGGTGAGATTAATAGAAATGGGTTAATTTAAGATGTAAGAATTAGTCAATAAGAATCTTGAGCTAACAGACCAAACAGTGTTGTAACTAATATATTTTCTGTGTGACTATTTGGGTCTAGATGGCGCCAGAAACTTCCTGAACAGTCTCAAATTACAATCCTGGATATGTACAGCTGATAGGAAAGCTACCCTGACTGTTATTAAGTCAGGCTATGCCTGAAACTGTGGAGAAAAGGTATTCTGAATAGTTATAGCTCTAAAGAGAAAGGTACCCTCACTGACCTGTCAGGACATACCTACAGCTGTGAAGGGAAAGTATACTGGATACATACACCTATAAGGAGAAAGGAATCCTGACTGTTGAGAAGTCTGGCTATCTCCTTCTGCTCCTGATTTGGACCTTGAGATTTCTGTCTGGTGCTCCCATGTGGGTCTCTGTCTCTGTCTCCTTTCATCGTCTGATGAAGGTTAATATTCATGAGGATGCCTATGTGTTTGTTTGTCTTTGGATTCACCTTCTTATTTAGCTTCTCTAGGAACATGAATTATAAGTTCAATGTCCTTTATTTATGGCTAAAAACCAAATATGAGTGAGTACATCCCATGTTCCTCTTGGAACTCAGGACCACGAGGGGTACACCCACACACTGAGAAAATGGGGATGTTCTATTGGGAACTCACCAAGGCCAGCTGGCCTAGGTCTGAAAAAGCATGGGATAAATCCGGACTAGCTGAACAAAGCGGACAATGAGGAATACTGAGAACTCAAGAACAATCGCAGTGGGTTTTTGATCCTACTGCCTGTACTGGCTTTGTGGGAGCCTAGGCAGTTTGGATGCTCACCTTACGAGACCTAGATAGAGGTGGGCAGTCCTTGGGCTTCCCACAGGTCAGGGAACCCTGATTGCTCTTCGAGCAGATGAGGGAGGGAGACTTGATCGGGGGAGGGGGAGGGAAATGGGAAGCAGTTGCGGGGAGGAGGCAGAAATCCTTAATAAATAAATAAATTAAAAAATAAATAAATAAATAAATAAAAACCCTGGTTCGATTCCCGGAAGTCTGGCTATAACTGAAGCTGTGGAGGGAAGGTAGCCTGATACCTAGGGCTCTGAAGAAAATGGTAGGCTGATTGTTAGAAGTCAGGCCATACCTACAGTTGTGAAAGGAAAGTGTACTGGATACCTACAGCTATGACAAGAAAAGGTATCCTTGTAGAGGCCCCAAACCATGAGCCTATTTCCACCTTGTCTGAAGGTCAGAGTTTCAGGGTGGCAAAGTTGTTAACAGGTGTGGTTACACACCCTGACCTAAGGTGTGGTTGTTTTGTGTTTTGTACTTTAAGAGGGCCCAGGCAGATAAATCCACTCCCCCTTGAGCAAAGGTGAGAGAATTCAAACATACTTTTGCTCCTTCTTTTGAATTAAGATGTTTGGCCTAAGGAATGACTGCCTTTAGGATCCTTGGTCTAGGGTCGGTTCACTGCCTGAATAACAGAATGTTTTTCTCAATAATCAAGGACTTGATGGATCAAAGTATTGAAGCAAGTAACTGTTCTAGTTGTCCTTGGCATTGTGTTAAAGCAGTCTTCTGTCTCCCCCCCCCCATTGTATTGGGGTATAAACATAATGGGAAATTAAATGCAGGCAGATTTACAGTATTCACTGGAACTCCCTGCCAGTACTATCCTATGCTTCTGCTTTATTATTTTCACTTGTGTCTTCATTCTCTTTGCTTATTTTTCTAATCCCCAGGTCCCTACCCTGGTAACTGGTATACTTGTCAAAGATGGTCCCTGACAAACACTGGCTATTGGGAAGTCCGGCTATATGTGAGGCTGTGTTCCAGTGGGAGATGTTCTCCATGCAGGATGTAGCAATACTGCTCCTCTCCAAAAGAGCCATCACAGCTGGGCCCTGCTTCATTCTGCTAAGAGAGCTTCAGAACAGAGATGTCCATGGCTGTTATACTCCACTTCCCTAAGGGAGTTTCCTAGCAGAGATGTTCGATGTTTCTCTGTTTCACCCCACTAGGGAGTTTCCTAACAGAGATGCCAATTTTTTTCTCAGCTTCAGCCCAAATTGTTACTTCTCTGCTTCACTGGAGTTAATGGGAAACTTGCAGAAATGTTGAAGTCGCTGGTGAAGAGTTGCTACTTCTGCTCTGCTCCTTTAAGGGAGTTTGCCAGCAGAGGTGACCAAAGCTTCTCTGTTCCAATCCACTACAAAGTTTCTTACCACTGCAGTGAAGGTTTTCACCCAAAACTCATTCAAGAAATTTAATTGGAAGGGAAGAATCCAGGAGAGGGGCTCTCTCTGCCAGGGCAGAAGCCAGCTGAACATGTACAGAACTTATATAGGACTTCTTAGTCACAGAGTATTCCCAGGGAGAAGGTTCTCATGGTGGGAATTGGTTAGATGTCAATCTCTGATCTTGAACAATGCAGAGATTGGCTGGATTTCATGTTCAGGGGTTGGTAGATCTTGAGCTTAGGGATTAGCTGGTTTTGTGCTCAGTTGGTCAAGGGTAGAGTGTGTTTCTTTGGCTTTTGTTTTAGAGTCAAAGTGTGTTCTATCACTTGCCTTTTATAGTCTTTTAAGTCTGATTTCAGGGTCAGGTGTTTCTTTCATTGGCTCTGGATTCAGAAACAAAGTGTATTTCCTTGTCTTGGTTTTAGAGTCAGGATGTATTTCTTTGTCTCCAGTTTCAGAGTCAAAATTATGTATTTCACTGGCTCTGATTTCAGAGTCAGGATGTGTTTTTTTTTGGCTGGCCCATTTACCCTACACATAGGACTTCATAAATTCATTTTACCATGAGTTTGTAAGTACAAACAGTATAAAAATGACATCATAATGCTTGAAAAGATTGTTAACACTGACAAATTTATTTCTACAGAAGAAATAGCTCTGTGTTGTAGGCAGAAGATCCTTGTTCATTCCTGGCTGCCTAGACCCAAAATAATGACACAGAAACAATATTAATTAAAACACTGCTTGGCCTATTAGCTTAAAATTCTTTTTTTTTTGAGACAGGGTTTCTCTGTGGCTTTGGAGTCTGTCCTGGAACTAGCTCTTGTAGACCAGGCTGACCTCACACTCACAGAGATCCGCCTGTCTCTGCCTACCTAGTGCTGGGATTAAAGGCATGCACCACCACCACCCAGCTAGCTTAGAATTCTTATTAACTAACTCTGACATCTTTTTTTTTTTGGTTTTTCGAGACAGGGTTTCTCTGTGGTTTTGGAGCCTGTCCTGGAACTAGCTCTTGTAGACCAGGCTGGTCTCGAACTCACAGAGATCGGCCTGCCTCTGCCTCCCAAGTGCTGGGATTAAAGGCGTGCGCCACCATCGCCTGGCTAACTCTGACATCTTAAATTAACCCATTCCTATTATTTTGTATTTTTCCACAAGACTTGTGATTTACCAGTAAGATTCCAGGGCATCTGTCTCCAGACTCCAGATACATGGAGTCTGACTCCACTTTCTTTTCTCCTCTATCTCTGCTTGGAATTCCTGCCTTGCTCTATTCTGCCCTGCTATAGACCGAAAGCAGCTTTTTTTTTTTTATTAAACAAAGGCAACAAAATATATTCACAGCATACAGAGGGGAATACCAAATCACTTTGTAGCTGATTATAAATGTTTTGGCTAAAGATCTGACCAAATACTGTATAATAAGAAGTCCTCTTTTTTATTTCAGGTCAATGTCTACTGTAATATGCAAAGATTTTAAAAGATTGCTGCAAATAAAAATTTTACTCCTATATAAAGCTCAAATTTTTCCACACTGAATACATTTATAGGGTTTCTCTGCAGTATGATTTTTTTCTCATGATTTAGATTATTCATACATGCAAATGCTTTATCACACTGATTACATTCATAGAGTTTATCCCCAGTGTGTGATCTTTTATGCATTTGAAGAGTACTGTGACGTACAAAGGCTTTACCACACTCATTACATTCATAGGGTTTGTCTCCAGTATGTGTTAGTATGTCTTTGAAAATGACTATAATAAACAAAGCCTTTACCACACTAATTACAAACACAATGTTTCTCTCCAATATAGGTTCTTTTATGCTTTCGGAGGTTACTGTGACATGCAAAGGCTTTACCACACTGATTACATTCTGTAGTAATAAGGGCGGTGGGGCTGCATTCCCAGCACCCCGGCCATCTGCACTGCTAGCTTATGCCCCAAAATAATTACAGGGACACTGTATTCTTTTAAACACTGCTTGGCCCTTTAGCTCTAGCACTTAAAGGCTAATTCTCACATCCTGATCAACCCATCTCTAATAATCTGTGAGAACCGGTCTTACCGGGAAGATTCTAGCCTAGTCCATCCTGGGTCTGAGCTTCATGGCGTGTGTCTGCCCAGGAGCGGGGCATGGCATCTCTCTGAGGTGTCTGCCCTGAGAGGAGAGCTGTCAAGTCTGAGCTCACTTCCTCTTCCTCCCAGCATTCTGTTCTGTTTACTCCACCCACCTATCTTCTAACCAATAAAATGGGCCAAGGCAGTTCCTTTATTAGCCAATGACCTTCCTCCATCAACATTCATAGGGTTTCTCTCCAGTATGGCTTCTTTCATGCCTTTGTAGATTACTGTGACATGCAAAGGCTTTACCACACTGGTTACATTCATAGGGTTTCCCTCCAGTATGAGTTCTTTTATGCTTTCTGAGGTAACTGTGACATGGAAAGGCTTTACCACACTGATTACATTCATAGGGTTTCTCTCCAGTATGGGTTCTTTCATGCCTTTGTAGATTACTGTGACGTGCAAAAGCTTTACCACACTGGTTACATTCATAGGGTTTCTCTCCAGTATGGGTTCTTTTATGCTTTCTGAGGTAACTGTGACATGCAAAGGCTTTACCACACTGATTACATTCATAGGGCCTCTCTCCAGTATGGGTTCTTTCATGCCTTTGTAGATTACTGTGACATGCAAAGGCTTTACCACACTGGTTACATTCATAAGGTTTCTCTCCAGTATGGGTTCTTTCATGCCTTTGAAGATCACTGTGACATGCAAAGGCTTTAGCACACTGGTTACATTCATAGGGTTTCTCTCCAATATGCCTTTTTTCATGTGTTTGAAGAGTACTGTTATGTGCAAAGGTTTTAAAACATTGATTACATTCATAGGGTTTCTCTCCAGTATGAGTTCTTTTATGCTTTCGAGGTAACTGTGACATGCAAAGGCTTTACCACACTGGTTACATTCATAGCGTTTCTTTTCAGTGTATGTCTTTTTATGCATTTGAAGATGACTGTGATGTGAAAAGGCTTGACCACACTCATTTCCTTTATAGGGTTTTAATCTAGTACGTGTTTTTTCAGGCATGTGAAGATGACTTTCACATGTAATGGCTTTAATACATTGAGTATATGCAGAAGTTTTCTCTCTAGTTTGACTTTTTTCATGCCTACAATGATAATGGTACATGTGAAAGCATTACTACATTTAATACATTGTTGAATTTTTTATCTGTATAAATTAATTTTACAATTTAGTCCTTTTTTAAAGAGGAATTAAATGTTAACATTTTATTACCATGTTTACAATTTTGTTTTTCCCCATTAAGGCTTGCTTTTCATCTTTGAAGATACATGATTCACATTTACAGAATCTTTTTTCTACATGAGAATTTTCGTGTATTTGAAGAGAACTGAAAAAACTCAGAGCTTTACCACTCTTATTGCATTCATGTGTCCTCTACTGTGAGTGATACTACATTTGCTAAGTAAACTAGGACAAAGAGAAATATTTGTACAGTCCTAGTACTCATGGTGCTTTTCTGAAATGTGAGATTGTTGATATATTAACAATGAGGCTATAAAACTAATTACTTGTATACTTTTATATCAAATTCAACACGTATACTCAACATGGAGACTGCTACACATCTTCTGTTTGTTCTGAGAGAGAGGTATGCTATATCTTTTCACATCCCTATGCTCATGTGGCTTGTATCCAGTGTAACATATGATATACCTAGTAAAGGAAGAATAACAAATACAAGATTTCCACATTGAGATCACACTTTATGTCCTCATAGACTTGTGGCATCTGGATTAAGGCCTCTCCACAACAGCTGCCCCTTGATTCATGACTCTAACTGCCCCCTCACTGAACTTAACACAGTCACAAGTATATGGGTTAAACTACCTTTTCTATGGACTATTAGTGTAGTAGAGAGTTTTAGAGATATACTTATCATCTTTTCAACATGTATATCTTTTATAATATGAATAATATGAAATAAACAGACAATTTTACAGTATAGTTCTCATTGTATTATGATTCAAATGGTAATATAAGTTAAGACATTGTTTCCTTGACTTCTTTCTTAAAAGAATGACTTGCAAATGCAGTTCACCTATCTGAAATTAAGGTATATGATTTTGTGAGAATTTAATAATTATCAATGCATGTTATTATATACACTGCTGCTGTTGTTTAAAACATATAGGATGTATTACAATTCTTCAGAGGTATATTTGTATATTTATAAATGAAAATTACCTTTCATGTCTTCTAGAACTTTGACAATGTTCTTCAACATTATGGTCTTCCCAACTGTATCCTAAAATATAGTGCCAGACATTATATATTAAAAATTGTAAAAAAAATTTAGCCACCATTTGTAGTAAACCTTACAACCATGCCTGATTTATTTACCCCATTCTACTTTCTCATTCATATTACAAAAGAGCACCATTAACCAATGAACAGTTGTCCCCTTATTTGAAACATGAAAGATAATTCAGCCCTACCTATAGTAGTGAGGTTTCTGTAGGTCTTCACCATCACATCTTTGTAGAGATTCTTCTGGGAAGGATCCAGCAAAGTCCATTCTTCCCAATTGAAGTCGACATGCACATCATCATGGGTCACTGTATTCTAAAATATGCCATACATGTGTACAACCAAAAGCACGATTCTGACAACACTGTAAATGTATACTTCTTTGACAGTATAGTCATATAATTCTGGTGCTCCCCATACTTACTCCATGACACAGACATCATAATTTAATCACCAAGTCACTTTAGAAGCAAAATGAATAGGAGGCTCACCTCTGTCATTTCTGACCCTTTGAATGGGATATCACCTTACAAGAGAAATGCCTACTGACCAACAATGAAAGATATGTAAACAGATCAAGAGTACAGAGTACAGATAAGAGAAACTGTATGAAAGGTTAATACCTACCTACAAAAAGAAAAATAAGATGAAAAAGCCAGATGTATTGAATCATACCTCTAATCCTTATACTCAAAAGGCAGAGGCATGTATATCTATCTTCCTCTGAGTTGAATACCAGCCTAGTCTATGCAATCACTGCTAGGACAGCAAGAAATACATATTAAATATCTGTTTCACATGAAAAATATCAAACAAATATAAAAGAAATAACTCATAGGTTTTTACTGGTTTCTACAAAGAGTTATGCATTCACTTGAACTCTTTATTCATCTACCAGAAACCTGAAGTGTCCCAATTTTAACTGCAATGTAAATAAGATTTTACTAAAAGCACTGTGTGTTTAAAGTTACAAATTGACAAATGAAAACAATAGCAATGAATATGCTGATTATAAATAATCAACACAGAGCAAAAAAGATAGATCAACAGTAAATAGTCCTCCTGGTCTTGCATACAGGTGGGCTCAAGGACTTACATGGGGGATCATAACTATCCATTGTTCCCAGCTTAGGGTTTCTAATACCATCTTTTGATCAGTGTAAAGACCAGGTACTCACATGGTGCATATCCATGCATACAGGTAAAATACGTAGAGGTAGGCAGAGTAAACAGGATTGAATTCTGGAAGGAAGAAGGCAGAGTCATAGAGAACCACCATGGAGGTGCCAATATCAGACATGCTGCATCTTTCCCGGTAAGCCACAACCTTGTGGTGATATCCAGATTACTAGAAATGGGTTAAATCAATATATGAGAGTTAGCCAATAAGAGGCTACAGATAATGAACCAGGTAGTATTTAAATTAATACAGCTTCTGTGTGATTATTTTGGGTGTAAGCTAGCCAGGACGACAAGCAATCCCATCTTTGTCGCCAAGAAGGGAACAAAGGGCCACCCTCCTCCTCCTACAAAAATATTCTTTTTAAAATAAAAATTCAAAACAAACAAAACAGGCAGGAAGAAGTTTATGCACCTGCAATCCAATGACTCAGAAGGCACAGGCAGTATTAATGTCATGAATACATGCCATTCTGGGAAACATAATGAAACCTTCTGACAAATTTTAAAATTCAAGATATGGGCGAAGCTCAGTACAATAGCATATGCTTGATAGGAACCATCATACAACAATATTGAAACAAAAGCCAGGAATGCTGGCCCACTTTTAATCCCAGCACTTGGGAGTCAGAGTCAAAAGATCTGTGAGTTTGAAACCAGCCTGGTATATAGAGCTAGTTTCAGGACAGCTAGGGCTACAAAGACAAACCTTGTCTCCAAAAATAAATAAACAAAAATGAAAACAGTGGGCTATTAAACCACCTAGGCACCAAATAGCAGCTAATTCTACTGAATCTTGTGTGATTTAGTGTTAGAATTTATGATGGTGGGGAAGTTATGACAGCAAAAGAAGAAAGCTGACTGATTAGTTTCAACCACAACATGGTAGGCACAAAAAACAGGAAATGGGTTGAGGCTACAGAAACTCATATTGTGGGATTCCCTTCTGTATGCTGTGATTATCATTAGTTAATACAGGAACTGCTTTGGGCTTAAGCAGAGCTATGGGAAAGAACTTAGCTAGGTGGGGAAAACTAAACTGAATGCTAGGAGAAAGAAAGTGGAGTCAGGGAGAAGTCATGGAGCCCCACCAGAGACAGATGCTGAGAACTTTACTAGGCCACAGTCACATAGCAATACACAGATTAATAAAAATTGGTTAAATTAATATGTAACTGTTAGCCAGTAAGAAGCTAGAGCTAATGGGCAAAGCAGTGATTTATTAATACAGTTTCTGTGTGATTATTTCAGGGCTGAGCAGCTGGGAACTAACAAGTGGCTTCCCACAACAAACTGGTGCTTGTGTGGCCAACTAAAATCCACTTAAAATCTTAGAGAGCTTGGAAAAGGATTCTAGACACTAAAAAAATAAAGTTTAGCCACATTTATTTCCCCAAATGGGGTTTGCTTACTGGTGACATGCTGTGGTTCCTTTAAGAGAGTTTTTCTGATTTAGAGATAGCAGGAAAAAAACCTGCACCATTTTGAAATGCTGGCTTTCTGGACTGTGCTGCCACTGTGAACTCTTGACTTTCTGGAGGACCAGCTATGGGATCTGTGAGCAGATTGCTACTGGCAACTTAGATCCCCTATATGCCTGAAAATGGGGCAATGGACTGGATGGAGCAAGCAGGCAGGCCGTATTTGCTCTACCAATGGCACAGCTTAAGTTCCACAGTGCTTAGCATTTTAAGAAGTGCTCCTAAACAGTAAAGAATTACAGACACACAATAGGACAGATTCATACCTAAAAGATCTCTAAATGAGACATGGTGTGTTTAAAAAATGTACATAGGCTTGGGAGAGAGAAGAAAACTATAGAAAGTTATAAAAAGAAGTAAATGGTTTATAAAAATGAAACAAAAGTCTTTAGAGAGACAGAGTATAGAAAATCATAAATTAAAGGAGTAAAGATAATAAAATAAATATTAAAAAGTAATAGAATAAAAAAATAAGCCACATAAACATGGACTATATACAGAGTCTCTGGATTATGTATATTATTGTGTTTTCTTTAATTTTTTTTGGCTGTAAAGGAGCTAAGTAACCAACATATATATTTTAAAGGTATCATGTCTTCAGGATTTGGGTCTAAGGATTTGTTGCTTTGCAAAAGAGGTTCTCTTTTTTTTCCCACAAAGGATGAGAACCTGTGGAATCCCTCCAGACTAATGTGGTTTGATGAAGCAAGACTGCCCAAAAGGTCACTATGATCACACCCAAAAAATTACTTCACCAAATAAAGAGCAGGAAGCAATTTGAAGAGAACTATGCCCATATTCCCAAATACTGTTCATAAATGTTTGTTTACATTTAAAAGGGAATATGCTATAGAGATTTGCATTGGTATGGATCTTGGTTCATTGATACTATTTTAAGGTCAATTTTATTTGTGCATTTCTGCTCTTGATTAAGTCATTGTATTTGTTTAGCTCATTTAAAAATGTAATGTATAATTAAAATATAGGTAAATAGAGAGTCATCTATAATAGTAATAGTTAGTAGCATATTAGATTTTCTCGATGTATAGAAATGTATTTCAGATAGATAGGGATTCTTCAAATCTTTCATAGACTTTCAGAATATGACCTTTAAAATGTTTTAAGAGCTTAAGACTTTTCATGACAATGAGACACATCTGCTCCTGGCAGCAGCAATCTACTTCAAGAGGATAATCAGCATCGAAGAGGCTCCTTATGGAGTTGGTTAGCCATTTGGGCAAGAAACTGCTCTAGGCTGGACTGCTTGATGAACTAGACATGCAGGACTCACAGGGTTCCTGATTCATGAAAGCGTCCGCCAGACATTCTGCAGGACACAGAAGAAGGCAACTGATGGACTATTCCATTGCAAGGCAGAACAGGTCTTCAAATTTCCTACTTTATGGAAAAGTCTGCTTGATAGTATGGACCTGTGAGCTGAAGATTGAATGCCCCCAACAACACAGAATAACTTTGGGTGACTATCCAGGCAACAAGATGTCTTTGTCATTTCTAGAGTTTTGGAAGTTGCTTACAATATACTTCCTGTTTACCTAGGTAATATTATATCCTTCTGGAGTCTCTGTTGGAGTTGAAGAATTGGGAGGTGATATGGAATTCCTCTCTCTATGCTGTGATTATCATTGTTTAATAAGGGAACTGTTTTGGACCTATAGCAGAGCTATAGGGCAGAACTTAGGTGGGGTGGGGGTAACTAAACTGAATGCTGGGAGGAAGAATGCGGAGTCAGAAAGAAGTTATGTAGCCTTGCCAGAGACAGATTCTGGGAACATTAGCTGGTAAGCCACAGCCACATAGTGTTATACAGATTAATAGAAATGGGTTAAATTAAAATGTAAGAGTTAGCCTTAAATAAGAAGCTAAAGCTAAAAGGCCAAGCAGTGATTTAATTAATACAGTTTCTGTGTGATTATTTCAGGGCTGAGCAGCTGGGAACAAACAAGTAGCCCTCTTTACTACATCATATCACAGCCCCAATGAGAGATTTTATCCAGAGAGGCTCCTCCTACTAATGATTTCACCAGCAATCAAATGAAAGTTACCAAGAAGAGGCACATGTTAAAATACATCTTCTTATCTGGGAGGTTTTCATTCAATCAATTAAATTATAACCTGGGTCACTAGAGGCTTATGTTCATCCAAGAAGAAAATTAATTTGGTCATTTCAATGATACTCATAGTCTGCAATAGCCCCTACACTTTTCAAATGTTAAAAGTCTCTTCTGATGCTCAAAACAATCACTTGACAGTGACTTGTGGACAGAGGTTTCTGTCCTACCTGGTCTCAGTCATTCAATCCCAGAGAAACACACAGAGGTCTACATTAATTATAAACTGGTTGGCCTATTAGCTCAGGCTTTTTATTAACTAATTCTCACATCTTGCATTAGTACATAATTTTTGTCTGTGTTAGCCACAGGGTTTGGTACCTTTTATCAGTGAGGCATTCTCATCTTGTTTCCTCTATGTCTGGGTGATGACTGCAGACTTAGCCTTTCCTCTTCCCAGAATTCTCCTGTTCTGGTCACCCCACATATCCTTCCTGCCTGGTTACTGGTAATCAGCATTTTATTAAACTAATACAAGTGACAAATCTTTGCAAGGTACAAGACCAGTGTCCCACAGCAAATAATATCTTGTAAAAATCCGAAAACAGGGATGGAACCCGGTCGCAGAGGCGGACGGAACATGGTCGCAGAGGCGGACCAGCGGCAGCAGAAGACGCAGGCCGCAGGAAACGGAAACCATTGTGGCAGCAGATACAGGCTGCAAGGACCGCACACCGAGACCAGATCGCCGCACATCAATTAAATCAAAGAGGTAGGCCTTTGGTTGGTGAAGTCCCTGGCAAAGGAGGAGCCAGGCCCTATTCCTGAAGACCCTTCTGAGGGGTGAGAGGGACCTTGGCCCCCCGGCAGGAACCAGGAAACAGAGTGAGGGCATTTTGTAAGAGGAGCCCCTGGCCAGCAGGGAAACCTGAACCAGTTTTAAAAGACCCATTAGATAGCATCCATAGGAGGAGATGGGCAGGCGCCAAGGCAAGAATTCACCCAATAATCTGAAAAACAGCATGAAAACACCAGAACCCAACGATCTTACAACAGAAGGTCTTCAACACCCTAACACAGAAGAAGTGGAAAAAATTGACTTTATGAAAGCAATAGGGTCCCTTAAACAACATGTAAAAAATGCCCTTATAGAAATGGATGAGAAGTATAACCAAAAGTTTGAAGAAATGAGTAAATACGTACATAATACCCTGGGAAACCAAGAAAGAACAATCAAACAGGTAATGGAAACAGTTCAAGATTTGAAAACTGAAATGGAAGCAAGGAAGAAAACACAAACTGAAGACCAGCTGGATATGGAAAATCAATGAGCAGAGCCTACAGAAACAAGCATAATCAATAGAATACAAGAAATAGAAGAAAGAATCTCAGATTCTGAGGACACCATAGAGAAAATAAATGCAATGATCAAAGAAAACTGCAAAGCCAACAAATTCTCATCACAAAACATTCAGGAATTATGGGACACAATAAAAAGACCAAACCCAAGAATAATAGGAATAGAAGAAGGAGAAGAGTCACAGCTCAAAGGGCCAGAAAATATTTTTAACAAAATATTGGAAGAAAACTTTCCCAACATAAAGAAAGATATTCCTTTGAATATTCAAGAAGCATACAGAACACCAAACAGACTGGATCAAAGAAAAACATCCGCTCGCCATATAATAATCAAAACACAAAATATACAGGTTAAAGAAAGAATATTAAGAGCTGCAAAGGAAAAAAGGCCAGGTAACTTATAAAGGTAAACCAATCAGACTTACACCTGACTTCTCTATGGAAACAATGAAAGCCAGAAGGTCCTGGATAGAAGTACTGCAGAAGCTAAGAGACCGTGGATGCAAGCCCAGACTACTATACCCAGCCAAGCTTTCGTTCACTATAAATGGAGAAAACAAGACATTCCAGGATAAGAACAAATTTAAACAATACGTAGCCACGAATCCAGCCCTACAGAAAATAATAGAAGGAAAATCGCAACCAAGGAATCCAACACAGCCAACACTGCCTACAATAACTGAGGCATCTAGCGACCCTTCACTAGCACAACTCAAAGAAGGGAGACACACAAATTCTACTTCCAAAAACAATAAGAATATCCAGAGTTAACAACCACTGGTCATTAATATCACTTAATATTAATGGTCTCAATTCACCTATAAAAAGGCACAGGCTAAGAGATTGGATACGAAAACAGGATCCAACATTCTGCTGTTTGCAAGAAACACATCTCAACCACAAAGACAGGCATCTACTCAGAGTAAAGGGTTGGGAAAAGGTCTTTCAAGCAAATGGTCCTAAGAAAAAAGCAGGTGTGGCCATATTAATTTCTAACAAAACTGACTTCAAACTAAAATCAATCAGAAGAGATCGAGATGGACACTTTATACTCATAACAGGAACAATTCTTCAGGATGACGTCTCAATCCTGAATATCTATGCCCCTAATATAAAAGCACCCACTTATGTAAAAGAAATATTACTAAAACTCAAGGCAGACATTAAACCACACACACTAGTAGGAGGAAACTTCAATAAACCTCTTTCAGCAATGGACAGGTCAATCAGACAGAAACCTAAGAGAATTAAGAGAACTACTGGAGGTAATGAAGCAAATAGACTTAACAGACATCTATAGAACATTCCACCCAAATAGGAAAGAATATACCTTCTTCTCTGCAGCTCATGGAACCTTCTCGAAAATTGACCACATACTTGGAAACAAAGGAAACCTCCACAGATACAAAAAAATATCAGTGTCCACCTGTGTCTTATCAGATCACCATGGATTACAGTTAGAAGGCAAAAACCACACTACCTCCAGAAAACCAACAAACTCATGGAAACTGAACAGTCAATTACTGAACCATACCTGGGTCAAGGAAGAAATCAAGAAAGAAATTAAAGTCTTCCTTGAATTTAATGAAAATAAAGGGACAACATAATCAAACCAATGAGACACTATCAAAGCAATGCTAAGAGGAAAGTTCATAGCACTAAGTGCCCACTTAAAGAAAACGGAGAAAGCATACATTGGAGACTTAACAGCACACCTGAAAGCTTTAGAAAATAAAGAAGCAGACGTGCCCAGGAGGAGTAGAAGACTGGAAATAATTAAACTGAGGGCTGAAATCAACAAAATAGAAACACAGAAAACAGTCCAAAGAATGAATGAAACAAAAAGTTGGTTCCTGGAGAAAATCAACAAGATCGACAAACCCCTATCCAAACTAATTAAACAACAGAGAGAGAACACGCAAATAAATAAGATCAGAAATGAAAAGGGGGACATAACCACAGACACAGAGGAAATTCAGAGACTCATTATATCTTACTACAAAAGCCAATATGCCACAAAACTAGAAAATGCAAAAGAAATGGACATTTTTTTAGATAAGTACCATATACCAAAGCTGAACCAAGACCAGGTGAACAATCTAAATAGACCTTCGTTAGTCACGAAGAACTAGAAACTGTTATCAAAAATCTCCCCTCCAAAAAGAGCCTAGGACCATATTGTTTCATTGCAGAATTCTATCAGAACTTCCAAGAAGAGCTAATACCTATAGTCCTTAATGTATTTCACAATATAGAAACAGAAGAGGCATTGCCAAATTCCTTTTATGAAGCTACAGTTACCCTGATACCAAAACCACACAAAGACCCAACCAAGAAAGAGAATTACAGGCCTATCTCACTCATGAATATCGACACAAAAATTCTCAATAAAATACTGGCAAACCGAATTCAAGAACACATTAGAAAAATTATCCATCATGATCAAGTAGGCTTCATCCCAGAGATGCAGGGCTGGTTCAACATACGAAAATCTATCAATGTAATCCATCATATAAATAAACTGAAAGAAAAAACCATATGATCATTTCATTAGATGCTGAAAAAGCATTCGACAAAATTCAATATCCCTTTATGATAAAAGTCTTGGAGAGATTACGGATACAAGGGTCATACCTAAAAATAATAAAAGCTATTTACAGCAAGGCAACAGCTGACATCAAATTAAACGGAGAATAACTCAAAGCCATCCCACTAAAATCAGGACACGACAAGGATGTCCACTCTCTCCATACCTCTTCAATATAATGCTTGAAATTCTAGCAATTACAATAAGACAACATAAGGGGATCAAGGGGATTCGTATCAGAAAAGCAGAAGTTAAGCTCTCGTTATTTGCAGATGATATGATAGTACACATAAGCGACCCCAAAAACTCTACCAAAGAACTCCTACAGCTGATAAACACCTTTAGTATTGTGGCAGGATACAAGATCAACTCCAAAAAATCAGTGGCCTTTCTATACAATAAGGATAAGGAAACAGAGAAGGAAGTTAGAGAAGCATCACCTTTCACGATAGCCACAAATAGCATAAAATATCTTGGGGTAACTCTGACCAAGGATGTGAAAGATCTATTTGACAAGAACTTTAAGTCTTTGAAGAAAGAAATTGAAGAGGACACCAGAAAATGGAAGGATCTCCCTTGCTCCTGGATTGGGAGGATCAACATAATAATTTTAAATTTAAAATTTGGCAATTTTACCAAAAGCATTCTATAGATTCAATGCAATCCCCATCAAAATCCCATCAAAATTCTTCTCAGATCTGGAGAAGACAAAAATCAACTTTATATGGAAAAACAAAAAACCCAGGGTAGCCAAAACAATCTTATACAACAAAGGAGCGTCTGGAGGCATTACCATCCCTGACTTCAAATACTGCTACAGAGCTACAGTATTGAAAACAGCTTGGTATTGACATAAAAACAGAGAAGTCGACCAATGGAATCGAATAGAATTCCATTAACCCACAAACGTAAGAACACCTGATTTTCGATAAAGGAGCTAAAAGTATACAATGGAAAAAAGAGAGCATCTTCAAAAAATCGTGCTGGCAAAACTGGATGTCAACCTGTAGAAGAATGAAAATAGATCCATATCTATCACCATGCACAAAACTCAAGTCCAAATGGATTAAAGACCTCAATATCAGTCCAAACACACTGAACCTGATAGAAGAGAAAGTGGGAAGTACTCTACAACATATGGGCACAGGAGACCACTTCCTACGTATAACCCCAGCAGCACAGACATTAAGGACCTCATTGAATAAATGGGACCTCCTGAGACTGAGAAGCTTCTGTAAAGCAAAGGACGCTGTCGCTAAGACACACAGGCAACCCACTGACTGGGAGAAGATCTTCACCAACCCCGCAACTGACAAAGGTCTGATCTCCAAAATATATAAAGAACTCAAGAAACTAGACCATAAAAGGCTAATCAACCCAATTATAAAATGGGGTACTGAGCTGAACAGAGAATTCTCAACAGAAGAAGTTCAAATGGCCAAAAGGCACTTAAGGTCATACTCAACTTCTTTAGCGATCAGGGAAATGCAAATCAAGACAACTTTAAGATAATATCTTACTCCTGTCAGAATGGCTAAAATAAAAAACACCAAGGATAGCCTTTGCTGGAGAGGCTGTGGAGAAAGGGGTACACCCATCCATTGCTGGTGTGAATGCAAACTTGTGCAGCCACTTTGGAAAGCAGTGTGGCGGTTCATCAGGAAATTCAGGATCAACTTACCCCTGGACCCAGCAATACCACTCTTGGGAATATACCCAAGAGAGGCCTTATCATACAACAAAAATATATGCTCTACTATGTTCATAGCAGCATTGTTTGTAATAGCCAGAACCTGGAAACAACCTAGATGCCCTTCAATTGAAGAATGGATGAAGAAAGTATGGAATATATACATATCAGAGTACTACTCAGCAGTAAAAAACAAGGGCTTCTTGAATTTTGCATGCAAGTGGATGGAAATAGAAAACACTATCCTGAGTGAGGTAAGCCAGACCAAAAAAGAGGAGCATGGGATGTACTCACTCATATTTGGTTTCTAGCCATAAACAAAGGACATTGAGCCTATAGTTAGTGATCCTAGAGAAGCTAAATATGGAGAACCCAAAGAAAAACATATATAGGCATCCTCCTGAATATTAACCTTCATCAGGCGATGAAAGGAGACAGAGACAAAGACCCACATTGGAGCATTGGACAGAAATCTCAAGGTCCAAATCAGGAGCAGAAGGGGAGAGAGCACGAGCAAGGAACTCAGGACCGCAAGGGGTGCACCCACACACTGAGACAATGGGGATGTTCTATTGGGAACTCACCAAGGCCAGCTGGCCTGGGCCTGAAAAAGCCTGGGATAAAACTGGACTCGCTGAACATAGCGGACAATGAGGAATACTGAGAACTCAAGAACAATGGCAATGCGTTTCTGATCCTACTGCACGTACTGGCTTTGTGGGAGCCTAGGCAGTTTGGATGCTCGCCTTACTAGAACTGGATGGAGGTGGGGGTTCCTTGGACTGTCCACAGGGCAGGGAACCCTGATTGCTCTTCGGGCTGAGGAGGGAGGGGGACTTGATTGGGGGAGGGGGAGGGAAATGGGAGGCGGTGGCGGGGAAGAGACAGAAATCTTTAATAAATAAATTTTAAAAAAATCAGAAAACAAGTTACATCTTTCCAACATACAATGGTATAGAATATGGAACACCATTTACACTGCAAAATAGAGAAATGGAGACATAGTGAGAGAAGATTGAACCAAGAGAAGATTGAAGCATAGCAGGACAAATATTAAATCCTGTAGCTCTGTCTCTGATACACAAGGCTTCAGTTTCAAAGGGCTTAGATGGCCCTATCCCTGCATCTAGTTTTCGTTGTGTTTTTTTTTTTTTGAGACAGGGTTTTCCTGTAGCTTTAGAGTCTGTCCTGGAACTAGCTCTTGTAGACCAGGCTGGCCTCGAACTCATAGACATCTACCTGCTCTGCCTCCCGAGTGCTGGGATTAAAGGCATGCACCATACCACCCAGCCCTGCATCTTTTCATATATCTCTGTGGTTAATTTCACTCCCTATATTCAGCTAGTTCTCCACAGAAGATGTTTTATAGTTTAGGCATCTCAATATCTTATGCTATCAAAATGCAACCTAGGCTGTATCAAAATACAACCCTGGCTGTTTTGGAATATTATGTTAAGATGTGTTATATTTGTTTATGTTGTGAAACAATTGTTTCAATGATACAAATATTCGTTGCATTCTTTTATGTTGCATGTGTATAATTCTGTGAAGCTATGATACTGGGCTGGTCTAAAATACCTATTTGGCCTAATGAACAGTCAGTAGCTTGGTAGAAAAGTATAAGAAGGGCTGGCAAGCAGAAACAATAAACAGGAGGAGAAATCTTGGAGGAAAAAAAGGAAGGATGACCAAGAAAAGGAGAGAAAAGTATGGGCCAGTGACTCAGATACACAGCAAGCCACAGAATAAGAAGTAAATAAAAATTTATACAGAATAGAGAAAGATAAAAGCCCAGAAGCAAAAGGTAGATGGGACAATTAGTTTAGAAACGCTGGCTAGAAACAAGACAACCTAAGACCAGAAATTTATAATAATAATAATAATAATAATAATAATAATAATAAGCCTCAGTGTATGTCACTTTTTGAGAGCTGGGTGGCAGACCTCCAAAAGAGTAAAAACAACAACACCAGGTTTTGTCCTCATAGCTTCATGGTATGAACTCTCACAATCTCTTCACTGGGTTTCTGTCTCTGCCAAACATGGATGCCAGTAACAATGCTGAATTGTAACCACAAACTAAAAACCCAGTACCCTAAATTTTGATTCTTTCTTGTTTACAGGACCAGCACATGATGAGTGGTCCTGAAAAGCTTAACTTCTTAATTGACAGACACTAACACACTTGGACCACAGGTGTAGCAGATTTTGTATGAAATTGCTTCCTAGGATTAGGAATCACTTTGCTTACTCCTTACATAAATTGAAGATTTATGTGGATGGAGTCTTACTCCTGGAGCACCTTGCTAGACTTCCATTCCATGGCAAGGGCCTGTCTATAATAGTAATAAACTCCTTGAAAATCCCTGCTTCTTTCAGTAATTGGTGGCCACCTGAAACTACCTTTTCATTTTCATTTATTTCAGCCCCACGTGTTTTCTTTTTACTGTAGACCTGAATGAATCATCAGTAATAACCATCCAACAGATCCAATATTTCACTTAAGGAATCAGCCCATTTTTTTAATTGGGCTTTACTAAATATCCAGGTAATAGAAAGATTTTGGAGCCAAAATATCAAACAACGACCTCTAGCTTAATCTGTTATGGAGTCTATAATTTCCAACTGAAATCCTATGATCTCAGTCTCTACTTTCTGACATTCTTCTTAACATTTCTGTCTTCCTGGTCCTATAAGAACAGCCAATTTAGTTCTGTGTAAAACTTTCTATATTTTTTTCACCACCTAAAGTCTAGATATCTTCTACACTCTTTCAAGAGGCATCATTCCCAGGTTCTGCCTAGCAACAATATTACTTTTGGTTTTCCATTTCTTTGTCCTACTTGCATTTATGTTGCTCTGATTAAATCCTCTAACCAAATCAGCTCAGACAATGAGTGGGGTAATTTGACTTCATCATTTTTAGAGCTTAGGATAGAAAATCATGTTAATAGTTGAATGCAAAAATCCATGGACAAAGATTGTTCCCTGGCTTTCTCTCTTGCCCAGTCACTCCTTCATTCATGCTAAGATAGCTCCCTTTTGTAGCCCAAGCCCACTTTCTTAGGGATATTGCCACCCTCATTGGAGGAGCCTTCCCACGTGAATCATCAACACAATCTCTCCCAGATACAGCAGTCATGGCTTTTATGAACCACGCCACTCTGAACACAGTTGAGCAAATGTCCTTGTGGTAGGATCTTTTGGATATATGTCCAAGAGTGGTATAGCTGGGTCTTGAGGTGAATTGACTCACAACTTCCTGAGGACTGCATGTTGATTTCCACATTGGCTGTACAAGTTTGCACTTGTAAAATGAATCCCCTTGCTACATGTCCTTGCCAGTATTAGCTGCCCCTTGATTTATGGAGCTTAACAAATCTAACAGGTGTAAGATAAAATCTCAAAGTAGTTTTGATATTCATTTTCCTGATGGCTAAAGATGTTGAACATGTCTTCAAGTGTTTCTCAGTCACTTTAGATTCTTTTACTGAGAATTCTGTTTAGAGGTGTTCCCCATTATAGTTGGATTATTTGCTTTGTTCTTGTCTAGTTTCTTGAATTCTTTAATATCCTAGGTGAGGAAGCCCATAATCACATGGAAAAATATGATATTTACGCACTTATAGGTGGATATTAGCAGTTAAGTAAAGTATAATCACAGTAATCACAGTTAATCACAGTACAATCCATAGACACAGACAGGCTAAGTAACAACAGCTCTAGGGGAGATGCATGGATCTCCCTGGTAAGCAGAAATAGAACAGATCTTGTGGGTATACTGGAGGCAGGGGGGATGGGAAGAGGAAGGATCAGGTGAGCGAGGAAGAGACAGATGGGGAGAAGACAGGGAAAGACAGGGGATGTGGAAACTGTAGTGAAAACATTCTGGAAACTATAAAGGTGACCCTAGTGACTGTTCCTAGTAATCAAGAATATGGAGGTTGAACTAGCCGTTTTCTGTAACCACATAAAGCTCCCAGTGGGACTGGGACACCAAGCCAGCTACAAAATATTCAACCCACTTGTACCACCTGCAAGATATGCTGGGACACTGGTGACTCTGAGATTTCTTAATGGCCAATAAATGACTGGTCTAACTTGAAGCTCATACTATGAGAGGAAACCCATAACTGAAAACTGCCTAGATGGCCAGGAACCAGAACTTGAATGGCTCAGAGAACAGGGGTAGAACCAAATAACAGCTGACCAAGAAAAGATATCAATAAAATGGTTCTTAACTATTTCTTGCTATAATCATAGGTTGACACCTGGCCTACTTGTTATTAAAGAGGCTTCTTCCAGGGGCTGATGGAAGCCCATCAGAGATCCTTACCCAAACATAAGCTTGAGCTGTATTGATCTTGTAGAAGGAGGGTGTGAGGATTGTAGCATTCAGTGGTTGAGGAAATCAGGAGAACATGGCCCACACAATCAACTAAGTAGGGCATATAGTGGCTCAAAGAAAACTGATGTAGCAATCACAGAGTCTTCATGGCTCTGTTCCAGGTCCTCTGCATACATGCTATAGTTCAGCTTGGGGTGTTTGTGAAACTCCTAACTGTAGGAGTCATGGCATCTCTGACTCTTTTGTCTGTTCTTAGGACCCTTTTCCTTCTATTGCATTGGCCTTGTCTAGCCTTGAAATAAGAGTCTGTGCCTAGTCTTATTGCACCTTGGTATGATTTATTTTGTTGATTTCCCTGGGAGGTCTGCTCTTTTTTTTTTGAAGGGAAAAGGAAGCAGTGGGGCTGGGACAATGGGATTTGGTGGGGGAGGAACTGGAATGAGTAGAGGAGGGTGAGAATTGAATCAGGATATATAGAATACGAGAAGAATAAATACAAATAAAAATAAAATGCATTTAGTGTAAGTTCAATGATCCTTATAATCTGTAGCAGCCCAAACATCACAAATGTCCAAAGTCTCTTCTGACATTTTAGACAATCTCTTGACTGTCACATGTTGTAAAATAAAAAAAAAATAAAGATTTACAACATATAATGGCACAGGGCATAGTCCCATTCATAAAAACAGGAATATGACTGTGTTACACCTCCCATCTTAGGCAGACTCATGTGTATGTCACACCAGTGAGAACAGATAGGCAGACCACAAACCCATGAAATTTCCACACTCCCTACATTCCCACAGACATGATCTTTCAGCAACCCTACAGCTGCTACTACCAAAACCATGTACCCACCCCTATATCAGATGCATAGCCTCTGCTCAAGTGCAGGCCACATGAGCCAAAATAAAAAAACCAGGTAGGGAAACAGAGGTAAAGACTCTCTGCTGGACCAGAACCTATGGAAGTCACCAGAAATTCACATGGGTTTATCTGTGCACCTCCATTCTTTTAATAATTCCACAACACTATCCCCAATCCCACTTCCCTCCTCTTCTCTGTGTTGTAGCCTTCAACTTCAACTATCTGCAAGAAGTCTATGTAGGCCACCTTACAAATGGCCTTCCTCAGTCTCTCAGTCCCCATCAACACTATCTCCAAATTCCCTATGGTCTCCTCTCCTTTCATGCCCAAACATTGGGTGAACACCATTTGTAAGATTTCCAGCTCTAACTTGGGATGAGAGCACCTGCTCAACCATAGGCCACATAAAGCAGAAAATTAGAAAGCAAATAGAAACCAAGCAAAATAACACCCATGCAACAAAGACAAACTGAGAGATGAGTACCTAGATCCACAAATTCCTAAAACCCAGATACTTGGACACCAACATAAAAACACAATCAACAACAGCCAGAGCAATAAGTCACTACCAGATTCCAGGTATCCTACTGCTGCAAGCTCTGAATATTCCAATAGAGTTGAAGCACAATTAAGACCAACTTTACGAAAATGACAGAAGTCCTTAAAGAAGTAAATGAATCCCTTTTTAAAAAAAGTAGAGAAAAGATAAATGCAGTATTGGAGAAAATTAATATATCCCTTAAAGAAAACCAAAAACAAACAAAGAAACAGTTGGCAGAAATGAAGCTGTTCAAGACCTTAAAATAGAAATAGGAGCAATTAAAAAATATGAACTGAAATAATTATGAAAATGAAAATCTAAATAATCAAATAAGATATTGAACAGAGAATTTCAGACTTTAAAGGCATGATCAAAGAAATGGACATATTGATCAAAGAAAATGTTAAACCAAAAATTTCCTGAAACATAACATCCAGGAAATCTGAAACACTAGAAAAATACCAACCCTAATAATAACAGGAAATGGAGAACTATCTCACCCCAAAAACACAGAAAAAAATTTCAAAAAAATTCATAGTCAAAATCTTTTCTAACTAAAATAATACAGGAGAACGCAGGCCACAGAATCAACTAAGCAGGGCTCTTAGGAGCTCACAGAGGCTGAAATAGCAATCATGGAGCCTGTAGGAGTTTGCCCCAATTCCTCTCTATATGTGTTATCATTTGTAGCATGCTATTTTTGTGCAACTCCTAACAGTGGGAGTGGGGAATGTCTCTGACTCTTTTGCCTGCTCTTGGAACCCTTTTTCTCCTACTAGATTGATCCATGCAGTCTTTGATATGTGCCTAGTCTAATTTCAATTTGCTATATATGGCTTTATTGATATCTCTTGTGTGTCTGCTCTATTCTGAAGGGAAATGAAGATTGAGTGGATCTGGTGGAGAAGGGAGTTGTGGAGAGGACTGAGAGAAATGGAGAACAGAAAAACTGCAGTTGGGATATATTATAAGAAAAGTGATGTGTGATGTCCTTCTGTATAAGTGTTGCTTTTATTGGTTAATGAATAAAGCTGCTTTGGCAAGGCAGAATATAGCCAGGTTGGAAGAGATATATATAGAGAGTAGGCAGAATGTAAGAGAGGCCATGTAGCTGCCAAAGGAGAAAGACGCCCCAGAACCTTATCAGTAGGCTACGGCCTCGTGGTGACACAGATATTAATAGACGTGGGTTAAGATGAAAGAGCAAGTTACTAAGAAGCCTGAGCTAGTAGGCCAAACAGTGCTGTAATTAATATAGTTTCTCTGTGATTCTTCAGGTCTGGGTGCCTGGGAAATGAATAAGCAGCCTGTGTTTACAAGAAGAATAAATTTTGAAAAGAGAGAAAGAGAAATGTAGACACAGTGAGGGAAGATTGGTTCATGGTAACACGAAAACTCAGTAGGGCAAACAACAAATCCTTTAGCTGTGCCTCAGACAGGTAGGGATTTATTTTCAAAGAGCTTAGATAGCACTATTCATGAAAAATTATATATATATCCTTATATATTTATTATATATATGTATATATCTACCTCCTATATGTAGTTCTCCATGGCAGATATCTCATAGCTTGGGTATTACAACATCCTATCATCTAAAAATACAATTCTGTCTTCATCTTCACAGCTTCATGCAATAAAAAGTTTCACAGTCTCTTCAGTGGGTTTCTGACTCTGCCAAACACAGATGGACAAAACCATGTTCAACTGAAACTAAAGAGGAAGAATTTATGACTTTAAAATTTTGCTTCTTTCTTTTTTCCAGAAACAATACAACATGGGTCCCTCCACAACACACACAATTTGGCTTCTAAGTTGTTATGGATGCTACTATGCTTTGTTCAGAGTTCCAGCAGCTTCTGCATGAAGTTGCTTTCTCAGATTAGGAATCAGGTTGCCTATTCCTTTGAGAAATTGAAGACTTGGATAGATGAAATCTTTCCCTAAGTTACCTTCCTAGGCTTCAAACAATAAGAAGGGCCTTCTCTTTAATGGTTCTAAACTTCTTGAAATTTTGTCCTCTTTTTCATGACAGGACTGCCCTTTGAATCTTCCTAGTGTTGTTTTTCTCCACAAAACTGACTTTTTGTTTCTATCCACATCACTCATTTTTTTCCACTGTAGACCTAAATAAATCATCAGGAATAAATACCCAACCGAATCAATGCTTTGTCTAAGAAATCTCCCAACTACTTTTTAAGTTGGCCTTACTCAACTTCTCAGGGAATGGAGAAAATTGGAATGATTTGGGAAGAAAATATTATACAAATGACCCATAGATAAATTTTTCATGAAATCTATTTCCCACTGAAATCCAATGAGCTCCACTGTGTGCATTACTTTCAACACCCCCATATTCCTAGTCCTACAGGAATTGTTAATTAAGCTCTGTACAGTTTTCTATTCCTTTTGCCACCTAAAGTCCTAATATCCTCCACATTCCTCCAAAAGACAACGTTTCCACATTCTACCCAGCAACAAAATCACTTTTGGTGTACCACATTTTGACCTAATTTATTCATTTCTTGCTGTGATTAAATTCCCTAAATAAAAGCATGTGAGGTAATAAACAGGTTTCTTTGACTGATATGTCCAGATCACAATCCACAACTGTGGAAGCTTAGGATAGAAATTCAAGTTACAAAATGAAGGCAAGAGACACTAAGGAAAAATATTTACTGGTTTTCACTCTTGCTTAGTCACTCTCTCTTGTTCAGCTAGCCTACTTATCCCTCTCAGTCCCACTTTCTTAGGGTATTGAAACCATGAGTGGAAGAGAAGAGCCTTCCCACATGAATCATCAATCAACACAATTTTCCCATAGTTAGTAGCAATTTTGATCTGGGCAAAGCCTCAACTGATGTTCTCTTAAGATGACTCTAATCTACATCATGTTGACAGCTGAAGCTAATTAAGGTAGAGATGATAATATAGGAGAAGAAGATTTTTTAACACAAAATCAATATATTAACCATATCAAACATGAAGAACTGAAAAACACAGATAGGTCAAGAAATGAGAAAAAGTAAGCCTCTAAGATCAAGAGGAGAAAACTAAAACTGTTTCTCCACAGAAACTTGCTAAACCAAGAAATGCTGACGGACCTATGAACACCTGATATTCAATAAAGGAGCTAAAAGTATACAATGGAAGAAAGAAAGCATCTTCAACAAATGGTGCTGGCATAACTGGATGTCAACCTGTAGAAGAATGAAAATAGATCCATATCTATCACCATGCACAAAACTCAAGTCCAAATGGATTAAAGACCTCAATATCAGTCCAAACACACTGAACCTGATAGAAGAGAAAGTGGGAAGTACTCTACAACATATGGGCACAGGAGACCACTTCCTACGTATAACCCCAGCAGCACAGACATTAAGGACCTCATTGAATAAATGGGACCTCCTGAAACTGAGAATCTTCTGTAAAGCAAAGGACACTGTCAACCCACTGACTGTGAGAAGATCATCACCAACCCTGCAACAGACAAAGGTCTGATCTCCAAAATATATAAAGAACTCAAGAAACTAGATGTTAAAATGCTACTTAACCCAATTAAAAAATAGGGTACTGAACTGAACAGAGAATTCTCAACAGAAGAAGTTCAAATGGCCAAAAGACAATTAAGGTCATGCTCAACCTCCTTAGTGATCAGAAAACTGCAAATCAAAACAATTTTGAGATACCATCTTACACCTGTCAGAATGGCTAAAATCAAAAACACCGATAGCCTTTGCTGGAGAGGATGTGTAGTAAAGGGTACACTCATCCATTGCTGGTGGGAATGCAAACTTGTGCAACCACTATGGAAAGCAGTGTGGTGTCTCAGGAAATTTGGGATCAACCTACCCAGCAATAACACTCTTATAAATGGACAAATGAAAACATCAAATATTTATGTTGATCACAAATAATCAACACTGAGCAGGAAACATGTTTCAACAGTAAAGAGTACTCCTGGTCTGACTCAAGGAATTACATGGGGGGATCACAACTATTCATTATTCCAAGTTCAGCGTTTCTAGTTCCATCTCTTAATCAATATAAGGATCAGGCACTTACATGGTACATATCCATGTACAAGTAAATACTCATATTAAAATAAAAATTCAAACCAAACAAAATAGGCAGGAAGAAGAAGGTGATGCACCTGCAATCCAATGGCTCAGAAAGCACAACCAGTATCAATGTCATGAATACATGCCATCCTGGGAAACATAATGATACCCTCTGTCAAATTTTAAAATTCAAGATATGGGTGAAGCTCAGTACAACAGCATATGCTTGATAGGAACAAAAATCATCATAGAACAATATAAAAACAAAAAATCCAGGCCCACTTTTAATCCCAGTACTTGGGAATCAGGTTCAGGGGATCTCTGAGTTTGAAGCCAGCCTGGTATATAGAGCAACTTTCAGGAAATCTAGGGCTACACAGACAAATCTTGTATTCAGAAATAAACAAACAAAAATGAAAACTGTAGGCTACCAAACTGTCTTAGCATCAAATAGCAGGTAATTCTACTGAATCTAATGTGATTTAGTGATAGAGTTTATAATGGTAGGGAAGTCATGACAGCAAAAGAAGAAAGCTGACCAATTAGTTTCAACCACAACATAGCAGGCACAAAGAACAGGGAATGGGTTGAGGCTATAGAAACTCATATCACGTGTCCAATGAGGAATTTCATCCAGAAAGGCTCATCCTCCTACTGGATTCACAAGCAATCAAATGAAAGTTGCCAAGAAAAGAGACATGTTCAAATACATCTTCCTATATGGGAGGTTTTTATTCAATCAATTACATCCTGACCTGGGTATATATAGGCTCATGGTCACCAATGAAGAAAAATGCATTTAGGGTTACAGTTGGGAATCACTTTGCTTACGCCTTCCATAAGTTGAATGCTTATGTGAATGGAGTCTTACCCTTAGAGTACCTTGCTAGGCTTCCATTCCATAGCAAGGTCCTTCTCTATAATGGTGATAAAATCCTTGAAAATCCCAGCCTGTTCCAGTAATTGACTGCCATAAGAAACTGCCTTTTCATTTTCATTTATTTCTGCCCCACTTGTTTTTTTTTTCCACTATGGTCTTGAATGAATCATCAGTAATAACCATCCACCACATTCAATATTCCATTTAAGAAATTAGCTCATATTTTTAAATTCTGCTTTACTAAATTTCCAGGTCACAGGCAGAAAAAGACATATTTTGGAGCCAAAATATCACACAAATGACCTCTACCTTAATCAATTTCAACTGAAATTCTATGATTTCAATCTCCACTTTCTATCATTTCTCTTAACATTTCCATCTTTCTGATCCTACAAGAAAAGCTAATTAATTCTGTGTACTACTTTCTATTTTTTTGCCACCTAAAGTTTTGATATCTTCTATACTCTTCCAAGGGACATCATTCCCAGGTTCTGCCTAGCAACAATATTACTTTTGGTTTTCCATTTTTTGTTCTAACTTGCATTTATGTTGCTCTGATTAAATCTTTTAATGAAAAGCAGCTCAGGCAATGAGTGGGGGTATTTTGGCTTCATCATTTTGGGAGCCTAGGATAGAAAAGCAAGCTAATAGTTGAAGGCAAAAATACATGGACAAAGATTGTTTCCTGGCTTTCTCTCTTGCCTAGTCAGATTGGTGCCTTTTGTATCCCAAGCCCACTTTCTTAGAGATATTGCAACCCACAGTGGAGGAGCCATCACACATCAATCATCAATCAACACAATCTCTCCCAGATATAGTAGTTTATGGCTTTTATGAACAAAGCCACCATGAACACAGTTGAGCAAATGTCCTTGTGGTAGGATCTTTTGGGTATATGTTCAAGAGTGGTATACATTGGTCTTGAGGTAGATTGACTCCCAATTTCCTGAGGACTGCATATTAATTTCCACATTGGCTGTACAAGTTTGCACTTGCAACAGCAATGAATCCCCTTGCCAGCATTAGCTGTCACTTGTGTTATGGATCTTAACAGTTCTAAGACTTGTAAGATGAAATCTCAAAGTAGTTTTGATATTCATTTCCCTAATGGCTAAGGATGTTGAACATGTCTTCAGGTGTTTCTCAGTCACTTTAGATTCCTTTACTGAGAATTCTGTTTAGAGGTGTTCCCCATTATAATTGGATTATTTGGTTTGTTGTTGTCTAGTTTCTTGAGTTCTTTAATATCCTAGGTGAGGAAACACAGAATCACATAGATAAACATGGCATGTATTTACTTATGGGTGGATATTACCAGTTAAAGTATAATCACAGTAATCACAGTTAATCACAGTACACTCCATAGACACAGAAAGGCTAAGTAACAAGAACAGCTCTACGGGAGATGAATGCATCTCGTTGGTAAGAAGAAATAAAACAGATTTTATGGGTGCACTGGAGGCAGGTGGGGATGGGAACAGGAAGGATCAGGTGAGTGAAGAAAAGACAGGTGGGGAGAAGACAGGGAGAGATAACTGGAATAGGGGAACTTTTAACAGGGGATGTGGAAACAGTGTAGCGAAAACTTTCTGGAACCTATAAAGGTAACCCTAGTGAGGACTCCTAGTATGCAAGAGGAGGTTGAACTAGCCATCTTCTGTAACCACATAAGGCTACCAGTGGAACTGTGACACCAAGCCAACCACAAAACATTCAACCCACACTTGTACTACCTGCAAGATACGCTGGGGCACTGGTGACTCAGAACTTGCTTAGTGGCCAATAGATGACTGGTCTAACTTGAAGCTCATACTGTGAGAGGAAGTCCATAACTGACACTGCCTACATGGCCAGGAGCTGGAACTTGAATGGCTCAGAGAACAAGGGTAGAACCAAATACAGTTGACCAAGAAAAAATATCAATGAAATGATTCATAACTATTTTCTGCTATTATCATAGATTGCTGTTTAGCTTAATTGTTATTAAAGAGGCTTCTTCCAGGGGCTGATGCAAGCCCATGCAGAGATCCCTACAAACAAAAAGTAGGAAGGAGTATGGAGAGAACTACTACCAAATTCCGAAATATTGTTTATAAACATTTGTTTACATTTAAAGGAGCCATGAAATAGAGATAATACTTTGCATTTGCATAGATTTTGACCTATTGATAAAAATTTAAGGTCAATTTTGTTTATATATATATATATGTTCTTCTTTAAGGTATTATATTTGTGCAGCTCATTTAAAGATGCAATACAAATTAGATCCCCCCCCAAGCCTGCCCTGTTGTCTGCAAGATCCTTGGCTCAGGAATAGTTTCCTGCTCCTGCACCAAGGCTACCCAACCAGAGGGGTGAGTGCCTGCCTATCAGGCAGGCCTGAAGGTCCCCTGCAAGGGAGCGAGGGCACTTTCACCTTGTGCTGCAGGGTCTCCTGTGTTCTATTCGACCCCGCCCTGCTTCCCACGTTAGCCTTTCTGTCCGTGGGTCTTTAGGCTACCAGGCTTCCCTGTTTCAGTGCTGAGGAGTTCCATCTGGATGGTGCTGAGGACTTCCATACAGACAGGAACAGTTCCTGCTTCTACACTGAGGAGATCCACCCAGAGATTCAGTCACAGCAAAGACTGAACCAAGACACCAGGCCTCTCCTGGCTCCATTTGAAGGAAGTGATGGGCAGGCACCAATGCAAGAATTCCTGCAACAACCTGAAAGGCAACATGACATCACCAGAATCCAGGGATCGCAAAACAAGAAGAACTGAACACCCTACTCCAGAAGAAATAGAAGAAATCGACTTTAAATGGAACTATATGAAAATAATAGAGGACCTTAAACAGGAGGTGAAAAACTGCCCTAAAGAAATAGAGATGACAAACAAAAAGGTAGAGGAAATGAATAAATCTCTCCAAGATACCCAAGAAAAACAAGAGAAACAAGAAAAAGCAATCAAACAGGTAAGGGAAACGGTTCAAGACTTGAAGAATGAAATGGAGGTAATGAAGAAAACCAAACCAAGGAAGGCAGGAGATGGAAAATCTGGGTAAACGAACAGGAACTACTGAGACAAGTATTACCAACAGAATACAAGAGATAGAAGAAAGAATCTCAGACACTGATGATACCACAGAGAAAATAAATGCACTGATCAAAGAAAACAGCAAATCCAACAAATTCTCATCACAAAACATTCAGGAAATCTGGGTCACAATAAAATGACCAAATCAAAGAATAATAGGGGTAGAAGAAGGAGAAGTACAGATTAACGGTCCAGAAAATATATTTAATAAAATTATAGAAGAAAACTTTCCCAACCTAAAGAAAGTTATTCCTATGAAGGTTCAAGAACCATAGAGAAATAGACTGGATAAAAAAAAATCTCCATATAAGAATTAAAACTCAAAACATACAGAATAAAGAAAGAATATTAAGAGCTGCAAAGGAAAAAGGTCAAATTACTTAAAAAGGTAAACCTATTAGACTTACACCTGACTTCTCTATGGAAACCATGAAAGCCAGAAGGTCCTAAATAGATGTACTGCAGACACTAAGAGACCATGGATACAAGCCTAGACTATGTTCCTGTGACAAAAGTTCTTCCCAGACACACAGCTCATTGACATAAAAGCCTAGCCCAGGAACAGCTGCAGGCAGTTGAAGTAGTTTTGGGAAGACAGGCTCATCCTGTATTGGATGTAGTGGCATTTCATTTATGTTGTAATATATAAAGCTTGCCTGAAGTTCAAAGAGTAAAACAGCCCCATTGGTCAGTCTTACTGACCAGGCAGTGGTAACACACACCTTTAATCCCAGTAGCCATACTAGCTGCTATAGAAACCAGTCCTAAAGGAATATAATATAATATAATATAATATAATATAATATAATATAATATCCCCAATTTCTCCAAGATTTTATTACTCATGTTCCAGTTGGACAGTCACAGCTTGGAAAGCTTAGAGAAAGCACTGCCATCATAAGGGGATGAAGAGGAGGGAGGGGTTCAGGCTCCGGTGGCAGCTGCTGGGGAACAGGAGGTGAGGTGGCAACACTCTGAGAAGCCCTTTCCTCATCATGGACTTAGAGAAGATGATCAGTCTAAGCCTCTACTGATTTAAGGCTTATTCCAGGAAACCCCAAATCTGCCTCTACCTATGCAGCCCACAGGCAGTGATGCATACACACAACAGAAAGGCCAGATGATGCCCGAGTAGGCAAGGGAGGCCAGGCAAGCATAGTGTTTTAATAAATGTGTCTTCTAGAGGCTTTCAACATACTCAGACCTATGGGACACTATGAAAGCAGTGCTAAGAGGAAAGTTCATAGCACTAAATACCCACTTAAAGAAAATGGAGAGCCGGGCGGTGGTGGCGCACGCCTTTAATCCCAGCACTCGGGAGGCAGAGGCAGGCGGATCTCTGTGAGTTCGAGGCCAGCCTGGTCTACAAGAGCTAGTTCCAGGACAGGAACCAAAAAGCTACGGAGAAACCCTGTCTCAAAAAAGAAAAAAAAAAGAAAATGGAGAAAGCAAACATTGGAGACTTAACAGCCCACCTGAAAGCTCTAGAAAAAATGAAACAGACTTACCTAGGAGGAGTAGAAGACTGGAAATAATCAAACTGAGGGCTGAAATCAACAAAATAGAAACACAGAAAACAATCCAAAGAATCAATGAAACAAAAAGCTGGTTCTTGGAGAAAAAATCAACAAGATTGATAAATCCCTATCCAAACTAGTTAAACGACAGAGAGAGAACATGCAAATTAAGATCAGAATGAAAAGAGGGACATAAACACAGACACAGAGGAAATTCAGAGAATCATTAGATCTTACTACAAAAGCCTGTATGCCACAAAATTGGAAAATGTAAAAGAAATGGACATTTTTTTAGATAAGTACCATATACCAAAGTTGAACCAGGACCAGGTGAACAATGTAAATAGACCGAGAGTTGTGCAGAATTAGAAGCTGTTATCAAAAACCTCCCTACCAAAAAAAGCCCAGGTTCAGAGGGTTTCAATGCAGAATTCTACCAGAACTTCCAAGAAGACCTAATACCTATACTCCTTAATGTATTTCACAACGTAGAAACAGAAGAGTCATTGCCAAATTCCTTTTATGAAGCTACAGTTACTCTGATACCAAAATGACACAAAGACTCAACCAAGAAAGAGAATTACAGGCTAATCTCACTCATGAACATCGATGCAAAAATTCTCAATAAAATGCTGGCAAGCCGAATCCAAGAACACATTAGAAAAATTATCCATTATGATCAAATAGGCTTCATCCCAGGTATGCAGAACTGGTTTGACATATGAAAATCTAGCACTGTAATCCGGCATATAAATAAACTGAAAGAAAAAGCCATATGATCATTTCATTAGATGGTGAAAAAGCATTTGACAAAATTCAACATCCGTTTATGATAAAGGTCTTGGAGAGATTAGGGATACAGTGGTCATACCAGTTAGTTCCTTGGGCAACTGAGGAGAGGGAACCTGACATGGCCCTATCCTATAGCCATACTGATGAATATCTTGCATATAACCATAGAACCTTCATCTGGTGATGGTTGGAGATAGAGACAGAGACTCACATTGGAGCACTGGACTGAGGTCCCAAGGTCAAAATGAGGAGGAGAAGGAGGAAGAACATGAGCAAGGAGTCAGGACTGCAAGGGGTGCACCCACACACTGTGTCAGTGGGGCTGATCTGTTGGGAGCTCACCAAGGCCAGCTGGACTGGGACTGAATAAGCATGGAATAAAACCGGACTCTCTGAACATGGCGGACAATGAAAGCTGATGAGAAGCCAAGGAAAATGGCACTGGGTTTTGATCCTACTGCATGAACTGGCTTTGTGGGAGCCTAGCCTGTGTGAATGCTCACCTTCCTAGACCTGGATGGAGGGGGGGGACCTTGGACTTCCCACAGGGCAGGAAACCCTGACTGCTCTTTGGACTGGAGAGGGGGAGGGGCGTGGGGGTAGGGAGAGAGGAGGGGAAGAAGGGGGAGGAGGGGGAGGGAAATGGGAGGTGGGGAGAAGGCAGAATTTTTTTCAATAAAATAAATAAAAAGAGCCGGGCGGTGGTGGCGCACGCCTGTAATCCCAGCACTTGGGAGGCAGAGACAGGCGGATCTCTGTGAGTTCGAGGCCAGCCTGGTCTACCAAGGGAGTTCCAGGACAGGCTCCAAAGCTACAGAGAAACCCTATCTCGAAAAAACAAAAAAAAAAAAAACAAAAAAATAAATAAATAAAAAGAAATACAAATTAATAGATTGTCTTTTATAACAGTTAAACTTTTAGTCATGTTAGGCTTTCTAGAAGTACAGAGATATATTTCAGATGGGATAAGTATTCTTTAAATCTTTCAAAGACATACATAATATGGCATTTAAAATGTTTTAAAAACTTAGGACTTTTCATGACAGTGAGCCACATCTGCCTCTGGCAGCACATATTATTTCAGAGAGGTTGATGGGCATTAAAGAATCTCATTATGGAATTTGCCTTCAATGTGACTAGCCATTTGGGCAAGAAACTTCTGCTGCAATTGCTTCATGGTATGTTTTATAAACTGGACACTCAGGACCCACAGAAAAATGACTGCTAAAGTTGCCTAAAGAAGGTGAGAAAGTCATTCAAAGTTCCTGCTCCATGCAAGAGTCTGCCAGACATTCTGCAGGATCCACAAAAAAAGGTGACTAACAAACTGCCAATATAGGCAGAACTGTCTTTGAAATTTCCTGCTTCATGGAAAAGTCTGCCAGACACTATGGGCCTATAGGCTGGAGATGGATGTCCCACTGTTACAGAAGAACTTTGGGTGACTGTCCAGGCAGCAAGATGTCTTTGTCAATTCTAGAGTTTTAGAAGTTGCTTACAACGTACTTCCTGTTTACTTAGGTAGTAGTATATCCTTCTGGATTCTTTGATGGAGTTGAAGAAAGAGACAGTTTTATAATTATAAAAAAATAGATTAGACATAAAACCTTAGACTCAAAAAGATGGAATAGATGATATAGTATTTTTCTTAACTTGCCAAGTGTAAAGGGACTAAATATTGTAACTCTAATTCTTGCTGGATAATGGTTTCATTATATGTAATCTTGTTATGTCAAAATCGAAACCTTCCTTTTTATTTAGACAGAAAATAGGAGGTGATGTGCGATTCCTCCTGTATGCTATGAAGATGTTTTATTACCATTGGTTAATAAAGAAGCTACTTTGGGCTTATGGCTTCACAGAATAGAACAAGTGGAAATTCCAAGCAGAGATAAAGGAGAAAAGAAGACAGAGTCAGGGAGATGCCATGTAGCTGCCGAAGGAGAAAGATGCTGGATGGAACCTTACTGGTAGGCCACAGTCATGTGATGACACAAAGATTAATAGAAATAGGTTAATTTTAGATGTAAGAGTTACTTAATAAAAAGCCTAAGCTATTGGCTAAGCAGTCTTGTAATTAAAATAATTTTTTATAATTATTGCAAGCCTAGGCACCTGTATACACCAGGATATAATAAAATTTGCAAGCTATACAGTGTACACAAGATTAATGTTTAAATTGAATTGTCATGTTAAACTTTCATGATTCCTTGACTACTAAGGGATCATACAAAGAAACACAAATCAGCCTGAACGTTTCACTATCTGAGGGAATTCAACTGGAACTGAAAAACCTATGACACAGGTCTCTCAAGGAAGTTAGGTCAGGCCAACTCCATGGTTCCCTGCAGAGCTTACAACCCACAAAAATTTTATGACTTTGACCTCCACTCTCTGCCATTACTCTCAACATTTCCATCTTCTAGGTCCCAAAAGAACAGCTGATTAGGCTTTTTGTTCAGTTTTATGATATCTGTAGCATTCTTATAACAGTCAACATTCCAAAGTCTTTTGCAGCACTTGAGTCCCATTTTTGTTCCAACTTTCTTCTCTGTTGCTGCTATTACATTATCTAATCAAAAGCAACTCAGGTAATGAGTAAGTTTATTTGGTTGTTAACCCTATTTCACAATTCTTAATTATGGGAGCTTAAAGCGGATACTCAAGCTAAAAATAATAGCTAAAGGCAAAACATGTGGAACCATTATTTTCTGGCTTTCTCTCTTGTTTTGTCAGTGTCTTGTGCTTAGCTAGCTCTTCTATCTATCCCAGAGCTGCTTGCTCAGGGATATTGCCAACACAGTGGAAAAACCTTCCCATATCAATCAAAACCAACACAATCTCTCTCAGACAATTTAATCAGACATTCTGATCTAGGAATACCCTAATTGGTGTTTTCTCAGATCACTCTAAGCTATGTCATGCTGATAGCTGAGGCTAATTAAGAGAAAAAGACAATATTATACAAAAATATTTTAAAGATCTAAAGGCAATGTACTAATAGCATCAGTCACTTGACCAGCAAAAACACAAACATGAAGATAGATATGCCAGAAAATGGAAAATGGCAAACATATAAGATAAAGAAGAAAAAACTAGTACTGTCTCTCCACAGAAACTTCCCAAACCAATAAAAACTCAAGGAACTAATAACATGAGAAATTTTTTGAATACAAAGTTAGTGAGACCATTATTTTCCAGAAATGAAGAATATTCTTAAATAACAATTAATAAAATCAATAACATAGATGACAAAGACACAAAGACATATTGTGCTCCTTTAAATAAAAACTACAAGATTTTAACCAAAATCAAACTCTAAGAAATCACTGACCAGCACTCATCCTATAGACTTCAGTTCTCTCTCCTTTAACAATAACAAAAAATGGCTTGGGTGAGGAGGGATGTTCCACCAAAATTGGAGAGATTCCCTTGAAACCTTCTCATGTCTTAACTTCGTAGAAAATAGTTTTGACTACTAAAAGGATCTCATTATCTTATAGTAAGGAATAGGATGTCTCCTAGGGTCACTTAGACACCATTTGTATCCCATGATTGATAATTGCCTGTAAGTCTGCAATCAGAGTGAGGAAATGAAAACATTTTTAAACAAAATGCAAGATAACAGATTTTTTAAAGAATCAGTGTACACCTAAAGCAACTTGTTTTACTTTAATTGCTTTATAAGTCAAAAGTACTTTTGAAAACAAGTTTATTGTTATTTTTTGCATATATTTTACATGAGTTAGAATATCTTCCATATGTATGCAGGTGACATACAAAAAAGAAGGGTTCAGATGCTTTGGATCTGAAATGGAAGAGTTATGAGCCTAACAACTTGAGTTAGGTATCTGAACATAGGTCTTCTCCAAAATGAGTATGTGATGAGCCATCTGCCAACATCCATAATGGCTTTTATCAAATAAACCAAAAGTCTCTCAGATTAACAATAATAGCAACAAAACCAAAATAAATAAAGAAGTAAATAAATGACCCTTGGAAACATGATGCATCAAAATTAAGATGATGTGTGTGGTAAATTTGCATGATTTAAATACATTAAAATGACAATGCAAAACAATTTATAACAGGAAAACTGATTACAAAGTTATATTCATAGTGGAAACACCCAGAGTAATCAGTGGGATTATGAAAAAATAGTACACAAATTGACATAATATGAATTCTTGCTGGGTTGTGGTGATGCACACTTTAATCTCAGCACACGGGAGGCAGAGACACGTGGATCTTTGTGAGTTCAAAGTCAGATGGTCTACAGAGCAAGTTCCAGGACAGGCTCCAAAGCTACAGAGAAACCCTGTCTTGGGGGGAAAAAGCAACAACAATCAAGAATGTGTACAATATTTGAGAAAGAATAAAGGAGATGGAGAGAAAAAGAAGAGAGAATAGGCAGAAAAATATCATTAACTATTAATAAAAAGACCAAAGAAAACTTAGAAGACATGTGATCTTAAAAAATGTTACTCACCTACCTATAATTCTATGTGTAGAGAAATTAAATAAATAAAGACTTCACAATTTTCACAAAACTACCTCAAAATGACCCATAAACTCTTCTTTCTGACCCTACAGCTACTGGTATTTGTTCCAAACAGCGAGGCCCCATGCTCTAGAGACCTCTCCTTCGGTCTTGTTATGTTTTCAGGTAAACCCAGTCTCACTGATGCCCAATACCAAAGCAATATAGTATAATTTCTGCTTCCTGTCACATGGATTATGGCACAAGATATAGATTCTGCCCTATCTACCTGCCCAACACCATACACACCTAAGAAACCTCTGCAGCTCAGAAACTCTTTTTGTCACCTGGAACTAAATATCACTGAATGACATCATTGTGGCTAGTAGTATCAAACAAATTAGAAACATTTTAATCATGTATTGCTAAAAGACAGTCAACATCACCATAGTTCTGCCAGCTTTTAAATTATTTGAAACATTTATAAGACAAACTTGAAAGTAGAATGTAATATTCAGAACTTCTAGAAATAAAACTATAAGTTTTCAAATCTGACTTCCCACTGCACACCAAAAGCATGACTCTGTGTGTACACTGGACAGTGATATTACAAGTATAATATTCTACCTTGCCGGGGCTGCAGAGTGTCCCTCTTCCCAGGAAATCCATATACAGGGAGGCACAGAGGACAACGACCACTGCCCAGGTCATTACATAGGGCAACAGAACCACAGCCTGGCTCATGGTCCATCCAAATCCCAGCAGAAATGACAGTTCAACAGACCTTCTCTGAACACCCTATACTCACCATGGCATAGCTTGTGGTATTCCTAGGGCTGGAGAGATGGCTCAGTGGTTAAGAGCACTGACTGCTTTTCCAGAGGTCCTGAGTTCAATTCCCAGCAACCACATGGTGGCTCACAACCATCTGTAATGAGATCTGGTGCCCTCTTCTGACATGTGGGCATACATGGAGGCAGATTTTTGTATGCAAAATAAAAATAAATAAATCTTTAAAAAGCAAAATAGTATAGTTAAAAAAACTCACTTCAATAAAAGTAGAAAAGAATCCTGAAAAGAACCTGCAAGAAACCTGCCACTATTATACCTGATTGCTAAGACTTTCAAGAATCTCTCCTTGGCTAGGGCCATTCATCTTGGCCTCAGAATATTGTCAGCTCCCCTACTGGGTGATCAAAGATCAAATGACTCAGATAGCACAGTACTTCCTGTTCTGTCCTTCCAGCCCAGTGGTCAGGGCCCTAGATAGAAAGTGAGTAATTTAGTAGATAATCCTCCACTTTCAAAGAGCATATCCTGTTCCTCATCCAAAGCACAGGGTCTTTTGTGTGCACATCCTATTACACACTCAATGTGCACTGCAGCCAACCCATTGCCTCATACCTGGGAAATCTTGCAGCCAAACACAGATCACATTTACAACTGCTATTAAAGACAAGTGGGCCATGAATTAGAAGACACTGAGGGATTGTGGTAAGTCTTGGGAACAGGCAAGAGAATGTGGATACAATACTGGAAAGAACCTGTAAACTGTCTCCTGCTGGTGCTCCTAATTGCCAACCAGAGTCCCTCATTAGCTAGGACCACCCAGCTGGGCTTCCAGACATTGGCAGTTACCCTACTGGGAGAGCAGAAATCAAATGTCTTAGAAAGCAAAAATCCTCCAGGTTTGTCCTTCCACACTATGGTCAGACAAGATACTAATCTGGAAATTTTGTAGTTTAGTAAAATCTTCCATTTTCCCAGAGCACTTCCTGTTCCTCCTCCAAGGCACATGGTCCTATATGTACACTTTCCATTACACACTCAAGGTCCAGAGTAGCCAACCCCTTACTTCATAGCTGGGAGGTCTTGCAAACAAACACAGGTCACAAACAGTAATTGTTATTAAACAAAAAGAAGCCATGAGAATTAGAACACAACAAAGGGTCTATGGGAGGGCTTAGAGGCAGGAAAGAGATAGTGGAAATAATGTATTTATAATCCTGAAAAATTCTGTTAAAAAGTTGAAACAGATTTTATGGTCATGTGCCCCAGAGACCAGGGATTTGTATCAGAGCACACGAAGTGCTACTCACATCATTTCTCTCACAGTATACATCTTAAACCTAGAAAATAAATCATGGTAGGCAGGGCCACACCATTTTATCCAGCTCTTCTATTTTACTTGAACTGCTGTAACTACAGTAATTTGGTTTAATGATAAGTTAATTTCTTTATATAGATTCTTGTATGCATGGTCTGTGGACCCATGAAATGGCCAGTCAGCACATTTATGGAACATTTAAAATTGATTACCTCACTACTCACTGCTAATGCCAACTATTGTCACAGTAGGAAAGCTTTTACCTTCCTTCTTTCCCATCCCTTTTTCTGATGTGACGATACTGGCTTTAGAATTGGTCCGTGAACTCAGTTATTACACAGGTCCTACTTCACTTGTAAATTCACAATAAAATCTAAAGAAGTTGGAGTATACTCATTCACTGATCTATTTCTCCTTCACACAGACCAGTCAATGTCCAGCATGGTAGGAGTTGCTGGACTGTTTTTGCAGCACTAGGAGTTCATAGCAATTCTCAGTTACATAGTATGATGCAAGCCCGAGCTACAGGAGACACTGATCTAAACCAGTTTTTCGCAATCTTCCTAGTGCTATGACTCTTTAATACAGTTACTCATGATGTAGTATTCTCCCCACCTATAAAACAATTTTCACTACTACTTCATAACTATATTTTTGCTGTTATGAATCATAATATAAATATCTGTACTTTTTGATGGTCTTAGGCCTGTCCTGTGATAGGTTCATTTGATCTACCAAAATGAGTCATAACCCACCAGGTTGAGAATCACTGCTCTAATCTGAAATAAATAAAAAGATGAATAAATAAACAGCTCTTAAAAATGAAATTCAAAACCTGGGAAACATTAGAAAATACAAGATTATAGCAGTTATGCCTTTGAAGAAAATGAAATCTAAAATATGACAACCATTAATTGATTTCTTAAAATAATAAAAAATAATTGAACACTTAGTTATACTGACTTTGTTTTTCTTTTCTTTTTTTTGTTTTTTGGATTTTCGATAAGTTATAATGACTTTGAAACAGAGTAGGCACTTCCCTGGTAGGGAGAATGCCATTAGTAAGAGAAAGCATGACTTTGTCCCATGTAAAATGTTAGCTTCTGAGTGCTGTAAGCTGACACATGGAGTTACAGCCAATGGCCTGTGTCTCAAACATCTGAGCTGAATTCACGGTGTCAACCAGGATTAAATATACCTGCATGGGAGAGTTCACTAATTGGAAACTAAATATGTAGTTGTTCAAGCTATCCTCCTTAAACTGCACACCCACTGGTGTCTGTCTTCATTCACATGCAAGAAATTAATGTATGATGGGAAATCACACCAAAAGTCACACACTATGTCAATCAGGTCCTTCTTTGTAATGGATACCCCTGAAGCTCACTCCCTTAAACTTCATTCTGTGATCTAGTTATTGTCCAGTTTTTCCCCCTTCCAGTGTACACAGTATACTGTTCCTACACTTTGGGTCTGAAGGGAGAAGCCATGCTCCACACACAAATCCTTTTATTGTTATTGCAATGGACACCACCACGATAAGACTCAAAGTGGTAATTTTAGAACTCTGTGGTGCAGCATACTTTTAATCCAAAAATTTATGGCGGTTAACCAAGAGGATATCAAGGGTCTGTGGGGCTACAGACAGGATTCAAGTCCACCTCAAACAGTATAGGGGACATTGACTATAAACTGCTTTTTTAAAAACTGAAAAATGCAGCTGTCCTAGAATTATTATACTTTCATGGCACACAGGTTGTGACCCTGTAATGGCCCCTTGGGCAGCATGTTAGAGGTCTTTGATGGGGAAGTGGGTCTTTTGGCTGGTTGTAAATCATGGTTGTCTCATTTATTATAGAAATGTACCTTACTCGCTTATTAATCCTGGTGAACAAACATTTGCATCTCATGATACTAATCTCTAACAGGCATGGCCAGCATACTACTTATCTTTGGGGAATTTGGGATGCAGTACTCCCTCACTTAAATTCTACTTTGTGTGACTTAATGTCTCCTAAGAACTGGCAAATCCTTAAACTATTAATTCTATACTCAATTATGCTCTCCTACTTCACAGTTTAGCAGCGGAGTGCCTCTACACAGGAGAAACCATTTATGAGCTCCACAAAATTAACTACAGATGGATCCTAAACATAAATGTTAAAAGTGCAGAACTTCTGTAGATACTGGAGAGACCAGTAGGCTCTGAGTTTGGAAAATTTGGTGATATCTCTCCACATGCAACAACATAAGCACTACAGGCACCACCATTTGCAGCTCCCAAAGCTCTGCTCTGTGCAGACACAACCCACCCAGGCAGTGAAGTTATTCAGAGTCTGCCACAGGGAGTTGCAAGGATCACTTAGGGCTACTTAGGATGAGGCAGGAACACACTAAACTCTGTGTTTGTCCACTGGCTCCCGCCCAGCCAGGCGAAGATGCATCACATCAGCCACGAGCCTCAGCAGTCCGCTCCACCTAGTTTGGGGACAGCAGCACCAAACCCACCAAGTCCAGCCACTCCTCCACACGTGGGAAGAGCAACCACGTGCACCAAGGCCAGCAACTCCTCCCCACCTGGGGACATTGGCCCCTTGCTCTCCTTGGCTTGCCTCTCCTCCCATTCGGGAGAGCAACCATTCACTCACCATGGTGCAGCTGCCTAGCTGACAAGCTTTAACCCCACAAGGGATCACAAGGCGCAGTGCATGAGAGAGACTGTGATTTCTTCAGGAAGTGCTAAACCGGAAGTCTGGCTCCCGGAAGAACCCTCCCATTTGACTGGTGGAGGCTCTCATTGGCTAGTAAGGTCTGAGTGACAGAAGCAGGTAAGCAGAAGGGACACAGCACAGCATTCCCAGCACTGGCGGCTAATCTACAGAAACAAATCCCAGATTGGTTGGAGATCTAAGTCAAGTTCAACAGCAAGTCTTTTGCTAATGTAAATCAATGGGTTTGGTTTTAAAAGGAAGTATACAAATTCAGAAAGAGGCTAATCAGAAAAAGTTGCACGAGAAGAACATTGGGTAAACCAAGAACATTATAAACAAAGTCCACAGTGGTGTTGGAACTGATAACCACAGCTTTCACCCTTCTGTGTAAAGGTTTGGGTTCTGAGGATCTGAAACAACCCTTTTCCAAAGGCCCTGTCCCCACATCTTTGCCAGCTCTCCCACCCAAGCGTATTCCTGAGATCAGAGACAGAGCTCTGTTGTTGCTCTATACATCATTGCCTTAAGGAAACCTCCCAAAGCCTAGGCGGGTTGCCAAAGTCAGAGAGGCCTAGTTTCAAGTATTTTCTAGAAGTTCTGCACTTAGCACTTGACATTTAGGTGTAAGGTCCATTTGGAGTTAATTTGTGGACGTTGTAAATGGGGTCTCATGTACTGTGTAGTACTCTACTACTCAGTCGCAATGTAGAATTGGTGATATAAAGGATTGACCAATGCTTAGAGAGTAAGCCACACAATATAGAATTTAGCTGAGGGAGGGCTGCCTTTGAAATACACCCAAAGACAAGTAGTATGTTAATCAGAACTATTAGAGATTTGGATGCAAAGATGTAAATGTTTATTTAACTTTTTTGTATACATGTCTGTAGTGAAAAAAGCAAATGAGATACTCACCCATAGAAAGGATAGAGAGTCTGCCTGTGTAACTCTCTAGAGTAAGCTGGAGCATCACAGTTTTAAGAGGGATTTCTTAGTTGTGTTGGACTGGATCAATTCCATGATATTTTGTTATGTGTTTACTGTTTCTTGGTATCAACTACATACATTAAAACCCAAAAGCATGGTTATAGTGGTGAAATACCTGGTTAAATCCAGACCCTCCCAGCAGGAAGAAAATAGCCAAAAATCTAAGCAAGAAAAGAAGAATCAAGAATCTAGGATTAGCCAGTTCAGTGACTGTGTTTCAAGAACTAGCTGAAGATAAAGTTAGATTGTAATCTTGGAAGTGATCTTGAGAGGCAGGGAGTTGCCCCCTTGTGACCAACACTGGATTTTTGAAATTTTCTATGACACTTTTGGATTACTGGGCTATGGTTTCTTCCCTTAAAAACTCCTTCTCCCAGTCACTCAGGGTCAAACTCTTCCCCTGCATGGGTTATGAGTCTTGGCCCCAGTGTACTGGTTCCCATCTCATTGATTAAAGCCTCCTGTGATTGCAGCAAAGATGGTCCTTTGTGAGTTACTATGGGGGGTGTCGTGTTATCCCAAGACTTGAGTGAGAGTCTCCCAAGAACTGGGGGTCTTTCAGTAGTAATGCCAAGTATCATATGAATAATGTATTGTGTTTTATCTAAGGTTTAGTTGAACAGTTTATACCTAGGAAATACTAATTTATTACATTATCATATACAGTTTCTATTCAGATTTCTTTTGTTGTTACTCAGCACTATCTAAAGACAAACAATTGGTACCTTCCTGTGATCACTTGTGACTGCTTACCAAGGATGACCACCACCGGGTTTGCTGACTGTTAATATTCCATCATGAAAGAAAGTATCCCCTCCATCTGAGTACACAGCCTCTTTTCCAGTCACCTATATGCAAATCATGCCTAATGACATGTGACCTTCTGGTTTCAGAGATGAACTAGAGTACACAGCCTGGAAAAGACTTGGGAGGATGTACATTCTTTGTATGCACCTATGAGAAAGCCATTTTTAAAAGTGGGGATTTACCTTGAGTGCTATCGGGCTTACTTTCTACGTTCACTGAGAAATGTATTGTAATGGAAAGCATATGTGCGGTGGAAGAGTAGAGAGAAGGTAAGCTCCACATATGCAGCTATGGGAGAGCCATTGTACATACTAGATGGAGACGTGCCTGTTTGGCTGCCTTTTGGGTATCTTAGTTAAAGCTTCTATTGCTGTGAAGAGACACCATGACCACAGCAACACTTATAAAGGAAAACATTTGATTTAGGCAAGCTTACAGTTTCAGAGGATTTAGTCCATTATCAACATGGCAGAAAGCATGGTGGATGCAAGCAGAAATGGTGCTGGAGAAAGAGCTGAGAGATCTCCATCCAGATCAGCAGGCAGCAGAAAGTGACTATGAAATACTTCAACAAGGCCACACCTCCTAATAGTGCCACTCTTCATGAGACTTTCGGGGCCATTTTGATTCAAACAACCACAGAATCAAAACCCTTGTAAGTACCTTTTCAACCACACTCAATAAGAAAATAAAAGGAAGATTTTGGAGCCAAAATATCACACAAATGACCTCTAACTTAATCGGTTATGGAGTGTATCATTTCCAACTGAAATGCTATGATCTCAATCTCTACTTTCTGACATTCTTCTTAACATTTCCATATTCCTGGTCCTATAAGAACAGCCAATTTAGTTCTGTATACTAATTTCTATATTTTTTTCACCACCTAAAATCTAGATATCTTCTACACTGTTTCAAGAGACATCATTCCCAGGTTCTGCCTAGCAACAATATTACTTTTGGTTTTCCATTTTTTTGTCCTAACTTACATTTATGTTGCTCTGATTAAATCCCCTAACCAAAATCAGCTCAGACAATGAGTGGGGTAATTTGACTTCATCATTTTTAGAGCTTAGGATAGGAAATCATGTTAATAGTTGAATGCAAAAATCCATGGACAAAGATTGTTTCCTGGCTTTCTCTCTTGCCCAGTCACTCCTTCATTCATGCTAAGATAGCTCCCTTTTGTAGCCCAAGCCCACTTTCTTAGGGATATTGCCACCCTCATTGGAGGAACTTTCCCACGTCAATCATCAACACAATCTCTCCCAGATACAGCAGTCTGTGTCTTTTATGAACCACGCCACTCTGAACACAGTTGAGCAAATGTCCTTGTGGTAGGATCTTTTGGATATATGTCCAAGAGTGGTATAGCTGGGTCTTGAGGTGAATTGACTCACAACTTCCTGAGGACTGCATGTTGATTTCCACATTGGCTGTACAAGTTTGCACTTGTACATGTCCTTGCCACATATCCTTACCAGCATTAACAGTCCCTTGTATTATGGAGCTTAAGAAATCAACAGGTGTAAGATAAAATCTCAAAGTAGTTTTGATATTCATTTTCCTGATGGCTAAAGATGTTGAACATGTTCACGGTGGGTTTATCATCTTATAGTTCTACCAGCAATGGAAGAGGATTTCAGTCTCTTTACAGCCTCATCAATACTTGTCGTTTCATATATTTATGTGTATGAGTGTTTGCCTGCATTTGCTGCTGTCCTTAAAGGCCAGGGATTGATTGCTGGCCTAGGATGCTGTGTATTTTAGGAAATGTCTGTCCAGGGTGTGTGAGCCAGCCCAATTGTGAAGACCGGAGGACAACTTGCAGGGGTGAGTTCTCTCCTTCCATGTGCATGTGGGTTCCAGGGATGAAACTTGGGGTAGGTATGGCAGCAATCAGCTTTACTTGGTGATCAGGCTTGCTGGCCCTGCAGTATCTTCAGAACTTCCTTGTGGACCTTACTGGGTGTGGGGACTCCAAGGGTGTTCAGTGACCATCCAAATCTGCCTAGCCTCTCCACTCATTGCCCCCCACTGTAGGCGGCATAATAACCAGGCTAGCTTAATATGAAACAGCAAATTTTAATGAACTTACAACACCAGCCATCCAGTGATCAGCAGGAAATACAGACAAAGAGAGCTGTGGGGCTCATGCTCGCCAGATTTATAGGTAACATTAGCCCAAGGCGAACACGCCCCCTAATGGGCTGGGCTTATCCCTACACCCCACCACCAGGAGTGTGGACATTGGTGATGTCTGCTGCCTATGGACCGAAGTACCACTGGCTGCACGAAGGGGTGCCTTGGGCCTCTTCCCAGACTTCCTGGTTCATCAAGGCTGCATCCTTGCTGGCCTGGGAAGAAAGCTCCATGGCCAGACTGAAGATCCTGTGGGCAGAAGAAAGAGAAGGGACAACTTCGCCTCTGGCCAAGAACTCTAAAGGAGATCTTAGAAAAACAAACTTGTTAGAGAAATAGGTTCTCTCCTTCCATACAGATCCTGGGGACTGAACTCAGGACACCAGACTTTCCTTGCTGGCTGATCTCAGGACCCTAATGGTGTCTTTGGAAGTCAACAAGGGTGGCTGCCAACTTGGGGGCAAGTGTGCATGTGTCCATATGGTGCTGCAAACAGAAGCAGGGCCTGTGTATACTGAGTTCCCTCCGTCCCCAGCTCTCCCTCTTTTGAAGGAGACAGCACCTAAGATTCCTAGGCTGACCCTAAACTGATGACCCTCCTGCCTCAGCCCCCAAGCATCTGAGACAGCTGACAGATCTGTGCCCCCAGGCCTAGCAGGAAAGAGCTGTGTGGCGAGCCTTGAATGCATCCTTCATCCTCCTGTTCACCTGGGACCTCAGTGCCCCACACCCTCAACAGTGGGCAAATTTGATGTGAGGAGACCTTGTTGGTGCCAAGCTAGATGTGAGATTCAGCCATTACCACATGGTCAAAGGCCAGGTGTCTGAAGACTTTAAGAGCCCCTAGATGACGGAGGGCATGTGTCCAAGAGTGAATACCAGGTACATCTGTACTGCTCAGATACTGACTGGGAAAACTTGTGGCCATACAGTGGTCACAAGCACAGGGAGACATCCTCAGTCTATGCTCCATATGAGTGATGGCTGACCCATTCTGTAGGCCAGCACTGGGTACGGCGCTTCAGAATCCCTGAGAACTCCTATGGGCATCTCCTTAAATGCATTTTTTTGGAGGTGGCCAAAATGGCCAAGCCTGCCTGATGACCTCAGTCTGATCCCTAGGGCCCACAAAGTGGAAAGAGAGAACAGACCCCAAAGCCGTCCTCTGACCTTTACACTCATGCCTTGGCATGCACATGCCCAAACATAAAAATACGTAAAAAAACAAAAACAAAACCCCAACACGTGTGATGTTCACACCTGCCATTCTAGAACTCTGCAAGCTGAGGTGGGAGGATTTCTGCACGTTCAAAGCCACACTCGGTGTTACAGATTGAGACCTTGTCTTAGAAAACACACAAAACAACAATGTCCCTCAAGAAACCACGAGACTGGCTAGGCAGTGATGGTGTGCAGCTTCACTCCCAGCTCTTGGCAGGCAGAGGCTGGCGAATCTCTGAGTTCGAGACCAGCCTGATCTACAGAGCGAGTTCCAGAGTGAGAAACTCTGTCTAGAAACAAAACAAAACATACAAAAAGAAACCCCCAAACATCCTGCTAAGACTGACTTCTGAATGACGTTTAACATGTGTTGAGCAACTGTCCAGCTCAGAAAAGCTCTCTCTGTCCCCTGCTGACCTGGAGCTGCCCTATCTAGGGCATGAGACTGAGTGTGGGATGCTTTCCTTGCCCGTGGTGACCTCAGGTCTCTACGGTCCCCAGTCCTACTCTGCTGGACTCTGGCACAGTATGAATTGATGGCTTCACTGCACCCAAGGTCCCAGTGTCTCAGAACTCAGAAGTGGGCTAGGAGTGGAACAGTGCTGTAGTAGTGAGGCACTCAATAGCTGAGTCCTCAAAAGCCCAAACAGTCTTCACCTGAGAGAGCAGCTGGGTGGGGTTCCACCTCCAGCAACCCAACTAAAAAGAAAGGGATGATGGAGAGAGGAGGGAAGGGATGGAGGGGAAAGGGGGAGGCCTGACCCACACCTGTAGAGCTCTTGGTCCTTCTTGGTAATCAAGTCCCTGAGTTCCTCCAGCAGGCGTGACACCTGCGCGCTGGTGTCTGGCACCTGCCCGCTGGCGTCCGGGGAGGAGATGCCCAGCTCGCCCAGGAGCTGCAGGGTGGTCTTTAGGGCCGGCTCCAGATCATCTGTGGAGATACAGGCTGTTAGCAGAACTCCGGTGCCCAAAGCAGCAGCTGTTTGAGCTGTGCAGCGTTGGCTCTTCTCTCACACTCAGGGAACAGGGCCAAAGGGAGGGATCTTAGGAGATCTCACTCGTCCCTGGAGTGTGGGTGCCAAGTGCATGCTGGGAAGGCAAACCCAGTGGGGAGCGCACAGGTGCTTCTGTGACTGCTGCCCAGGAGATTCCTGTGGACCAGGGGAGCTGGGGCTTCAGGCTGCAAGCCGCTGCTCTGTTCTCTCACCCTCTGTCCTTCCACTAAGAGCGACAAGCAGGATGCACCTGCCAGATGTGGCTTGGACCTGCACTTCCTGGCCTCCGGATCTAAAGAGCTGAGGTTCTGGTATCTGTAGCAGCTGTGTGTCCCAGGCACAGACCTGCACCACACACAACCCAGCAAGGTCATGAGGGTTAAAGGACCTGTTCCTGCTGTGTCGTGTCCTCACCTCACCGTCAGTGCTGGGGTTTTGCTGGGTACAGACTTGCGAGGGGCAGTTTGCTAGGAGGATCGCTACAGCTTCCAGGTCAACACTATGCTCTTTTATGGAGCCAGGGTCTCACTGTGTTGTACCTCAGGCTGGCCTGGAACTCACAGCCTCCCAAGAGTCAGACAATAAATGTAGGTCACCATACCTTTTTCATTTGTTACGTAGCCCAGGCAGAGTAAACCCTGTGCAGCTAAAAAGTCCTAAGGAGGATGTCTGCTCCAGAGAATCCCTCAAATGACCTCTCAACACCTCCACCCTGTTGGTAGGGCCCAGGGCTCAGGGCCGGTAGATAGGTCACCCTGCTCCCAGAGGTCTCAGGGCCGGTAGATAGGTCACCCTGCCCCCAGAGTCTTCCAGCTGTGAGGTCCAGCGTGGGGTTGGAATCGTGACTCAGCTCCCTGTGTCCTACTTGGTCCACACGGGTTCCAACACCACCCCAGGGTAGAGGCACCTAGAATATGGTGCATGTGAGACTTGAGGCTCCTTCCTGCTGAGGCAATGCCACACAGCAAGGCTGTTCTTACCTAGGAGTTCCTGCCCACTTCCCTGCATGTGGATGCCCTGCACGGGAAGCTCATGTTGTGTGGCGTCCAAGGCTGTGGCCAGTGTCTTGTATTGCTCCTTGAAGCGCTTTACTACAGCCTCGAGAGGGCCCAGCACCTCCATCTGCAGGCAGGAGGGGACACTGTGAGACACACCGCTCACTCGCACAAGAAGGGCCAGCTTCCAGGTAACAGGACCCCCTCTGACCTGCCCTGGATGGGGCCCTGTTGCTACGCTAAGCTCCACGGTGGGACAACATCAATGCTGGCAGGTGCCAAGTATTCTGCAGACTGTGTGGCAGAGACAGGTGTCCCATACAGAGTACTACATTCGTATCAGGAGCCTAAGCAGGGCGGGCAGAATGTAAGTGGTGGCATCCTGATCCTGGCTCCCTCATGCACCCCTAGCCTCAGGAGCATGCTCAAACCCACCTGGGCATCCAGGATGGTAGCCAGCTCCTGATGCTTCTGCTGGAGCAGCAGCTGGCGCCGCAGCTCCAGCACCCGCTGCTGTAGACGCTCCTTCTCATGGCATAAGGCCACCAAGTCCTTCTCAGCCTTCTCCTCCAGCACAGCCAGGTTGTTTTCCATCTGTGGGTCGCAAGACCAACTCAGGTGGGGTGGGGGAGGTGACAGAGGACACACGCTGTTTCGTGAGTCCCAGTTAAGCTCACCTTCACAGACAGCAGGGTCAGCAGTAGTGTCTGCGACTCCATCATGTCCATGGTCTCCTGTAGATCCTGCAAGGGTCTTGCTGTTCAATTCCCAGTAAGCCATGTTGACCTGGCTCTTCCGGGCATGGCAGAACCCCAACCTCTGTGCACTTTATAGGTTCAAATGGTGTCCGCGGGGCTGAGGATGGAGTCAGGTCACACCTTGCCCAGAAGTGTATGGGTGTCTCCCCACTCAGTATATGGGCACACTGACCTGAGCAAGGACCCATGGACACCACAGCCCTAGCCTCCATCCTGGAGGACTGGCTGCCGGGAGTCAGACCTACCCACCGTCTGCTCCCCAGTGCTCACCTGTCTTTTCTGGGGAAGGTGTGTCGTTCCTTTTGGGCCAGTCAAGGGTACATGAGGCCCTGTGTCAAAAAAATGGGATGGTTTGGCTGGCTGAGCCCATAAAGATGCTTCCTTGCCTGGCAAGCCCGATGACGCACTCGATCCCTGAACTCGCAGGAAGCTGGAGGGAGAGAACTCCAGAGTTGTCCTCGGACATCAAATGTGCCAAGGCATCAGGAACAAGAACCAATGACGACAAAATGACAAAAACAAAAACCAACAAACAACATTCCTCAGCTTTGGTACTGCAGACCTCTGGGCCAACTAGATGCTAGCCAGGGGCATCCTGTGCACCAAGGGCCAACCGGCAGCTGTGGTTCATCCATCAGAAGCCAAAATCCAAATAAAATGTCTGCATACACCCTAACCCTAGTCAGTCCCTTTTGGTGAGCACCTGTTTAGGCCAGGCAGGTCCTGACTCCTGACTGGCCCGTCTTCAGGAGGTGCTCACGCCGCACATGAGAACATCCTAGCCAGGCCCATGTGCTGCTCTCATCCCCGCCTGGGAACAGAGAAATTTTTGTTCCTGTGTTTTGAGATAGGGTCTCATGCACACCCTGGTTCAATGGAGCCCACGTGGCCAAGGATGACTTTGAACTTCTGATCTTGCCACCACCTCCCAAGTGTCCAAATGTCAGGCACCCCATTGGTTATAATTTCTGTAGCATCCTAAACTGACAGCAAGTAGCAGCTCCTGGATCCGCAAGTAGTTCCGTGGACATATGGTTGGGCCTCAGACACTCTGCCTATGCTCCCATCACACACTTGAACCACATCCTTTCTGACAGAGACCCTTAATGCTAAGTTTTCCCTCACAACCTGACACAATCTAGGATCACCGGGGAATTGAGGGACTTTTGGATCAGGCTGGACTGTGGACAGTCTGTGATGGGTTGTCCTGATTGCCCTGAGGGAGGCCTGGCAGCTCCTTCCCTGCTGCCAGAGTCCCACCCTTCCAACCCTAGCCAGGACTCACCTTTGACCTTCTGCAATGTGCTGGGCTTTCTTCCCTCTGGTGACTTCCCTCCAGCAGATGCAGAAGCCTGTTATGTAAACAGACAGTCAGAGGTCAGGCCACTTGACCTTTGATGCATTTGCTTAAAGGTCAGACAGAGAAGCAGGAGTTTTGAGACTGCGAACACGGGAGAGTCAAACAGTGGACAGCTACGTTCATCAGACATGGGAATTAACGGCACACGTGCTGGACTGCCATCTCGATGGGTGTGTGTTTGCGTGTGCTGTGGAGGGGCTGGCGACCGACTTCCTATGGCACTCTCAGGATGCGCTGACTTCTACACAGGTTACTCTGGACTTCAGGAGACACTGACTTCTCCCTGGCCTAAGTCTACAAAGCTCACAAACAGCAGCTGCACCACCACCAGCAGTGGATGCCCAGCTGTCAGGTACAAGAAAGGCAAGGAGCACAGTGGGGGTTGTGTCGTGGTTCATTCTCATGCACCACTGGGTCTGGGGACCCTCTGTAGGAAATAAGGAGGCAGCAGGATGGAACAGGAAAACTAAAACCTACTCCTTGTCAAAACTACCCAAGCCTATTCAGACTAGAGCAAAGAAGTTTTCCAAGCCTGAGGGTCACTCTGGGCAACCACCTGCAATGGCCCTAGGTGTCAGGCCAGCAGGCAGCAGACTCCACCCTGCATAGGTGCTGCCAGCCAGGCCCTCAAGGGCACGAAGAGAATCAGCTGTGAAGAACAAAGTGCAAGCTCTGCTTCTCGCCTGCCTGACAGTGGGGCTCTTGACCACCCAGGCCACGATTGCACAGGAACTGCTGTGGCCTTGGCTCCGGAACTCGGGGTCATCGTGCTCTACAACTGCTTGTGCCAGTGCCCTCCCCTCAGAACAATCTGCATAAGGGACCACACACTCACGCAGACCTGGCTACCCCGGGTGGTACAACAGCCAAGGGCTGTGGGGTTTAGGGTCAGATACTGAAGAACCCACAGTGAAGGTAACTGGACTGAGTGTGACCAGAAGCTGAAGAGTTGACTCGCTGGTTAAGAGGAGAACTTGGATTCAACTCCCAGCAGTTGGGCCAGTGTGTAAAGGTGCTTGCCACCAAGATTGCCAAACCAAATTGATGCGCAGGACCCATGTGGTGGAAGGTGAGAATCAATTCCCACAGGTTGTCCTCTGGTAACCATATGTACAGTTGGCCCGAACCCTTCTCTAATGAATAAAAATGTAGTTAAGTTTTTAAAAAGTCACCATGAATCTCATTATTTGTACACTCAATTCCAATTAAAATGTTTCAAAAGCACACCCCTAAGAATTCCAGACTAGCCTTTGTTTACGAGCTACCAAAGCAGCACGGAGATCTGATCTGGGCTCCAGGAGAGCCATCATTGGGGTAAGTGAGTGCAGCAGCAGCCCGGAACAGGGAACTCAGATGTTCCTCATCCCTCCTACACTTCCTGGTCATCCTGCAGGGGCTATACTGCCCAATACCTCCTCTCTCTTTCTATCCCACCCAGCTTGCATCCAGAACCCTCCCCACCCTGTTTGCCTCCCTCCCCTCTTTGGCCACATAACATCTCCCAGCTCAGCCTGTTCGGGTGCTGGGACCGAATCTGAATCGGGAGGGCAACCGGGAGGGCAGCAGTTCCTTTGTTTCAATAGCCTGCCTGCAGCAAGCAAGGTAGGCCCTTTGTTTACGAGCTATCCAAGCAGCACAGAGATCTGATCTAGGCACCAGGAAAGCCATCACTGGGGAGTGACATCAATGGGAAGGTACATCAGTGGGCAAGGAGACCTGATCCTGTAAAAGAAGATCCATAGGGGAGCATTCGGAGGAAGAGATGGGCAGGCACCAATGCAAGAATTCACCCAACAATCTGAAAAACAACATGAAACCACCAGAACCCAGAGACCTCACAACAGGAGGACAGGAACACCTTAATCAAGAAGAAGTAGAAAAAATTGACTTTATGAAAGTGATAGAGGCCCTTAAACAGCATGTAAAAAAAGCCCTTATAGAAATGGATGAGAAGTATAACAGAAAGTTTGAAGAATTGAATAAATCAGTGAATGCTACCCTAGGAAACCAAGGAAAAACAATCAAACAGATAATGGAAACAGTTCAAGACTTGAAAACTAAAATGGAGGCAAAGAAGAAAACACAAACAGAGGGCCAGCTGCACATGGAAAATCTAGGTAAACAAATAGAGACTACAGAAACAAGCATAACCAGCAGAATACAAGAGATAGAAGAAAGAATCTCAGATTCTGAAGATAACATAGAGAAAATAAATGTCCTGATCAAAGAAAACAGCGAGTCCAACAAACTCTCATCACAAAACATTCATGAAATATGGGACACAATAAAAAGACCAAACCTAAGTATAATTGGAGTAGAAGAAGGAGAAGAAGTGCAGCTCAACGGTCCAGAAAATATATTTAATAAAATTAAAGAAGAAAACTTTCCCAACCTAAAGAAAGATGTACCTATGAAGGTTCAAGAAGCATACAGAACACCGAAGAGGCTGGATAAAAAAAAAAAAAAAAACATCCCCTCGCCATATAATAATCAAAACACAAAGCATACAGAATAAAGAAAGAATATTAAGAGCCGCAAAGGAAAAAGGCCAAGTTACTTATAAAGGTAAACCTATCAGACTTACACCTGACTTCTCTATGGAAACCATGAAAGCTAGAAGGTCCTGGATAGATGTACTGCAAAAACTAAGAGACCATGGATGCAAGCCCAGACTACTATACCCAGCCAAGCTTTCGTTCACTATAAATGGAGAAAACAAAATTTTCCAGGATAAAAACAAATTTAAACAATACATAGCCACAAATCCAGCCTTACAGAATGTAATAGAAGAAAAATCACTAACCGAGGAGTCCAACAATGACCACAATAACTCAGACATCTAGAGACCCTTCACCAGCGCAACTCAAAGAAGGGAAACACACAAACTCTACTACTAAAAAAGTGACCGGAGTTAACAACCACTGGTCATTAATATCACTTAATGTCAATGGGTTCAACTCACCTATAAAAAGGCACAGGCTAAGAGATTGGATACGAAAACAGGATCCAACATTCTGCTGTTTACAAGAAACACACCTCAACCACAAAGACAGGCACCTACTCAGAGTAAAGGGCTGGGAAAAGGCTTATCAAGCAAATGGACCTAAGAAACAAGCAGGTGTGGCCATACTAATTTCTAACAAAGTTGACTTCAAACTTAAATCAATCAGAAGAGATGGAGAGGGACATTTTATACTCATAACAGGAACAATTCATCAGGATGAAGTCTCAATCCTGAATATCTATGCCCCTAATATAAAAGCACCCACATACGTAAAAGAAACATTACTAAAACTCAAGGCAGCCATCAAACCGCACACACTAATAGTAGGAGACTTCAACACTCCTCTCTCACCAATGGACAGGTCAATCAGAAAAATTACAGAGAAATAACAGAGAAATTAGAGAATTAATAGAGGTAATGAATCAATTGGACTTAACAGACATCTATAGAATATTCCACCGAAATAGGAAAGAATATAACCTCTTCTCTGCAGCTCATGGAACCTTCTCAAAAATTGACCACATACTCGGTAACAAAGCAAACTTCCACAGTTACAAAAAAATATTAGTAACCACCTGTGTCTTATCAGATCACCATGGATTAAAGTTAGAATTCAACAACAATGCTACCCCCAGAAAGCCTACAAACTCATGGAAACTGAACAGTCAACTACTGAGCCATACCTGGATTAAGGAAGAAAGAAAGAAATTAAAGTCTTCCTGGAATTCAATGAAAATAAACAAACAACATACTCAAACTTATGGGACACTATGAAATCAGTCCTAAGAGGAAAGTTCATCGCACTAAGTGCCCACTTAAAGAAAACAGAGAAAGCACATATTGGAGACTTAACAGCCCACCTGAAAGCTCTAGGAAAAAAAGAAGCAGACTCACCTAGGAGGAGTAGAAGACTGGAAATAATCAAACCGAGGGCTGAAATCAACAAAATAGAAACACAGAAAAAATCCAAAGAATCAATGAAACAAAAAGCTGGTTCCTGGAGAAAATCAACAAGATTGATAAACTCCTATCCAAACTAATCAAACGGCAGAGAGAGAATACGCAAATTAATAAGATCAGAAATGAAAAGGGGGACATAACCACAGACACAGAGGAAATTCAGAGAATCATTAGATCTTACTACAAAAGCCTGTATGCCACAAAATGGGAAAATGCAAAAGAAATGAACACTTTTTTAGATAAATACCATATACCAAAGTTAAACCAGGATCAGGTGAACAATCTAAATAGACCTGTTAGTAGCGAAGAATTAGAAGCTGTTATCAAAAACCTCCCTACCAATAAAAGCCCAGGACCAGATGGTTTCAATGCAGAATTCTACCAGAACTTCCAAGAAAACCTAATACCTGTACTCCTTAATGTATTTCACAACATAGAAACCCAAGAGTCATTACCAAATTCCCTTTATGAAGCTACAGTTACTCTGATACCAAAACCACACAAAGACTCAACCAGGAAAGAGAATTACAGGCCAATCTCACTCATGAACATCGACTCAAAAATCCTTAACAAAATATTGGCAAACCGAATCCAAGAACACATTAGAAAAAATATCCATTATGATCAAGTAGGCTTCATCCCAGAGATGCAGGGCTGGTTCAACATACGAAAATCTATTAATGTAATCCATCATATAAATAAACTGAAAGAAAAAAAAACCATATGATCATTTCATTAGATGCTGAAAAAGCATTTGACAAAATAAAACATCCCTTTATGATAAAAGTATTGGAGAGATTAGGGATACAAGGGTCATACCTATATATAATAAAAGCTATATACAGCAAGCCGACAGCTAACATCAAATTAAATGGAGAGAAACTCAAAGCTATTCCATTAAACTCAGGAACATGACAAAGCTGTCCACTCTCGCCATACCTCTTCAATATAGTGCTTGAAGTTCTAGCAATAGCAATAAGACAACATAATGGGATCAAGGGGATTCGAATTGGAAAGGAAGAAGTTAAACTTTCGTTATTTGCAGATGATATGATAGTGTACATAAGCGACCCCCAAAACTCCACCAAAGAACTTTTACAACTGATAAACACCTTTAGTAATGTGGCAAGATACAAGGGCAACTCCAAAAAATCAGTTGCCCTCTTATACACAAAGGATATGGAAGCAGAGAGGGAAATCAGAGAAGCTTCACCTTTCACAATAGCCACAAACAGCATAAAATATCTTGGGGTAACTCTAACCAAGGAAGTGAAGGATCTATTTGACAAGAACTTTAAGGCATTGAAGAAAGAAATTGAAGAAGATACCAGAAAATGGAAGGACCTCCCTTGCTCTTGGATTGGGAGGATCAACACAGTAAAAATGGCAATTCTACCAACGGCAATTTATAAATTCAATGCAAGGTCCCTTCAAAATTCTTCACAGATCTTGAGAGGACAATAATCAACTTTATATGGAAAAACAAAACACCCAGGATAGCCAAAACAATCCTATACAATAAAGGATCTTCCGGAGGCATTACCATCCCTGACTTCAAACTCTATTACAGAGCTACAGTAACGAAAACAGTGTGGTACTGGCATAAAAACAGAGAAGTCGACCAATGGAATCGTATAGAAGACCCGAATTTTAATCCACAAACCTACGATCACCTCATTTTTGATAAAAGAGCTAAAAGTATACAATGGAAGAAAGAAAGCATCTTCAACTAATGGTGCTGGCACAACTGGATGTCAACCTGTAGAAGAATGAAAATAGACCCATATCTATCACCATGCACAAAACTCAAGTCCAAATGGATTGAAGACCTCAATATCTGTCTGAACACACTGAACCTGAAAGAAGAGAAAGTGGGAAGTACCCTCCAACAGATGGGCACAGAAGATCGCTTCCTATGTGTAACCCCAGCAGCACAGACATTAAGGGCAACATTGAATAAATGGGACCTACTAAAACTGAGAAGCTTCTGTAAAGCAAAGGACACTGTCACTAAGACAAAAAGGCAACCTACTGACCGGGAGAAGATCTTCACCCACCCTGCAACAGACAAAGGTCTGATCTCCAAAAGATATAGAGAACTCAGACTTTAAAATGCTAATTAACCCAATTAAAAAATGGGGCACTGAACTGAACAGAGAATTCTCAACAGAAGAAGTTCAAATGGTCTAAAGACACTTGAGGTCATGCTCAAACTCCCTAGCAATCAGGGAAATGCAAATCAAAACAACTTTGAGATATCATCTTACACCTGTCAGAATGGCTAAAATCAAAAACACCAATGATAGCCTTTGCTGGAGAGGCTGTGGAGGAATGGGTACTCTCCTCCATTGCTGGTGGGAATGCAATCTTGGGCAACCACTTTGGAAATCAGTGTGGCAGTTTCTCAGGAAATTCGCGATCAACCTACCCCTGGACCCAGCAATACCACTCTTGGGATTATACCCAAGAGATGCCCTATAATATGACAAAAGCATTTGTTCAACTATGTTCATAGCAGCATTATTTGTAATACTCAGAACCTGGAAACAGCCTAGATGCCCTTCAATGGAAGAATGGATGAAGAAAGTGTGGAATATACACACATTAGAGTACTACGCAGCGGTAAAAAACAATGACTTCTCGAATTTTGCATGCAAATGGATGGAAATAGAAAACACAATCCTGAGTGAGGTAGCCTAGACCCAAAAAGATGAACATGGGATGTACTCACTCATAATTGGTTTCTAGCAATAAATAGGGGTCACGGAGTCTACAATTGGTGAACCTAAAGAATCTAAATAAGAAGGTGAACCCAAGGAAAATCATATAGTTATCATCTTGGCTATGGGAAGTAGACAAAATTGCTGGGGAGAAAATTGGGATCTTGGGGGTGGGGTGGGATTGGGGTAAGGGATGATGGGCAGAGAAAAGTGAGAAGGGGAGGATGGGGGGAACTTGGGGAAACAGGATTATTAGGATAAAGGAAGGTTAGATAGGGGAGCACGGAAGCACAATTAATAGTTAAGGGAGCCACCTTAGGGTTTGCAAGAGACTTGAACCTACAGTGGCTCCCTGGGGCCCAAGGCAATGTCCCCAGTTAGTTCCATGGGCAGCTGAGGACAGGGAACCTGAAATGACCCTATCCTATAGCAATACTGATGAATATCTTGCATATCACCATAGAACCTTCATCTGGTGATGGATGGAGATAGAGATAGAGACCCACACTGGAGCAGTGGACTGAGCTCCCAAGGTCCCAATGAGGAGCGGAAAAAGGGAGAAGATGAGCAAGGAAGTCAGGACCACGAGGGGTGCACCCACCCACTGAGACAGTGGGGCTGATCTATTGGGAGCTCACCAAGGCCAGCTGGACTGTGACTGAAAAAGCATGGGAAAAAACCGGACTCTGAATATGGTGAACAATGAGGGCTGATGAGAAGCCAAGGACAATGGCACAGGGTTTTGATCCTACTTCATGTTCTGGCTTTGTGGGAGCCTAGCCAGTTTGGATGTTCACCTTCCTAGACATGGACGGAGGGGTGAGGACCTTGGACTTTCCACAGGGCAGGGAACCCTGACTGCTCTTTGGACTGGAGAGGGAGGGGGTGAGGAGTGGGGGGACGGGGAGAAGGGTGGGAGGAGAGGGAGGGAAATAGGAGTCTGCGAGGAGGCGGAAAATTTTTTGTCCTTTTCTCAATAAAAAAAAAAATTCCAGACTAAAAGGGGCACGTGCCGAAGCCAGATGCCACCCTCACACATCATACATGAAAGCCTGTCAGAACCCAAGAAGAATCACAGGGTTCAGGTCTTGAGACCCCCATGCCAGCACGTCCCTGACGCTGACTTGGGAGCCCATGCAGTCAATCCCCAGCAGGTGCTGGGCTCTGGCACATGAAGGCCTGGGCTCCATCAACAGGTCTGTGTACACACCTGATTGCTGTTGGATAATCTTTTTGTATGCTGTAAAGATGTGTCTCTGCCCAAGGCACCTTCTGATTGGTTAAAAAGAACCTGAAAGACCAATAGCTAGGCAGGAGAGAACAGGTGGGGCTTCCAGGAGAGAAGGGAACTCAGGAAGAATCAGAGGCTCTCATAATTAAGCCAGGGAGACACTGAGGGAGTCAGCAGTACAGAGAGGTAAGGAGCCACATGGCAGAATGTAGACTAATATAGACGTGGTAATTTTTTTTAAGACAGATTTTTCTGTGAAACAGTCCTACTGCCCTGGAAATTTTGACCAGGTTGGTCTTGAACTCACAGAGGTCTGTCTGCCTCCTAAATGTTGGGATAAAAGGTGTGTGCCACCACCACCACCCGCCAGAGCTAGTTGGGAACAAGTCTAGACTAAGGTCAAGCTTTCATAATTAATAAGAAGTCTCTGTGCCATCATTTGGGAACTGGCAGTCTAAAGAAGGTCCAACAACAGATGACCAACAATTGCGGTTGGACGTGGTTGCCCTGTCTTTAATTCCAGCCTTCAGGAGGTACAGGGGTGGATCTCTCTATCTCTCTAAGTCCCGGCCATGTAGGAATATGTAGAGAGACACTGTCCATAAAAGAAAAAAGGCAGAAAAATCCATAATGGTCTTTTATTTGGGGGGTGGTGAGATAGGTTTTCTTTTGTATTTTAATAAATAAAGACTGCCTGAAGATCTGAGAGTAAAACAGTCCCACTGGTCAGCCTTACAGACCAGGTTATGGTGTCACACACCTTTAATCCCAGCCCTACAGAGGAAAAAGATGGGGGAGAAGTTCTCAGACATAGTCTCATTCTGAGAAATCTGGAGGCAGGATCGCCATTTCAGACTGAGGGAGAGGCAAGAGCCAGTGGCTGGCTGTTTTGCTTTTTAGACCTTCAGACTGAAACCCAATTTCTGACCCTGAGCGTTTATTAATCATGCTTCAGGGTTTCTCTGTGCAACAACCCTATCTCTCCTGGAACTAGCTCTTGTAGACCATGCTAGCCTTAAACATACAGAGATCCGCCTATGCCTGCCACCACCGCCGGGCTGGAATATTGATTGGTCTTTTGAAAGCAAATTCAGAACTTGTGCTCAATGACACGAGAGCTGCTGCCTGTGGCTGTTGACAACAGGCCACGAAAGCCAACCACTGAAAACCCTGACTCACTAGCGAGAAAATGTCCACGGTAGAACATGTAACAAACAAACCAGCAACAAAATGAGAATTTAACGGCCAACAAGCAGGGCTGTGTGGTGTGTAGTCTGGCAGTCACTTTGCAAGTCTGAAGACCTGAGTTTGAATCCCCAGCATCTACACAGAAACAAATCCACTGTTGGGCCCTAAAGCCCCACCAAGGAGAAGGTCGCCCCAAGAGACATTCACAACTCGGTTGATGCAATAGCAAGAGGAATTTTTATTCTGCCGCGGCAGAGGTCCCCCAGCCTCGAGAGGAGAAGGATGACTGCTTTGTCTATTACAAGCTCTTTTAAAGAAAAAAAAAACACAAAATCAAGGAGGGGGGAGTACAAAATCAAAGGGAAAGCCCAAAAATCATTTGTCTACTATTTTGACTAGTTCATTTAATGGTCAGCTAACTCTACTTAATCAATGTTGTAACAGTTACAAGGAGGAGCCTTGATCAATGTCATAGTTACAAGGAGGAACCTTGATCAATGTTATGACGGTTACAAGGTCGTCTCACCCCAGTTCCAGGGTCCAGGTCTATACAATGGAGATGGAAAGTACTCAAAGCTCTCGTGCACGTGTTGTTGGTTACCAGGGCCCTGGTTCCGAGGAAGGGGGTGCAGTAGTGCTAAGGGGCCTCTAAGTCTTTCACCACAAGAACCTCTCACCCTAGCAAGGGATGAGGAACACAAAAGGATCCCAAGAGCTGGCAGTTCAGTGAAATCCTGTCACAAAAGAAAGATTTCACTCTGGCATCCATCCATGTGTACATGCATGGTTGTACAACCTGCAACACACACACGTACACACACACACACAAAAATAACAAGGACCAATGCAGAGCAATGCCCACCACCAACTGCCTTGGAGACACCTACTGAAGTCACAGAAGTGTGCCTGGGAGAAACGTGAAATGGTGTTCAGGAGGAATGGGAGCACACAGCACAGCCCAAGCACCCCTTATCCACAACTGAAATCTGAAACTCAAGATCATCTGCCCCACACTCAGGGAAAGGGCTGCTCAGCTGGAAGTGGGCTCCACTCAGGACCAGCCCTTCTGAGATCCATTCAGCCTCAGGAGAAAGCGCAGGCTAATGTTACCATGACAACAGACACTCAAGACTCCAGCCAGACCAAGGTCACCTGATGGGGTAGCAGAACCAAAATGCCTTGTATAAACACATGGGGGCACTGTGGCCAAGCCTTCAAGGTGGCAACAGCCACAGGGTGAATGGAAGCAGGGATAAGTAGCTTGGGAAAGCTGTCTGCAGGGTGATGTGAGAATCCCTTCCCTTAAACCAGACTTCCAGTCAGAGCTTCAGGAATCCTGGGAACCCTCACCACACTTCCTGGGGCACAGGCCAGGCAGATGGGAAATTAACCTTCTGATTGTCATAAACCAAGCCTGTGCTCAGCAGTCCTGCCTGGCCGTGACAGACAACCTGGAACTGGATCCTGTGCTCCAGGGATGTGTCACCACAGGGATGAGCCTGCAGCTGACCCCAACATGTTTCCCCCATTCTTGCAATGCAGTGCAGCTTTTGGGGCCTCAGGAAGCCCTGCCAGCCTTGCTTATTGACAGCTGAAAAAGTATCACACAGGAAGATGCAGAAGTGAACGTCACCCCTGCCAGCTGTGCCTGTGGCCCACACCGAGTGCCGCTGCCACTGCCCATCACTCAGGAGCCTCCTGGGTGTGAAGGGATAGTGCTGGAGGACAGATCTGACAGAACAGAGGCCCTCAAAACAGGAGGGGCAGAGGAGGTACATACGACTGATGGACACTGGTGTCACTCTCACCAGAGACTCAGGACTGTGCCCAGAACCTGGAGGCGGCAAAGGCCCCAATGGTGTCTTCCAGGATCGGGCTGCAGCTGCCACGTGCCCTCCACCCATTCCTAGTGGCTCCAAGAGTAAAAGACTCCATTACCTTCTTAGTTTTCTTCTCATATTGCAGGTATCTGGACTCAACCACTCTTCCTCCTGCAGACGACACAGTGTGTAGTAGGAGCTGCGGGCTGCATTCCTGCCACCCAGCTCCCAGCCACCTGGCTAGCTTATGCCCCAAAATAACAACACACAAATTGTATTCATTTAAACACTGCCTGGCCCCTTAGCTCTAGCTTCTTACTGGCTAATTCTTACATCTTGATTACCCATTTCTATTAATGTGTGTAATCCCAAGGTACGCTTACCAGGAAGATTCTAGCCTACATCCATCCTGGGTCAGAGCTTCATCGCGTCTGCCCTGGAGAGGAGCAGCGGCATGGCCTCTAACCTCACTTCCTCTTCCTCCCAGCATTCTGTTCTGTTTACTCCCCCCACCTATGTTGTAACCTATCAGGGCCAAGCAGTTTCTTTATTAATTAACCAACAGTGTTTGTTAGAGAAGAGGAATGCTGCAGCATGAAGACATAGAGCATGAGCAGGACCCCACAGTGGAGAGCCGGGGCCAATGACAGGAAAAGCACCAGCCTTACAGCCCGATGCAGACTGGCTCCTTCAGTCTCCCCAGTATGCACATGGCAGCTACTGCAACTAGTACCTTCACAGGACACTCAGTGTCCATAAGACACTGATGGAACGTCTCTTGTATGTGGGTCCTTGGAATAGGAGCAAGTGCCAAGTAAGTTCAAAGATAGAAACATTCTAGACCGTGAAAGCCAGGGGCCAGTGGGATGGCTCACTGGGTGGAGGGCTTGAAAGCAAGCCTGATGACTTTGGTTCAACTCTCAAGAGCCTTCCTCTGACCTCTATATGTGCACCTTGGTATCCCCCTCACCTTCAGTAAATAAGTGCAATTTTTTTAAAAAAAAAAAAAAAGGAACAGGAGAGATGGCTCAGTGGTTAAGCGCTTGTTGCTCTTGCAGAGGACTGGAGTTAGGGTCCCAGCACCCACCGGGATGCTTGCAACTGTAATATCAGTTCTGGGAGATTCAACACTCTCTCTGGTGTCCAAGAGCATCTACATTCATGTGCACAGCCCCCTCCCACCTACCAAAACACAAAACAACAAATCCCACAGCATTTTGGGTCTATCCCTCTCTGGTGGAGTCCATCTCTGTTTGTGCTTCAGCACAGTAAAGCTGGGCTGCCCACCGTGGTCTTAGTATTCCCACCTTCCTATCTTTAAATCAGAGGGATAGAGATCCACTCCTGTAACCCTAGATGATGTTAACTGTTGTGAGGGAATGGCCGTGCTGGCATGGATTTGGGGGTTCTCGCTGAGATCCCGCAGAGGCTCTGAGAGCATAGGTAATGGACGTAAAAGGCCAAGTCAGACTCTGCCTGGGGCTTGTGCCAGGAAAAAGCTTGGAAAATGCAGCCCAGATGTAGGAATCTGACCCTGGTTCAGTTTAAACGTGTTGAGCCTGCAGCCAGGACAAACAGGCCCACTGGTCTATGTGCCCAGGCCAGCTCTCAGACCCTGCTTGCCAACCATGGAAGACTCCAGATTTCTCATTACAGCTGGTCTGTGGTCGTTTGTACCTTGACCACTCATGTTTCTCAATTAAATGAAGCTAGCAGATTAAAAAGTAACAATAAAGTTAAAGACAGGAGAAGAGCCCACAGCAGCCCAGGGGCAGGGAAGCTGGGGCACACGTGAGCCATGTCAGACTCTGTACCTTTGGGTTGGGGAGGCCTATGTCCATGCTCTGTCCTCACCACCACTCCAGCCTTTATCACGGGTGGACCCTCATGAGACTCACGCACAGATCCAGGCCCCCTTGGCGGTGGCTGGGGCATCTGGCCTGGCCAGTGTTAACAAAACCAGGCAGCATGCAAACATGTCATAGCTTACACACAAAACTGCCAGGCTGGGGCCACTCAGTGGCACGGTGCTCAATTGGCACAGTGAGGGCCCCAATTCTACTTCTGCCATCGCAGTAAACAAACAAACAAAATATCTGCTGAGGATATAGGTCAGTGGTTAGGCGCTTGCCTAGCAAATGTGGGGCCCTGGGCTCCATCCCTAAGACCAAACCCCAAGCCCCAAACCCAACCAGGTCCAGTGATCACTGTCAACCCTGAGGGTCCGAGTTTAGTCCTCTGGACTCCTATGGTGCAATGAGAGAAACAACCACCCAAATTATGCCTAACCCCCATGTGTGTGCCACATGTGCTACCTGCCCACACGAAGTGTAACAAAAAAAAAGGAGCCTATGAGGCTGAGGAGTACTTGCTCTTCCAGCACCCACACCGGGCAGCTCCACAGGTTTCTGAAGGAACTTGGATCTGTGGCCTGTGCACATCTAGAGCTACACTTTCGAGGGACTTCAACTCTCCAAAGGACAACTACAGTCACAGGACACCTCAGGGACAAAGACAACCCCGAGTCCCCAAAGGCATGCCACTGAGCAGTGGAAGTTTCAGACTTGTCTCTGTCTCCCCTGCCCCCAAGAAACCCCTTTCATGAACTAGATGGCACCCTGGAGGTTGAGGCAGGAGGATCAGGAGCTGACCGGCAACCTGGGATCCATGAGACTTTCTCAGAGAACAGTAAGGTTCAGCATGTAAGGCACTTGCTTGCTACCCAGCTTGATTGATGACAAATTGACTCCCACAAGTTCCCTTCTGACTTCTATACTCATGATACAATATGCACACCCCTCCAAAGAGATCAATACACGTGTAATAAAAAAATTGAACAAAAATCGTTGATGAAGACAAAACAAAACACTTTCCTTAAAGCGCTCACCTTGTACTCTTCTTCCTTTTGTCTTGGGGGCACCAGTGGCTGCGGGCTTCCTACAAGAGAGAAGAGAGATGTGCTATTCATCCATCTACAAGATCTGCAGAGGCCAGAGCCACCTTCTGTCAGCTGCAGCGGGGCATGTGAAGATCGTCCCTAGACAAGCTGGAGGTGGAACCCCCACAAGACCAACTTCCTCCTGAAGGCAGTAGAACACTGGCCCATAGGGATCAGAGCTTCCCGACCAGGAAGATCCCTGTCTCATCAGGCTGGTGTGACAACAGCCAGAGAGGTGGGAGGGCTTTGGAAGGGCTGGGGCTGAGGATTTGCAAGCACAGGGGCTGGAGAAGACAGGAGGGAAGAGTCCAATGGTAAGGATGAGATGGCAGGTTGGGGAGAGGAAGGTGACACAGCCTTTCTCTGCAAAGTGTCAGTTTCCTAGGCTCCCCGGTCACTGTCATGACCAGCAACTACTCAACTTTGCTATTCTAGTACCAAAGTTGACAGACACAATGCGTGGGCCATGTGGCAACAAAACTTTGCTGACATAGCACATTTTGGGTCACACATCGCTCATATGTCACCAAATAGTTGTATTCTCTAAATATTTTCATTTTTATTTATTCTGTGTATGTCTGTGAGTGCAGCTGTGTAAGTGCCACCAACTGTGCGTACCGTGGTGCCTCCAGAGAGGTTAGGGGACAATCTCAGCATAGGTCACGTTCCACCTTCTCATCCACGGCTGCGTATACCAGGCTAGCCAGTCCTCACCCCTGCAGACTCTCCTGTTTGGCCTCCCATCTCCCTGTAGGGTGTGCTAGGAGTGCAGGCACTACTGCATCCAGTTTCTACGTGGCTTCTGGGGACCCAAACTCAGGTTGTCAGGCTTGTTCAGTGATAATTAACACACACACACACACAACCAACAGGGTCTCACGCTACAGCCAAGGCTGGCCCAGAACTCATCATCTTCCTACCAGGGCTGGACAGACAGTTCGCAGGATAAAGAGTTTGCTGCTCTTGCAGAGGACTTGAGCTCAGTCCCCAGCAGTCCAGCTCTGGGGGTCTTAAGCCTCTGCTGCTGGCTTCTTCCTGAAGCCTACAGATGGTAGGGGCTTGGCTTTGGGAAGCAGGGCAGGTGCACCTGCTGTGGTCCCTCAGGATGCCCCGGGGTCTGCCCATCAATCACGGAGGCCTCAGCAACATGGCCTTGACCTGACCTGTGCCCATCACTACCCGTGTAAAGAGCTGGAAGTCTGAGGTATAGTGCTGGTCAGGAGGCTCCACCCACCGGCCTCTTCTCTGTAGCACTTCAGCCTTTTAAATCTGATGCAGTATGTGGTGCTCACGTCCTCTGACACACGGGAGGGAAAGGATGACTTTTGTAGTTGGGTCCTGGGAATCCTGAGGCTATGAGGCTTGGTGGCAGCACCTTTACCTGCGAGTAAGGAAGCTGGCCTGGGGCCGCGTGTGGTGGTACAAGTCTATAAGCTGCAGAGGCAGAGGCAGGTGGACCTCATTGGGTCAAGTGTCTAAGTGAGGGGCCTACTTAACTTATCATCTCTCAGCATCCCAAGTGCCTGTCACAGAGCCAGCCTGGCAGGCATACCCTGCCCCTACCCTGAAGTTCCCCAGCTTCTCTTTTCTATATAACTCAGCCATTTTGTCCACTTGGTCTGTATGTTTCTAGTGCTCTCTTTGCTCCCTCTCTCTCTTCTCATGGCCTGGTTCAGGCTGCTGGGCAGGTTCAGTATGGACTCTTCCTGATGCCTCTGGCTGTACTTTCCCTCATATCTACAATAAACCTTCTGCTCAACCATATACGTTGGAGCGGTCATGTTCTCATTTTTCTTTTCTTTTCTTTCTTTACTTCTTTTCTTTCTTTCTTTCTTTCTTTCTTTCTTTCTTTCTTTCTTTCTTTTTGAGACAGGATTTCTCTGTGTAAAAGCCTAGGTGAGAGCTACCTGCCTCTGCCTCCCAAGTGCTGGGATTAAAGGCCTGCAGCACCACTGCTGGGCCACATCCTCATTTTTCATTCAGATCTCTGTGATCTGTGAGCTGGAAGCTCACAGGGTCTCCACAGGGAGTTCTGTGACAGTGTGCTAGTATTCTTTGACTTATTAAAATATTCCTTTTAATCGTCTTACATTCACTAGCATTGGTAAGCTGTAACTAACTGGATAAAATACATGCCTAAATTTAGCTTATATGTCCAGTTTAAATACACCAGGTAATGGTGCCCAATTCTCAAGTGCCTTTACAGATCTGAGAGTATGGCAATTTAACAAAAGTGCTTCTAACACAGACATGCCAGCTCCCATGGCACCTATAGCTCCTCCAAGAAGATACATGGTTACAAAGATCTTCCGCCTTGAGGCTTGCCTTTGGGTTTTGCAAAGACACCCACACACCAAAAAGCGGCCTTTTACCTCTTCAGCTTCCTGGATGCCACCCGGGGACTCAATCTTCTCATCCTGCCATGACAGGTGGACTAAATCTTCCCCCCACAGGAAAATCTTGGGGCCTCTTGTACCCAGCAGCTAACGGCAATCACTGCCTCCAGGCTGATGTTCTCCGAGGACTAAGGAGAGACTTGGGATTGCCTGTGTAGCTAAAAAAGGTGTCTCATTTTTGCCCATTTATCCCCTTAGATCTGTCTAATGGCATTTGGTGACTTAGGATACTGTTCACTTATTACTTCATCCATGGCATTTGACAACTTAAGGTACTGGTAGCTCATTACTTCATTTGAAGTTTCCTGCTAAAATACAAACAGGTGTGCCTCTTTCAAGGCTTCATAGTTCAGATTAACAGGTGTATCTTAAAAATCCAGAGTTCCCAATTCCCTTTAATTGTCTTCTAAAATGTGCAAACCTTCTAACCTAAAGCAATAGCCTTTTGCTATGACACCAAGATGTAAATCTGGTCCAGTTCTCTTACAGATACCTACAGGTTTCTGGAAAAAGTTCTACTGCTGTATCAAAAATCAGGTCTGGTAATAATAATAATAATAAAAACCCCAAACAAACAACTAACAGTCTTCCAGAGCCTGTTTTTTTTAATTTTTAGATTTCTTTGTTATGTATACAACATTCCTTCCGCGCTGGGCGGTGGTGGCACACAACTTTAATCCCAGCACTCGGGAGGCAGAGGCAGGCAAATCTCTGTGAGTTCAAGAGCTAGTTCCAGGACAGGCTCCAAAACCACAGAGAAACTCTGACCCAAAAAACCAAAAAAAAAACAAACAAACAAACAAACAAAAAAAAACATTCCTTCCATGTATGCCAGCAGGCCAGAAGAGGGCACCAGATCGCATTATACATGGCTGTGAGCCACCATGTGCTTGCTGGGAATTGAACTCTGGACCTCTGGAGGAGCAGTCAGTGCTCTTAACCTCTGAGCCATTTCTCCAGCCCTCCAGAGCCTGTTTGAACCCCACCCATTTTCACGCATATTTTACAGGTCACTCTGGCCATCTGGGCCAAGACCAACTTACAAAGCGCTCTCCAGAAAATGCCAACACCTGCACCAGCTCCTGGGACTTCACCACTGGTACCAACTCTCCTGGATCAAGGACACCTAACAACTAAAATCTGGTTTTATCTGCTAGTGTGTCCCAATTGTACACCCGAGCCTCACCTGTACAACTAGGGCACTTCTCTGTCCCATTCTTTCTGGCAGTTAATGACTTCCCATGGCTAGCCCTATTCATAGGGCCAATGATAACAAATGCCTCCTGCCTTCTCATCTCTCTCAACCAACAGCTGCCTGAGGTCTCCCGGATGACAGTAAATGGGAAGCCGCTCCAGCCACGCCTCTCATGAGCCCACCAACTCCCCCCTTGCCAATGTCACTCCATGCTCACAGGAAGTGGCCAGACCTGAGTCGGGTCCCTATATCCAAGAGTCTGGGATGTTTGGGTAAAAGCGTCACCCCAGCCCCTGGCATCCATTTCAAGCCCCCTCTCCTGGGAAAGCCCACCAAGCCTCCCCAGGGAGGGTCAGGACCACTCCCACAGGGTTTTTAGGCTGTCCCCCAAAATATGAACATGTGGTCTCCCCTTCTCTCTCTTCCCCTCACCATGCTTTCCTGGTGCCACCCAGGAGCGCTCCATCAAACATGGGCATCTTTTATTCGGTCTAATTTGGTCTGATTGGAATTATTTGTGTTGGCAGAGAGGCTCGTCTAAAAAATATTCCTAACAAAAACAAAAGCTGGCCAGGTGGTGGCGGCGCACGCATTCAATCCTAGCACTAGGGAGGCAGAGGCAGGTGGATCGCAGTGAGTTCGATGCCAGCCTGGTCTACAAGAGCTAGTTCCAGGACAGGCTCCAAAACTACAGAGAAACCCTGTCTTGAATACAAAAACAAAAACAAAAAACCAAACAAAAACAAAAACTGGTTTATTTGAGACAGGTCCTCAGGTAGGTAACTCAGGCTGTCCTTGAACTCGGGATTCTTCCACCACCACCTCCTGCCTGTGCTGACAGGCAGGCTTCTAGTGAAGCTCAGGTGGGGTGGGAGAGTTTCTTTACCATCACTGAGTACTTGTGGTTGCCACTAGCATCAACCCGCCCAGGTGTAGATTTTTATCAATTTCCAGACCATAACTCTCAAGCGATTATTTTGTAACTCCCTAACTCTTCCCCTCTTTTTTTAAAAAAATGTATTTATTTATTTATTTATTCATTTATTATGTATAATAAATTTTATTATTTATTATGTATACAATATTCAGTCTGTATGCCTGAAGGCCAGAAGAGGGCGCCAGACCTCTTTACAGATGATTGTGAGCCACTATGTGCTTGCTGGGAATTGAACTCAGGACCTTTGGAAGAGCAGGCAATGCTCTTAATCACTGAGCCATCTCTCCAGCCCCCCCCCCCAGACTCTTTTCTTATCAGTGCTTCAAAACTCCTTTCAGGAAAAAAGTAAACCTGAAATTCTAAGAAAAAAAAAACCTATCCAGGCTCCAATACTTCCCAAGCTCACTAACAAGGATGAATCCCCGCAGTGCTGTGGTGCAGCAGACTGGTCCAGCTGCTGCTGGGGGAGCACACTAATCATCCCCGCGGGAAGAGTGGCAGGAACTGGAGAGTTCGAAGCAAGCCTGGCTTACAAGAGACCCTGTCTTGGAACCAAAACAGAACAAGTCACACACAGAACTCAGGAGGTTGAGTGCTCCCCTAGATGCAAAAGCTAGGAACCATGAGGCTAAGTTACCTGCTGCCAACACCAAAGTACCACACAAAACTCCACTCTGAGCCGCACAGGAGATGCTCAGAGCCTGGGCCTCCAGGCTGGGAGGGATTCGGGGAGTGGCTCTAAGGAGCCCCGTTCTCCAGCTTGGGCACCCGTCAGCCCAGGCTCTGACCAGCCCTCGGGTGCCCCTAAACCCCGCCCTACTGTGCCCCCAACTCACCCCGCGTCCCGCTCCGAGGATTCCGCCATTTTCCCGCCTTCCACTCAAAGAGCCTCTTCTCGGGGCTCCGCTCTCTAGGAGGCAGGCAGGACAGTGGGGCACTGGGGCCTGTCAGCAAGTGAAGCCAAGGAGCCCGCTTTTTTGGGAGCGCGCTCTGAGGGGGCAGGGCTCTGTAGCGCCCCGCCTCTCACAGCTCGTGGGAGCCACAAAACAGGACCACACCAACAGCAGGGGCGTGGCTCTAGTGGGCGTGGCCCAGAGCACCCCTCCTCCCTGGAGCAGGGCGGCCAAGGTTCAGGTGAGTTCTTTCAGTGGTTCTCCTGATGGGAGGATAGAGCCGGGGTTGGTGCTGGTGTCCCAGGGCGCGAGGGTGTGACGCGGCCTGGGGGTCGCGGGGTGACTGATGGGGGCGAGAATGGCGGGCTTACGGGACTCGAGGGCGCCTTTGAGCGGTGGCTGTGGAGAGGACGTGGCTGAGGTGGACACTGAGGAGGGGGTCTCAGGAAATCCAGGAGGCCAGGAAGGCGGAGCTGAGGGCCCCGAGCTGGGGAAAGAGGCATCTAAAGCGCGGTCCTAGCTCTCCGGTGTCGCCGAGGTGTGCCAGGCGCTCAGAGAATGGGACAAGTTCTGCGGCTGCCCTCTAATGGGAGTGGAGCCTGCAAAAGATGGGCCTGGAAAGCCATGCAAGAACAGCTCCTCAGAGAGCCTGAGGTGGGGGGGGGGAGGAGGAGGAAAGGGCTCCAGCAGCCCGGGAGATGACAGGGTGCAGCCTCTGGAGGCTCGCCCCCGCCTTCCCCTTCTTGATTCATCATCTTCTTCCTGACTTCACACCCCGACAGCTGGGTGATCTGCAGGGGAGAGTCCCAGCGTCCTCTGGGTCTGTCTGTCTCTGCCTTGGAACGTGCATCACTTTCCGCTCCAGAAAGGACTAGCCAGGTTCTAGGGGAGCTAGGGAGAAGTGCTAATGCTCCAAATGGCCAGGAGCCGGGTAGGGTGGAAGCCACCCTCTCACGAGAGTTGCATCCATGGACTTAAATGGGTAAAGCCCGACATACAGGAAATGTGTCCCCCGGCAGGGGTTGTGAGATCAGCACCAGGGAAGCACAGCTGCCAGCAAGCCCTCCTTTCTTTTTCTGGGGTCTCCTAGCCCTAGGGCTTCTGAGGGGAGGCCTATCTGCCTCTTTGGCTTGGATGCAGCCCCTCATGTTACAGCTCCTTTATTCCCTGAGTATTGTCTGGTCTTAGACTCCAGAACCTTAAGATGTCCAGGAATGACTGGAGGTGGCATTGACAACTGAAAAGTCGTCAAAGGCCCATCTGCTCCTACAAGGGCCTGGAACTGCCTAGTTTTGGATGGCATGACTTTCTTCTTTCCCCTCCCCTATTGCTAGGATTCCCTATCTGCTGTGTGCTTGCAGAAGAAAACCAGGTTTAGAGTTCCATTTGGTACACAAATCTGAATATAAAGAAAGTCTCAGAGACATGACTGCCCTATTCACTTCTGGAATGGTCTATAAGAAAGCTCTCATCTTAGCCTGCCCTAGGGCACACTGCTCAGTCATGCCTCTTGCAGTGTCAAAGACTGCTTGGGTCTGGAGACCCCAGGGAGGACCTGAATCTTCCTATGCCAAGGCCGTGTGGTTTCCACTGTGCACTCAGAGCATGTGACTGCGTGGGGGTCTCCTGGAAGAAGTGCCCTGTGTCTGGTGTCCTCCTCTGCAAAGTAACTGGATTGGTCTGTGTCAGCTTTTTCCATGAGCTGACCCCACTCACTAACTTTTCGTGTTTCTGGTACATACCCTTTGGTTTTATGCAGCCCCGACTTTCTTCTGTCTCCTGCATTGCAATCCTGGGCATGGAACTTAGAGCCTTACACGTTCATGCTGGGTAAGTGTTCCACCATGGAGCCATACCCCTAGCCAGGTATCCAGTGTGCTTCTTGCACAAAGCACAAAGCTGTGGCTTTGACCTCCTGGTTGGGTAAAACCCTCTCTCAAGTCCAGCTGAGGACCGTGTGGGTCAGTTGGGGACTCAGGACTCCTGGCTTGACACCCTTCCTGACAAGACCATGAAATAGTGGCGTCTCTTCCCTCATCTCTGGAGTGGCATGTGCTGGATGGGTCCAAAGTCTGCCAGAGCAAGAGCCGGTTGTGCCAAGTGCTTGGCTGCCTCCTGAGAGCAGAGCTGAGATCTCCTTGTGCCTCAGGGACAACTACTGTCCCTTTTCATAGAAAAAATGATATTCCCACTGGGCAGGTGCACAGAGTGACAGGTGGCATGTGTTATCAAAGGGGCAGAACTGGAGATCGAGGTTTAGGATGAGGGGAGTTCATTATATATCCTCCGAAGAGGTGGCTGATCCCAGCCACACCTGGGAAGTCATGTTAGTGATGAACCGCAATGACTGGAGCAGAGACCCAGTTGCAATGGGGTCTCTGCTGTTTGGCACACTTGCTGGCCCCTGCTTTTGTTTGTCCCAGCTGTCTATTCCATTCAGCCACCAGGAGAGGGTCTTTGTTCTCTCAAAGTAGTGCTAGCTTTGGAGCTGGAACCCTAGACTCCGTAGAACCAGGGAGCATGGCTGACAGGCTAGGTTCATGCTCCAGCTCTCGGCACATTCAAGGCCCAGGCATCTCCAGCACCACAAGAGAACAAAAAGCCAACAAGTCCTTGATCCTCGACCCTCTACAACAGCCCTTAATTCAGATGTGGCTGTCAGACTGTTGTGATATTTGGTGTGGGTTCATTCTTTGGCCGCAGGGCCAGCTTGTCTACCCTGTGATGCTGTAGCATCCTTGGCTCACATTATCATGAGGGTGGTGACCAGAGATGATGACAGGTTGTGTCATGTGGAGTGAGCCACATGGAATGCACCCAAGGTGAGAATAGATGCTGTGTGTGAAATTATGGCTACAGCCCCTCCTGGCCTCAGTGCTTCTCCCAGGCATTTGCAGGAGTTGGGGGAGAGGTGGGGAGACCTTGGATACTAATTCTGCTAGCTGCTGGGTGGGAGGAGAAATGCCCTGGAGGAACCAAGGCAGGTGGGCCCCATGAGGCAGCCTGACAGGCACAGCAGGGCCATTGTCTCTCTTGCCATTGTATCACCACTGACCTGAGTTTCTGGAGACTCTGTCCTCATCTGGGAACAAACTGCCACTTTTCTTGCAAGATTAGCTATACCAGACTCCAGCATGAAAGGTTGTCTGATCGCCATGCCTCTGATAAATGGCATTATCTCCTCCACGGCCCAGGCCGCCAAGGTACTCATCCTTTCCCACACTGTTGAAGTTCTTTTGGGGTTTGTGTCTTTGTTCCTTGCTGTCCCCTCTCTTTCTGCCTGTTCCTTTTGACTCCTCTCACCAATGACCGTGACATAACTGCTTTCTTCAGTGGGAGAAGGTCACCTAATCTGGAGCTCCTCCAGCTAATGACCCTCTCTCAGATGTGCACCCCTCCCCATGTCCCACCTGCCAGGAATTTGTGTCTTTGAGGTCCCCAACCCAGCTGTGCCAGGCAGCCCCTGCCCGGCCCATCATTCAGCCAGACCCAGGCGTGGCCTCCTCACAGAGCAAGACAGGCCATTCTCTTCTGCCCTCATGGTTCCCTGAGGGACAGAACAAAGGGTCTTGTCTCTGCACTGCTATCCACTTTGGCTGGGAAAATCCTCCACTATTAGGCACGTTGGAAAAATGCAGCCGATGAGCTCGGGATCTGCTCATTTCCTAGTCAGGGATCCCTGAGAAGTGATTCAGGGGTTCAGCCTGGAGGATTGTGCTGTGATGAATAAGCTGGCAGAGTTGACTCATGTAGATCCTGGCTCTGCAGGGTGTCATAAGCACATGTGTGGACCTGTGAGGTGGAGTCAAGTTAGAGCCAATTCTGGCAGTCTTGCGTCTGCCACAGACTAGATGGACAACCCACAGGCCATCATGAGGTTCTGAAGGCCAGGAGTCCAAGACCACATACAGACATGGCCACCTCCTCTGGGGTTCATGGTAATCTACCCCAGGCTCATAGGTGGCCCCATCTTCCCCCTTTGTCTCCTGTCATCTTTCTTTGAGCTTGTCTCTGTGTCTTAACTAGGAGGACACTAACCGCACAGATGAAAGTCCATGTTGGGGATCTCGCTTCATTTTAATCGTCATTGTAAAGAACCTTGTTTCCTGATGGAGTTGTCTTTAAAGTCAGAGGTGGGGATCTTGGAGTAGCCTTACGTGTAGTCCCAGCAGATATGCTGAGACAGGGAGGAAGATCCTGAGTTGAGACCAACCTGGGCTGTAGAGCTACAGTTTCAATGACCAAAAAGGAAAAGTTAGCATCCTGGGCTTTAAGAATTGAGCTCATGAGCAAAGGGTGAGGGCGTCTTGGCCCTTAATGCTAGATCAGTGACAAACTTGGTTTTCAGCCAGTAGAGGGCTTTGGGGAGACAGATCATCCCCCGACACTCCCCCCCCCCGCACTGTGTTCATCCAGTTCCTTCTCTGTTGAATAAACACTTGCGCATGCCTTTAATCCCAGCACTATGGAGGCAGAGGCAGGCGGATCTCTGGGAGTTCGAGGCCAGCCTGGTCTATGAGAGCTAGTTCCGAGACAGGCACCAAAAGCTACAGAGAAACCCTGTCTCAAAAAACCAAAAAAAAAAAAAAAACCACTTTAAGGAATGAGTAAGTTGGTTGACCACGTCAACTCTGGAAAGCTCCTGGGAAGGGAGTTCTCTGGATTCTACCCTCTTATGTTCACAGTAAATCCAGAGAGGCTGGGATTCTGTCTGGAAGGAGCTGGTGATCTTTGGGGACTTTTGCGGAGAGGGATTGCCCAAATTGGCCTTGAATTCCCAGTCCTTCTACCTAAGCCTCTCAAGTGCAGGATGACAGGTTTTGAACCACCACACCTAGCCTTTTAGATATTCAAGACAGGGTTTCTCTGCAGCTTTAGAACCTGTCCTGGAACTAGCTCTTGTAGACCAGACAGGCCTCCAACTCACAGAGATCTGCCTGCCTCTGCCTCCCGAGTGCTGATATTAAAGGTGTGCACCACCACCATCTGGCTTACACCTGGCTGGCTTTCTTTTGTGGTTTGCAAGGGGCTGTGAGTGTTGGGTAAGGGACCAGGTGAAATTTACAAACAGCATGAAGTGGGATGCTCTATTCATATCATTTCTGTGTCATGGAGAACAACATCCCAAAGCTACTCCATCGTGGATCAGCTACTGCCTGAGACAATTGGTTTAAAGAAGCTTCTGGAAGGGTTTCAGAATCTTTCAGTGAGAATGGAGGGTTGATTGGGAGCCAGGCTTGGAGTGGGCCCTTGGGGACAGTGAGGGGAACAGGAACTGTTTTGTCTGTGTAGTCAGGAGTTCACACCATGGCAGGAGCTGTGAAGGTGTCCAGGGGCAGAAAACTTGTTTCTAGAGCCACGGGGAAGCCTGGAGATATGGCTCAGTGGTTAAAATTGCTTGCTGCTTTTCCAGAGGACCAGAAATATGTTCCCAGCAAGCCACTGTGGGCAGCTCACAGTCACCTGTAACTCCAGCCCTAGGTGACTCTGATGCCGTCTTCTGCCCTCTGCAAATGCTGCAAACACAGTATAAGTCAGCACAGACATACATAATTTAAAATAAATAAGCTGTTATGGAGACCAGGAAGCCAGACCTTGGAGGTAATAATGCTGCTTCCAGAGCAGCAAGGCCACAGCTGTGCATCAATATCAGCCCCCAGACCTGGGTTCTTCCTACCGCCCTTCCCAGAGTCAGAGCCACCTTCATTTGTTCTTGAATGAGTGAATGTGCCAAGAGCTGGAGCATGAACCTAGCCTGTACCTAATCCTAACTCTAACCCTAAACCTAACCCTAACCCTAACCCTAACTCTAACACTACCGCTAACCCTAACCCTAACCTACCCCTAACCCTAACCCTAACACTAACCCTAACCCTAAACCTAACCCTACCCCTAACCCTAACACTAACCCTAACTCTAACCCTAACACTAACCCTAACCCAACCCTAACCCTAACTCTAAACCTAACACTAACCCTAACCCAACCCTAACCCTAACTCTAACACTACCCCTAACCCTAACCGTAACCCTACCCCTAACCCTAACCCTACCGCTAACCCTAACCCCTGACCCTAACACAACTCTAACCCTAACTCTAAACCTACCCCTAACCCTAAGCCAAACCCTAAACCTACCCCTAACCCTAACCCTAAGCCCTAACCCTAACCCTAACCCTAACCCTAACCTTACACCTAACCCTAACAATAACGCTAACCCTAACCCAACGCTAAAACTAACTCTAACCCTACCCCTAACCCTAACCCTACCCCTACCCCTAACCCCTAACCATAACCATAACCCTAACCCTAACCCGAACCCTAACCCTAACAATAACACTAACCCTAACCCAACCCTAAAACTAACTCTAACCCTACCCCTAACCCTAACCATAACCCTAACCCTAACCCCTAAGACTTACCAAACGCTAACCCTAACGCTAAACCTAACCCTAACCATAACCGAACCCTAACCCAAACCCTATCCCTAAACACTAAACCTAACCAAACCCTAACCCTAACACTAACCGTAACCTACCCCTAACTATAACCCTAACCATACCTCTAACCCTAACCCTAATCCCTAACCCTAACACTACACCTAACCCTAACCCTAAAAATAACGTTAACCCTAACCCAACGCTAAAACTAACTCTAACGCTAACCCTAACCTTAACTCTAACCCTAACCCTAACCCCTAACCATAACCCTAACCCTAACCCTAACCCTACCCCTACCCCTAACACTAACCCTAATCCTAACACTATACCTAACCCTAACCCTAACAATAATGCTAACCCTAACCCAACCCTAAAACTAACTCTAACCCTACCCCTACCCCTAACCCTAACCATAACCCCTAAGACTTACCAAACCCTAACGCTAACCCTAACCCTAAACCTAACCCTACTCCTAACCCTAACCCTAACGCAAACCTAACCCTAACCCCTAACCCTAACCCTAACCGTAACCCTAAACCTAACCCTACCCCTAACCCTAACCCCTTACCCTAACCTCTAACCCTAACCCAACCCTAACCCTAACTCTAACCCTACACCTAACCCTAACCCTAACCCTACCCCTACCCCTAACCCTAATCCTAACCTTAACCCTAACCCCTAACCCTAACCCCTAACCCTAACCCCTAACCCTAACCCTACACCTAACCCTTACCCTAAACCTAACCCCTAACCCTTACCCAACCCTAACCCTAACTCTAACCCTAACCCTACCCTTAAACCCTAACCCTACTCCTAACCGTAACCCTAACCCCTAACCCTAACCCTAACCCCTAACCCTAACCCAACCCTAAACCTAACCCTAACCCTAACCATAACCCTAACCCCTCCCACTGAACCCTGGAATCTGCTAAACCCATCCAACACAAAAACTTACCTCTTTGGGCTCCAACGTGCTGGAACTCTGAAAGAAATGGGTTACAATACAGAAAAAACAAAAAAGTACATGAACAGCAACACAGCACAACGCCACACTCTCTGCAACATTGATAGTCAAACAAATATTTTGGGTCATCCTCAACCTGCCTCAGGTCAGAAGATCAAAAGAGCAAGTCCACAAACAAGCTGTGACTGCACAGAGTATACCAAAGGAGCAATAAAATAAAAAGGAAGAAAAAGAGCAGGAGAAATGAGACCCCCCAAACCACAGAGCAGACCAAGAACACTTCCCAAAGACTCAGACAGCCACTGTAACAATTTGAACAAGATGCAAAGACACTGCCATGGTAAAATGAAAAGAAGAAGTTGGTCGACTATAATGCAATAATTTATACAACATCCTAAGAGGTCACACTGAAACATCAGAATCAAGTGATCACAGACCAGGCACATTTCAAAACAAAGGGAAAAAGGACTATAATTATGTAAGAAGATAACTTTCTTGAGATGATAAAGACATAAATTGAAATGAAAATCTAACTAAAAAATGAAGAAAAAAGCAACAGCTAAAATATGAAAAAATTAAAAATCACACAAAAAAGCAAGATAACGAAGGGGGAAAAACACCAGACTGCTGATGAAAACGGTTTGAGACCAAAGACTGAAATATAAGCCATAAAGAAAACAATAGAAACCACAGATATGAAAATCCAGAAAAAAATGAACAGAAACTACAGAGGGAAGTACAACCAACAGAATAAAAGAAATGGAAGAGAGAATCTCAGGTTTGAAGAATGCTAGATCAGGTAATGAAATAAAAACATGAAACCTAAGAAATTTTTAACAAAACATACATAAAATCTGGGAAAACAGAAAACAAAACCTAAGAAAGTGAGGGATAGAAGGCACAGAAAATATAATCAGGAAAATTAGAGAAGGAAACTTTCAAAACTTAAAGAAGAATATATCTTACCTTAAGAAAGAGGTATAAGAAGCATAAACAACAACAAATAAAGTAGATTAAAAAGATCCCCTAGTCATACCACAAAACATCAAACACAAAAGTATACAGAATAAAGAATATCAGGATGTGCAAAAGAAAAAGGCGAAGTAACACATTTAGGTAAACCTATCAGAATTACTCCCAACTTCACAATGGAAACCATGAAAACAAAAAGAGCTGGGATAAATGTGCAGCAGGCAATATGAGACCTTGAATACAAATACAGACTACTAAAACCTCCGAAGCTTCCTTTCAACATTGGTTAAAAACAAGATAACACCTGACCAAAAAAAATACTTAAAAGTACGTATCAAAATTCCCAGCCTCAGTAAAAGGAAAACACCAATGCAAGAATGAAAACTTCACCCACAAATTCTCAAGCTTCAAATAAACTCACATCAGCAAAACTCTAGGAAGGGAAGCACACAACAACTCTCACTGAAAAGTAACAGAAATTTTCAACTACTAGTCATTAATGTCTCTTACTATACATGTACTCAATCCACATATGACACAGGCTAAGAGAATAGATGGGAAAACAAGAATAAACCATCTATTCTATACAGGAAACACCTCCACAAAGACAGAGTAAAGGTTATGGAAAAGGACCCAAGAAACAATCTGGTGTGGCCAAGGTAATATCTAACATTAGATTTCAAACTAATGTAAGTCAGAACAGTTGGAGAAGGACACTATATACTAATAACAAGTTCAATCTATCAAGATGAAGTCTTAATCATTGTCATACAAGTGCATATCAAAATTCCCAGCCTCAGTAAAAGGAAAACACCAACGCAAGAATGAAAACTTCATGCACTGATTCTCAAGCAAAAAAAAAAACTCACATCAGCAAAACTCTAACAACCACTCTCACTGAAAAATAACAGAAATTATCATCTATTAGTCATTAATGTCTCTTACTATACATGTACTCAATCCACATAAAATGACACAGTCTAAGAGAATAGATAGGAAAACAAAAATCAACAATCTGTTGTATACAGAAAAAATACCTCAACATCAAAGACATACAGCACCTCAGAATAAAGGGTATGGAAAAGGACCCAAGAAACAATCAGGAGTGGCTACGATAATATCTAACATTAGATTTCTAACTAAAGTAAGTCAGAACAGTTGGAGAAGGACACTATATACTAATAACAAGTTAAATCTATCAAGATGAAAGCTCAATCATTGTCATACAAGTACAATCACACATGTAAAAAAACATGATTAGAACTCAAATTACTCATCAAAACCTACACAATAATGGCAGGATATCTCAGTATTCCGCAATCGACAATGAACAGGTTAACCAGACAAAAATTTATAAGCGAAATAAGAACTAAGAGATGCAATGAATGAAATGGGCCTAAGAGACATCTTTAGAATAATACACCCAAACAGGAAAGAATATACCATCTTCTCAGCACCTCATGAATACTTTTATAAAGCTGACCACACACTGTGCAACACAGGAAACATACACAGGAAAAAAATGGAGTAATACACTGTGTCCTATCAGATGACCACAATTTAAAATTAGAACTTGACAGCAACAGCATTCTCCGAAATCCTACAAAACAATGGAAATTGAACAGCAAACTACTGAACTACCCATGGGCCAACGTAAAATAAAGACTTCCTAAAATTTAACAAAAATGAAGGAACATTATACCCAAACTTATGAACAATATGAAAGTAGTGCTAAGAGGAAAGTTCCTAGCTCATACAGAAAGCTCACACTAGTGACTTAACACATGTGAATGCTCTAGAAGCAAAAAACCAGACATGACCAGAAGGAGTAGAAAACAGAAAATAATCAAATTGAGGGATGAAATAATTTATATAGAAACAAAAATGCAAAGGATCAATGAGCAGGTTGTTAGAGAAAATATAGACTAACCCTTATGCAAAATAATAGAAAAGACGAGAGAGAACATCCAAACTAACACAATCAGAAATGAATAGGGATATGACAAAAGACACTAAGGAAATCGACAGAACCCTTATATCATACCACAGAAACCTGTACCATACAAAATTGTGAAGCAGAAATGAAATGGACAATTTTCTGTCTAGGTACCATTTACATAAATTACATAAAGCATAGGTGAGCAATTTAAATATGTACATACTCCTAAAGAAAATATAAGCTCTCATCAAAAGTAAACAGAGTATTCAAGGGCCAAATGGTTTTAATGAAGAATTCCATCGGAACTTCCTATACTGCTGTAATATAACCAGAAGGAACATTGCCTGAACTCTTTTTATGAGTATGCAGTAAGATTGATGTGAAAACAAAAAGACTCAACCGAGGAAGAGAATTAAAAAATAATCTCAGTAATGAACATGAATGCAAAAATACTCAATAAAATGATGGCACACCGAATCCAGGAATACATTATAGAAACCTTCATGATCGATTCACCAGAGATGCAGGGATGGTACAACAGTCAGAAATGCATTAATGTATTCCATGATACAAATAAACATAAAGAATAAGTAATTATGAACAACCTAATGAGTAATAAAATAGGCACATATCGCACTTGTCATAAAAGGCTCTCAGCATAGTCCATTAATCAAACCTGGGTTAATGTTAATGAAAATTAAGAAATATCATAATCTGCATGTCCAGATTTTATGTAATGTACTCTAAAACATCAGCCATATATTTGGAAAACTTTTGAACAAATTTGGCAAAGTACTTCAATAAAAATTGGTCAATTGGGGCACATATGGTTAACCTAGTAACAACTGCTCTGAAATATCACGTGTGATTTCCTAAGTGTCACCAGGATGAACCAAGCCAAGAATAAAACTAACTGGAGGCCATTTTCTGGCATTGATTACCTTCCACACAGCCACTACTGCAATACAGATCCACATTACAAGATGATAACAGCCTTAACCCAAACCCTAACCTTAATCATAACCCTAACCCCAACCTTAACCCTAACCCTCAACCCTAACCGGAACTCTAACCGGAATCCTAACCCAGAACCTGAACCTTAACCCTATCCAGAATCCCAACCCTAGTCAGAATCCCAGTCAGAACCCCAACCAACAAAACTCTAAAACAAAACCATAACACTAACCTGAACCTGAACACAAATACAAACCCAAACTATGACCCTAAGGTAAACCCTAAACAATAACCCATAAACTATAAACAGAATTCCTACCCAAATCCTAACCCAAAATATAACCTGAAATGTAAACCATAACCCAAACCAGAACCTGAGCACTACACAGGAACATTAATGCAAACCCAAATACAAACAAAAACCGTAACCCACTAATCATAAACAGAACACCGAACCATAACACCAGCCACTAACCCCAACACCGACACCCAACCCATAAACCCCAACACTAATCCTAACCCTCTAACCATAAACCTTATACCAAAACCCTGACAATGAACGCCAAGACCAAATCAAATCTGGACCATGACAATTACCCAAAACTGCGACAAGAACCTGAAAATGAATCTTAAACAGTAAAATGATGACTACGCAAAATCAATACCCCCTTACCCAAACCTGGACCAGAACCATAAATAAAAACCATGACGAAAACCATTAACCGAACACTTACTCATATACTAAACGATAACACAAACAACAAACAGGTTATTTTATGTAATAAAGGTAGACAAACCCCTATGCAAACAATTAAAGAAGATGAGAGAGAACATCCAAACTAAAACAATTGGAAATGAAAAAGGATACATTACAACAGACACAAAGGAAATCCACAGAACCCTTAGATCATACTACATGAACCTGTACTGTACAAAATTATGAAGCAGAAATGAAATGGACAATTTTCTGGATAGGTACCATTTACATAAATTAAATAAAGCCTAGGTGAGCAATTTAAATAGGTATATACTATGAAAGGAAATAGAAGTTCCCATCAAAAGCAAACAAAATATCCCAGGGCCAAATGGTACTAATGAAGAATTACAGTAGAACTTCCTATACTCCTCTAAGTGTTGTACATAATGTAACCAGAAGGAACATTGCGAGAACTCTTATTATAACTAGGCAGTAAGATTGATGCGAAAACAAAAAGACTCAACCGAGGAAGGGAAGTAAAAACTAATCTCATTTATGAACATGAATGCAAAAATACTCTATCCCATCCTAGCTTGCCACCAAGGACTCATATCCATCTGGAATGTGTTGATGTCCATCACCACAGTCTACTCCAGGGTGGAGTAGATATAAGAGACTCCAGAGCTAAGAAAACTAAGAAAAGGCAAACCAAGAAAAAACCACAAGCACAGAGATAGCCGCAGAAAAGACCATACCAAGCAGGCAAGACTCTCCTAACAGGATTGGTACAAATGTGCATGCATTTATATAAGAATACCTCCAACAATTTGAAAGACAGCATGATAGTATGAGAAGCCAGGGAATATACAACAGGAGAATTTGAACACACTAATCCAGAGGTAGTACAAGAAATAGACTTTAAACATAAAATTATGAAAAATATAGGGACCATCAAAAAGAATGTAAAAAAACAACTTCAAACAAAAGGATGAGAAGAATAACAACAACTCTGAAGAAATGAGAAATCTATCAAAGAAACCCTGGGAAAGTAAACCAAGAAAAAGCAATCAAACTGGTAATGGAAAGATTTCAAGACTTGAAAACTGTAATGGAGGAAAAGGATTCAACAAAATTAGAGAATAAATCTTTCCCAACCTAAAAAATGATATTCCTATTAAGGTAAAAGAAGCATACAGAACACCAAATAGACTGAAACAGAAACCCTCACCGCATAATAATAAAAACACAAAAGATACAGTATTAAGAAAGAATATTAAGAGCAGCAAATACTTTATACTCACAGCAGGAATATATCATCAGGATGAAGTATCAATACCAAATATAAATTTCAGTAATATAAAAGCACCCACATCACTAGAAGTAAATTTATGCCCCAAACCACACTAATAGTAGGAGACTGCAGCACTCCTCTCTCAATAATGGACAGGTCAACCAGACAGAAACATAACAGAGAAATAAGAGGAATAATGGAGATAATGAAATAAATGGACTTCATAAATATCTGTAGAACATTCTGCCCTAATAGTAAAGCATATATCCTCTCACCTTCTCATAGAACCTTCTCGAAAATTGACCACATACATGGATAACAAAGTGAACCTTATATGACACAAAAAAATTTTGCAGAGGCAGGCAGATCTCTGTGAGTTCTAGGCAGGACTGGTCTACAAGATCTACTTACAGGACAGGAACCAAAAGCTATAGAAAAACCCTGTCTTGAAAATCCAGACAAAAAAAATGGTAGGGGGGTTGATTGGGCTGGAGAGATGGATCAATGGTTAAGAGCATTGCCTGCTCTTAAAAAAGTCCTGAGTTCAATTACCGGCAACCACATTGTTGCTCACAACCATCTGTAATGATGTCTGGCGCCCTCTTATGGCCTGCTGACACACACACAGACAGAATATCACATACATGATAAATAAATTACCAAGAAAGTAAATATTTAAAAAAATTTTGCAAGCACATGAGCATTATCAGATGACCATGGATCAAAGTTGAAGTATAACAACTGCTATTACACCAAAAACCGACAAACTCATGGAAAGGGAACAGGCAACCACTAAACCGTACCTGGGTCAGGGAAGAAATAAAGAAATGAAAGTATTCCTTGAATTCAAAGAAAATAAAGACACAACGTAACCAAACTGAAAGTGGTGCTAAGAGGAAAATCCATCTTCTCAGCACATCATGAAAAGGTCTATAAAGCTGACCACACTGTGGAACAAAGTAAACATACACAGAAAAAAAAATGGAGTAATACACTGTGTCCTATCAAATGACCATGATTTAAAATTAGAACTTGACAACAACAGTACTATCAGAAATCCTACAAAACAATGGAAATTGAACAGCAAACTACTTAACCACGCATGGATTAATGAAAAATAAAATAAATACTTCCTGAAACTCAACAAAAATGAAGGCACTTTGTATCCAAACCTATGTAACACTATGAAAGCAGTGCCAAGAGGAAACTTCCTAGCACAAACAGAAAACTCACACTAGTGACTTAACAACACATGTGAATGGTCTCAAAAAAAAAAAAAGCAGACATGACCAGAATAAGTAGAAAACAGAAAATAAAAAAAATTGAGGGCGGAAATAAACTGAAACAAATAAAAAATACAATGAATCAATAAGACAAAAAGCAGGTTATTTGACAAAATAAAGAAGATAAACAAACCCTAATGCAAACTAATAAAAGACAAGAGGGAATATCCAAACTAACACAATCAGAAATGAAAACGGATACATGACAACAGACACTAAGGAAATCCACAGAATCCTTAGATCAAACCACAGAAACCTGTACTCCACAAAATTGTGAAACATAAATGAAATGGACAATTTTCTGGCTAGTCAACATTTACCTAAAATAAAATAAGGCTTGGATGAGCAATTTAAATAGCCATATACTCTTTTTTTTTTTTTTAGCCATATACTCTTAAAGGAAATCGAAGCTCTCATCAAAAGCAAACCAAATATCCCAGGGCCAAATGATTTTAATGAAAAATTCCATCAGAACTACCTATATCCTCCAGATGTTGCACAAAACATAACCAGAAGGAACATTGCCAGACTCGTTTTATGAGTACGCAGAGTCAGGGTAAAAATTCCTGGAGATCTGACAGCCAAACTAGCCAAAAAAGCAAACTCCAGATTCAAAGACTCACCTTAACACATACTGTGGAGAGCAACAAAGGAAAACCCCTGATGTCAGCCTCAGGCATCCATACATGTGTGAACATTTATCTTTGATCATATATAAAATACTGACCATTATACTAAGTGAAGAAACAAAAAAAAATATATGAAACTTTTCAAGTAAGAGTCTGAATTGCCTATGAAAACGGGAGCATTTCTTCTGGGTAGGTGCTGGCTGCTTCAATATGAACAGTCTTTAGACTCTGAACATTAAACCTCCATGGAGGCATTACTAACTGCAGAGCTCACTACACTGAGTCCGGCAGTTCTATCATACTACAATTAAAAGTCCTAAAAATACCCAAGGAGAATAATCATGAAAAACACTACAAAGTTTGAGAGTGAGGCTTTTCTATATTAACATCAACAAATGCATGAGGTCAATTTTTAAATCTGAAAAATTACATGGGGGTACTGAGAGAGCAAGCGTATTTGCCCTCATGAAGGATTTTTATTTAATTTAGACTCAATTCATTCTTCTTCTTCCCTGAGAATGTGGAGGGCATGGCCAAGCTTAACCTTTGATCTCCGCATAACCAATAAGGAGGAAATAAGCACCTCTACCAGGAAAAGGAAGAGTGAAGAGATGCAGCAGAGCAGGGATCTGCAACTAGCTGACCATGTGCTAACGACCCAGGTAAAAACTAAGCTTTATGAAAGTGAGGGTGGAAAAAGTCCTAGGCTCTAAGATGGCTCATATGGCAGGCACACCAGTGGCTGTCATGCTCCCTGAAGAGGACACTGCACATGGGCATCTAAACTCTGGCAGTGGTCCCAAAGTCTAGAGGTGTTTTACCTTAAAAGCATCAAATGCAAGCAATTTCTAAGTCTGTTTTGCCTCTGTCCATGACAAGAACCAACTTGTTCCAAAATTCTATAAAATGTTTTTTTCATGTTAAACTCTGCTGTTTCTGGGAATGCTAAAAGCTAGAACTTTTCACATATGTGGGAAAAGTTATATTTGGACCTTTCAGTTCTGTACCAGAAAAAAGAGACATTTTTTAAGAACTTTGCCACTGTGGCTTATTTAAAAAAAAAAAAAAGGCTTTCTAACTTTAAACATGTTAAAAAGGCCTTCTTTCCCTATACATGTGTTTAAAAGTTCAAGGCTTTTTTCATAAAAAAAAACAAAACAAAACAAAATCAAAGTTCATTGTGTGTTTAAACAAAATTATGGAACGGCCTGTATTCTTCTTTATAGATTATTTTTCTTAGTCATCTCATTTATAAATATATGAGTTTTACATTAGGAATTTTCATTTATCGTTATTCTTTTTCCTTTTGGCTGGGTTGGAACTTGGGGCCACTCCCATGCAAGTCAGGTGTTTATTACTTGTCGTTGTTATTTTGTCTGTTTGGATTTTTTGTTATTATTGTTTTTGAGGTAGAGTATCTCTGTGTAACCCTGGCTGTACGAGAACTCACTCTGTAGACCAGGCTAGCCTCAAACTCACAGAGATCTCCCTGCCTCTGCCTCATGAGTGAAGGTTGTAATTTTTTAAAGATAATGAAAAATATGGCTATTTGTTTTTTATCCCTGTAACAAAATACATTCAGGAACCTAAAATGACTAAAGGTTTTAGAGATCCATGATCAGATGGCTTTACAGTATGGGCCTCAGACAAGACAAAAAAGTAGTGGATGAAGCACATAGCAGAGAAGGCTGCTTACTCAGCCAACAGACAGTACCTGAGAGCTAAAAAGCCAGAGCAAGGCATCACTTCACAGAAATACCCCGCGAAGCTCCATCTCCCAACAGCCAACCAAACTGTTGTCCCATCAACCAGCTACTCCAGTGATGAGGTTAGAGGCTCTGGCATGTTCCTGCCTCTCCAAACCCCATCTGTTAACAAGCAAGCAGATAGCCTTCAGGTGTGACAACGCTTAATTTAAACCCTTACACCATGCTTCTAAGTACTAAAAACTTACGATTAAATCATGATGTTTGGTACCTAACTTTAAATACCTACAAAAGCATTTATGATGTCTTTCTTTAAACATCTGTGAAGCTGCACTACCTAAACATGCACAATAGAGACAGGCTGAAACCCAAGCCAGCAGATTATAAACCACAACTTCCCAAAGTTTGTGTCCATTAGACAACACAGATGTCCTTGTAGCCTTTCTGTCAAAAATAAAGGTCCAAAATAAAGTTCAGTATGATATCTACTAACAATACGTAAAGAGTATTTACTTTTGAATAACGTTGTTACACTAAACCAGGACTTTAAATTCTCAGCACTATTAATATATAGAGCCCAAAGAACCATGTTATAGTTGCCTGTGAATCTTAGGATTCTGCCTTCTAATGACCAATCACCAAAATCCCCATTTCTAGATGTGACAACTAAAAGCTGAGTCCAGATATAGCTCTGTCTCCTAGGACTTAAATAAAATCACTGCTGCTTTAGAACCCATGAGTTAACTTAAATGAAATTCTAAAAGTTGATCTAAGCACTTTTATGAAGACTTTAGATATATTAGTTAATATTACTAATAAATTCAAATCTTATAAATGGAGTCAATACCAATAGGGAATGTAAACATTCTAAAGAAGGAAAAAATTCAAAGCATAATAACAAGGACATGAATGCTGCTATCACATGATACTCATAATATTTTCAATCTCAAAGCCTTCGGGTCCATGAAAGAAACCAACACCGATAAAAGTCGACTATTTCAGGATGAGATCAGTGACGGCTTACGGCGAGTTGTCTAAAGGACAATTTCTGTCTTTGTGATACACACCCAGTTAATGTTGAACTAAAACAAACTCAGGTAGTAAGTGAACTAGGACAAAATATGCTTAAGACAGTCTAAAATTGTATAAAGACAGTTCACTAATATGTCTAAGTTTCTTTCTCATTTCTCTTAAAAGGAAATCTGTCATAAAAATACACACATCAAACACACTACACACTACACCAACACATACACACACGATACAAACACACTACACACACCATACTACACCAAACACATATACATACACACATCACACACACTATAACACACACATACACACACCACACACACACTACACCACACACACATACACACCACACACATTACACACCACACACATACATATATACACAATACACATCACACTAAACCACATACATACACAACATCACACACTCCACACTATACCACACTACATCACACGTACCACACACATACATATACACACCATCCACATCACACACACCTACACACTACACCACATACACATACCCACACACATCACAATACATTACACACACATACATACACATGACACACACCATACTACACCGCACATACCACACTAAACCACACACACCATACACACACATGCACACACTATAAAGAATCTTAAGAAAGCAGTTAGACCTGGGCATGGGCATAGTGGCACACACCTTTAATCTCAGCACTAGAGAGACAGAGGCAGGCAGATCTCTTTGAGTTCAAGGCCAGCCTTGTCAACATAGAGAATTTCAGAACAGTCAAGGATACATAGAAATCGTGTCTCAAAAGTACAAAAGAAAAAAAAAACATCAGCAGCAAGTAGTTAGTTTAACCAATCCAGAGAATAAAGAGATTTTATGGAAAAAAAAAGTAAAAATGAACACTGCCAGTGCTCTTAACTGCTGACCACTCCTCTAGCCCCAACTCCTTGTCATTTTAAGGCAAGAGATACTGTTCTATTTCTCCTTAAACCATACACCAAACAGAAAATAGCAAGTTAAACCAAAATTTTAAATCACAAAGATAACCACAGCTCCTCAAGAATGGCCTGGGTGCCAAGAATGTAGGATCCAAAAATTGTGTATACAAAAGTCAAATCTATATTTTTTTTTCAAAAACAATGGATCATGTCAAAGCTTGAAAACATCACTTTCTTTGCACATGAAAAATATGTACGTTAATAAGACCTAACAGGAGTTGTAAATATCTGGGTAGGGCAGGTCTACAATCACAGAACTTAGGAGGCAGAGGTAAGTGAATGCATCAAGTCCGAGCCAACGTGGGCCACACAGTAAGACCCTATCTCTGAAGAAAGACCAACTAACCAACAAGTGACCAGAGTAATCCCTGTAGCATTCTATAGCCATCTTCCAAGGTTTCAAAGATCACTTTCAGACTGTTTAACTTCAGGATGATGCAGAAGGATCACAACAGCAAACATTTGGTTTCTGATGGTAATGACAACCTCTGAATTACTTTTATTTATTTATTTTACAGCCCGACCGCAGTTTCCCCTCCTTCCTCTCCTCCCATTTGCTCCCCCTCACCTCTGTGCCCCCAGTCTACTGTTTCTGCTACATTACTTTTTAAGTTGTCTTTCCTATCCTTGTGAGTAAAATAAAAAATACAACGCACAGAGCTCACTCATTGTTTCTTTCCTTTAGCCTTTTCCTCAACTGTTAGATTTCCCCAAACACACATGGAAATGTCCAGTATGAAGGAAGAAATGGAATGTTTTCACATTCGGTATTTAACTGGTAGCGATCCATTTTCCTGATTCTATGCTGGGCTTAAAGTTGCTATGCACAGTTTTGTTGTTGTTGTTGTTGTTGTTAAGATTTATTTATTATGTATACAGTGTTTTCCCTACATATATGCTGCAAACCAGAAGAGGGCACCAGATCTCATTACAGATGGTTGTGAGCCACCATGTGGTTGCTGGGAGTTGAACTCAGGACCTCTGGAAGAGCAATCAGTGCTCTTAACCTCTGAGCCATCTCTCCAGCCCCTATGCACAGTTTCTTATGTTTGTTTTTCAGGCTATTTTAGACAAATTTCTAAAATGAATTTATGAGTTCAAGCAGTAAGACCTTTGAGAGAGTTACAAAAAATTGCATACTGCTTTTCAAAGCTAATAAATTGTACACTTTTATCTCTTTTGACAAGGTCAAATCACTGCATCCTCAAAAACATTGGACATTTTTAGTGTTATAGTATTTGTGTTCTAATAAATAAAGTTTTACTGGAGATCAGAAGGCAAAGCAGCCACCCTAGTCAGCCCTACAGGCCAGGGAGTGGTGGCACTTACCTTTAATCCCAGGACTCAGAAGACAGAGTTAGATGGATCTCTTTGAGTTCAAGGCTACCCTGGGCTACACAAAATCAAGCCACAAACAGTTCCAGGTGGTGATGGTTCACACCTTTAATCCCAGCTTTTGGGAATCACACACCTTTAATGGAGAGAGGTGAAGACAGGAGCAATATGACTGGGCAGAGAGTAGAATATTTTTTGTTCGTCTGAGAGTGGGTAGAGATAAGATCTCTCTAGTTGCTTGACTGCTTTGCTTTTCTGATCTTCAACTTGAACCCCAATATCTATCTCTAGGTTTTTATTATTCGTGCAACAGAAATTTCTCTTCCTAAAAGAAAATCAATTTAAGCACCAAAAGGAAGACTGAAGGACTGTTGGGGGATATCAGGAACAAAGCCCGTGTCTCACTCATACTAAACAAATACTCTACACTGAGTCACAGTCTCAGTACTCAAATGTTTCATCACGAGTTTACACATTTTAAAGGTGACTGCATTTGTCTGTGCTTTCAAACTGTACAAACTTTTAGTCACTTTTCCAGGATCTCCTAATATTAAGTTGCTATACCTCAACATAAAACTGCTGCTTGACATCCAGAAATTTAGTGTTTATACAGTCCAAGAAACCTTACTTACTGTAACTTTCCCACTATCTTTTTTTTTTTTTGGTTTTTTCGAGACAGGGTTTCTCTGTGGTTTTGGAGCCTGTCCTAGAACTAGCCCTTGTAGACCAGGCTGGTCTCAAACTCACAGAGATCCGCCTGCCTCTGCCTCCCGAGTGCTGGGATTAAAGGCATGCGCCACCACCGCCCGGCTTTTCCCACTATTTTTATTCTTGGAAAATTCTTTTCCATTTTGACATAGCTATTGATATAGTTTCAGTGCCTTTGTTAAAGATACTACACATTTCAGACATAGACCTCGGGGAAATAGAGTTGGAACTGACCTGCAAGCCTCCTTCCCAAGGACTAGCTCTAGTAGTACCTGAAGATGCTATGCAAGCTGCCAAAGGAAAAGAGAAATCAACATTCCTACCCAGCTATAAAACTTATGAACCTCAGTGATACCTTTATGACAAGATACCCCCATGGCACAATAACAGCACAAGGGCACTTTATCACGGGAATGACCAACATCTGTCTAATAGAACTTAAGGTCTACTCAATAGGAGGGAATGCACACCCAGTACTATAAACTTAGCCAATATCTATGGCTAGAGAGGTTCAAGACCCTAGGGGAGAACCTACAATTGCCAAAATCAATATACTTTCTAGCAATACTCTAAATGCTTACTATTATACCCAAAGATAAGGGTTACTCTCACCCCTCCACAAGAAAACCCTTCTTTTGTAGTTGAGAACATTATAGAGATATACAACTGGTCCACATGTAGAGAATATGTGACCACAGGGGCTCAGCCCCAACTGGTTTTCCTACAATGTAACTCCTACTCCTAAGGCCCAGAAAAACCATGGAAGAGGAGGAAGAAAGATGGGAAGAACCAGATGACCCAGGACACTTGTTGCTAATATCTTCTAGACATGACAGAAAAACTGTACCTATGAAATCTCAACAATAGTTACCTAAACAAGACTTGCATAGTGACACCACCAGTCGACATGCCAATGCACATGAGGGAAATTTCACAGAGCCCCACCCCTCGATGAAGAGAAGAGCTACACACAACTCACTGTGGCTGACGAAGGGCGAATCAGTTTTTCCCAAGAACAAGCATCCAGATAGATTATCCAATCCCAAGTGGTCAGCCCTTAACACGTGTACAGCAATATGGCTAGGATTAAAGCCATGCCACTCCTTAGCTTTATTCTGAGAGTCTTGCCTCATGGCAGAAGTACTGGCTGGAGTCATGTTTATTGCCACAACTCTATGGCGTTTCAAGGTCTCTACCACCACCAAAAAGCATGCAGTCAGCTTTTCACCAATACCATTTAAGGTTTGCAGCTAAAGCTGAGTCAGGAAGCCTCTCTTTTTTTGTCAAATATTTATTTATTTATTATGTATACAATATTCTGTCTGTGTATATGCCTGAAGGCCACAAGAGGGCACCAGACCCCATTACAGATGGTTGTGAGCCACCATGTGTTTGCTAGGAATTGAACTTAGGACCATTGGAAGAGCAGGCAACGCTCTTAACCTCTGAGCCATCTCTCCAGCCCCAGGAAGCCTCTCTTAAACAAGAGCACTTGCCTCTAGCAAGCAGAGCCTACCTGAGAAAGTGCTGCTATCAGCTGTGCTTAACTCTATTCTTTTCTATCTAGAATAACTTCCCAAGCTCTTTAAGGCTTTAAAGTGGATTTGGTCAGCCACACATTGGCACATCATTCTGTCCAGGCTCTTCTCTGACTACCTGGGCTGGTATCTTTGCTCCCCTGTCCTCCGAAGTTGCTGAACATAGAGGACAGCTGAGAGGCAGATGGACAATCAGCACAGATGTCACACTGACACTGTTTCTTCCCCCCAGGCCAAAACCCCAACCAGGTGAGCACCATCCTGTCTTCTGCAAGAGCAGCCAGTGCTCTTGACCACTGAGCCATCTCTTCACCCCCTTCAAATAGCTTAGAAGAACAATGGAGAACCACACACAGGGCTCTTCACATCTCCCACCCCTGACTCATCCTGTCTGCTTCCTCCATATCCTCTATGATGCCATGTTCTTCAGGGCCACCAGCTTCACACACCGACATGGAGTGCAGCAGAGTCTCAGGGAGTCTCCTTCCCAGGACGGTCCCCACCCTCAGGTATCTTGGGGTCTTTCTCCTTCTCTCCTTCCTATTCCTATGCTTCCTTCTCTGTGGCTCTGGTTCCTGTCAGCCTGGAACATCTGCCTGAATTCCACCAGCTCTCCCACTTTTTCTTTCTTCTCTCTGTCTTTATGCTCCGTGAGCCCTGCTCCCAGGAATTCTTTCTTCTAGATCTTCCACATCTCTTGCCCTTTTCTGTTCACCTCCCAACCTCTCTGCCCTTCTTTCCTGTCTTTTCTTTTCCTTACTGTACATGGCCTGCTCTGAGCATTCTCCATTTTTTTCTGAGAAAGGGTCTCATATAGCCCTGGCTGGCCTTGAACTCTCTATGTAGCCAAGGACAACCTTGAACTTTTGACCCCTTTGCCGCCACTTCCAAACTGTTGGAATGACAGGCATCATTCCACACTTGGTTTATGAGGTGCTGGAGATGGAACCCAGGACCTTGTGCAATTAACACAAGCACTCTAAGAGCAACACTGCATCCCCAGCTCTTCCCTCTTCTCCCTGTGGCCTCTCTGGCCAGATTCTCTTCCTCCAGTCCAATCTCAGGTCCCTTCTTCCACAAACTTAGCCTGAGAACCTACACAGAAGATCTCAAACTTTCTTGCTTTCTAGTTTTAATCAAATTGATGAGAGAGGATAACATTGGTGTTTGTGTGTGAGTATGTGTGTGCATGAGTGTGTGTTTTCTCAGGAGTCATACATTTCATACATTTTAAACATTATTATCCATTTTACTTATCTGTTTGTGTACATGTGTATGTGGGTATGAGTTTGATATGGCACCCATGAGGAAGACAAAGGACAGCTTCAGAGAGCTATATTTTTCCTTCCACATGTGGATCCCTTGGATGAGATCAGGTTGTAAGTCTCTCTCTCTCTCTCTCTCTCTCTCTCTCTCTCTCTCTCTCTCTCTCTCTTGGTTTTTCAAGACAGGGATTCTCTGTAGATTTGGAATGTGTCCTGGAACTCACTCTTGTAGCCTGAGCTGGCCTCTAACTCACTAAGATCTGCCTGCCTCTACCTCCCAAACGCTGGGATTATAGCATGTGCCACTACCGTCCTGCTCAGGTTGTCAGTCTTAACTGTATGGCCTTATCTATTAGGCCATTTCACCAGACCCCATTGGGTTTGGGGTTTTTGTTGTTGTTTGGGTTTTTGTTTTGTTTTGTTTTGTTTTGTTTGAGACAGGGTCTCACACTTGTCTGGAATTCACCAAGTAGACCTGTCTCTACCTCCTGAGCACTGAGAATACAAGCATAGACAACCATGCCCAGTTCTGTGTGTTATTATGTTTCTGTGTGTGTATGTGTGCAGTACACATGCTCGTGTGCTCATGTGCTCATGTGTGTAGAAGCCAGAGATCAATGTTGTGTTTTCTCAGTAGCTCTCCATTCTGTTTTGTGTTCCTGCATTTATGTTGTGATTCTGTATGGACTTAAGCACATATGTGGAGGCCAGATGTCTATGCCATGACTCTCCTCAGCTTCTCCCGCCTTTATTTAATATTTATTTTGAGACCTCTATAGTAAGGTCTCTTCCTAACTGAAGCTCATCAGTTTTCTGGGCTGCCCAGAAAAGGAGCTTCAGGGATCCATCCATCTTCACCCCTACCCTCCATGCACATTGTACCCAGAATATTTTGTTGTTGGTTTGCTTTTTGAGACAGGGTTTCTGTGTGTAAACATCCCTGACCATCCTGGAACTCACTTTGTAGACCAAGTTGGCCTCAAAATTACAGAGATACACTTGCCTCTATTTCCTGAGTGCTGGGTTTAAAGGCTTGCACCACTACTGTCTGACTGTACCCAGCATTTTTTTACATGAGTCCTTGGGAATCTAAATTTGGGTCTTCATGTTTGGGAAGCAGGCACTTTGCCAAGTGAACCATGTCTCCAGCCCTCCACTTCATCTTCTGAGACAAGGTTTTTCACTAAATCTAGAGCTCATCTGTTAGTCCAGGCTGGACAGTGAACTTCTGGGACTTAGCAGCCTGTTTCTGTTTCTCCAGCATCCAGCTAAAGTCAGGTCTAAAGTCAGGACTTCATGTTTATGTGACAAGCACTTTACTAACTGGGCCATCTCTCCAGCCCAGCACCCAATGTCTTAATTCTTTCTTGTCCAGCCTCTAATATGTTGCCCATCTTGTTCTGATGCAGGGAACTCATTGAAAACACTGAGAAATATGAGAATGTTGAACCTGAAGGTGAATTCTGACATCTTCCAGTTTCCACACTTGGCTCTGCCTTCTTCTCCCAAGACACCACACTTACATAAGCATTCCTTCAGTGTTTTTGTCTTCTCCTTTTCACCCTGTCCCTCCCATGTAACCAAGGTCTTCATCTCACACTTGGAACTCCCAGCCATCTGTCTCCCCTCTTGTCACATACCTCGACTTCAGAACTCTATGTTCCTTTTTCTCTAGGACAACATATGGACCCCAAAGAGAACCCCAACTTAAGCAATTCAGACACAGATATGAAGGGGTTAAAGGGATGTTGATGCAGGCAGAAGGTTGGAGGTCAGAAGTGTGGGAGGGACATTCAGGCTGTAGCTGCTGCTTTATGGGAGCCTCAGTTGCACTGTTATCTAATGCCTTGTCCCCCCCACAGCCCTTCAGGATAACAACATTGTGTATGCCTCCATTATCCTCTCAAGTTCAACCTCCCCAGGAACACCACCCTACCCACATGTCCATGAGAACCCCCCAAAAGAGACTGTATACTCCATCGTAAAAGCCAAATGAGTGGGTCTGGGTGACCATCTCAGAAACACCTGTGCATCTAGTAGGAAGACTCCCAGATTCCACTGATACCCACAGAGTCAGAAGCTTACAGGTCACAGATACTCATAGCCAGAGACAGAAACTCACACGTCAGGGAGTTTGAATTCAGAGAAACTGAGAAACTCCCAGTTCCATTTTCTAACTTCCTAGGTCTTTCTCACACAAATAAAAAGATCTACAGAATTTGCCTAAATGAATGTAATTAAGGTCACTTAACTTCTGGCCCAAGACCCCCTCCCCCTCCTCTATCACTTTTATCTAGCTGCCCAATGCAGTGGATGCCCCAAATGCTGGCAGCTGTCTACATGATGTGCACCTACATCTGTGAGTGTAATAACCAGTATACACTGTGACTGGTTCCCATGTACCACTGCACAGGACATCAGCAACAACTCTAGAGAGATGGCGTGAGACAAGGAACTGAACACCGGATGGTTGTGGTGCTTTCCAGAGGTCAGCTCGCTCCCATGCCATCTCTCTGTCAATAAAACCCTTAAACATATTATAGAGTAGTCATGTAGGCAGTTTCCTTACTACCCCTGCCATCCTTAGCGGGTGACCCCACCCCCACCCAAGACCAAAACATATTATGGAGCAGTCATGTAGGCAGTTTCTTTACTACCATCCTTAGGGGGTGACCCCACCCCCACCCCTAGACCAAAATGCCCATAAATCTGTTATGGGCGCTGAGATAAACTGCTCCAGACAGGGCTCCAGGGATCAGTGTCCACCCTACTACACGTGAACAACCACGTATCTAGTAGAAGTCTGTCATCTGTAATTGTTTAGTGCATTTCCACTGACTGGACAGTGACAGTTCACACCACCAGGGTCTCATGTGCAAGATGCACAGTATAGGAGACAAGGAGAATACAGACTCATTCATAGGCCAACTGCTGGCTACTCATGCAACTTCAGAATTCAGTGTTCTGCCTTCAGGAGCATGGTGTGCCATGATTCATATTTAGAAGTACAGTTTGACAAGTATGCTGGGCACCAGGTCATGCCTGAATTTTCCCCTACACACAGTATGGTATGTTCTAGGCTTTTTCTTTTTAAAGATTTGATTTATTTATTTATTAGTTTTTTTGGTTTTTCAAGACAGGGTTTCTCTGTGTACCCCTGCCAGTTCTGGCACTCAGTCTATAGATGAGGCTGGTCCTTGAACTCAGAGATCCCCTTGCCTCTGCCTTCCAAGAGCTGGGACTAAAACTGTGCACTACCACCATCCCACTTATTTTAATTTTAAATTATATGTGCTCCCCCTCCTACCTCTGTGTGTGTGTGTGGGGGGGTGTATGTGCATGTGTGGTGGGGGTATGTGCATGCAGGTCAGGTCCCTGCAGAGACCAGAGACGTTAGTTCTCTGAGAGCTAGGGTTAAAGGCAGTTATGAACTGCCTAATGTGTGTGCTGGGGCTTGAACTCAGGTCTTCTGTAAGAGCAGTTTAACTACTGAGCCATTCTCCAGCCCCCTCGTATTTGAGACAGAGTCTTACTGTGTACTCTTAGCAAGCCCAGAACTCCTTATGTAGAACAGGCTGACTTCAAAAACAGTGTTTCACCTGCTTCTGCCTCAGGAGTACTGAGAGAATAAAGATGGCATTCCGAATGTAGGTTTGCTTACTAAATTCTAATTTTGGATGATCAAATGCCAAGTACCCACCCAGGCCAGAGGGGTTCTATTCTTCTGCCCATGCCTTAAGGATGAGAAAGCTGATATTTACCTTCTAGTGTTAGAATAAGTTTCAGTGGCCCCAAAGCTTCTTTGAGGTGTTCCTCCCCTTTACCCCCCAGGTCACTTTTAGGGTGTTCCCTTTGCTTGCAATGCTTCTCCCCCAGACCCTACATGTCCCCACTTTCTCCCTCAGTTGTTTGCTTAGGCTTCACCCCTCACTGAAGCCTTTAATTGCACTTTCTCACTTCCTCCTACTGCAATCTCTGATTCTGTCTATCTCTCTCTTGACCCATTCTTCTTGGTTTTTAGAGACAGGTCCTCACAATTTAATTCAGGCTGTCCTCAATTTAATTCACCCTCCTCCTGACTGGCATATATGATAATACCTGACTATATATGTAGTGTGAATTCTAATTGTTCTTAATAATAAAAACCCAGAGTCAGATATTAGGGTAAATGGTGAAAGATCAGAGCAACAAATGAGAAAGTCACAGCCAAGTCTTACCTTGTTAACTCCTTAGCCAAAAAAAGAGCTGAGCTCCTGTTTCCTCCTGGCTTATATTTCTCTCTCTGCCCAGCCATATCACTTCCTGTCTGTCTATTCAGACTTCAAGACCTCTGTGGTTAACTAGTAGCTAGCTCTGCCCTCTGATCTTCAGGCAAGCTTTATTTGTTAGAGCACAAACAAAATATCACAACATATGTATTCTTTTTAGATTTATTTTATGTCCATTAATTTTTTGTCTACATGTATGTCTATGAACTACACATGTGCCCGACAAGGAAGGGAACACACAGGAAGGCTTGAACACTATGCTTTAGTAGTCCCATGTTCCCACAACCTGAGAGAACTGAGAGGAGAGAGCAAGAGTTGTATGACCCATGCGTTTAAAGCACAGCCTACATACTCTGAACAGATTGTTTCTAGATTAAACAGAGCCTTATTAAATTATGGCCTAATAAATTGAACATATCTGTGCATACCCGGGCCATATCTCACATAACACAATTTATACTAAACATCCATCCCAGGCTCCCAGAGGATGTCCCTGGAGTCCTGAAGTTGGCTGGCTCAGTCCTGCACATGAGAGCACCTGAGCTGTGGATTATTACAGCAAGCTCCTCATGTACAAATCACAGCATGTCAGAGGGTCATGATGTCATCTGCACAGGCTTTGTGCTGTTCTTCACCCTTGTCCTCTGTGTCTCTCTAAACCTTCACCACAGATGAAGGACCAACTCCAGTTTCCCGTCAGGACACTCCTACTCCCTCATGAGGAAATGCTGATGCTAAGACCGGTATTAGTGATTTTTCAGTGCTTATGTGAGTGTGTGTGCATGTGTGTGTGCATGCTCCTTGTGGTGTCTAATGCCCTCAGAGATCAGAAGAAAGCACTGGGTCCCATGTATGTGGATTTAGACATGACTGCCACATGGGTGCTGTAAACCAAATCCAGGTGCTCTGCAAGAGCAGCAAATGCTCTTAACTGATGACACCCAGGCCCCTATTTCATTAGACTTAAAAGTTTAGGGTGGGACCGGAAAGTTGGTTCAGGTTCAATCCCCAAACCCACATGGTAGCTTACTCTAGTCCATGGGGATCTGATGCCTTCTGACCTCTGCAGGAACCAGGCACACAGGTGATGTGTGTACATACATGCAGGAAAAACATTATAAGCATGTGTATGTCTCTGTCCTCTGTGTGTGTGTGTATGTGTGTGTATGTGTGTGTGTGTGTGTGTGTGAGAGAGAGAGAGAGAGAGAGAGAGAGAGAGAGAGAGAGAGAATGACTTGTGGGAATTAATTCTTCCCTTAATCTTGTGGGTCCTGGTGATCCAGTTCTGGTTGTTAGGCTCAGCATCAAGCGTCTCTCTCTACCCAGCAAGAAGCCAAAGATTTTAGCCTTGTGAATCATGGCCCCAGGGAAGAGAAACAATGCTTCCACAGGGGTCAGCCAAGACCATCAGAGCACTCAGATGTTTATGATTCATAACAGTAGCAAAATTACAGCTATGAGGTAACAATAAGAATAATTGTATGGTTGGGGGTCCCCACAACATGACAAACTGTATTAAAGGGTCACAACATCAGGAAGGTTGAGAACCACTGTATGAGCCCTCTCATCAGCAGTCCCCAGGCCTCTTAAGTAGCATTAATCACATTTAAATATGCACACATGCATTTGATTTCTTCATACCAATATGTAATAAATATTAAAAATATTTCATTGTACTAAAAATGAATGAAAATTTTAAGTGGGCACAGGTTTTGTAAGAAAATGAAAAAACAATTAACATTTTAGATTCCTGGGTCAGGCATTGTGTAGCTAAGGGATCAGCTATTATGATGATGCCCCCTGAAAAATTCATTTTTGTTCCATCTGATCCCCAAATGCAATGTGGATGAAAGTGTAGGAGTCTTTTTTTATTAATCAAGAAAAATTTTATTCCAACTTAACAGAAAAACACCTCATGGAAGGGAATGAAGACTGGAGGGTGGGGAACACAATCCTGTTCTCCATGGAGGTCAGACACAGGAAAGACAGACATCTGCATGGCAGGAAGAAGAGCTTAGAGGAGTAAGCAGGTGATGGGGAGGTGTTTAGATCAGAAAGAGAAAGAAAAGAAAAGTGACAAGTTCTGAGTATTTCAGGAAAGTGGGCAGGCATATGAACCAGCAAGGCTGCACATGGTAAGATGCTGTGCTAGACAGCCGGGTTCTGAGATGGGACAGTGCAGCATTTATTAAAGGTAAAATCATTTGATATCTAGCATGGCTTAAGGGAACACTTCTTTCTAGGGTGACTCGTGGCCATGCTGTCACCATCCACCTGGGATATTTGGACTCTACACAGACATTCTAGTCTCTTGTCTAGGCAGTGACTCTTCCTTACTCCCTCCCTTCCTTCATCCCTCCATCCATCCCTCCCTTCTTCCCTTTCTTCTTTCTCTCTCTTCTTTGTTTTTTGTTTTATTTTGTTTTGTTTTTCAAGAGAGGGCTTCTCAGTATAATAGTCCTGGCTGTCCTGGAACTTATTTTGCAGTCCACACTCACACGATACATCAGTCCATGACAGTCAGGACAACTCAGCACCAATGGTTCAACATGGATCCTAGCATAAGCCCCCAGAAAGGTCAGCCACTGAAGTGACAAGACTTAGTTTTTTATATACATTTCTTATTGATATTTATTGAGCTTTACATTTTTCTCTGCTCCCCTCCATGCCTCTCCTTTCCTCCTTCAACCCTCCCCCAAGGTCTCCATGTTCCCAATTTACTCATAATATCTTGTCTTTTTCTACTTTCTACTTTCCACGTAGATTATATCTATGTAGATCTCTCTTAGTGTCCGCATTGTTATCTAAGTTCTCTGGGACTGTAGTTTGTAGGTTGGCTTTCTTTGCTTTATATTTATAAACCACTTATGAGTGAGAACATGTGATAATTGTCTTTCTGTGTCTGGGTTACCTCACTTAAAATAATGTTTTCTAGCTCCGTGCATTTTCCTGCAAAATTCAAGTTGTCCTATTTTTTTTCTGCTGTGTAGTACTCCATTGTGTAAATGTACCACATTTTCCTCATTCATTCTTTGGTCGAAAGGCATTGAGGTTGTTTCCAGGTTCTGGTTATGACAAACAAAGCTGCTATGAACATAGTTGAGCACATGTCCTTGTGGCACGATTGAGCTTCCTTTGGATATATACCCAAAAGTGGTGTTACTGGGTCTTGAGGAAGGTTGTTTCCTAATTTTCTGAGAAATTGCCACACTGACATCCAAAGGGGTTGTACCAGCTTGCATTCCCATCAGAAATGCAGGAGTGTTTCCTTTTCCCCACTATTTCTCCAGCATAAGTTGTCATCAGTGTTTTTGATCTTGGCCATTCTTACAGGTGTAAGATAGAATCTCAGAGTTGTTTTGATTTGCACTTCTCTGATGACTAAGGATGTTGAACATTTCCTTAAGTGTCTTGCAACCATTTTAGATTCCTCTGTATGTCAAGACCTAGTTTTACACTGTCACTCTCAGCACTCTAAGGAGTACCATAAACTCAGGACAAACTGGGATTTGTGGTTTTGACACTGAAAAGAATTTCAGGAGTGGCCATGATAGCAAGGATTTTTAAATAGGCTTGAGTGTGAGGAGATACCTATCAGTGAGAGCAGTTGCCTGAGCCCGGGCTGCTAGTGCCACCAGCGGAGCCACCACCATGCTGTTCTGATCCTCTGAAAGCCTGAGCCAAAATTAACCTCTACCTCTCTTACACTGAATCTTGGCATCAATGTGGGAGGAGCCATGGGAGAAGAATTCCAAAGAGATATTTTCTGATCAACTGAGATTGGTCCATGGCTCTGTGACCTCACAAGAAACCATTGTGATAAATGAGAGAGGTCCACCCATATTAGTCACCAGCTAGGCCTAGATCTTGTCCTTAGAATGCAGTGAAGCTGTTGGTTGGCTGCAGAGGACTTGACTCAGGACTTAGGTCTTGAGAGGCTTTGATATTTATCATCTGTTTTTGCAACTAAATATCTGTGATCACCACTGACCTGGACATTGTGAGTGTTTTCCCAGTGGGGTCGGGTTTGTGCCTGAATTTTGACTGATGTGGTTTAGGTTTAGTTAGTGCATATGCTACAGTTTATTTTATTATCAATCATTTTCTATTATTCTCTACATTCATCTTTAACATTTTGTACATTGGTTTATTTCTTTATGTTAAGTTTTCTTAACTTAGCTGTAAAAGATAAGGGATTTGGTTTGGCCATGTGCTTGGAGCATACACACCTGTCTTGTTACTTCCCTCAGCATTTCCCTGTGGTTGTAAATTCCCTTATCACGTTAAGATTCTTCTCTTGCCCACCATGCTGCTCAATAAACAAAACATGCTCTGGAAAGTCTTGAGGGATGACAATTTCCTCATGGCCTTGCAGTGTCACAGACAGGTCGTCATCCTTTCGATGTCCACAAATATGAGTTTAAGGGAAAGGAATTAAGTGCCATGAGGGTAGAGATGAAGAAGGCTGCAGTAGTTGGAGTCATCAGAGAATTTGAGGGTCTGAGTGAAAAGGGCCTTGAGGAAGCTTATGTGTTCACTATCTAGACCATAGCCCTGTCTCTAACCCAGGGTAGTCCAAAGCCAACTGAGTTCAATCTTCGTACTACAGCTGTTATTAAAGTCCACATGTCCTCAAGGTTTGTGTCGGGGAGGTTTCACATCATCTCAAGTCTCTGGATTTCCAGTCTCTAACAGGGTTGCTGTTGAGGAGGTTGTAAAGCCCTATGGTGGTGGAACCCAGCAGGGGAAATGGAGTCATTAGAGGCAACAGGACATGAAAAAGCCATGTAAGCAGCTGCTTCAGACCCATCTTCCCAAGTCCCCAACATGGTTTCCCTGTCCCCTGAATGTCTGAGCCATAGCACAACCTATGGAACAAATGTTGCTTTCTCAGAGAATTGGTCAGGGCAGTGAAAAAACCAATGCAGTCCTTGGAGACAGAAGGTGAAGATTTTTATTGCTTTAGTTTTGTTTGCAAATAGCTGTGATTGGTTCATTTCCTCCTATGGCCTCATTGGAGCCATTGTGAGAAGATGCAGGCTCCGCCTACATGAGGCCCTGGCTGGGGCTTCTCACATTGCAGAGAAGTTGTTGCTGGGTTGGCTGCATAGTTGTTGAGCTCAGACATTGATTCCCATAAACCTTGATGTTACTGATCTACGAAAACAGATGCTGCTCATTTGCTTTGACATCCAAACAGTGAGTTTGCTTCCTGTTTTGTTGGTTTTGATCTATGTCTCTGAATTGGTTCTTGATTTAATTTGTGCTATTCAATCAGTTTCTTTTTACTAGTTCCATATTTCAATTCTTTTTCATTTTTTGTTTTTTTTTTTGTTTTGTTTTTTTTTGGTTTTTCGAGACAGAGTTTCTCTGTGGTTTTGGAGCCTGTCCTGGAACTATCTCTTGTAGACCAGGCTGGTCTTGAACTCACAGAGATCCGCCTGCCTCTGCCTCCCGAGTGCTGGGATTAAAGGCGTGCGCCACCACCACCCGGCCTATATTTCAATTCTTAAGCATGATTTCTTGTCATTTTTTAATTTATTTATTTTTTTTGGTTTTCAAAGTTTTATTAGTATGTACAAGCTGTAAAAAGCCAGCTGTTTCATCAATATGTGAATGTTTATCACATCTACCTGTGCTATCTATTATCTCATAAACCCTTTGAAGCACTTAAATGCTCATCTATCCTGATAACTATCTTCCATACTTGCTACGTTGCACCCTAGTGCACTGCAAAAAGACCAAAGACATGTAATGTGTATCCATCTCATTACAGCATCCCAGTGTCAGGGAAGGCTAGCATCCTTTAGATGACCATCTATAGGAGTTTTAGATAAAGGAGTTGAATATGTGAAGTGTAGTCAGAGTACTTAGAGAACATAGCATCCTAGTGCAAAGGGCATTGGGGCAGACCATAGGTTCATTCTCTAACTAGTCCATACCTGAGTACCTAGCAAAGGTCAGCACAGAGTTGTGAGTCTGTCCACCTTGTTACTATGGCACTTGTTACCTTGTTACTATGTTATCTGCTTACTATGTTCTTAAAGTCAAAGTGTCCTGCTCAGGTTTGACAGGAATGGTCTCACACCTTATCATGTGTCTGAATATCTGGGCTCTAGCAGGGAGATGTAATTTGGGGAGGTCATAAAAGCCCAGGGTATCAGGAGTAATTGTGTGACTGGATGCACCAGGGACCTGTCAAAGTCATGTACCCAAATGCTTTAGACCTATCTTCCCAAGTCCCCTGCTCCTCGTCTTCCATCCCTCCCTGTCCTGTGAGAGCTGGAGAGGAAGGTTATCCTTTGTCATTTAAGTCGTTTCTTGTTGGGAATTTTCTCTGGAGCTCGTTAGAGAATTATCTTTTGGGCTATTTGCTGTTACGGCCCATTCCTTACTGTGACATCACAAAAAGCCTTTGTGAGAAGTTATCAAAATCTCTTCATATAAGGCCCTGCAGCAGACTGCAATTTGTCTTGATGCTGCCGAGAAACTCTTGTTGAATAGAGAGCACCTGGGCTTCTACACTTGACCTGATAAAGTGTAATCTCCTAATCTCTTGGACCTTGATATTGGGAGATTTCCTCTTTGCTGGTTGATTTTTGTGTTCAGTTTTTCTTCTTAATACATACACTCAATACTTTTTGTTGAGGCATGAATTTCTGCCTATGTGTTCATCTTGCTTAATTGTTCTGTTTAAAATTTTTTTGCCACGTTTTACTTTGGTTTAATTTTTCTTATTTTAAACCTTATCTGTGTGAAATAAGAAATCCTCCATAATACTTCTATAGATGTATACAGTGACCTGGGATTATTTTCATCTGCTCTGTGACATTACAGCTTCCCTTTGTGTCTGCCCCAAAGTCCCCCAGTTCAATTAAGGTTCCAGCTACTGATCCACAGCTCTAGTCACCATTTCTCTGGAACCAGGGGCTTACAGTATGAACCTCATGTCTATTTCTTCTTCTTCTTTTTTTTGGTTTTTCTAGACAGGGTTTCTCTGTGGCTTTGGAGCCTGTCCTGTAACTAGCTCTGTAGACCAGGCTAGTCTTGAACTCGCAGAGATCCGCCTGCCTCTGCCTCCCGAGTGCTGGGATTAAAGGCGTGTGCCACCATCGCCCGGCCTTATTTCTTCTTTAGAAAATGACAAAAGTTGATGTTTTGTGGCTGACTGTGGACTTCTTCAGTTGATCTCCTTACATGCTTGCTAAATAGTTTTCCTATAGAATTGTCCTAGGATTCCCTGTTGAACTCTCTGTGAACAGGAAACATTTCACTGTCATGTCTTGGTTGACTTAGTGTGAAGAAGCACATATATCTTTAACCTGGAATAACTCTGTAGACCAGGCTGCCCTTGAACTCTCAGAGATCCACCTGTCTCTGCCTCCCAGGCATTGGGATTAAAGATGTACGCTACTATACCTTGTACTCACAGAGATCAGGTTTTCAATGGGCTACTGCCCTGAGCTCAGAAAAGGCTGATTCAGTAATCACACATTTATTGGAAGTTATGGCCATCATGGGTATACCTGCACAAATAAAGACAGATAATGGTCCAGCATATGTATTTAAGAAAATGAAACCGTTTTTTGATTATTATAATATAAAACACATTACAGGTATACCAAATAATCCTACAGGTCAGGCAGTTATAGAAAGATCAAATCGTACTAAAAAGGATATGCTGAACAAACAGAAAGGGACCACATTCTAAGAGAGTGACAACCTCACAGGTGTCACATTCTAAGGCAGTGATACCTAACATGTGTTACATTGTGATTTAGTGCTGACACTTCACATGTGTCCCATTCTGAGACACTGTTGACCCCTCACATGTGTCATATTCCGAGGCAGTGATACCTCACATGTGTCACATATGGTAGATTCTGAGAGAGTGAAACCTTCACATATATCATATACTGAGGCAATGATGCCCTCACATGTTTTACATTTTAAGAAGCGACCCCTCACAAGTGTCTCATTCTGAGGCAGTGCTGACACAGTCATATGTGTCACATTCTGTGGCACTGACCCCCTCACACATCTCACATTCCGAGGCACTGACCCCCTCACACATCTCACATTCTGTGGCACTGACCCCCTCACACATCTCACATTCTGTGGCACTGACCCCCTCACACATCTCACATTCTGTGGCACTGACCCCCTCACACATCTCACATTCCGAGGCACTGACCCCCTCACACATCTCACATTCTGTGGCACTGACCCCCTCACACATCTCACATTCCGAGGCACTGACCCCCTCACACATCTCACATTCCGAGGCACTGACCCCCTCACACATCTCACATTCCGAGGCACTGACCCCCTCACACATCTCACATTCCGAGGCACTGACCCCCTCACACATCTCACATTCTGTGGCACTGACCCCCTCACACATCTCACATTCTGTGGCACTGACCCCCTCACACATCTCACATTCTGTGGCACTGACCCCCTCACACATCTCACATTCTGTGGCACTGACCCCCTCACACATCTCACATTCTGTGGCACTGACCCCCTCACACATCTCACATTCTGTGGCACTGACCCCCTCACACATCTCACATTCTGTGGCACTGACCCCCTCACACATCTCACATTCTGTGGCACTGACCCCCTCACACATCTCACATTCCGAGGCAGTGCTCATACCCTCACATGTGTCAGACCAGGGCCCACACACTCACCTTAGGGTCATTCTGATTGTCTCCTTCCTTCCTCCAATACTGTCTCTGTGTTTTCTTTTGGGTAGAAGGGACTCAGGGGAAAGATAAAGCATACATATGCAGAGTGGAGGTGGTATTAGGGCTGTTTTCTGTAGGTGCCCAACCCTTTTCAGAGGACCCAAGTGACTTGCTGGTGTAGCCCCTATAGATGGGAAAGCTGTGGATACACAATCTTGTTTTCAGCTCCTGTAGGCCACTCAAGAAGATCCTTCTTCCTGCTGCCTGTTTGGGTGGTTGCAACTTGAGCCTGATCAGGAGCCAGCCTGTGGCAGAGCAGTACAGGTCTGGTTCCTCTCCTGGGAGCAATGACAGAGGAAGGGTCTGACTCAGGTCTGGGTTCCAGACTGTGTGGTTGAGCGGGGCTAGCTGGGGCCCTGGAGACAGATGGCAAACAAAACCCTAGAAGCTACAATCTGCAGCATAAAGTCCTGATTTGCATCAAAAGCCACCAAACAGAAGGAGGCAGGAGGGGAAAGTCCAGCCCCTGGGATGCATCTCCGCACTGGCTGAAGGACTCTGGCTCAGCTGCTTCCCCAGAAGTCCATGTGTCTGGAGAATGGAAACCTGAGCTGCTTTTGGTTCTCAAAACCAGTGGAGCAAAGCATGGTGGGTCTCGCCTGTAACTCCAACACTTAGAAGGCTTAGGCAGGAGGACTGCTATGAATTCAAGGACAGCCTGGACTACAGGATGAAGAGTGTATAAAAGCAAACAATAGCTGCTGGGCACACACCTGTCATCCCAGTGCTCAGAAGGCTGAGGCAGAAGCAGGAGGACAGTGTTTCAGGTCAGCATTTCCAGCTCAGACTAAACTATTTAGCATAACTTTGTTTTTTTGTTTGTTTGTTTGTTTTGATTTTTCGAGACAGGGTTTCTCTGTAGTTTTTGGTTCCTGTCCTGGAACTAGCTCTTGTAGACCAGTCTAGCCTCGATCTCACTGAGATCTGCCTGCCTCTGCCTCCCGAGTGCTGAGATTAAAGGCGTGCATCACCACCGCCTGGCAAGCATAACTTTGTTAAAACCAAATCAAACCAACTAATGTGCTTCCTCTCTCCTCCCACAGCAACAGTACATGAAACTGCTTCAGCAACAGGGCACACTTAGAGAATACTGAGCCTCGTTACACCTGAGGAAGGTTTCCTTGACAAAGTGAGTTCAGAACTCAGGGCCAGTCTCTTGCTCATGTTTTTCCCCATGGTAGAAAATGGTGCTAATGGCTATGGGTACGTCACCACATGGCTCCCACCACAATGGGGAAAATCTCTGAGAAAGACTGGTGGGTGTAGTCTAAGTCAACTGTCTGCTTTGGATGGTTCCATCTGGTCAGGATTCCAGGTCTGGGCAACTTGACCAGGATAGCATTGCTGAATCCTCTAGGGAAGTGGGACAGAGCAAAGCAGGTAAGCTAACCCTCACTGTAACAGCTATTACACTCACAATGAAACAGTAACCAGGGATTTCCCAGGCAACTCCCATGTGGTGGACAGAAGCCAAGTTTGCAAACTGGGGAGTGAAAATGTGGGAAGGTAGAGTAAAGCATTAGCAACAAAATGCAGGGTGTTTTAACCTCAAGGATCAAAGGGAACAGGAAGATGGTAATGCCAGCGAACAGTGCAGCTAATGGACCCAGCTGAGATGGCTCAGAACGTTGATGAGCAATGTTGAAAGAGATATAAGAGGCAGGTTAGAACCTGGGTGAACATGGTGCAGAGGGAACAGGGTCTGCTGCAGTTGCCCCTACCAGGAGAAGGGACTAGGTACTTGGCAGTGGCAATAGGGGTGGAGTCCTCTTTCTTGCTTTACACATTCACAAGACTGCATAAACACATCTCCATCCTGTCTCACAGCAAGCCCCAGGATCACAGTTGAGTCTTCCAACCATGGTGCCACCACACTGGACCAGGACAGCTACAGCAATACATGCACTATGCACACATGCACACAAACACACAGTGGCTGCAATTCCATCAGCTACACTATAATTTCAACCTCTGCAAGCATCAGACACCTTGACCAATGACCAAAGTGATCAGCTTCAGCCACACTGACCACCTCACCCAAATGTCAGGATACACAGGAGGCAGAGGCAGTCCACATAGGGAGGAATGCCAAGACACTCCAAGTTCACTGTGGATGCACTGAGGGATGGAGGTTGAGCATCTACAAGCACCTAGCAGCAACAAATCTTGGGATAAGACAGATAAGCAGGTCATAAGCTTTCTTCAGTGGCTGGATAACTACACCTTTGGGCTTTGAATGCTACACCTAAATGTGATGAATTTCATAGAGAATCTAGAATTATATTTCACATTGTAATCTACACAGTAATTAATACCTCTTGATTTCCTCCAACTTTTGTTACCTCCTATATGGGGAAGGGAACACAGGCAGGTAGCTCAAAAACAATACTAAGAACACAGAAGCTTAGACAACACAAAGTCAGCCTGCCTGTAGAGTCTTGGAATGCTTGTGCTCCTTCCTCCCTGCCAGCATCAGGATGTGCCCACTGTGCTCTACAGAGCATCCTGACTCTCCTGGTTCCCAGGAATGCTGGATTGGGACTAAGTAGATCAGGAGGCCGTGGGGACAACTCCATCTTGGAATCTTTGCTGTGCTCCAAAGCTGGGGCACATGGCTGTAGTGGGTCTACTCCTGGACCTTGCAAAGTCTTTGTTTTCTACTTTCACTGCCTACAGGTCTCAAAAGCCCAAGTGACAGATGACAAATAGCTCCTCAGCATGTTGCATTACCAATGAATTCAGGAGAACATGACTGAAGTACAAGTGTGGCTGCCTAGAAATCTCTGTATTCATCTCCTAATCAAATAAAACCAAGATACATACATGGTGGCAGCATCCTGTGAGCTACATAGTCCCTGCACCACAGAGAACAAACCAGCATCACATCCTCAGTTACTAACTGATGAACCAGAGAAAGACACAATCCACAGGGCAGTGGAATTGACTGTGAGGGCTGGGAGACAGCATGGATGGAAAACACAAAGCTCTGTAAAGGTCTAGGTGAGAATCAAGATGCTAAGAATGACCAGGACATATTTCACAGAGGCAGAACTCAAGCTACACTTGAGATCAAGCTACAGGAGAGATGATACGAGATAACTGGTTCTGAAAGACTCAGGACCTCTAAAAAGATAAAAGAGAAACAGCAGGGCTTTGAGACCCCTTCTGAAACTGCTCATGCTCTTTATTGGTTTGGGTCATCCTTGAGAACAGAAAATTTTTGGTAAAGCTGTACAAGCTCCACATGGGTTCCTTCCCATATCTCTGGGCTATGGACTCATGCTGGTCACAGTATGGCATTCCTCAGCAGACTCTCCAACCTTACCTCACCTTCTGAGGTGACAGCAGCTGTGAAATCAGGTGGGGAGCATGGCGGCCTCAGCTGGGGAGGGCTTTAGGGAGCTCGGTCAATCAGGGAGTATGCTGAGACTCAGTTCCTTCTTTGTCCAGTGGTGAGAAAGAAGGATGGAGCTGGATGGACTGAGACTTGTCACCCTGCTCTTCTGAGTCTGACTTTGTCTTGTCACTGACTGCAGCCAGGCACCAAGTGCCATTTAGTGGCTCCACTTCTCCATTCTCACAGATAGCCTGCTGAGAAGACCCAGAAGAGTAGAGCAGGCCAGCTCCAAGGAGGAAGGCAGGGAGCACACACCACGTGAGTGGATAGAACAGATCACCTCAAGAAAATATACTTTAAGAGGAAGCAACTCCTTTATTTTTTAATTTTATTTAGAAAGGCCAACCATATTCATTTGTCCATTTTTCTTCAGCTTTAAGGAAAATAGTTTTAAAAACATAAAGTTGTAAATACACTCAAGAGTAACTGCTATTAAACAGTTCTGAACAGGCAGAAAATGTTCTTTTACAGAAAATGTTAAATCTGTAATAGCGGCATAATTTATATATAGAAAAAGCTGGCTTTGAAAATCCAGACATTTGTTTTTTTTTAAATATTTATTTATTTATTATGTATACAATATTCTTTCTGTATGCCTGAAGGCCAGAAGAGGGCGCCAGACCTCTTTACAGATGGTTGTGAGCCACCATGTGGTTGCTGGGAATTGAACTCAGGACCTTTGGAAGAGCAGGCAGTGCTCTTAACCACTGAGCCATCTCTCCAGCCCAAATCCAGACATTTGTATACATAAAACACATCCTTTCCTTTTCATACACAGAGCAGCACTGTGCACTCTGGAAGGTTTCTTTCCACTATGGTACTCCACAGTAGGCAGCTCTCTCTGGTCCCCATCAGCAGCCCAGCCTTCAGTCCAGTACCAGGGCAGAAAGGGCATTCAGGTCTTTCATGTATGGATGAGCTACCAGGGTCTGGTTGATCTTCAGCTTTTGCTCAGAGTCAAGGAAGATCTTCAGCAGTGCCTCCCTCAGGTCACTGGTATCTGTGGAAGATCTCTGTGCTGGCATGAGAGAGTTCTGCTGTATTCTGGGAACAGTGGCCAGAGGTGTGAAGTGGGGCTGCTGAGGAAGCCAAGAGCCTGAAGAGGCTCCCTGGCTCTGGGATGGAGACCGGTGGCTGGTGTTGGTTACTTGGATCGTGGGGCTCCAGAACAAGCCCACATTTGGCAGGGCATTGAGTAGCAGTGCATGTGTCTATAGATGAAGTGACCACGGTGAGAACGCAGTGAGCAACCCTGTAAAGCACATATGGCTGACACTGAGGATCTAGATGCTAGGTAGTTCCATGTTTTCTGAAGGCCAGAGAGCCAAGAGGATATAAAATCAGCCCCCACAGAGTGGCCTATAGGGCACCTGGCACCATTTCCAGACCAATGAGGGAACAAGAGCCCCTGGGATGGACAGTCCCTCCCCAGCCTACTGTCTGAGGGTGGGCCACGGTGGTTGGTTCTGCAATGTTCCTGCTCTTCTGGGGGGTTTTGTTCTAGGCAGTATCGCTGACTGGGAAGAGTTGCCTCTGGGCAAAGAGGCAACTCCAAGAGGCTCCTGGAATCCCTGTCTCCAGTGTGGTCTGGATGGGGCATGTGTACTCTCAGTGCATATGCACATGGTGTTGCATAAGCATCCAGGGGACACCTGTCCTGCTTAGAAACTTTTGCCAATTTTAGCTGCAGCTGAGAACTGGGGCTAATAGTGTCATCAACATCAGAAGCTTGAGAACCTGCAAATGCTACATTAACATTAGTGACATCCACTCAAGAAAGAGTGATAGCTAGTGGTCACCAAGCATTTGAAGATAACACTAGGTGAGAAGAAAAATGACCAGCAGGCCTGATTCTGCCACCAGGCTACTGAAGGAATGGAACAGGTAGCAAAGAATTCACCTCTAGTATGAGGCTCGGCTCATCATAAAACACACACACAGCCTCAAACACAGGCCTTGAGGCCTAAAATGCTATGAGAATTTCCAATATAAGATGTGGGATTGAGGAGGTGAAATGGACAAGTTTACAGCAAGCTGCCATTTCCTTGGCTGTTAAAGAATGTTTATAAACCATATTTGGGAACATGGGCGCAGTTTTTTCTCTCCAAACTGCTTCCTGCTGAATGGGGGCGTCATTAATTAGATCTTTCATGGTGTAACCTGTGTGCCAGGGTCATCTCAGTCAGCAGTTGAGTGAAGTAATTTTTTGAGGGTGTTCACAGCAACCTTTCAGGAGGGCGTGGTCTATCATACCATATTGGAATAGAAGAAATCCACAGGGTCTGGTCCTCTGCGAAAACAAAAGAAGACCCTCTCCAAAGCATCATATCCTTAGACCCAAATTCTGAAGTCAAAATACCTTTAGAACATATGTGCAGGTTCAGCTTAGCAGCCCATATAATGAAATGTCTCTCTGTACTTAGCTCCTTCACAGTCAAAAATTTTAAAGAAAACACAATGTACATAATCCAGACTCTCTGTGAATTTTCCATTTTTACGTGGCTTATTTTTCTTTACTTCTTTTAATCTCTTAACTATCTGTACTCTGTCTCTTTAAAGACTTTACACTTTTTTTAAGACATTAACTTTATTCTTTATATTCTTTTTCTTCTCTCTCCCAAGCCTACATACATTCATCCAACAGTGTCTGAATCTGTTTTATCGTGAATCTGTATTTTTTTTTTTTACTATCCAGGAGCATTTCTTAAAATGTAAAGCAGTTCTTAAAAACTTAAGTTGCACCATGTACAGGTAATACGGTACTGCCTGTGTCCTGCCCAGTAGAAACCTTAAATGCATTGTTTTTACAGTAATTACGGTAGTTCCTGTCCGAGACCAGTATAGTTCAGCATGGTGTAGCTGAGCAGCTCCTGCCTCAGAGCCATTTGCTGCCCCTGAGCCACACAGAGTTCCAGGCACACAGCAGTCCACATTGCCATCAAGCAAGCTGTAGCACTTTACTCCAAATGCTCCATTCAAAAGCTCTGTCTCCCGCAGGAGCCAGAGGGAGATGGCAATGGCGGCACAGCTCAGAAAGCCAGCATTTTAAAACAGCCAGTTTTTTCCTGCTGCTGAGTCAGGAAAATTTCAAAATGGAGGACGTACCATTTTGCGCTAGCTCTGGGGCCGCCAGGTAGGAGCGGCACTCAGCACTTTAATTCTGAGACTGAGCGTGCAGCACAGAAATTCTTTTCATCCAAGTTACAGCCAAATCTGACAGGCAGAGCACTGCACAGTCTGAAAATGCGTCTCTGTATGGCGGCAGGAATCCACCATGCTCTTCCGCCTGCCTAAGCCTGATTCTGCCGTCTGCTCAGATGCAGGCAGGGAGCGCTGAGCCATCAGCATGGTCTTAGAGCACTCTCCTTCCGATCCCAAGTGGGAACACAGACATCCAGTCCCATAAAAGCCATTGAAATGCTTTAAAGCCAGAGTTCATGTTGGCAGCACAGCCCCAAGAAGCTGCGCTTTAAAATGACACAGAGTTTTTTCTGCTGCTGTTGCTGAATCAGGAAATCTCTCTACAGCACACCACCAACAAACAGCACTGTGTTAAACTCTCTCTTCCTTATTTTTAAGCCTTCTCAGGTTTTTTTTTTCATCCTTCTCAGGTTTTTAAGTGGATGTAGCCCATCACGTCGGGCATGCCACTCTGTTGTAATACGAGCGGTGGGGCTGTGTCCCCAGCACCCCAGCCGCCTGGCTAGCTTATGCCCCGAAATAACAACACACAAACTGTATTCATTTAAACACTGCTTGGCCCTTTAGCTCTAGCCCTTACTGGCTAATTCTAATATCCCAATCAACCCATCTCTAATAATCTGTGAGCACCGGTCTTACCGGGAAAGATTCAGCATGTCTAACCTGGTGGCTTGCTTTATTGCGTGTGTCTGGCCGGGTGAGGAGAGCATGGCGTCTCTCTCCAGAGAGCAGAGCTGTCGAGTCTGAGCTCACTTCCTCTTCCTCCCAGCATTTTGTTCTGTTTACTCCACCCACCTATGTTCTAAGCTATGAGGCCAAGCAGTTTGTTTATTACTTAACCAATGAAATCAACAGATTGATATATGACACTCCCACATCACTTGGGTGTGTGGCAGTCTTCCCTTACTGAAGCCTGAGATGGTCCTGAAGTCTGGGAGGCTTGTGACTTAAAGACCCCAACAGTGTGACCCACACATACTAGCCAACCTTCAGGGGAGGAGGAGTAATGCCTGGGGCCCTTTGCTGGGTTTCTTTTGCAATATGAATATGCATTAAGTTCATCTGCATCCACTGTGAGTGTTTTCCGGGCAGGAGGCCATAAAACACCTCAGAGAAAAAGATGTAATTAACCCAGCTAACTTCCCTGGGATTTCCCAGCAACACTTCGCATATTTGTTTCAAGCAGACTGAAGATAAAGCATGCCTACTCTGGAAGATAAGGAAAGACGGTGGGGTTTTTATAAAGTATGCGCTCGCATACATACGTGTTCTACACATCACCAATGAGCCTCAAACCAACACTGTGATCTACATATCAAACAAAGTTAAAGAAGAGCCATATAACCCATCGGCATGGATTTCTGTTTTCTGTGCCATCACAGTGAAGTAAGAGCAATGAAATCTGATAGGTACAAACCATCATAGATGCTTGCTGTAATCTGTGTGAAGAGACGAAATGAATGTAACACAAGATAGATGCATGAAATAAATTCTGTAGGCCAACAAAAAATGGGGTTTAGAACAGCTGTGTCACTTTCCAATGCAAAACAAACCCAGTGAGTGGGGAAGGAAGTCTTCAGTCTCAGATAAGGCTCAACCATGAATCAAACATGTATTAACACAACATAGAGGACTCTTTCAGACACACACACACAAAAAAAAAAAATCCTCAGAAAGTCGATTTCATAAACTTTAGGATTCTAACTTGTCATGGTAAGTACTAAAGGAAATTCCAGGCAGAGTTCTAGCTACTAATGCCATTGACATCTCATTAGACAACAGGACCATCAAGCCATTCCTCCGACTCGGAAGAGTTGAACTATCTCCTTGTAGTAGTACAGCTAGAATTACATGGTGCCTCTCACTTTGCACATCTTCCAAAGAAAACACTCTCATGGCTTTTGTTGTGAGCCTAGCCTTTAACAACTGGGCCATCTTTCCAGCCCAAGAAAACACTCTTAACAAAGCAGAGTTTGAATAAAACAGAATTTGAATGGCACCAGCACACAGAATCAAGCCAAGGCTTAATCTTCTAGCAAGAGGGTTGTGTTAATTACAGGAAACACTGTGGCTAGACATAGTCCTAGCATTGCTACTTTCAGAAAACCATACTCATGAACTTTAAAGTTCACCTTTAATGAACATAAATATTTTAATTTATGTCCAATGATTCTGATCTCATTTTGAAAGGAATTCTCCCTGGACCAAAAAGCACTGTATTTTAGGGACTCATTCCAAAATATGTATATCAATGGAAATAATTTCTTTGGATCACAAATCAGAATACAAAGGCATTTTGAAAATGACCCCACAGCAAGGGAAAGACGGGTAACAAACACAGCCGAGGATGACTCCCCAGTGTTGACACAGGACAGGAGCATAGATAATTCACAATCACAGATACACCCAAATCTCCATTTCAACCCCTGCCTTCCACACCCATCTGCAGCACATTGCATAATTGGGGCTCTGTCTCCTTTGGCTGCCTTCCTTGGTGATCCACATGCTAATGGTTCAAGCTAGGGTTTCTATTGCTGTGAAGAATCACCATGACAAAAACAAGGTGGGGAGGAAAGGGTTTGTTTGGCTTATACTTCCCTATCAGTGTTCATCACTGAAGGAAGTCAGGACAGGAACTCACACAGAGCAGGAACCTGGAGACAGGAGCTAATGCAGAGGCCATGGGGGGAGCTGCTTATTAGCTTGCTTGTTTTCAAAGGGTGAGTACCTTATCATCTTGGCAGGAGCATGGTAGGAACTTGAGAGTGCTCATGATGCTAGAGCCCTAGCTAAGAGCTACATCCCATCAGAAAGAGCTCCACCAACTTTCAAGAAGACGGAACTGGCACAGACCACGGACACATTCCTGCACACATTCCCAGAGCAAAAATCTATCAGAAAAGTAACATTCACATGGCCTGCATTGGGGCATACATTTCTCCAGAATCCACTGGATCTGTGGCATCAGGATGCTACTTAGAATTCAGTCCGACCATGTTGTAGCAGAGCTTCCTGCCCCAGCCTGGGTTGCGTATCTGAGCTGGGGGCATCATCGTTTACTGAGTCACACAGCCACTGGCTTTACCTGGGTCTTCTCCGTCTATTTGGATCCACTTCTTTTCTATTTCAACCTGTTAGAAGAAATCAAAGCACTGACAGTATTAGAGACAAGACAGACACCAGCTCTTTGGTAGGTTTACACCTGATGAGACACCGGCTACCTACCCTGTGGACACAGACACAGCCCCTCCATTCATCCACACCAGCTCAATAGTGAGGCACTCTTGTTTTGTGGGAACCAAGCTCCCAATCCTTCCTTCTAGAATCAAACCTGAAGCTCTCTGAAGTCATAGCTTTCATCACAATTTTTATTTTAAATCTGCCATGCTCTGGGAAGCTGACATGGAGTGTCCCTACAGAGGGACATTCAGTGGTCCTTAAGTGACTGCATTTCCCCATCACTGGAACAAGCTGACCCAAGAGTAAACAAGACCAGGGCAAAGCCAGTTTTCTGAAGTACAGTTCCTGGCTGCTGGGGCAGGAGGTGGGGTAGCCTTTAGGGGAGGGGAAAGGACAATGTGCCAGCTGCCCCTCACTAACATTATCAGTAGGGAAAGACATCAATGGGGCCACACATACAGATTTCTCAAGAGCTGTCAATGGTGACCACTAAATTTCCATGATTGAGCTCTGAGCCTTCTTGAAAATCACTGGAGAGAGAAATGAGAGGGGAGAGATAGACAGTCAGACATCCAGACAGATAGACTGACTGATTCTTAAGGGGAAAACTGAGTATTTGCAGCCAGGCCAGGCTCCACCCCAGATCTAGAAACCCTAACTTGAACCAAGGCACTGAGGATACCTGGATGTTGTAGCAAGCCCGCAGACACGTGTGCTTCTGAGGCTGGACATCACTCTCCACTCCCAGAGACCTCACCTCTGTCTTTGAGGCTGAGGCTTCAGGCACTGAGAACTGGACAGTAGCAAATGGATACCAATCCAAGGGAATCTCCTGGTCTGATCCAAGTTCTAGCTTGTATGACAAACAATGGGGCTGATCAGGACCTAAAAGAAGCCAAACCAGAGCATTGGAATGATGCGAAGGCAAAGCATAGTTTACAGCACGCGCTTCTCCCTACAGTGATGGCTCCACCAGCAGACACAACTGGGCACCAAGTGGGAAGAACCCAGAGCCTTGCCTGAATTCCTGAAGTAGCATTCCTCTGTCCCCACACAGATCAACTCTAAAAATGGCTTTAGTCACAAATGTTACGAAGGTTCTCTGACCCAAAGATAAGGACAATATTTCTGTGACTGCAGTGTGATTTGGGCCCCTAGAAACCTCTGTCCTGTGCAGACAGAATAAACTCCAATAATTCCCAGTCACTGTTTCCAACCAGGGTTTATTTTTAGATAATGCAAAGACATACTTCAAATGAGATTATACAGTTTCAAAAGCCTGACTTTCCAAAGTTAGGCTTGGAGTTTTGACACAGTACTTTTCTGTTGTAGTAGAATGGATTCTCTTACTCCTGAAATTCCCTCTCTTTGTCCCAGGAAGTATTTACTAGAACAGATTACAGCAGAGAGACGGGCAGACCAGCCTTCAGTATTTCCACTTGTTCTCATTGAAGCAAATTGTTATGGTGAGCTACCCAACGCTGTGCCTGGCCCTGTGCCAGACCCAGGGGTACTAGGTCTACTCAGAAAATTGAGGTGGGGATTACATAGCATTTGCGAGGGAAGGGAGTTTTAATGGATTAATATTTTGGAGCCAGGCACATACCTGCAATGCCAGCATTAAAGAGGACTGGGGTGTGAGGTCATTCTAGACTACATCTGAGTTTGAGGCCAGCCTAAAACCTCACCTCAAAACTAACAACCAAAACAGTAAAATGTGTGTTGCTATAGAAACCCCACAAATGTCCCAAGTCCTCGCGCATTGTTCATAGCACCTAATCGATCCAATTTAATCTATCTTTAAATAAAAGTAACTTTAAAAAAATAAAGCAGTAATTTCAAAAGCCAGATTAAATTCCTGTGCCACTGAGACAACTCAATAAAAAAACATTTTTCATCAGAAAAACACAAGTTTAAAAGATTTTGCTTGAAAAGATTTTGCTTGAATTGATTTAAAAAGATAAATCGCCTTTCGTTCCTTGCAACCTGTTTCTGGTAGGGAAACAGATCAGGTTCTGAAGCTGTAAAAGGCCTAGGAAAGTCACCCATCAATCAGCCAGCCAATACTCATCCACAGCACCAACACAGAGGATGGGATGACGGTGGCCACCGAGGAGCCATAGGCTCCCAGCAGCAGCCAGGACACCTACACTGAGCCATGGCCTTTCTGTTCAATTACTGTTTTAGAACACGAATTATAGGCCCAGCTCTGCTACTTAAGAGCTGTGTGACCCTAGGCAAGCTACCTAACTCTCGGCATCTCAGTTTCCCCAATGAGGTCTTACAAGGCTGTTGTGAGGATAGATAACCAGCATAAGTACACGGCAGAGACAAGCTGAACTTAACCCTTGCCAGTCAGGGAACTGTGTATTCTACATATTTAGACTTAAAAAAAAAGACAATGAAGTTTACTTAATTTGATGTTTACATTGTACAGGAAAAATTTCTTAGGGAAGCTTCCCACTGAAAATGGGAATACATTTGAGTTAAAGACGTTAATACTTTTTAAATGATAGAAACGACACTTTTTTTTTCCTAAAAAGCTGCTGATGAAATCATTTTTCTCCCAAGTTTTCTGGTGTCTTTTTCCAGGCTTTTGGCCACTCTATGGTGTTTACTAATAAACTCTCATTCAAACTTTGAGCTGAGGAGACCAGGTTCAGTGCCTAAAAGACACTTGTCAATCTTAGAAATGATAGAAAAGTCTGTTGTCTCGGTACCGACCACGAGAGGGCACTGTCGGGCCTTAGTAATTACTCTTTCGGTGTAGCTCCTTAGCTCAGGACTGGCAGAGCAGACCACAAAGTCTTCTCAGGCCTGGTTGATACCCAGTCTCTCCTGACCCAACGGATTCCACATCTGAAGCTGAGCTACTGAGAGCAGAAAACAATGGATGTAGGAGGACCAAATCGCGAGGCAAAGAACCAAGGTGCTGGTGGCAAAGAGCGAAGCAGAAAGGCACCTGTGGGAACCGAAAGCTACAGCTGCTGGTGAGTTTCACTCCGGCACCCCTTTCTAAATGCCCGTGACTGTGAGTCTCACTCCGGCACCCCTTTCTAAATCGTCATGGCTATGCGTCTCACTCCGGCACCCCTCTCTAAATGCCCTTGGCTGTGAGTCTCACTCCAGCACCCCTTACTAAGTGCCCATGGCTATGAGTCTCACTCCCGCACCCCTTTCTAAATCGCCATAGTTATGAGTCTCACTCCGGCTCCCCTTTCTAAATCGCCATAGTTATGAGTCTCACTCCGGCACCCCTTTCTAAATCGCCATGGCTATGCGTCTCACTCCCGCACCCCTCTCTAAATGCCCTTGGCTGTGAGTCTCACTCCGGCACCCCTTTTTAAATGCCCGTGGCTGTGAGTCTCACTCCCGCACCCCTTTCTAAATGCACCCCTTTCTAAATCGCCGTGGCTGTGAGTCTCACTCCAGTACCCCTTTCTAAATGCCCGTGGCTACCATTGTCTCCAGTGTCTTTCTCTCCCACTCTGTCCTCCTTGATGAACGAGCTCTTTTGCTTTTCATCTGCTTGCACTCTAGCAGACCACTGGGGTATGAAGATGAATTGGGGGCAAACTTGGGGGACTCTGATTTGATGAATCCATCCAGATGTTTGTTATTCAGCCAGACCTTTCCGGTGTACATCTGCCTAATGTAGGTGATAAAGAGCAGCCACATACCCATTTCAAGGTCCCCAAGAACCTTCAGGGAACTTCAGTGCCCTTGGTCTTCTCCTCCATGCTCTGAACAACAAAGGAAGCGCTTTGACTAGAGAGAGAGAGAGAGCTAAGGGATTTTGAACAGCTGACTATTTCAAATAACCTCAATATCAGGTTCCTATCATGCAGATTACAGCAGCATCCCTGGGAAGGCTCCAGGCCCCAGTATGTTTGAATCACTCCCCAGGAGAACCTCATATGTTCCCAGGGGGAGGACCACTTCCCTACAGACCTGAATGATGTAGCCAGGAAAATCGGGTCCAGCCTATGGTGAACCTGCCTCCTGGACTGGTCCTTGCCTGTGACTTGCAGCTTGCTGACATAACCAAAGAGTTTGAGCCACAGATGGGATACCAGACACCAACTTGGGAGACTGAGAAGTGAAACCACTCTGGGCAGAAAGGGTCTCAGCCTGTTATCCTCCCAGGTACCTCACACTGTCATTCACAGATGCCACATTCATTCTACTCAGCCTTGATGTGACTCTCATCAGTCACAATATTTGCCCATGATGTGGCCAAGAGAGCTCAGCGCAAGGTGAGACAGTGTGGTGTAGTTTGGTCACAATGGCCTGTGATGGTGTGGGTTGCTCAGCTCCCATGCGGTAGAAATGTCAGTGAGTGACAGAATCCAGAGATCATACATTTAGTTGTCCACTAACTAGGCTGCTGAAGCAGCTTAAACCTTCTGTGTGTCATGTGGGGGAAGCTAGTATGAAGATCTTTTTTTGGTTTTGTCTTTTGTTTTGTTTTGTTTTTTGTTTGTTTGCTTTAGTTTTTGAGACAAGGTTTCTCTGTAGTTTTGGTGCCTGTCCTGGAACTAGCTCTTGTAGAGCAGGCTGGCCTCGAACTCACAGAGATCCGCCTGCCTCTGCCTCCCAAGTGCTGGGATTAAAGGAGCGCGCCACCACTGCTGGCTTCAGTTTGAAGATCTTAATAACATATTCTCCAAAGTTGATTTTGAAATCTATTTGCCCTTTTTTAATCTCATATAGTACACAAAATCAGAAACTTGGCTCTCATTTTTACAGAAACAGGAAAGCAGGGAGGTGGCTGTATATTTGGGAACCTCCTGGACCCAGAGACCACCTCTGAGGGCTGAATGACACCTGATTTCTGCCTTTTTTCCATTGGTGCTAAGACAGCCTCTGGGACCAAACATGGAATCTGTGTGGATTGGAAGCAGTAACTGTACATTTCTAATGAAAATTATCCCATCTATAGCACTGCCTTTTCCAAGAATCCCTGGCAGAAACTGACTGGATCAGCGAGAATGGATCGTGAGAGGAGGACCCAGTCCTTCACGCCTTCTGTCCACAAATTTACATTGCTTTCCTCCAGGAAATTCCATCCAGCTCTGTGATGGATGCTTGAGAGACTCAGACCCACACGTGACCCCAGGTCACCAGAAATGGAACTGGAACTGCCCAGGAGGTGAAACCAACCCAGAAGGAGCAACCCAGAGGCACCGTGAGGAGGCTGGGTCCAGCCTGTCCACAATGAACAGCATCAACTACAGAGTCCCAGAGAATGAGATGCTGCTGCACCTGGGAGCCAGAAGAGACCACCCTTCTTCTTCCTCCCTCCCTCCCTCCCTGCCTTCCTTCCTCTCCTCCATTCCTGTAAACATTCCCTTTACCACCACAGAAAAATCTCCAAACTAGGATGCCAATTCTTTAGATATCAAAAAGGCGGGAGAGGTTAAGCTCACCGGGTAGAGTTAAACACAGAAAACAAACAACGCAGCCATTAGGCTCGTCGTCCCCTCCCACCTGGCTGTGCTGGCGCACCCTCAGCCCCTTGTCCACCCTCCTAGTCCTCCCCTCCCACCTCCCACTCCCCACCCCTCCCCCGCCTGGCTGTGCTGGCGCACCCTCAGCCCCTTGTCCACCCTCCTAGTCCTCCCCTCCCACCTCCCACTCCCCACCCCTCCCCCGCCTGGCTGTGCTGGCGCACCCTCAGCCCTCAAGCTGCCTCTGCCCACTTTGGCCCAGGATGTAGGGAGCTACACTGAGCATTTTCCTACGAAAATCAACCCAGGCCTTGGATATTTACTTGAGTTTTTGTCCGGAAGCCGATCTATCTTCCACACCACAGCCCGGTAGGCGCTCTCATATTTTGCTGACCCCACAGTGACCTGAATGACAGGTTCAGATTCAGGTTCCTGTAAACTCCCCAGACATGCCCTACGGTTCATTTTGGCTTTCAGGGATTTCTGCCTCTGAAGGTTCCTGGTCCAGAGGGCCTTGATCCATTGGGCTGGGACAGGAAAGTGGATCATGATATTGTCACAACACCTCAAGGAACTGGCATGGGGTGACCTCTGAGGCCCCGGGGTCATGTTGACAAAGGCCTGAAGTTTCACGTAAGCCCCCTGTACAGCCACTGTGGACTTCACGGAAAAGGGAAGCTCATCCCCTTCATAGGACGTTTTAAACCGCATCAGTTCAAAACGGCAAGCATCCAGAGGGACAAATTTAATGATTCTGGACTGTTTGAATTCTTCAGCTTTCACACATGCATGGAAATGGTAGTTAAGAATCTCGATCCCCCTTTTTTCTGGTTCTTTCTCAAAATAGCATTCATCTCGTTTCTGGAGTTCAAGGTCATTCAAGGTTAAGAAGCATTCTGCCGCCCCGTTCACAAAGCAGAGGCAGGAGATCTGAGTCATTACAGCCCTGTCAGCCAGTTTCCCGTCTTCCTTGCTTACTCTACCCCAAAAGTTGTCCACAATATCCAGGTAAATTTCTTGTTCCTCGTAGTTCTTCTTTGGTTTTGCAACAGCTGGCAGCTTTATCAGCTCTTCCTCCACAGTAGTCAGGAACTCAAGGAAATCCCTGTGCTCCGTGGTCCCCAACTTCAGCATCTGTTCTACATCAGGCTCGTGAACCACCTCCGTCTTGGAATGGTATTTCCTTTTCTCTGAATAAGACACATGTTCCACCTTCACGGTGTGGATTTTTCCCGCCATGTTGAAGTTCTCGAGTTTGGGTTCAGAAAGTCTGCAATGTGGATCAAGCTGGAACTCTTTGAACGGCTTTTCCAGCCCCTCCTCATAGTACATTTGCAGAATCCCTCCTGGCAGAACCTTTAGGAAAATGGGTCCCCACTGCCTGGAAGACATCATGTTTTTCTTCTCAGGAATCCTCAGCATGAAGGACCATCCAGCTTTGGGCTGACTCCGGAAGAGCGTGTGCGGCACAAAAGAAGAAGCCATGTCTCCAGCGCACAGACTCCTCATAGACACATTTCCCAGAGGGCCCTGGGTCTCGGCCGACTGCAGGTGTTCTAGCTTCTCACAGATGTAGTTGAGTGAGCACTGGTTAAGGCTTTTTTGATCCATGGGAACTTCCTTATCCCTTGAGGAAAACAGCTTTCTGCTTGCCAGGGAGTCAAAGGGGAACTGAGAAGTGCTACCTTCATCTTTCCAAAATGGGCTGGAAAACGCACAGTCATCTCGAAAAGACTCAAACTGTAGTGCCTCCCCGTGGGCCCGCTGAGGGCTGCTGTCATCTTCAAGACCAGCTCTGGGAGGCAGCTGGGAGCAGGAGTGCTCACTGGGCAGTTGTGCATGGGGTAAGCTGCTTGGCTTGGTGAGTGACAACGGAGGACCTGCTCCTGCTGCTGTTGTCAGGAGGCTGCTTGAAGAACATTCTGGAATAGGATAAAGCACATGAGACACTGCTTTAGGGATGCCGGGGAAGCCCGGGAAGTCTTTGGTGGGTGTAGAAAGAGGAGAGTTGCTTGGAGGTCCCGGGCTGAAGTAAAAGTCAACCATGGGAGAGGATAGGGGGGTGCTGCTGGTGGAAGAGGAAGCACTAGGAAGGTCCCTGAGGCCAAGCAGGTTCAGCTTCAGTCCATTTGGTCTGCAAACACCTTGGGTCTCCAGAGGGAAATCCTTCGCCTTCTGAGAAGACGGAAAAGCAGGATCATCGTCGAAGGTGACCCAGCCGCCTGGGTTTGTAGAACACATCTTCAGGGCGGGCTTGTGGTCTGATCAAAGAGTCAGGGACATTATCTCTACAAAGGAGAAAGACAAAGTCAGATAAAGTAAGTGTTAAAAAACAAAATACAGTGGTGCACACACCACCCAGCACTCGGGAGGCAGGTGGATCTCTGTGAGTCTGAGGCCAGCCTGGTCTACAGAACAAGTTCCAAGACAGGCTTCAAAGCTACACAGAGAAACCTTTTCTTGAAAACAAAGCAAAACAAAAAAGCAAGATACACCTGGCAGTGGTAGCACATACCTTTAATCCCAGCACTCGGGAAGCAGAGACAGGCAGATCTCTGTGAGTTCAAGGCCAACCTGGTCTACCAAGTAAATTCCAGGGCTAGGGCTGTTATACAGAGAAACCCTATTTCAGAAAGGAAGGAAGGAAGGAAGGAAGGAAGGAAGGAAGGAAGGAAGGAAGGAAGGAAGAGGAAAAAGAAAAAACTTTACAAGTAGCCATTCTTGACAGATAAGTGAACAAAAACAAGAAGCCTAACTCTATGGGTCCCCCCAGAGATTTGCTTTAGTTAAGAACACATCATCCGAAAATGAAAAATGAAGGAAGGGAAATGGAAATCAAAGTAGAGTGGGGAGGTCAGAGGCCAGAGTGTATGTCTGAACTGTTTCCAAAAGAGACCAGACTGTGTGTCTGAACTGTCTCCCAGAAGAGACCAGACTGTGTGTCTGAACTGTCCCCAAGAGCACATGCACTGGAGGAAAAAATGTCCTCAGTCCCTGACACAATGGAGACTTTAGGAAGGAGAGCCTAATGAAAGGAAGTTGGGTCACTGGAGGGTGGACTCCTTAGGGGAATATGGGAATCCACCTTCCCCCTGATGCTGTGAGGTGGCTGGGTTACCTCCTTTCCGTACTCCCATTATGATGCTCTCGAAGCCATGGGCCAGTTGGCCATAGACTTATACCTTTAAAACCATGAATCAAAACAGATCCTCCCTTCTTTGTAAGTTCGTTATCTCGGGTATAATGTTGCAGTGACAGAAAGCTAACTAACACAGGAGTCACACTACTACCAGACAAAATAAACTTAAAGATGAGAAGTTACACCACCAGGCGTGCTGGCCCACACCTATTAATCCCAGCATGTGGGAAGCTGAGGCAAGAGGAACCTAATTAATTCAGTCAGCCTGAGCTATGCAGGTGAGTTCAGCCTCAGTCTCATAGAACAAAAAACAAACAGGGGCTGAAGAGATGGCTCAACTAAGAGCACCGGCTGCTCTTCCAGAGGACCCAGGCTTGTTACCCACACCCACAGGTGATTCAACCAATTCCCTTTTCTGACCTCCGTGGGCACCAGGTATGTATGTGGTGCTCATACTTGCAAGTAGGCAAAATACTCATACACTTAAAATAAAAAATAAAATATTTTAAAAACAAATAGCTGGGAGGTGGTGGTGCACGCCTTTGATCCCAGCACCTCATAGGCAGAGGGAGGCGGATCTCTGAGTAGGAGGCCAGCCTGGTCTACAGAGTGAGTTCCAGGACAGCCAGGGCTACACAGAGAAACCCTGTCTTGGGAAAACAATAACAATAATAATAATAAACAAGTTACACACACAAAAGTCACACTGTATACCAACAAAATGGTCAATGCGCAAGGAAGATAAAATGACTGTCATGGAACCCAGCATCAGAACCAAGAGAAAGAAAAGCAGACACAGACAGACGTGAGGGAGGCCGAGACAGCTGAATTTATCTTTATAATAGAGGTAGTACACAGATGGATGTTAATGTTTTCACAAAGAAGGTTTCAACAACCCCGCCTCACCCCACCAAATGAGCCTGCCAGACACATACACAGCATTCCAGCACCTTCTTAAGCACACACAGAACACTTGCCAGAGTAGGTCATGATAGGCCACAAAACAAGCCTGAAATTTAGGAAGACTAAAATAATGTAAGTGTCTTTGCCTACTATAAGGCTGGAAAGCCCTAGAAATCAACAGCCAAAGGAAAACTGGAAGGTTCACCAATATGTGGAAATCGACAAATAACCTAAATAACATGGCATAGTCACACAGTTTCAAAAAGAAAATGTGTGTGTGTGTGTGTGTGTGTGTGTGTGTGAACTAGAAAATACTGTGAGACAAATGAAGATGAAAACACAGATCTCTACAATTCACAGCGAAAGCCATGCTAACAGGGAAGTCGATAGCAATTAATGCCTACATAAAAAACAAGGGTAAATTCTCAGAAATTACACAGCTTTACACTTGAAGAAGCTGGTCAACAGACAGGCTAAGATAAGGCTAGCAGAGAAAAAGTCACAACCAGGGCAGACGTGAGGGAGATGGGAAAGCAGTCAGACTTTGATAGTCGGTCTTGTTGAAAACTGATAAATCTTTAGCTAATTTAGTGGGGAGAAAAGGAAGATTCCAAATTAGAAACAAAAGGCATTGCAATGAAAGTCATAAAAACAAAGAGGCTTAAGAGCCTATGAGCAGACCAACAAATGGGATATCTGTGGAGATGTCAAAATTCCTGGAAATACGCAACCTGCCAACACTGTAAAACAGAAAATCGGGACAGGAGAGTTGGCCCCGTGGTTACGAGCCAACACCAATGTGATGGCTCACAGCCATCAGTAACTCCAATCCCAGGGGATCTAATGACCTCCTCTGACCTCCACAGGTACAGACAGGAGGATAAAACACCCAAACACATAAAAGAAGTTAATCTTTTACAGAGAGAGAAAGAGCGAGAAGAAATAGAGAAGTTGGATAAACCTTTAATTAGTAAGAGAGACTGATTTTATCATGAAAAACTTCCAACAAGAAGCCCTGAACCAAATGGCTTCCCTGCCAAAGTCTACAAGACACTCAAAGAAGAATTAATGTTTTTTGCAAAGTCCCCCAAAAGCTGAAGAGGAGGGAATGCTTCCAAACCTGTTTTATGAGGCCAGCTTCATCTTGATAACAAAGCCAGACAAGGACCCTTAAACACTGAATTCATTTTTAAAACAAACAAACAAAAAAGACTATATGCTTCTAAGAATGAAGAAAACACAGTCTATGCATACAGGGAGGATTACGGGGTCTTCAAAACTAATTCTGACACCTGCCACACACAGCTGGACCGTGAGGATTGGATCTGTGGTGAAAAGCCAGCAGCATACACACACACTCTGAGTCCACTTACACAAGACATCCCTGGACTGTGAGGACTGGATCTGCGGTGAAAAGCCAGCAGCAGACACACATACTCTGAGCCCACTTACACAAGACACCTAAGTCAGATTCAGACAGCAGCAAGTGAAGCAGTGGGTGCCAGGCCCCAGGGGAGATAAATGGGGAGTTGCTGTCCAGAAAGCACAGAACTTCAGCTGTAAAAGATGAGTTTGGGGCTCAGCCAGTGCATATAGTTTTGTTGACAACTGATAATTTCTTATAGCTAATTTAATGAACAATGGAAAAAAGAAAGATTCAAAATTAGAAATAAAAGACATTGCATTGGAAGTCACAAAAAAATTGAAAAGAATTGTTAAGAGACCATGAGCAGACCAACCAGTGGACTAGCCCTTTGACACTGATCACTTAAAATTGTGTTACAAAGGATAGATTTCCTGTGCCTACAGACACATACACACACCAGGAGAAATATAGACAGGAGGGTTGGGAATATTTGATTCAATACTTTTGAATCAAATTACTAAGTCTTCATTGGAATGATGACTATTGTGTAGCCATTTCGTTAGTGGAGTGGAAAATGTGGGGGAAAGCTAAAATCCCAATGACTTTATAAGGCGCTTGCAGCTCCACCCTCAATATATGAAGTTCACTATTCAAAAGGCTCTTTCTTGACTCCTGACTTATCAGACAACCTGTGCTATGAAATCACCCAGCAACAGCAATAAGGGACAAAACTCTCGTGTCAGCCTGAAGTCGCCCCAGAAGTTAGGGTCAAAATTAGGACTCACTGTGATAGAATTCATACCATATACCACAGGTCCCCTTTCCAAAAAAAAAAAAAAAAGTGTGTGCCTAAGTGCTATTTAGGATAATAACAGAATTGTGTATCCATTGCCACCAACTTCAAGAACATTCCTCTTGCCCCCAACATCAACCCTACTGCCCATCTTCCCTTCCTCTTGGGTCCTGGAAATCACTACCCTACCCTGTGAACTTGCCTTCTCTGTAGTCATTTCTTTTGAGCACATGCCATCTCCTTTGATACAGCATAACTTATTGAAATTATTGTAGTGACACCAAAGGCAGTGAGCTGTAGGGAGCACATCCTTGAGGTTAGAGAGTGCACTGGGTGGTTTTGTGTGTCATCTGACACAAGCAGAAGGCATCAGAGAGGAAGGCGTCTCAGTTGAGGAAATGCCTCCGTGAGATCCAGCTGCATGGAGTTTTCTCATTTCATGATCAATGAGGGGGGCCCAGGCCACGGTGGGTGGTGCCATCCCTGGGCTGGTGGTCCTGGGTTCTATAAGAAAGCAGGCTGAGCAAGCCATGGGAAGCAAGTCAGTAAGCAGCTCCCCTCCATGGCTTCTGCATCAGCTCCTGCCTCCAGATTCCTGCCTGTTTGGGTTCCTGTCCTGACTTCCTTCAGTGATGAACAGCAATGCTGAAGTGTAAGCCTAATAAACCCTTTCCTCCCCAGCTTCATTGGCCATGGTGTTTCGTAGCAGCAATAGAAACCTTAAGACAGTGATGTCACACAAATCCTGGGCACTGCTCTGCCAGGGCTGGCCATGTGCCCGTCTCTCCAGACTTCCAGGGTTCCACTGGAGCTATCTTCGGGGCTCTTTCCAACTCTAAAGCAATTCTATGGCAATTGATATCCAATTGAACTTTTTTCAAAAGCAAAAATATTGTTCCCGACTCAATTCCTGGGCCTCAGTGCTGAGATAACCCAGTTCTGGTAATACTGGGTGAATATTGGCAAGTTTTCTACCATTGAGCTACATCCATTATTTTTAACTATCCTTCTAAAACTGCCAGAAAGCAAAGCCCCAGGAGCCCCACTGAAGAGGAAAACTGAGAACCTGCTGGCACAATGCTCTTGGTAAGGCCTCTTTTCTCCCTGGGTCCCCTGCTTGTGTGTAATTACTCAAGCTTGGAAAAGAGCCCACACAAAGAAACAGAAGAGAGAGCCTGGGGCAGAACTGAAGACAGCCATTTTGTCTCTGAGCTTTCCTGCTGAGGGCTCTAAACCCACACGGTGGAACGCGGGAGCACCTCATTGTCAAACTGTGCCTTGCAGATGCCATCATCAAAGCACTGGCTCCTGGAAACCAGCAGCGCCTCCAAGGGGCTCAGGGGCCCAGACCCATGTTCACCCCACCCTCAAAGGGAATCCAATCCTAACAGCCCTTCGGAGAGCCAGACGGAAGGCCAGACGCCCTTCAAATATTTACTCCATTCGAGTTTATTATGTTAGAAGAGAGAGACAGTGGTGCAGTCCTGCTGGGACCCACGCCTGCCACTTGCCCCTTGGCGCTTCCCTGGGTAGTTTGGGAAACTCAGCATAGTTTATTTTTCAGTGTTGTGCCCCTTGTGAGACAGAGAAACTGATTATCATACACACAAGGAAATCAGCCCCATTGTTTTGTAAATGGCTCCTAGTTCCTTCCTGTCTCAGTTACCCTCCTCAGGGCAAAATAAATACATAAATAAATAAATAGATAGAATTTCTCTGTCTGACCCAGGCTCTTTCCCTGCCAGACAAGCCATGCCTCCCTGCGGCTTCAAACCTTCAGAAGTCTGTATACAGTCCATCTGGATTATGGGCAAACTCCTAGAACACAGTTCCAGTCTGGCCCAGAAATAGGGCAAGACACCAAGGTTCTGTCTAGGGCATGGATAGATAATTTATTACAGTGGAGATTTCTAGCAATCCACTTTGATATTTAAGATTCCTAAGGGAGATGTCTGCTTCTCTGTAAAACTGTTAGCCACTCTCTTCACATCGGCCTGTGTCAGCGCGGCTTCGGGCTAACTGAACTTGAGAACAGGCTAAAGCATCTGCGTTTGGCTATTCACACCAGAGAAAACAAGGCTACAGCAAACCATGGCTCGAGGCCCCTCAACGGGTAAAGCAGGTGCATGCAGAAGCCGACTTCTATATGCCAAGAGTTTATAGGGGATTCACACAATAATTATCCCCACCCCATTCTAAAGGAAGAGTGAGCAACACAATAGGTTACAGCAAATGTTAAAAAAAAAAAAAAAGACGCATTTCTCTGGCAAGTTAAGAAACCAAACACATGTATTATTACAGAGATAACCATAAATGGTTTTAAGTAAATAGAAAACCCGGGCTGAGGAGATGTCTCCCTGGGTAAAGTGCTTACCATGCAAGCATAAGGGCCTGCGTTTGAATCCTCAGAACCCACAAAAAGCCAGGCCCAGGGGTGTGGGGGGAGGGGGTCCCAGCATCCCTATGGTCAGGTGAAAAGCAGGAACCGATAACCAACCCCTGGAAGCTCGACAGGCGGGTTAGCACAGTGTACACAAAGGCAAACAAGAGGCCCCACCTTAGCCAGGCAGGAGGCGGCCATTGTCCTCCAGCCCCACGCTCGCAGTACAGCACTGGAACTGCGCTCACATTGACATGTGCGCATGCGCACATACACCGTACATACAACCCGCACAGAAATCAAAGCAGCAATAGTCACCACCCTATAATAACAGTGCAGTGTGACTTGTGGGTAAGCGCTGCTGTGAGAAAATCACCTCACCAAAAATATCCCAGGACAAAACATTCACGGCAGAGGGAAATACTGTCTATTCTTTGAGTCAGAGTAAAGAGTCTGCAGGCAGGGATCAGGCCTCATTGGTAAGGGCATTTTCTACTTTATCTTCAGACACTTGGCAACAACACAGAACTCAATGTAGTGATAAAATAACTTCACGTGGACTTTTCTCCTTTGTCTGAAGTAAATCTCCATGTAACTTTCCCCAGTTCTAAGAGTCACCAGACTTTAGAGTTAGGAAGAAGTGCGAGCATTCTGTTTGATTAAGCAAACACTTGCCGTGCAGGGCTTGTCTAAAGGCCGCAGATGCCCGTCTCCTTTACACCCACAGAGGAAGAGCCTGGCTGTAACCAGATCTGTGACACCAAAGTCACACACTTCCAGGATCCAGAACCTCATGACCCTTCACTGAGGAAACTGTTCCCAGCTGCAACAGACCTTCAGTGGAGCCAGGGACAGAAGGATAAGCCAGGGTCGTGTGCTCTTGGACCAACAGGCTCTAAGAAAGACAAACTCTGGGACAGAGTCCCCCAAGACTGCTCAAGAACAGCATCTCAGCCCCCATCAGGTTCCCTTCTGAGACTAGCTTTGAGAACTCAGGCTCCCGGGCTTCCAGTCTGTCTTGCTGCACTAATCGACAGTCCAAATTCTGTCTTACTCCTCACAGGGTCCTCCCTTCTCCTCCACACTGCCCCAGGCTCCTCTACCCTGAAGTTCTTTGCCCTCTTCTGTCTTACCTTCCTTTTCCTTGGCTTTTCAAAAGAACATACAAAGTTCTATGTCTCCTGCAGATTGTTGACTGTGGGGCCTTTGGCTGGTGAGGCAGCGTTCCGGGCCATCTGCAGCGAAAACCTTTGTCCCCACATCATTGTGTGTCTGTGGAGAGGAGCAGAGTCCTCTTCCTGGTCTCTAATATCTGGTTCCTCTGTACGTGCCACATGTGGAGAAGGACTGAAGCCGCAGAGGTCCCTGCGAGCTCAGGAATGCATTGCCCACACCTCCGACGGGCTGGTCCCCATTTTCCGGTCAGGCGAACTCCTGCTCCAGCCTCCTGTTTTTGCTAAGGCTGAGCTTAGCTTTCTGTGCCTCTGCTCTGTAACAATGCTGCATAATCTACAGAAAGAATGTCTTAAGGTCAATATCTGTGTGGTTTCATTGGCTGCTCTCCCAAATAAGGAATTCTCAGATTCCTGCATGCCAGACTCCCCAAAGCATCTTTGTAACCAGCTGGACGCTGGCTGCCTTTGCGAAGTCACTGGGGGTGTGTGCCTTGAAAGGGCCGGGATTCCCACTAGCTGCTGTGACAGGACTGGTATCAGGGAAGCAAAGTCCAGCTTGAGGGCATTATGAAGACGAAGATTTCCCCCCAAACATTCTCTGTGACTGTGCAATGCTCATCCCCAGAGTTTTCCCTTGAAGGGGAAACCATGCGTTTGGAACAGAAAAGAAAGGTAAGGCGCATGAGCGTGCCTGGGCCTCACCTCGGTCACGCAGAGCACCCACAGGCGGCATGGACGCACTACCCGCACATATGTTGTACAGTCACACTATCCAATCACAAACATTTGTGGAGTTTTAGTCACATGACAGGAAATACCAATTGCACAATGTTAAACCACAGCATAGTCTACAGCGCCTTCAAAAGTTATCAGCTTTGGTCTCAGCTCCATTCCCTAGTCCTCATGGCAATTAATCTTCACTTTGCCAATGCAAGTTTGGGTCCTGGCTCTTTCCCTAAGCTGGCTCTATTGTTTATCCATTTCCTCAACTTCGATAGTAGTGACAGATGCCTGCTCTCCTAGGAGTCTCTTACCAAGTCCAAAGCCTGATTCTAAGAGGACCCCGCTGAGAGAACCCCGTCAGAGAGAACCCTGTCAACTGGGCCCATCGAGGCCTGAGCGAATGTTAACATTTTATAATGTCTGGGGGCATCATCCTTAGGATGACAGAGGCCTCCTCAGAATGCCTGCCTGGGAGAACGCGGGGCTACCTAAAGACTGTATCCACTAGCTCCTGAGACAGGGCCCTAGGCTCCAAGGGACAGCAGGACTGACTCTAATGACAGGTATTTAACCACCCAGGGCTCCTGCGGGCCACCCACTCCTGCTCTGTGGGTTCCTGCCTCCGCTGCACAAGTCCCTGCAGTCCATGCAGAGCCGAGGGCCACAGAGCTGAACCTTTCCCTGCTTCTGATTCCAATCCATTCTTGCCCTGGAGGTGGTGGCACACGCATTTAATCCCAGCACTTGGGAGGCAGAGGCAGATGGACTCTGTGAGTTCAGAGCCAACCTGGTCTACAATGGGAGTTCCAGGACAGTCAGGGCTGCTACACAGAGAAAACCCTGTCTTGCGGTGACAGGGTGTAGAACTCATTCTTGCCCTCATGTATGAGCAGACAGCAAACCAAACTGTGCCAGAGGGGTCTTCATATGAACAAACATTTGGAGTTGGGTAGGCATTATGATTTAAAATTGTTATTGTTTGGCGGGAGAGCTGTCTGGCTGTGTTGGGTTGTGTTATCTTGTTTTGCTGTGGTGCTAGGTGTAGAACTCATGACCCTACCCCTATGCTAGGCATGAACTCTATCATGGGGATATATACCCAGCTGTGGATTAGTGGAAAAGAAGAGAACAGAAAGGAAAAGGAGGAGGAGGAGAGCAGAGACCGGCTTGCTGTCTGTGATGGCGGATCTCCACGATTAATGTACCTGGATTTACAGCCATCATGGAAACACGCGTCTGGCCCTGAGAGTGTTTCTAGGAATTTTTAACTGAAGGAGAAAGGCCCACCATGAATGTGGGTGCCACCATCAATGGGCTGGGGTGTCACACCAGCACTCTTCTCCCTGACAACGGATGCATGGGGGCCTTATGTTCCTGCCGCTGTGGGGGCCTTATGTTCCTGCTGCTGTGGGGGCCTTATGTTCCTGCCGCTGTGGGGGCCTTATGTTCCTGCCGCTGTGGCCAGCTCACTGGAAACCAAACTAAGCCCTTCCTTCCCTGAGTATGTTTACCAGGTAGTTTGACACAGCAATGAAGGAGGAACTAATAGAGTTTGTCCGCCATGAGACGACCACGAGAGTTGACAATTGGCAGCCCTCACCTAACCCCACTGTGCTGGCATCCTGAACCCAGACGTCTAGCCTCCAGACCTGAAAGCAAGAAATGCGAAAGATGCCATGTCCCAAAGTAAGAAGTCAATAAGAGTGAAATAAAAAGAAAGACAGATAGGAAGAAAAAGACCCAGTACCCAGTGTGCTGGCAAGGTCCTGATCTAAAGGATCAACGGGTCTCTTCATGGCAACCTCTTCCAACATTCATGTTCTAATGAATTAGAAAGCCTGCTCATGCTCCCAGGAGCCTCCACAGGGAGGAAAAAACACATAGCTTTCCTTCAGATAGACATGGTGTCTATCACACATGGAACTGGAGCATCCACAGCCAACTCTAACCCTGACCACCTCAGCCTTCTGTCTTGTGCTAACTTCTCTATTACTGCCTTGAGGCTCGGCTCTGGCAACCACTTTCCTTTCCCTGTCACCACAGCCGCCCACATCAGGGACAAGCCCACCTTTGCTTTCCCAGACAAGGGACCAAAGAACTTCCACATGAAGAGAACTTTGCCTTTGACTAGAGCAAGCACGCAGGGCAACATCTAGAGCTCTCATCACTGTCCCTCTGAATACCACACTGAAGCCTGCTGCCCTCGGGCCCTGGCCTTTCCTGGGCAAGGGAGAGAATTGGTAAAGGGTGAGAGAGATTCAGACTGTTCCATAGGGTGGGGCTCTAGAAGGCTGCACAATATTCAGTAGGGGTTCTGCCTGTGGCCCTGGGACCACAACTGTCTCCTCCCTATGCTATACCCCACAGCTACCTGTTGCTCCTTACCCACACTGATCAGGTCTGAGGTCTGTCCCAGTGGAAATGTCTACTGAGAGACCAGATACCAAAGACAGTAAGTATCTCAAGAAAAACGAAGAGCAGAGGCTGAACACAAAGTTAAGGGCCTTGCTGTGCTAGGGAAGGGTTCACCGCTTGCAGTAGAGAAAGCCACAGGGCACCCACAGGTGAACTGCTTTACAGGGACGGGGAGGGTAAAGGAAAAAGACACACTCAGGAAGGCCAAGGTCAATACTGGGCTGAGACCAGGGACAACAAGGACGTGGGGGTTCATGATTAAGTGGTTAGGTCTGGGGAGACTAAGGTGGGAGGTGTAAGATCAAGCTGCCCTTCTAGGGCAAAGACAACATGTGGCCTCTTAACCCCGCATGGGCACTGGGCCCCTGGAATGTCTCCATCTTCAGGAGCCTGTTTGTTCCCTGTGTTCACAGGTTCCTGGCAGTCCTGATAATGGCCTTCTTCATGATCTACCTCCTTCTGCTCTCAGGAGCTGTGTTAAAAGGATCCCAGGACTGCCCACTCTCTAGAAAATTCCACCCACCCTAGCCATCAGAAGACAGACAAGCATTCTTCCTTGGGGTGAGTGCTTCTTCACACAAGGCCTGCTTTCAAAGCAGCCTTCTGGCATTTGGCTTCCGTGGGTTCTTCAGTGGAAAAAGAGAAACACAGTCAGAGAGAACTAAGAAGGGCTGGAAGAAAAAGACCCAGTATCCAGTATGCTGGCAAGGTCCTGATCTAAAACTGTTCAAAAAAAACAAAAAAAACAAAAACAAAAACAAAAAAAACCTAATTGTATGATCAGGCATCTTGGATACGCAAATCTCCCTGCAGCCTGTCACCCCTCCTAAAAATTAGCAACTACTATTTATTTATTTATGTGTGTGTGTGTGTGTGTGTGTGTGTGTGAGTGTGTGTGTGTGTACATGTGTATACCCTTGTGTGCCACAAGAGTGTATAGGACAATTTGTGGGACAACGCAGAGGAAGACTTGAGGGTTTGTCATCAGGTAATAAGATCTGGGAGGAAATTGCCTCCTCCGAGCAAAGGGACCGCACAGCTTGTTGACCCTGCTTGAGGTCTGAGCCCACAGGCATGTCTCTAGGGCCACTCGGCTTGGTCATTCCTTGCTGGATAGGCTCCTCAAAGCCGGAGGGCTTCAGGGACCCAGCTCAGATCCTCTGGTTCTACAGGAAGAGCTTAAACCACTGAGCCAACTCACTAGGCTCAGACTTAAAGTTTTAGTGGGGCTAATAAAAACCAATCCCTTTGCTATAAAAATTGATATAAATAGTATTAAAACACTTTGTCTTAATTAACATGTAATTGTTTTAGTGTTTTGAGAAAAGAAAAAGAGGTAAATGGCCCAGAAAGGATATTTAATTCTCTAAAATGGAATTCTTCCTCTGACACCTGGCAAGCTCTGCTCACCTGTGTATGACTTACAGGCTGTGGCTGGCAGGGACAGTTATCCAGGACAGTGACCCTTGGAGGTTGGGCTCTGGGGCACATAGATGCTATGTCTTGGTACGCCCTTGTACCACGTGCACCCGGGCTTCTCACTGAGTGAAGTTTCCAACACTTCCCTAAGTTCTGGCTTCTGTGTTGTGCACCCCAGAGACCATAGGCCCTGTAATGTCTGGCTGATGACAGGCAATTTAGAGAGTTCAATTTTAGAATCCTGGACTACAGCTTCTGTGCCTGGAGGAAGTTACCTCAACTCCTTGAGCTTCTGTTTCCTTGGATGAGAAATGAGATGGTGTTACTGTTGTGTCCGAACACTTGTCTCCCACCACACAAACACCTCTTTTCTGAAATTTAATCTTCAATGTGATGGTACTGAGGGATGGGGCTGTGGATGGGTGACCATGTCCTGAGGGCTCCTCTTATGACGGGGACTGGTACCCTTATAAAAGGCCCTGGGGCTGGAGAGATGCCTCAGTGGTTAAGAGCACTGACTGCTCTTCCAGAGGACCCAGGTTCAGTTCCCAGCAGCACATGGCAGTTCACAACTGTCTGTAGCTACAGTTCTAGGGGACACGTGTCAAAGTGCAGAACACAGACCTCAAACTCAGTCACCTCCATCTTGGGTTTCCCAGCCCTCAGGGCTGTGAGCTGTAACTTTCTACTGTGTGAGCTCACCTGAGGTGAGGCATTTCGTGAGAGCACACTGAGCAGCTGGGATAGCCAGCATCTGAGAAACAACAAGGAGAGAAACCACAAGGGTGGCCTCTGCTACAGGGCCCTGCTCCTAAGGATCATCTATAGTCTGGTAGAAAAGCCAGAGAGAACAAGAAATGGGGGATAAAATGTGCTTGTTCTTTGCCAACATCCATGGAAGGCAGAGGGTGGACGGCAATCCAAGCCCCCCCGATGCAGACGGACACAAGGGGAGAGGAGTCTGGTCTGGCAGAGGTGCAACAGTAAACCAAGTGGTGATTGGCTCTGCCGGTGCTTCTTTATTTATTTATGTTTGGTTTTTCGAGACAAGGTTTCTCTGTAGCTTTGGAGCCTGCCCTGGTACTAGCTCTGTAGACCAGGCTGGCCTCGAACTCACAGAGATCCGCCTGCCTCTGCCTCCTGAGTGCTGGGATTAAAGGTGTGTGCCACCACCACCAGGCTTCTGCCCATGTTTCTATTAACTTGGGTCATGTGCCCATCACCACCATTGGGAAGATGTTCTGCCATGTGGCCTTGGTCACCTCGGGAACAAAATACATTACCTATGCTGATCATCACTAAGGTGGATCCTGGGTAATCATGGCTGCCTCTGTGTCCCACAGCAAATGATTCTGAGTTTTTTTCAGGGCTAGACTTGGCTGCTACTGACCAGAAACACCCACATCTATACATCAGCTCCACCTACCAAATGAGAGAACAAAATTGTGCTTGCTTTTGTCCTCGCCACCCCCATGGAATTCCACAAGTGTGTATGGGTGAATATACAGTGGCTTGAGCCATTGTGAAATTAGAGAATTTTTTAAGGCACATAAGGACAAACCAGGCATCAAAGATTGGCCTCCACTAATGTCTTGGCCCCAAATCTAGATATTAATAATATTCATATTCCTAGGTTTGGGGAACACTTGCAAACCACATGTTAATTTTATCATATTTCATAAGGTACTGAAGCCTTTGAAATTCTTTCACATGGAAAGATAGGCCAGATGTGCGTAACCGGACACCAGTGACTGGGTCTGCCGAAACAGGGGCTGGCTGGGTAGCCTCTATTTAACCTCAAGGAGCTCACTCTGAGTTTGCAGGCTCTGCCACTGAACTCTAAGTGACTCCTGCTCAGGACGCATTCTGAAGGCTACCCCAGGCGCCTTTGCATAGCCCCGTCCAGCAAGACCCATAAGTTCCTAACACATCCAGCCCTGCAGTATGAAGGCTCAGCTGGCTCTCATTGCTGACCGCTGGCCAACCCTATTCTGTGCTTCACCCACACCCATCTCTCCACCACGAATCCATTCTTCTCCTGTTCATTACACACAGAGACCCCCCCCTGTATAAGTTGCCCACGCTGTTGGGACTAGGACTCACTCAGTCTGCGGTGAGTATGGGTATAGTATTCTAATAGCTCTGCTTCTCTCTGGCTCTCCATTTAAACAAGTCTTTAATCCCAAGGCTTTGCCAAGATGCCTTCAAACTTCCATAACCCATGAGGATTCACTCTCCAAAGAACGGGTCTACTGAGAAGCGGGTGCCTCCCGGCCTGAGCTCTCAAAGGCTCCAGCAAGCAGGCTGCAGGTGGGGAGCTTCTACACGGTGAAGGACCACAAGAACACCTCCACTTGCGTTCTTCCAAGCCTCACCTTCCCCTCATCCATCAAGAAAGGTTGTTTCTGTCACCTTGAGTTCAGGAGGCTCCTGGGTGCTCTAATGGTGCAGTGTGACAGATGAGACAAGTCAGAACACAGGGATAATGTCACCTTTCCCCTTGCTGAAGCTCTGGGACAAAGGCATGGAGGCAGCCTCTGGGTGTCATGGCAGATAAACCTTCAGGGTCGCATTCTCCATCACTATCTTTGCAGCCACAGGAGAATCTCTGAGTAGGAACCCCAGCTGAGCCCACTTTATCCACAGATCCAGAAAACAGTATAGAAACTCTAACTTGAAGTCTTTACTGTTGTGGTATATGCCTATGTGATAAAATATACATAAATGTTACCATTTAACCATTTTTAAGTGAATATTTCAGTGTTATTAAGAACATTTGTGGAGGGGTTGGAGAGATGGCTCAGTGGTTAAGAGCACTGGCTACTCTTCTAGAGGACCTGGGTTCAATTCCCAGCACCCACATGGTGGCTTGCAACTCCAGTTCTAGGCGATCTGGCACCCTCACACAGACATACACTTAAGCAAAACACCAATGCACATAAGAACATCTGTGGACTGGGGAGCTGGATCTATGGGTAAAATGCTTGTTATGCAGGCTTGATGACCTGAGTTCAAGTCCTGAGAACTCAGACATAGTAGTGCAAGTACCTTTAATCCCAACATGCCCCTATGAGGAGGTAGGAGACCGGAGCAGGAGAATCTAAGGGCCAGCAAGCCTGGTTTATGAAGCAGCAGAGGCCATATCTCAAATAATATGGAAGGCAAGGACCTACAAACACCCAAAGGTCTTACCTCCAAACACATGAACGTATGTGCAGCTGCACCAACACACGCACACACACACACACACTCAACTACTGTTACCATCCATTCCCAGAATTTTAGCTTACTTAACTGAAATTTTGTGCTACAAGACAGTAACTCCTTGCTACCTCTTCCAGCCCCTGTCACCACCCATTCAGGTTCTTTCTCTGTGGCTTTAACTACTCTCAGGGCCTGCTATGACTGGAACTTTACACTGTTTGTCATTTGAGTCTGGTTATTTCTCTTAGCACAATGTCTTCAAGTCTCGTTCATACTGAAACCAGTATCAAAAGTCCATCCCTTTTTAGGACTGTACTGTATGGATATATATATTTGCTCCTCCATCCAGCCACTAATGAAAATGTCTATGCTCTATAGCAATAGTTATTAGATTAGAGTAGTCAATGGCTAGGACAGCAGAGTCGCCAAGGTGAGGACCTGGTGAGTCTGGCAGAAGCATGAGGCATTCCCAGGAAAGCTCAGAGTAGCTGTGTCTGGTGAGTGGCCCAGAATCCAGGCTGGGGCTTCTGAAAGCACTTGTCACCAAAGGCCAGGTGTCTCCTCAAGTCTCCACTCAGGCCAGGGACTGATGGAGTTTTACGCCTGTCCCAGTGTAGGCTAAAGACCTAAAGCCCAGGAAACATTTGGTAAAGTACCTGACATCAGGCCAGTTGCCACTGATCCTAGAGTGTCTCGCGGGATCTCTACGCATGAAGAACTGTACCCAGGAACGTACCCACGAACCAGGGGGCAGATGTTTATCTCTGGAAGGAAATGCGGCTGCAGCATGGATGGCTGGGGAAACTCACCCCAGGCAGCACAGGATCTCACAGCACTGGCTCAAACCAGTGGCAGCCACGTTGGAGAAGAGATTCGGCTAGCTACTAGTGAAGGAGACATGCAGGGTCTAGGCTAAGCCAACAGGATAATGAAGGTCCATGTTTAACATCCTCATGCAGCTTTTCCCAGGGCTCAGGGGCAGCAGAGCCTTACCTTCTCAGCAAAGGGTTAAGGGCTGGGCTCAACCCTTGGAATGGTACAGGACATGGAAGACGGTGAAGAGGACTACACAGGCTGAGTTACATAACTGAGTCCTGTTGTGCCTGGGACAACAGTCCTTCCCTCACTACAGAGGGATCAGTTCTACTGTGTCTCCCTTTAAACGTCACATCAGCCACCAACTGCAACACCCAGAACCAGAGGTCTGCCTCCAAGGCCTCTGTCACCTTTCACAGAAGACAGAAAGAGCTCCATCCTTTCCACAGCTTCCCTGAAATGTGGCTACCAACCGGAAAGGCTTGGGATGGAACAAGTCACCTACCTCAGGTCTCTCAAGCTTCAGGGACTTTGGGGACTGTTATACAGCCTGATGAATGCGGCCTTGGAAGTCTGGAGCATTGGGAGCTGCCGATGCTGCTGCTGTTCTTGGGCCTCGGCGCAGACTCAGACTCTGTGTCTCTAAGAGCCTGGGACTGGCTCCCGAGTGAATTCTTCTGGTACAATGACCACACAAAGAGAAAGGCTTTGCTGCAGTGTAAACCCAGTGATGTTAGCAAACAGAGCGTGCTGTCCAGGCCAGAGGCCAGCCAGGAAGTCGGGAAACTATCCTGGCCCAGTTGCTCTGCCAGTAAACTAAGGGCTCCACTTAACCAGTCTCTGGGCATCTTTCTTCATGTGTATTGGAGCTTGCAAGCTACCCACATTCCCACCCAAACTGGGAAGGTAAAGAACGCGAGGAAAGAAAAAACAAATAAAGACTGAACATGTAGAAATGTGGTACCATTTAGCATGGCGAGGAGAGGAAGGCAAGGTGACAAAGAAAAACAAAAGGGCAAAGAAAGGAATGGGAGGGGAGGCAGGCTTTGTGGGGAAGCGTGCTGCTTTGAGAAAGCTAAGAAAGCTCCTGGGTGGTACCCAGAAGGGACTCTCCAAGTCTAAGAGTCAGGGTCTAGGTTAGACAGTCCTATAGTAGAGCAAAGCAGAAGGGCTGGGAAGAGGCCTTCAGTCATCTGAGGTGCAGGTTCAGCTCGGCGCAGAGCAGGAAGCCTCCACTCTCTCACTCTCTTGAGCATGTACGAAGTGTTGGAACGCCCCCAGAGAACCCCTGGCTAGGCCACGTCCTGACACACTAAATCTAACTCAGTTAGCTCTGCTTTTGGGGGTACAAAGAACAGAGTCCCCAAAGGCCAGTCTCCAGGACAGTATGGTTCACCACATCACATTGTAAAGGAAAAGGCATGAGATCCAAGAGTTTAACTTAAAAGGATGGGTTGGTGTTCCTCCTAGAATTAAAATATTTTTTAAAGAGACTTAACTTTTATAATTCAGGATTCATAATTCAATAATTCAAGTTCATAATTCAGGAATGCGTGTGTGTATGTGTGCAGCACACATGTAGAAGTCAAAGGAAAACTTATGCACACATGTGTGTGGAGTTGAGAGGTGAATTTTAGTGTCGTCAGGTGCTGTCCACCTTTGTGGCGGTTTGAATGAGAAACAACCCTCACTTGAACAATTGGTCCTCACTGGTGGCTAAGTCTGGGGAGTTGGAAGAAGATCATTAAACGGCGGCCTTTGGGAGGCCAGGGAGGCCTTTGGGAGGCCATAGTCTTGCTTCACTCCAACTTCCCTCTTTCTGCTTGTGTTTGCAGGTGAGGATGTGACCTCTCAGCTCCCTACTCCTGCTACCAAGCCTCGCTCGGAGGCCACTCTTCCCTCTGGCTGCCACGCCCACTCCCTCCAGCTGCCACGCCCACTCCCTCCAGCTGCCACGCCCACTCCTGGTGCCACTCTTGTGGCTGTCCTGCCACCATGAACTCTCAACCCTCTAACACCATAAGCCCAGAATAAACTCTTTCTTCCTTGCGTTGCCTTTGGGTGTGGTGTTTTACCACAACCAGAGAAAAGTGACTAACACAACCATGTTTGCTGAAGCGGAATCTCTCACAGAAAAACTGGAGCTCACCAGGATATCTGCCCCTGAGCCCCAGCAAGCCTCCTGTCTCTGCCTCCTTGGTATTGGGATTAAAGGCATGGGCCACCCTGCCTAGCAAGAAATTTTTAATATGATATCCCTACTGAGGAACTAGGCAGAAGCTGCAGAGACTCCTCCAGTGATAAAGACCTGATTATTTTGTGAGCTCATTCCATTCTGATTTAGACAGGATTCAACTCTCCTCTCTTTCTTCAGGATCCACCCACACTGAGCTGAAACAGCTTCCCTCGCCCACCTTTCAGCTAACCCAGAGAAGCTGATGATGACTGGCACTGGGTCTTTCCATACTTCCTAAGAGCAGAAGGCGTGTTCATTTAGCCTGTCCCGGGCAGCACATTGCCCAGCCCTTTACCCTCTTGTGGGCAGTCGCTAGCCTCACCCACACACCACCATGAGCCTTAACCTCACCCCTGCCATGAGACATGGCTGTTGCTTCTGCTTTACCCAGCCATCTTATCTCACAAGCCTACCCATGAGCTCTTGCTTCTTACACCAGTACAGTCAAAAGATGAGGGACTGTCATGAGTGTTAAGAAAAAAAAAAAAGGCAGAGCGGTGGTGGCGCACGCCTTTAATTCCAGCACTCGGGAGGCAGAGGCAGGCAGATCTCTGTGAGTTCAAGACCAGCCTGGTCTACAAGAGCTAATTCCAGGACAGGCTCCAAAACCACAGAGAAACCCTGTCTCAAAAAACCAAAAAAAAAAAAAAAAAAAAAAAAAAAAGGCAGCTCCGCCGGCACAAGATATCCAATTAGGTCAAATCAAACCAAATCAAAATTTATTTATTAAGTAAGGCACTCTCGGGTAGCTGAGTGATGGTGGGGAGACAGGAAAGCAGGGAGCCCATGGAGACCCGAAAACAACATGTTTCTTCTCTGGGAGCCCACTTAAATACTCTGTGGGAGTGGTTCTGCCCCTCCTCAAGGAGGGGTCAGGACCTGGCATGCTGGGATTTGGAGTCCAGACCAAAGCAACTCCCAGGCAGATGGGCTGGGATGGATGCCAGGGGCTGGAGGGCTACGCTCCAGACTTAACAATGAGGCCAACACTGGACAGTCCATAGTTCATTCCACTTGAGCAGAAGACAGCAAGTTGTTTGTCTTTAAGAAATAACTCTAGAATATTCAATGGGTATTGCATACTATGTTTTCTCAAATTACACTTGACAAACAGAGCAAGAGAGACCCAGAGAGGTGAAGTGTTGATCTCAGGACAATACAGACTAAAAAAATGTATGTGAACTCTCGCTTTGTCTCCCACATTCTTCCTATTGCAGTTGAGTGCGAACAAGGCTATGTTCTGAGTATGATTAGGGCTAAGTTTCCCCTTCTTTGCCTGTATATTATGCATTCTGTCCATTTTTAAATAAACAGTAACCCACTTAGACACTGATATGTGTTTAGAATTATTTTAAGAGTTGAAGTAATCTTCCCTTAGGGATCTGTGGCTTGGGGAATGTGCTCACGCAGTGTGTTCATGCATGCGTGTGTTTATGCGTGTGTGTTAATTCTCTTGTGCATAAACATATTCAACAATGATCACTCAGCACTCTTAAGGCAATGCTGGAAGTAAAAGCATTCTCAGTGTGCTCCGCTAGAGAATTCCCCGCCTGGTAAGGGTAGCCCTCAAAAGCTATCCTAATATGTTAAAGACGAATGAAGGGTTCCGTGGCCTTAATCAAGTATGATGGGAATGAGGGTGATAAGTACCCACAATTGGGGCTGACAAGGTGGCCCAATGAAAGGTGCCTGCCACCAACTCTGATGGCCTAATTTCTATCTCAGAAGTCTGCATATGAGGAGAGAACAGACTCACACAATCTGTCCTCCCACCTCTACATGTGTCCCTACACACACGGCATAAATCCATCTATTAAAACATTTTAAATGTCCATAATTGAGGGGTGGGGGTTGTGAAGGACTTCAGGAAGAATGGGGCAGCTGTGGTGGTCTGAATGAAATAGCCCCCATAGGCTCAGGAATTTGAACGCTTTGTCACCAGGGAGTGGAACTGTTTAAGAAGTATAGGATGCGTGTCAGGGCCAGTTTCTTTCTCCCCCCCCCCCCAGCAAAGGAACTGGGATGCTCACGACATGTACGAGACCCTGCTTCAAGCCCAATAACACAGGCCCGAAGGTGCAGGAGCAGGGTCTCTGGGTGTAAAGAGTCGAAATTTAAAGCATTTCTCTATTTGTGTTAATGCTAACATGAGGCCAACATAAACAAGGTTTGAGCTAGGCACATGGGGCGTTTCTGTAATCCATCTCTGAAAAAGACAGATGGATGAGGAGTTCAGGATCAGTTGTGATGGGCAGCGAGGCCCTGTCTCAGAAAGGAAGAGGGGGAGGGAGGAAGATGGGGAGGGAGAACGGAAAGGAAGAAAAAAGGAAAGGAAGACAAAAAGAAAACAAGGGATGTATCCTCATTTTCCTTTTGTAACCCTCCACATAGGCTTTGAATATGGGTTGTAGTGAGCTAGGATAAAGCGCTCCCAGGGACAAGCGGCCAGGGTTCCAGCCCTGTCACCGAGTCCCTAGGCTGCAGCTGTGTTGAATTAGACGTGCACTGTTGTTTCCGTGCAGTCCTTGGCTGAGCTCCGTAGTGGAAAAGCTATTTTTATGTACAAGCACAGATATTTAAATGGAAGTGTGTCCGTAATTCCAAATACATTTTGTTTTCATAGTGATCTTTTCCTCTACTTAAGAACAGACTTAGCTATCAGCTCCACTGTTTCTTTTTGTAAATTATATTTGTCTGTTTGTGCGCTGAGGGTAGGACAGTGCGTCGGTGGTCAGGAGACAACTTGTATCAGTCGGTTCTCAAGTGCCTTTGTCCACTGACCTAACTCCCCCTTCCATCATCATAGTTGCTGCTAAGACTCTTGCAAAACTCAACATTCTCTGAGATATGGGTGCCAGAGAACCCAGATAAGTGATGGTTATCAAATAGGCACATGTTCGTTCTTCAGTTCTCAAGGAACAGCTAGCTAAGTTCCTCCTCCCCTGGTCATGCCTTTATGAACACGCTACCCTCCTACTTTCCCAAGTCTTAGGCCCTTCATGGCCCACCAGGAAAGTCTAGGGCCTGAAGCAGCGAGACTGGTGCATTTAAAACATTAACATGAATAAGGAAATGAAGGGTTTGGTTTCCTTAAGAGACAAACGACCAACAAATAAAGCATAGATATGATTCTGATTAGAGGGACATGGTTCTTTGGTAGCCACAGCCACCCTGCTGAAAAGGTGAGAGGTGCCAAATGGCTAAATCAAAGCCTTAAGGAAAATCATCCAAGAGCATTCAAAATTGATTACCGAGAAAACGGGAGCTCTTTGGAAGTGTGGCCAGGGCCTCTCAGGTTAGACTCCATGAAGCACATTCTTGTTCGAAAGAACCTAAGCAGAGGGTAGGCAACGGGAGATGACTGCATTTGTGGGTACTAACATGGGCCCAGGGCTTACTGTGCCCTGGGATCTCACTAGGATTCAGACACACACACTAGGTTTCCTTATTGCTGTTTTTATAGAGGAAGCTATTTAGCTGCAGAGATGTCAAAGACTTGCCAAAGGGTGCACAAGCTTGCACTGTGATCCAGTTCTGCCTAACTCCACCATCTGTTTGCTGAAGTGGGGTCAGAGAAAGCGGTGGGCTGTGGCCACTCCTGTTTCCTTAAGGTTAAGAAGAGGGGGATGGCGAGATAGCTGGCAGTTAAGAGTGCTTATTGCTCTCCCAAAGGACTCAAGTTTGTTTCCTAGCGCCCCCCTCAACTACCTGTAACTCCAGCTCCAGGGGATCTTAAATCCTCTTCTGACCTCCATGGGCAACTGAACATACATGTCATACACTCATAAAAATATACATGCATACGCATAAATGACAAATAAATAAACATAAAAGTACTGGAAGTGCTAAGCGGAAATACTTCGGGAAACAATACAGGCAAAAAATTTCTCAATATAACCCGACAGCACAGGAAGTAGCCCCAAACAGTAACAAATTCTGCACAGCAAAACACGCTTTTATCAGCAGAGTGAACAGACGGCCTGCAGAATCCGAGAACATCTTTGCTACCTGTGCTTCAGGCAAGAGCTTAATACACAGAATATACAAAGAACTACAAAAGCTACACACTAAAATAATAATACTAAAAAAAAACTATCGATCAATAAATGGGCCAATTAAATAAACAGCAAAAGAAAGAAAAAGAGAGAAAGAGAGAAAAAGAGAGAAAGAAAGATGCAAATAGCCAATAAATATTTTTAGAGCATTCATGGTCTGAGCAGGTAAAAGGCACTTCTCCCTTCCCTGTATCCAGCCGGCTTAATCCTGAACCTGCCTCCCAACCATGCACACCTCAACCCCACTGCCGCCCTTCGAGTCACAGAGACCCACAGGGTGCAGGTGGTGCCCGCAGTGGAAGGGCGGTTGAGGCTACCTGTGTGCGGAGGTAACAATACTGACCACAGATGCTTCAGTGGGATTAAAGTCTTCCCCAAAGAGGAGCTCCTCACCACTGTCAAAGGCCCTGAGGGGACCCCTGTGCAGGAGGCCTGTCCTGTCTAAAGCTCCTACTGGGAAAGACTTCGCTGCCTCCCTACACAAGGGCTACTTCCTGACTAAGATTTTCTACCAAATATCAGTGCCAATGGTGAAATCTGTGCTGGCATGCTCACGAGGACTGGATGGCTGAGCTGGGCATCTGACACACACCGGTGACCATCAGGACCTGCTGATTCATCCTCACCCAGACTCTACACTCAGCAAGGAAGCAGGCTGCCTACTTTCTGGAGAACTATGAAGAGAACGCTGCCTGGTCCATCTGCTCACAGAGATCTGTGGGAGTGCAGGGGGCAGCAGCAGGGGGAGGGTTGAGACCACCTGAAAACTGGGCAGTAGGGCTACATCATCCTCTTTTGACCCTCTGACCCCAAGGGTCCTGGGAGGAGCTGAGGGTCCCATGAAACAAAAGAGAGTTATAGCTGCAGCCAAGAAGGTGGACAAGAGGCAGGCACTGAGATGAGTGTAGGGGGCTCTTCTCCCTCTCCTTCAGTTCTGTCCCCTCCCACTTTGTCTCTAAATTATTTAAATTATGGCTGCGGTGGGGCAGGAGGGGAAGAGTCTGGATTTGGTTTTCTAAATGAAGTTGGAAAGGCAAAACAAACACACACACACACAAACAAAAAAGCCTGAAAACCTAAGTCCAATCCCCCGAACTCACAATGTGGAAGCCAAGAACAAAATGCATCAAGTTGTCATCTGACCTACACACACACACACACACACACACACACACACACACACACGAACACATGCTGTAAGCACATGCATAAACACACTATAGCAATGCATACACACATGCTGCAGCACATGAATACACACACATGCTGCAGCACATGAATACACACACATGCTGCAGCACATGAATACACACACATGCTGCAGCAATGCATACACACATGCTGTAGCACATGAATACACATGCATGCTGTAGCACATACATACACATGCTGTAGCACATGTATACACATGCTGTAGCACATGAATACACACACATGCTGCAGCACATGAATACACACGCATGCTGTAGCACATGCATACACATGCTTTAAGCACATGCATACACACATGCTGCAGCACATGAATACACACGCGCTGTAGCACATGCATACACATGCTTTAAGCACATGCATACACACATGCTGCAGCACATGAATACACATGCATGCTATAGCACATACATACACATGCTGTAGCACATGTATACACACGCATTGTAGCACATGCATACACACAGAGAGACAAAAAAATCTATAAATAAATGTGTTTTTTAATTTCATTAAGAAAGTATTCAACATGGGGCTGGAGAGATGGCTCAGCGGTTAAGAGCATTGCCTGCTCTTTCAAAGGTCCTGAGTTCAATTCCCAGCAACCACATGGTGGCTCGCAACCATCTGTAATGAGGCCTGGTGCCCTCTTCTGGCCCAAAGGGTACGTGTAGGCAGAATATTGTATACATAATAAATAAAAATAAATAAATAAATAAATAAAAAAAGAAAGTATTCAACATCCAGAGCCATGGGAGAAGTGCAAATTGTAAGTACTTTGAGATCCCATCTCTTCCCTGTAGTCTGATGATGTTAGCAAGCTCTTTGGACTTTTTTGGGGGGGCACCACCCAGCTCCCAAATGAGTCACACACAGAGGCTTATTCTTCATTATGAATGCCTGGCCTTAGCTTGGCTTGTTTCTTGCCAGCTTTTCTTAACTTAAATTATCCCATCCACCTTTTGCCTCTGGGCTTTTCCAGTTATCTTGTGTGAATCTTACTCTTACTCTGTGTGGCTGGACAGCTGGACCCTGATGTCCTCTTCCTTCCCTGGTCACTATCCTTCTCCTCCTTAATTTCTCCTTCTATTTATTCTCTCTGCCTGCCAGCCCTGCCTATCCTTGCTCCTGCCTTGCTACTGACCATTCAGATCTTTATTAGACCATCAGGTGTTCTAGACAGGCAAAGAATCACAGCTTCACAGAGTTAAACAAATACAACATAAACAAAAGTAACACACCTTAACATATTCCCCAACACTTCCCCAGTCAGAATGGTTGTCATCAAGCAAACCACTCACCATTGCTGGTGAGGACGAGGGAAGAGTGTAAAGCTATTATGTAGCCACTGTGGAAACCAGCATGGAGACAGGGCAAGAAACTAAAAATATGGCTCTCCCACGGCTGGGCATCTGGAGAAAAGTGCATTTGTCCACTACAGAGATGTCTGTACTTGTGTGTTCACTGTCTCACTATTCACAACAGCCAGGAAACGGAGGCACACTGAATGGTCATCAGCAGGTGGATGAAGAATGAAAATGTGGCACAAATACACAACAGAATTTTACTCAGCAGTTTTTAAAAAAAGAAATCTGCAGAAAAACAGATAGAACTGGGAAATGTTAAACGAGGTAATCCAGGCTCAAAAAGATGAACGCTACACAACCCTCTCATATGTCAATACACATATTGTTAAATATGTGTGTTTAGCTGAGGGAAATGCAGGTAGAGCCAGAATGCTAGAGAGGTCCATGAGATGGGGAAGCAGTCTTTAAGGTGACAGGGAGAGAATAAAAGGGTAGGGTGTGAAAGTGGACAGGAGATACTGGAGGCAAAGGATACAGCAGGGGAGGTAGGCAGGAGGGATGAGGGGAGGGTGGGGAAATCATCCAAAATGACGTGTGCAATGTTATAAGGAAAGCCATTCCTCTAGGAGGGAGATTTAAAAACAAAAGCCTTTCTTAGACAGAGATGATGGCACCCGATTATCATCCTCTCAAGAGTCTCAGGCAGGAAGACTACCATGAGTTTGGAGCCAGCGTGGGATGCAACAAATATCATACCAACCAAGACTTTGGATGGATAGACAGACAGACAGATAGATATTTGGAAAGGTTTAAGTAAACCTCTATGTTAATTTAAATAAAAGAGTTGGCACAAATCAATATTAAGTATATAAAGAACATTAAGTTACAGTCAGTATCTACGAAGCTACAAAAGGAAACTGTGTAACTTTCTGGTACTACATCTAAGACACAGACAGGGCTGGAGAGGGCTCAGCAGCTAACAGCACTTGTTGCTCTTGCAGAGGATCCGGCTTTGGCTCACTACAGTCTGTAACACCAGTATCAGTGGATCTGATATCTTCTTCTGGTCTCCAAGGACATTGCTTGCGTGTGGTGAACACACACACACACACAGACGAAACACATTTACACATAAAATAAAAACTAATTAATTAACAAATAAAAAAGTAAATTTGAGAACACCTAAGTGGATCATATTATTAATAATCAAAGCTGAATTGAGAACGAATTGAGAACAAAGGGGAAATCAAATGAATTAATAATCAATCTTAAAACTTAGTTGTCAGTTCAGGACATGGGAACATGTATCCATAATCCCAGTACCTGGCCGGTGGAGGCAGGAGGATCAGGAATTCACGGACAACCTTGGTTACACAGCAGGTTCAAGGCCAGTGTAGACTACGTGAGACCTTGTATAAAAAAAAAAAAAAAAAAAAAAAAAAAAAGAGAACACGACGGTGTCAGGAACTTGACACATGTTCTCTGTGTAAGTGACCTAAATGGTTTTAGAGTTGGTCAGTTTACCAATTTTTGAAGAACACTGCACGGCCTTGGCTGTCCTGCAACTTGCTACGTAGATAAGCCTGGCCTCAAACTCATAAAAATCTGCCTGCCTCTTTTTTCTAAATGTAGGGACATACACTGAGAACAGAAAGAAACCTCTTATTTGTTAAATATAAACAAGACCTCACAAGAGTCTAAGTGTGATCGTTTGGGGAGGGATCCTTCACCCTTATAGTGATCTTTCTTTCTTTTTATTTGAGAGTTATTGATTTATTTTTTATATTGTATGTGGTGGGGTGGGCTTGTGAGTGCAGATGCCCATGGGAGCCAGAGGAGGGCATCTGATCCCTTGGAGCCTGAGTTACAAGTGGCCGTGAGCCACCTAGCCTGAGTGCTGGGAACCAAACCAGTCCTCTGCAACAGCAGTACTCACTCTCAGCCAGGCTCTTGCTACTCAGCCCTGGCTGTCCTAAACTCACTCTGTAGACCAGGCTGTCCTGGAACTCACAGAGATCCACCTGCCTCTGACTCCTGAGTGCTTGGATTAAAGGCATGTGTACACCTGGCTACAACATGTTTTGAATGAGGAGGTCACCGTTATTGGAATCATTAGTCTTCCAGAAATCTCTCCTTGAGAAATGGAAGAGAGACATCCTCCAGGTATCTAAGTCAGCAGGCTTGTTTTTGTTTTGCTTTGTTTTGTTTTGGGATGGGGGTGGGGGTATCAAACAAACTGAACTTTCTGAAGATAGTAGGTAGGTACCATAAAGGAGAAGGATAAAAGTGATCTCCAGGGCCTGGCTGCCTGAGAGAGTGGCCAGTGCTATGTGATGGAGCTTCAGAATATCCCATGTGCATTAAACCCTTGGCAACGCATGAGATCACCCCTGGAGCCAGGCTTCCAGATGCCAGCTCATTACCCTGTTCACAGAGAACTGAGCTTCAGGACTCACTCACTCCCATCCCCTCACACTGCTGTAAAGAACGGCGACCTCAACAGACAGCTCTGGAGCATGGTCTGCCGAGTCTACTTCAAAACTTTCAGCCTTATACTGGAGCTGCGCCGGAATCCCATTGGATTCCTGAAAATCCAGTCTTGCTGGGAAACTTTCACAGAATTCTGAATACATCTCATGAGGTAGAGCTGTTTCCCAACTATGCTGTAAGTCTGGAGCAATTCTCAAAGACTTTCAAAAAGAAAAGACAGGGGAAGACAAAGGATTTGGGAGGCAGATTTTATCAAATCAAAATAATTGACTCTATTAAAACAAGAACTATTTCCCTTTTTGATTTTTCGATAATAATATTAGACTTTCACTACTGACCTAAGTCTGAGGTTTGCTTTCCACAGTTAGTGCCTGTACAGCCATGGCAAATTCCCCTCTAGTCTTGGTTTCTGAATCTCCACAATGAAAATAATAACAGTTCTTTCCAGAGACTTTGAAAATGAAATTCTCCATGTGCGTGTTTAACACTCGTTGAATGTTAGCTATCATTACTGTCAAAAGCTGAGTAACCCTGGCAAACACACAGAAAAAGAAAAAGCAACTATAATCCCCCATCCATTTCAGAGCATATAATTCCAGTTGTTACAGGTGTGTTTTCAAAGAGCAAAAGGCTAGTGCTTTCTAATCCGTAAACTTGCTATTTAAATTTACCCCATACTCTGAGGATCTCCTATGTAACTCAATATTCAGTATGGTACAGTGTTTAAAGGCCACATAGTGTTCCTCCGGTGAGTCTACTTTTGACAACTGTTGTAATCTGCTGGCCTGGTCTGTCACCTGGGTACCCTGTCACTTCAAGAGACAAGCCCCTCCCACTCCCAACCTCCCCCTTCTGCCAAGGCAAGTGGATCGATCTCCCACCTCCTCTCCATTCTCTCTCTCTCTGCCCTTCTGAAGAGGCAGCTTCTCCTTCTCTCCCTTATCCCACCCTCCCCTTCCCTTTCACCTCCATAACCCACTAAATAAACTCTATACCCCAGCTGTCTCTGCATGACGTATCTGTCTGTCTTCCCCTTGGCCTCAGGCCACCCGCCAGAGGACCCGTGAGGCCTTGGGTGGCCAACTGCTGCCCCTCATGGGACCACCGCCCCTCATGGGACCAGCCTCAGGTCCCACCTCTGCGTGAATGATAATGACAACCCCTTCTCTCTTCTCTCAATATGCAGGTTTCTAACCCATGTGCCTTGGCCAGATGGTGGCTGACTTTCTCTTGGCCGTTTGGAGATATGGCCTCCACCTCACTATCCATCACACTCACCCGAGGTCAGGGACCCTTCTGTGGTCGGCTGACATCTCCAGAATCTCACCGTAAAACACAAAGCCTACTCCGAGGCCACTTAGTCAGACTTTGCTGCTGGATGCCAGGCAGACAACCCTGTTTAACTAGATTCATTCCACAAGGTGCGGAAGGGAACATTGCCAGAGGGCAGTTTTCTCCAAACAGTGGAAGGTTGACTTCCAGGGCTTTAGGATGTGATTAGAAATTCCCAGGAAGAGGAAGAAACAAAAGATTCTTATGGGGTGCATTGTTTTTCTAAGCAATGGGGCCACACAAGTTCAACACTTAGGACCTGCACTTAAATGAAGGCGGTCTTTACGCACTGAGACTACTGACAAAGCCTTACTAACTCATATAAATGTGAGCTGTCAAACTGGGCAGAAGTGAGTTAGAGCCTTTTTAAAATAAGCCCTCCCCCATTTTCAGTGAATTCAATTTTTAAATCCTTTTTATGTTTTATTTATTCTTTCACAATGTCATACATATGTAAAGTGTACTTTGATCATCTCCCTCCCATTGTCCTCTTATCCCTTTCTCCCTCTCCAGCTGTGTGTGTGTGTGTGTGTGTTCCACTTCACTTTATTAGGATTGCTTGTTCTAGCATGGGTGGGGGTTAAATACTCGAGCAAGGGCAACTTACCAATAGCTATATCACTAGGAACATCCCTTAGAAACTCCTCAGGGAAGGGTGGGGCCTTATGAGCCCCTCCCCATCCATGACGGACAGCAGGCGGGCCCTATTTTGTGGCTTTGAGTTCATGGGGCATCATCCATACCATGCTGAAAAGAATAGGTTTCCTTAGTGTGCCTTCCCATACTTCACTTCTTCCACTCTATTTGCCTTCTCCGCCATGTTCCCTGAGACTTGCAGGGGAGGATGCAGATGGCTAACCAACAGTCTCTTATTCTCAAGACTAAATGCCGGTACGATTTTCCCCATTACCATGATCTTTAAATCTTTATTTCTCCCCTGACCTGCTTTAAAAGGTTGTTTGCAACATGTGTTATGGTCTCATTATTGTTTGTAGAGAAAGAGAATAGTTTTCCAGAAGCTTGTCTTCCTTAAGGGATAGCTGAGGGATCTGAGTTCAGATCCCCATGCACTCACATAGAACATTCAACTTGGCCAAAACGAGGCATGCCTGAGCAGAGACAGGGTGATGCTGGTGTTTGCCAGTCTGTTGGAGAAAACAGTGAGCTCCAGGTTCAGTGAGAGACTCTGTCTCAAGGGAATAACATCCTCCCCTGCCATCCATAGATGCGTGCACACATTCATACACAGCACACACATAAATACACCTTCAAGAAACCAACAGAAGTATGTGTTTCTCACATACGGTGAAGCGCAGCATTCCCTTGCAGTTCCTCCCACACAACAAAGTTTTGATGAAGCCCTGGCTGCTTCCAACAGCTCTGATTCTGAGCTGGTGAGGCAGACAGTCAAAATCACTCAATCCCTAAAACACAAACAACGAACTACAACAAAAACTACCCCCGAATCCATCTGCGTAGTTCCAGGAAAGACTTGAGAGGCTCTCTGGAAGCAGCCATAGAACCAAGCCCATCATGGAAACATTGATTCAGCCATAATAGAAACCGACCTAAAAACCACACAAATGAACTAAACAGCTCTTCCTCCCAATCAGAACGCAGCTAAAGTCGCAGCCTCAGGGCTAGAAACTAGCGCTGTGTTTTATTTTGTTTGTGGTCCTTCTCATTTTAGCCTCTTCCATTCTTTCGCTTGTTTGCACAACTGCAGACCAACAGCCTTCCTGCCCAAGCACGTCAGGCAAATTAAAACCTCTAGCCTGGGGGAGGCTATAATAGCTGGGTTAGAGCAGTCAAAAAAAGAAGAAAAAAAAAGCTTCACTAACAGTTAGTGGAGACTGAAGTCCTCACTTTGAGAAGACCAGCTTCTGCACGGTGTTTTATTTACTGTTCTCTGCTTTTTTGCTGCTTGTTTGTTTGTTTGTTTTTTTCCTTTCTGTGGCGGCAGTGGAGGGGGGATAGCATGCGCCACGGTGCGTGGGTTGAATATGGAGAACAATGTGAGGGAGTGGGTTTTCTCCTTGCACTGTCTGGGGTTCCCAGCAATCCAACTCAAGTTGTCAAGGCTTAGCAGCAATCACCTTTACTTCCTGAGTCATCTAACTGGTCCTGAACACATTCTTTTGGCTAGCATTCTATGTTGTATTATAAGTTTTGCAGTCTAATTAGATTAACTATCATTGTTGGGGGGGTATACAGTTGGGAAGAAAGGAGACATAAGATAGACAACTAGATACCCAGGATGGGTGCCACCGAACCATACATATAGTAGAGTCCTAAGGGAATCTATTTTCGTTCGCACCTGCACCCACAGGGTTCACATGCCTAATCCGGGCACAAGACATTGCTGCAACAAACCCTAGGGCAGAGTGTTCTGACGCCTGTGTGTGGACCCCTTGGCCTGGCTGGCTTGGCCTAGCTGGTCATCTCAGAGGAAAAGAGGGATGGAAGCGAACCCAGCGGTGAGGACAGGACCACCAAGAACAGGAGCCTGGAAGACTGTGGGATGGGGTTGGAAGTATGGTAGACGCGGGGATGCTGAGTTCCAAGGGAGCTCTTGCGGGATAGGGTCTGGTGCCCAGGTCTGGGTGAACCAAGCATGGGTTCCTACAGTCCCCGCCCCGTCTTGCCTGCCCGGGAACCTGGCTGTTCCGTGCAGCTGAACTTTTCTTTCTTTGCAGTTATGCCCAGGGCAGAGAGAAGTCTGCGGGGCCCAGCCCTTTGCGGGCCCTGGACGTGTCCAGGAGGGAAAACCCAGGAGAAGTCCCCTGTCCCCGCCCAAAACTCGAGCGAGCTGGGGCGACCCCACCCTGGAGAGGGGCTCTCGCCAAGCCTCCTCCGCCCGGTCCCTGGGGGCTGATCACTCACGGGCAGCGCTGCTGGTGCTCCGACTCTGGCCGCGGCCATCCACACAGGGAAGAAGAGAGGGGAGGAAGGGGAGGGAGGAGGGCAGGGAAGGAGGAGGGCAGGGAGGGCCCTGGCGACTGCGCGGGGCGAGGGAGTGGGTGTCGCGCGGGGCATTCCTTTAGTCCCCGCCCCTCTTCCCTGCGGGATCTTCCCTTCTTTGCTCCTTTCTCCACCCTGGATCTCCCAAGTTTTACTGCTGTGAGTTTGAACACTTGCTTCTCTCCCCAAGCCAGCTGTTCCGGGCCAGTCTGTACTCCCCAAAGAAAGAGACGTAGCTTCTTCTGGAAGCCTCCTCTTTTCCTTTCAAAGTGGAACCAGTCGGGTCTACAGCGAAGGATGGATAGTCATGCTAGGGAGAAAAAAAAAAGCCTCCTTCCTGGGTGAAATCCACACTCACAGAAGGCCAGGCCAGTGAGTAAAGGGCTACGCTATGTGCCGAAGGCAGGAATCCGCAGCGCTTTCTAAGTGCTTCCTGAAGAGTACGTGAGAGAGGAGAAAGGAAAGACCTCCTACTCCCCAGGGTTTCCAGAACAGTACTTCTTCTTGCCGGTCCACAGGTGACTCTCAGCACATCTTGGTCTCTTTCTCAAGTGAGACTGAACTAGTCACAAAAAAAAAAACACACACACACACAAAACCGGGAGTGGGATGCCCCTTTTCCTGGAAGGACGCCGCCGAATCCCAGAATGGAGTCTTGAGTTGGATTAGCTAGGGTGTGAGGGAAGAGGACATTCCGGGCCCAAGCGTTTGGAATATTTGGGAGAGGTGGGAAATGATGCATTGGACTGTGAGTATAAAAAGAAATCACGAAGGTTTTCACGCAGAGCATTCCCATTCGTTTCGGCATTCCCCAGGATGGACACTCAGTGGGGCACCCGGTGAATCCCTGTACTCACAATGGCAGGCGAGAAATAATGGTTTAGTGGTCTGCACGATGAACTGCCAGGGAAGAGAATTCGTGCTTGAGTTAGGTGGGTAGGTATAGTTCAGCCTGAGTGCTGGGCTGCCAGGTGGGGGAAGCTGGGAACCCTGGTGGAGCCTCCCCCTGAATTCACAGGTCAGTGGGATTCATCTTTAAAGCACCTTTCCCAGTGTCATCTTCGTGGCCTTGAAAAACCTGGTAAAATAGAAAAGATATTCAAGTAGTCTGTCCAGCCACCGGGATCCAGGGAGGAAAAGGAGCTCCAGAGAGGGCACAAGTGTGTCTGATGCCACACAGTTGGACACACATGTTATTCTCTGGTAAGATTTCTAAGTGCGTTTATGCTTAGAGCATAATGCAGTGGAAATAAACAAACAGAAGGAATGCCCCTCACCTCCCCATTTTCTCTCACTACCATCCCAGTAATGGCCAAGATCTGAGGTTCAGCCAGTGAGCTCCCAGAACATAGGAAATGAAAACCTGGTAACTTTGGTGGGGATGGATTTCCCTATGGAAGCAGACAGGAGCTGATCAACCTTCTGGTAAGAAGGTGAGAGGAGCAAAGAGCAAAAAGGACAGAGGAAAGGAGAGAAAGAAAGGAGGAAAAAATGTGGGGTCTGGCTAAGCATGGCGCAGCGATGCCTGCCTACCATGCAAAGCCTGGCGTTTGATTGCCAGCACAATGTTGTGTGTGTGGGTATGTGCTTGTGAATGTGTTCAGAAGGCCAGAAAGGAGCAGCAGATCCTCTGGAGATGGAGTTACAAGCAGTTCTGAGCTTCTCAGCATGGGTGCTGGGAACCAAACTCTGGTCCTCTATCAGGGCAACACCGTGCTCTTAACCGTGGGACCCTCTCTCTAGTCCAGAGCACCAAATAAGATAAATGACAAGTAGGTAGACAATAGATAGAAAGATGGATAGATATTGATAGATATCGATAGAGATAGTAGATGGTAGATGATAGATGCATAGAGATAGATGACAGATAGATGATAGATAGATAGATAGATGATAGATAGATAGATAGATAGATAGATGATAGATAGATGATATAGAGAGATAAATAGATGATAGATAGATAAGTATAGAGGATAGATGATAGATAGATAGATGATAGATAGATAGATAGATAGATGATATAGAGAGATAAATAGATGATAGATAGATAGATAAGTATAGATAGATAGATGATAGATAGATATAGAGATAATTAGATGATAGATAGATTTAGAGATAGATAGATGATAGATAGATAGATAGATAGATAGATAGATAGATACAGAGATAATTAGATGATAGATAGATTTAGAGATAGATAGATAGATAGATGATAGATAGATAGATGATAGGTAAATAGAGATAGAAGATAGATGATATATTTAAAAATAAAGTAGGTGGCTGAGTTATGCTGTTGCTGTGCCTTGTTCTACCTCTAGCTTCCCAGGAGGCCAGCCCATCTCAGAAATGGCACAGCTAACTGAAGAGAAGAAGCATACAGAAATCAACACACATGCCGAAGTCACTACCACTACAACGACTTTCAGAGTGCACCTTTTTACTTTCGCCGTCTTTGAGATAAGCAGTATTGCTCTGGTTAGTGGGGTGGGGAGCTCAACTGGCGAAAGAATAGCATGGAAACCCTGACGCTTCTCTAGGGAGCAGACGGGCGTGGACTTTTCTAAAGACTTCTACAGTTCGCTGGCACCTGCTTTATCTCTTAACCAGGGACGCTCCTTCCCTTTCCGCGCTGCTCTGGAGCTTGCCACTTTCCTCAACACAGATCTCTTTCTCCTAACTCCAGCACATATCTCCATGGGAGCCTCTCTGGCAGGGTCCTTTCTGTAATCAAATCTGGTGGCAAACAGCTTAGCCTATCCTCAGCTAAGCCACCACAGCCATGTCACCAGCTGGGGACCTCATTCCAGCTTCTTTTCCCTGCTGCACAAAACAGACCCTCAGAGAACATACTTCTCAACTTTTTAAATAATATTTATTTTTTTATGTGCATTAGCATTTTGCCTACATGAATGTCTGCGTGAGAGTGTCATATCTTGGAGTTACAGACAGTTGTGAGCCATCATGTGGGTGCTGGGAATTGAACTCACTTCCTCTGGAAGGGCAGCCGGTACTCTTAACTGCTGAATCATTTCTCCTGCCCCTACCCGTCTCAATTTTATTCAGAGCTTCCCCCACACACACTCCATCTCCCAAACTTTTCATGGACCCACTAAGAACTTCTTATGAGATTCCTGAATTCACACAGCAGTGGGATTCTGTTTTAAACACTTCTGGTATTGTCTTTGTGACCTTGGAAAGCCTAGTAAATGGAAAAGATATTGAAATAGTTTGTCCAGCCACTGGAATTCAAAGAATTCAGGATTCAGTATCACAAGAAGATCTTCAAGGTTTTTGCAATAGGACCTGGGGAAAACTCAGCTACCTTAGAATTCTTCAAATCCAAGTCAGCTGAAGCTGTTAGGATCAATAGACCTTCAAGAGGAGGGCCAGGCTAGTCTCAAATGGTTAATGAGAACACTATTTCTCCCAAACTTCACAGCCATAGTCTCTGTTTGGATGACAAGAACCGTTCAGGACAAAGTGATAGCTGTGGGGGAAATGTATTAGAGAAGAAAGAACTTGGTACACAGACATTTTACACTCACGAAATGTTCTGAGCCGACCCAAGCTACTGCTATGTCCTTTCCTGAGGAAATGCAGCTGCGCTTTGGATGGAAATTTCCTGAGCTAAAAAGCCTACATCTTCAACAGAGAATGCCAACCAAAAGCAATCGATTCTAACCAGGCAGCCATTGTCAGTCTTTTAGCATAAAGATGACACTTCTGGTATGGTTTGAGCTACCCTGACTGCTGGCTACAGCTGGTTCATGGCTCAGTGCCTGAGACTATCTATCTATTGCCTGCTTTCTGTGTAGAAGATACCCTGCTATGCAGCAAACATCAGTTTAAGGAGTGATTCCTGCTTCAAGTTCCTGCAGGGGTAGAGGTCGATGTCATACATTAAAATACAATGTGAAAATTGTCCCTTTAACCCAACTAAGGAGGTGACCTAGGTAGGAAAGACTGAAATGATGCAATGCCTACAGAACTCAGGAGACTGAGGAAGGAAGATCATGAAGTCAAGGTCTAGCAAGAAGGAAGGAACAGTCAGGGAAATGGAGGGAGGGAGAGAGGCCAAGGGAGAATATTCTTCAGTATTTGAACAGGGTATGACTGACATTCTGTTGGCTGGATTATGCTGTTTTTATTCTAGGGCCCCAGAGATTTCCCTTCTGGGCCATCCCACCGTACTCCCTGGTGCTTAGAAAAGCAGTGGAGTTCAGGAGTAATTGAAGACCCCAGTAAAACCAACACTAAGGTTCCAACTGGCGAGTTGCCTTTGGAGGCCCCTCCACTTTAGGCTCCAGCATGCTTTCTCTGCTGAGTCTGTTCACAGAAATTTGGTCAAAGATTTGGAAGAACAGAGCTGCCCTTGCCAGCTAGCCTCCTAATTTGGAGTTAATTACTGAACTGCCCAGAAATGTGAGGCAGAGGAATGCGCTTGCTGACTGCCTTCCCATTCATGACCATGGTATCTAAGGACGTGGCTCTCGGCCGAGAACAGGAACTTCCTCTGCAAACAGAACAGACAGCCCTTGTTGGTCTGGATCTGGGATGTTTCTCAGTATCATCTGCCATTGTCTATGGTTCTCTTCTTGTTAAAGTTATGGAGAATGTTGAGAACTTTGAAGACCAGGGAGGGCTGAGCAGGTAAGAGCACCCATTGCTCTTGTAGAGGACCCTGGTTCAGTTCCCAGCACTGACATGGTTACAACCACCTACAACTCCAGTTCCAGGAAACTGCCTCTCTTCTGACATCCGTGACCATCACACATGCGCATGGCACACATACATGCATGCAGACTAACACACATGCACATAGAATCAAATAAGTATTAAAAATACTATTTTTAAAGACCAGGTCAACCTCAAGAGATAACGATGCATAAAACAGATCTATAAACTGTACCTTTTCTGTCTGGGCATTTTTACCATGGAGAAGGCTTTCCATTGACTGAAGAAAGCTTTGATTGCAACTCAATCTGTGCCTTTCAGCTAGTCGGTTCCGCTTGTTTTAACTTGTTTGCAAACACTCTGACTTTTTGGTTGTTTGCCATTTTTTAACAGTGCTAAGTTACCTCTGTCTTGCAGTGACCAGATAGTTGGCAGAAAAAACTCAATGGAGGAAAGTTTTATTTTTGTCAATGGGTTTGGAGAGATGTCAGTCCATCCCAGAAGGGGAGGTCTGGCAGTGGTAATACATGCCAGGGTTGTTCATTTCTTTGTGGTTCAGGAAGAACAGACTAGACTGTGGGGGTCAACCCCCGTGACCCACTCCTACCAGGTAGGCCTTACATCTGAAGACTCTACAGCCTTCAAAATGGTGCATGAGATGGGCGCTGAGCAACCAAAGCATGAGCCTGTGAGGGATGTCTCCTCAGATATAAATGGCGACAATGGACCAGGGCCTTAGAAGCAGTCATGTTAATGGTCATGCCAGTTTACCCAACAGTGTCTAACCATCACACCAAAAGCAACAGCTCTGCCTGGAGAATGGAAACTTCCTCTTTGGACACAGAACAAACTATCCCTCATCAGAGTGGCTCTCACATGCCTTCCCAGACATTATCTGCCAACAATGTTATGTTCATGTTAAATCCCATTTTATATGACAATCCAGTTTATCAGCTTTAGAAGCCAGCAGCACTGCATGTGACAACTTAATTGAGGGTAACATTGACAAACGACATGACAAGACACATATTTGTCAGTCTCTCAAGCTGTGCCTGAAGGCTCGTCTCCATGCTTCTGGCTGCTTTCCTTGTGTATGGTGCCTCCAGGCACTAGGAGCCATGCAAAGGCCTTCCTTTTCCCATTAGACAATCTTTTTTCCATTTGAAATTTCTCATTACATAATTTATCTTTTATTAAAACATATGTGAGCATTAGATAAGAGCAAGAATAATTACTTTTTTAAAATTACTTTTTTTTTTTCTGTGTGTGTCTGTGTGTTTGTGCAAATGAATATGATGTTCACAGAAAGAAACCAGAAGATGATGTCAGAGCCCCTGAAGCTGAAGTTACAGGTGGTGAGCCACTTCATGTGGGTGCTGGGGCTACAATTTCAGTTTTCTACAAAAGCAGGTACCCTTAATCATTGAGCCATCTCTCCAGCCCCATGAATAAGTTAAAATGTTAAAAACTAAATCTTTATTAAGAGATTATGTTCTTCATCTATTTCCTAGTTTCCCAAATTTGCAACAATATGCATGTAATATATAATCAAGAAAAGGTAGGAAATGTCATTTTAATAAGTTCTCCAGAAAACAAGTGGTCTTAGGGTTTTTATTGCTGTGGAGAGACACCATGGCCACAGCAACTCTTATAAAGGAAAACATTTAATTGGGGCTGGCTTACAGTTCAGAGCTTCAGTCCACTGTCATCATGGCATCGTGCAGGCAGATGTGATACTGGAGTAGGAGCTGGGAGTTCTACATATTGCAAGCAAGAGGAAGTTAACTGAGACACTGGGCAGTATCCTGAGCATGGGAAACCTCAAAGCCCACCCCCACAGTGACACACTTCCTCTAAGAAGGCCATACCCACTCAACAAAGCCTCACTTCCTAATAGTGCCGCTCCCTATGAGATTATGGGGACCAATCACATTCAAACTAGCACACAAGTCTTTATGCTGTTGCGTTTGTGGCTTTTGGTACACACGCACCTCAGTCACTATCTGAGTCTCCACTGCCGAGACCGGAAATCTCCTCTCAGTTTTCATTGCCCGTGCCATGAGAGGCCTATGCAGTGGAGAGGACATTTCTGAGAGGAGGCGTAGGTGGTAAGTAGAGGGCTGTCATGAGAAGGCTTCCGGAACTGAGAGAGGGTGAGAGACCGTGACTGCCCAGGACGCGGCAATCCTCCAGCCCAGGGAGCAACGAGGACAGCCCCCAGTGAGTCCGAGGGCTCAAGAGAGACCTGTTTCCCTGACATGGTGTCTCACATGTTGCCTGGTGTAGCCTCAAAGGCTCCTCTACCTGAGCTCCCCAGCAGCTGGGACTCATAGCCGACTTGGGGTTTCTTGAATATATCCTGGCTGAATTCCCAACCAAATTTGGCTTCAGTGAAAGGAGAATTGCACTTCCAGGGAAAAGTTCAGGAATGAACAAATGGCACCCACTAAATACATGTTTTAAAGGTCATCAGAGAAAACAGAGATGTCATACATTATGTGGCTTGGCTACCACGTGCATCTGAACAGTCACAGGAAAGTTTATATTGAATGTCAACATGATCAAAAGGTGAAGCAACCAATTTAAAGTGGAAGGGTTTTCTCTCTACAGAGTGGAAGGAGGACTGGGGACAGTTTTTTTGTTTGTTTTCCATCAGGAACATGTATGTTAGAACAGCCTGACTCACACTGAGGCTCATACTGCTCTTGCAGAGGACTGGAGTTCAGTTCCCAGACCTATGTCATGCAGCTCATGGAGCCTGTGACTCGGTTCCAGGAGACCCAATGCCTCTGGCCTCCTCCACTTATGTGTACCCTATCATACACACAAAGACATACACATAATTAAGAATAATTTAAAAATTAAGAAATGAAACACAGAGAAGTTGAAGGGAAAAAGCCTCTATGTATTAGTGTTTCTTAATTTGAGACAATCTCAGAACAGGATGAGAGAGTTCATGATTATATCACCGCTATGTTGCAACGCAGCTCTCCAGACAGTTGATGTAGCTGTTTGTACCCCCTCCCCCCATACACTGTGTGCAGTACCTGAGCACACCTTCCCTGCACTAATCAATCATGATGACTAATAAATAAGACAGGTTCAGAAACCAGTGCTAACCATACTCACCGATACACGTGTAGAACTGAAGCATTCAGATGAAATAACCCAGTGTCTTAGACTTACCTTAAACACTCCAAGAAAAAAAAAGTGTGTGCAACAGGGTAAGCAAGCTTACCAAAGTATTTCTGATAACTGACAGGGACACGAATCTGTTCTCTCCACATCTGTGTACATTTTGAAACTCTCATTATAAATGAGCGATGACAAAAAAGTTAGTGGCACAAATACACTAGACTTGCGTGATAGTTGGCAAGGTCTGTATAGCAGAGAAGTCGGGGCTAGAGAGGTGGCTCAGTGGTTAAGATCACTCTTGCAGAGGACCCAGGCCCAGCTCTCAGCACCCACATGACAGCTTGCAACAGCGTGACTCGAGTTCCAAGTGATCCAATGTCTTCTTTTGGCCTCTCCAGGTACCAGGCACACATGCAGTACATGTACATACATGTAGACAAAGCAATCATACACACAAAAAATAGGTAATGTTTTTATGTCAAAGGAGAAAAATAATCACGCCAAGGACTGGAGAGACAATGGCAGTTAGGAGCATCTGCTGCTCTTGCAAAGGACCTGAGTCCAGGTTCCACCCATTGGTCGCTCACAGCTACTGAGAGCTCCAGCCCCAGGAGGTGCTATACCTCCAGCCTCTGCAGGCACCTGCTCTCCTGTGTACACACACACACCTACATAACTTTTAAAAATAAAACCTTTTAAAAATAAAAATATATATCAAGGGCAAATATTATATCTGGCCTTTAAATGAATCTGAGAAGCTAACTAGCTAAAGACTTTACAGGCTTTTGAATGAAGGTATGAAAGAGGAGGCAGGATGAAGTAACAGAGTTACTGAGAAATGTCATAGCTTACCTCCCAGAAACAGCACCTGGAGCAGAATGCCCATCCAAAAGCCCTCCTGAGGAGCGGGCTCAGGGGTGCACTCGTGTGGCTGTGGCCGGGTTGCCTCGGCCCTCTAAGCCTTAGTTTCTATCCGGGAGACAATGACAAGCCACCAAGCACAAAACATCTGCTTGCAGTCTTGGGAGTGGGGTGCAGGGACAGGCATCCAGGGGTTTGCACTGAAATGGCACGTGTCTAGGAGAGACCAGGGGTCTCTGCTTGAAAGGTGGGTACCCCCAAAACTCAAGGGCCTTCTAGAGGCCGGACTGTCTGATAGCTCAACTAGAAAGTTTATCTCTAGGTCAGTGGGACTGGATACGTTTGAAGCTCCTTTATCACGTTGTCACAGACAGCCTGCAAAGTTCGTGTGGGTAAGAATTTATTGACATGAATTTCCTTGAGCAATTATTCTAACACAGAGAGTGCTGCACAGCTGCAGACACGACAGCAAACCCATGGGATGCGAAGGATGGGAGGCTCATCACCTCCGAGGAATGCAGGGAAGGGGGAGGAGGGAGGGGGAGATGGGGAGAAAGGGGAGGGAAGGGAGAGAATCTTTTAAAAAGAATCTGAGACATCTTTCAATTTTCAATTATAAGAAGAAATGACAATACAGGATGTAATGACATCTGACAATTTAAGCATTTTATCCAGAAACATATATCTATTCCACAGATACAAGATCCATTGCCATATAATCAAGCTTGAAAATATACAAAATGTTTGTTGTTCTTACATATTGAAATTAGGTCCTAATTTCAAAAAGTGCACAGTAAAAACAGCATAAGGAGACCACAACATCCATGGTTATGTCTATTGTTTTCCATTTGACTGTCAACATCAAATTCTGTACTTGCCTTGATGTTTACAAATATACTTCAAATGTCTCAAGGTCACGGACAACACTGGCTAGTTTACTAGGTCCAACAGCACTTCAGCTTCCCAGAGGCCGCCAGCACTGGTTGCGGGGTCTGACCCCGAAACTCTTGGCAGCAGTTGCAGCCGGTCTGGAGGGAACAGTCACTGATGAGCTCTTTGTCAACTATCGACTCCTGTTCTTCTTAGAATTTCCCTGTGCAAGGAACAACAGCCACCATCAGAACACAAGCTTCATGAAAAGCATTCACAGCTTATAAAACAGGCTGTCTGGGGGCCATGCTATCCCGCAGAACACTCCGGCTTCCCATGTGGACAGCAGCTGAGAGAACCTGCAGGTCAGCTTTTCTTCAGTGACCACAAAGCTGCTGTTACTTTGACTTTCCCTTTTCCCAACTTCCATGGATATGGATCCAACCCCTCTCAGGGCCAATGGTGGATAATAAGGAAAGCCAGCGACACCCAGTTTACCAAATTCCTTTTCTTATGTGATTTCATGAAGCAAATAGTTTTAGCTCCAATGTGTTTTTCTGTTGTTTAAATAAACAGGTTTGACAGCAGTGGCTCTCAACTTCCCTAATGCTGTGACCCTTTAAGACAATTCCTCATGTTGTGGCGACCCAACCATACAATTATTTTCATTAAGGCTGGAGAGATGGCTCAGTGGTTAAGAGCATTGCCTGCTCTTCCAAAGGTTCTGAGTTCAATTCCCAGCAACCACATGGTGGCTCACAATTATTTTCATTGCTGCTTCATAACTGTAATTCTGCAACTGCTATGATATAACTGGAAGTATATTGGCTGGTCGTCATCACAGAGATGGCCCAGAAAGTGCCAGGAACCCTCTCTACACCGTGAGAAGTCGATGGCTACCCTGAAATGATGCTGGGGAGGGTTGTGTAGTGCAGACTCCAGTGTAGCAACCCAGAATGTTCTCTGGGGAAATCTCGCCAAGCAAAGAATTGGTCTGCTCCACCAGTGCAAGACTGCAGCCACACTCTCTACAGCCTCTTCAGCTCATGGATGGGTGATAAAGGCCTGGCTTACAGAAGTGCTCCGACCATCTGAGATGACACACAGAACTGAGCACCCGGTGTCGTGAAGCTGACATTCCCTAACAGAGACATGGTATGCCATATATGGAGATGCATGCCTACCTAAGCACATTACTCAGTATCTATGGACTGGCTCAGACAGAGGCCCCACGAGAAACAGAGTCAACAGCAATCCTAGAGATAAAATGGTTAGCATCCCTAGGTTATATGGGCAGTTACGTGAAGAAAGGACTCCATTCCACTCTTGGGCATATACCCAAAGGTCATTTCCTACTGCAGAGACTTCTGCACATCCACATGAATTTCTGCTCTACTCAGAATAGCAAGGGAATAGAACCAGCCTCGACGCCCACCAACTGATAAAGAGGTGGGAGACAGATGATACGCAATATTATTCAGCTGTAAAGAAAAATGAGATTTGCAGGAAAATGGACAGACTCAGGAAGTATAACATTAACAGAGGTGACCTAAGCTGAAAAAGAAGAAGTGCATGCTCCCTCTCATATACGGACGCTAGCCTCTAATATATGGATACATGGAAACAGGTCTAAGTGTCGATCTGGTACAACACTTAGGAAAGAAATCAAGAGAGGGCAATGTGAAGACAGAGTGCAGGCGGGGGACACACGAGCCAGGAAAGAGGATATTAGGCTAATTTTGTTGTGCTTGCTGTTGTTTTTGCCAGTTTCTACTCTGTTTCTTCTTTCTGTGTGATAGATAACTGAATTAAAATATAGTAGATACTGAAAGAATAAAACCCTAAGTCAAGTCTATAGTCTCAAACTGCAGCTCACTGAGAGGCCAGCGTTTGGGACTGATAAGTGTCTCAGTGGCTTCCTTAAGCTGTGTGAGGTTTTACTTGTGGATTAACGAGAATAAATGATTTTACTGAATGAAACAATTTGCTAAGGGTTCCACAAATAGTGTTAGGATCTTCTACAGACAGAGCATGCTCCCCTCCTAAGGCCATCTGCTGGTCCCCCTCACTCACGCACAAAAGCATAAATGTCAAAAGGCAGCAGGTCAAACCGCAGCTTAGACTAAGCCAAAGAAACCATTTTTCTTTCTGGACAGGGAAATGAGGTGCAGGACGGTGACTCACAAGTACGTGCTCTCACCCTTGCTCTTGAAACATCACAGTGACGTGTCTTCTACCAGCTGCATCAGCCATTCCCACTTCCCGCCCTGCACACACCTTACTGGACATCTTCAGCGTGTCGATCTCTTCCCTCTGCTTGGACAGTGTCTCGTTCATGCTGCACAGGTGGTCACTCATCATGCTTAACTGATCCTCGTAGCTCCTCTTGGTGGTCGTCAGCTCATCCTAAGAGCAGGGGAAGGAGAAGGCCTGTCAAAGTTACTTCTTTATTACAAACATCTGGAGAGCAGCCTAGCTGATTAGTTCACACAAAGGTAAGGCACAGGTTGAACTGAAAAGAAATGGGGAAATGTATCAGCCTTCAAAGAATGCGTTCGTAACTTATTTGGGAAAACTTACGGGCTGGAGAGCTATCTTAGCTTGTTAAGTGTTTGCTTTGCAAGCATGAGGCCCCAAGTGCCTGAGAAACTGGGCCTGTGCAGCACACTAGGAATCGCAGTGCTGGGGAGGAGACAGATCGCTGGACTCACTGATGAGCTAGCCAGTCTACTTAGCAAGTCTGAATACAGGCATGCTTGCACAAATGTTCCTGCATGTCCAAAATATAAGCATTCCCTCCTTGGCTGGGTACAGGACTGTCAAAAGCCTGAGGTGAATTGATGCTTCCAAACCACCCCGGGTTTTCAAAGGCCCTGCATAGAACTGGCCTTCTGCTCCTTCCCAGGAGGACACCTTCTCGCCTGCACTTTATGCTCTCCCCAGCCTCTTCAATGTCTCCTAAGTAATCTGAGAAGTTGATCTGAAACACGGACCACTGTATTCCTGGGTTTTCCTGTGTCTCTCTCATGTTGACACCAACAAGGGCTTCCTGGAAGGCGATGTCAGAAACTGGAATTTGATCGTCTGCTTATGTATTTGTATATACATACTGAAGCAGGGTCTCACTATGTATTCCTGGCTGCCCTGGAACCCAGACTGTAGACCAGGTTGGCCTCAGACATCCACCTGCCTCTTCCTCCCAAGTGCTAGGATTAAAGGCGTGTGCCACCATGTCTAGCAAAAACGAGGGTATGAAACCCAGCAGTGAGGAAGGAGGAATGGTTTGCAGCCGCCCTCTTAGGTTTATTTAGGTCAGTTTCTGAAACAAGACAGAATAATGTGGGCAAAACAAGCCTGCAGCCAGTCATGACAAGGAAGAAGAGAAAGAAGGATTATGGGTAAGTGAAAATAAACAAATGCAGACTACAGCAGAATTTGAAATTCAAATCAGAAACAAGTAAGATGACCACTCTTTGCCTAGTATAAGTAATGCATGCCTTTCAGGTGAGTTAGACCTGAACTTGCAGAACGGTGTGTTTAAGGCCAGCGATCTGATCACTTCCCAAGGGAAGCACAGGTCACCTTCAGGAACCCACCTGCAGCCTGCTGCTGTTCTGACTGGCTAGCTTCAGCTCCTCGGTCAGCGTCTCCTTGCACTTCTCCGCCAGGGCTAGTCTCTTTGAGAGCGCTCGGCACTGTACAATAAAACACCAGACTTTATCCTGGGAAGGTTAGTAGGTTATAGTCACCAAAGCCAAAGGCCATCATCCATTCCAAAACTCTCTACTGAACATGTGCCGGAGAACGAGGACAGAAGATGAAGCCACACCCTCTTGTTTTAATAAGGTAAAAAAGGCCAGCAGTCCAAGTTCATCAGTGTTCTCAGCTGCAGTGACTACAAAGCACATGAGAACATTCTCTATTTACACAGGATCCATTTATACTCCTGTGGATAGAGGACACTGGTTATCTCAAAAGTGATCACAGGTTGCCAACCAGGGGCCCTATCTGGGATTTGGGTTTAAAGTTATTCTGTAGAGACCCCAATGCAGGAAGGAACCATGACATCTTTAAAATCCCACCGTAAGACTTATGCTGACGATACGGAGAAGACAAATCTCTTCAGAGTTTTACTAAGCCCAGATGATTCAAAACAGAGCAGATGAAAAGGAAAAGGGGAAAATTTATTTCACTATTGTTCAGACAAGGGCGATTTGAAGACACACACTGAATACTGTGTAGACATCAGGATCTCCAAGTATCCTTTCCAGTGAACTCATACGAGGAGGTACTACTTCCTGTTTATAGATGAGAACAAACTGGGACAATCTAAAAATTCTTCTATCATAATTGTGCTGAAAACATGTACTAAAATAGGCAGATCTCATGAAAATGAGACAGACTAAAATTCCCTGTTACTCATTTGTTCTTGAGAAAACTTCAGGACAATCTGTACGATCAAATCAGCCACTTCCCTCTGTGCTCAGCACTGACCCTGACCAAGAGGGAGAAAGCAAGCAAGGCACGGTCCATAGGAAGATGACAATCACATTGGGAACACTAACCCGGAGAGCAGACAGGGAAGGCAGAAATGTGGTATCAGTTGCAAGCCCAGCTCAAGAGGCAGAAGTTCCACCATTGGCCAGGCTGTTTGCTGTGCCCCCTTCTATACTGTAACATAGCAATCATAAGAGACCACCAATGAAAGGGGGCGCAGCAACTCCCTGCACACTGGGCTGGGCTGATTTACTTTAAAAGAAGAAACATAAGGTGCTCTTCTACCTCCAGCAACTGGCTGCCTGTCAACCTCCTCATCTCTGCAATGTCGGAGACAATCACAGATGACACTAGGTCCAAGAAAGAGTCCCTTCCTTTGCGGTTTAACACCTTAAAGTGCCATAATTCTCTGACCGTCTCTTTAATTAATTCTTACTATAAAGTGCGAACCGAAGACTTAAAACCCTGCATGTACCCACCCAGCCTTCTTCCTTCCTTATTCTTGAACAGTTGTACTGATTTCATTCACTTCCTGATGTGGGATCTCCTTCTTTATATGTGTTGCTTTTATTGGTTGTTGAATAAAGCTGTTCCAGCCAATGGCTTAGCAGAAATCAGAACAGAGAGAGAGAGAGAGAGAGAGAGAGAGAGAGAGAGAGAGAGAGAGAGAATAGGTAGAGTCAGAGAGACTCCATGTAGCTGCTGAAGGAAAAAGATGGCAGAATGCCAAAACCTTACCGGTATGCCAGAGCCTCTTGGCGAAACACAAATTAATAGAAATGGGTTATAAGAATTAGCCAGAAATATGCCTAAACTTTTGGCCAAGCAGTGTTGTAATTAATATAGTTTGTGTGATTATTCGTGTCTGGACAGCTGGGAAACAAATGAGCAGTCTCAGTCTACAACTTCCCCTTCAACTTTGCAAATTCTATGTATAGTGAACAGTGGGTTTTATTTATATGAATTATGGAGTAAAGGAAGAAGAAAAGGTGACAAAAGTAAGATTTTGTATCTTTTATAAGTTAAAATGGGTGTCATTTTCCATTTTATCATTTAAATCCAGTCCTATAAACTTCTCCTTTGGAAATGTGAGCTTGCTGGGCTGGAGAGATGGCTCTGCAGGCCAACTGCTTGCTGTGCAGGCATGAGGACCTAGGATCCCTAGCAGCCATGCAAAAAAGCCAGGTATGGCGGCACAGGGCTGTAACTGCAGAGCTAGGGAGGCAGACACAAGAGGAGCCTGGGCTCTAGCCAGCCAGTCTATCCGACCAAGAGCTCTGGTTCAGTGCGAGGCCATGTCTGAAAGAGACAGCTGGAGAATGATGGAGGAAGGGACCTGATGCTGACCTCTGGAGTCCACATGTGCATGCACAGGTGTGTGCACATGCACATCCACAGTCCCCCTCAATACAGAGACATAAAGACACTGAAGAGAATTTAAAGATGGGCTGGAGAGATGGCTCAGGGGATAAAGGTGCCATCAGCCTAATAACCTGAGTCTGATCCCTGAAAAGAGGCAACTCCTGCAAACTGTCCTGTCATGTCTACACCTGCTGGCACTCCCACACCTGCATAGTAAGGACATATAAAACCAAAAAAGTCAGATGCGGTTTACTTTTCACTCTGCACATGTGAAAATCCCTTCATCTACGCGTGTCCTCTACCACCAACACAAGTAATCCTCCAAAACTCACAACACAGGGCCACAGAAAGGCTGCACAAACCTGTCATCTCTCTTGCAGGAACCTGGGAACGATGCATGAAGTCTTACACTTACTAAATTGAAGGTGCTGGAGTGGCGGACAAACTGGTCGCCATCAGCCATGACCGACCCAGACACAGGAGGACAGAAAGCGCGTTGGTGGTGACGTCTCTCCCAGCAGACGGAGAACAGAACCAGAACCGTGACCCGACTGGAAGGGGCAGGGGGAAGTGGCAATCTTATTAGCTCCACTCACCTCTGCGTAGAAGTGCACTGATTTGCTGTCCGCCAGCTGTAGCTGGGACGTGAGCTCCGCTATCCTTGCCATGTAGTGGTTCTTGATTAGGTCTTCCCGGGACTCCACGTCTGGGACCTAAGCAGAACACAAACCAGAGGTTCCAGTGAGAACAGAGGTTCCAGTGAGAACGGTATTTCTAGCAGAGAAACCAAAGCCACACTTTACATCTCTTCACTGGAACCTCACAGGAGACAGCTCTCCGTCCCCTCAGAGGAACGCCAGACACGGCAGAAGAGCCCAGGCTTCCTCATCAGCAGCTGCTGGCCTATGTGGTGGAGCTCCCCAGAGAACAGCACTGCAGTGGAGAACCAGGAAGCCCATGGACCATGTCCTTAGACATCTGTTCACTCATTCCTGTTTTGTTTTGTTTTTTTGAAGTAGAGTGCTACCAAACTGAAATGCATAATCCTCCTGCATCAACCTCCCAAGTGCTTGGGTTACAGGTGTAAGCCATCACACACAGTCCTAATCAGCTTTTATCAGCCACAAACCTAAACTTTCAAAATCTCCACTTTCTGACTAACATAAACTCTTTAATTAGAAGAGAGCAGAGAATGGGGGAGTATTTATTGGAACCCCAGGCTTTTGTTGACACACAGTCATTATATATACAGTCCTGGGTTTTCGTTCACAAGTATAAATATTGCCGGTCCATTATTGGAACCCCTAGCTTTTGCTGACATACAGTCATTATATATACAGTCCTGGGTTTTAGTTTACAAGTATAAATATTGCTGGTCCAGTGGTGTGGGGAGTCCTTCTGTCTGTGTGTTGCTTTTATTGGTTAATGAATAAAGAAACTGCTTTCAGCCAATGGCTTAACAGAACACAGCCAGGCTGGAAAAGATATATAGAGAGAGAGTAGGCAGAGTTAGGAGAAGCCATGGAGCCACCAGAGGAGAAAGATGTGAGCAGCCAGCCAGAACCTTGCTGGCAAGCCATGAGCCTCGTGGAAAAATATAAAATAGAGGAATGGTCTAATTTAAGATATAAGAGCTAGCTAGCAGTGACTTAATAATTATAGCTTCTATGTGATTATTTCATGTCTTGGCAGCCGGGAACGAACAAACTGCCTCCCCAACAGCACTCCAAACTTCCGATCTTCTCCTTCCCCTCATTAGCCTCCATCATTCTCTAGATAGTCATAGAGAAGCTTTTCTGTATCTTTATAAAATCTAAGAAACCACAAATGGGAGAAAATGTTACATTTATCTTTATGAGCCTGACTTGATCTACTTCACATGATAATCTCTGGTTATATCCATTTTCTTGCAAACAATATATCATTCTTATGGCTTCATAAAATTCTGTTGTAAATACACCACATTTTGTCATTTCTCTGCTGGTGAACACCGAGGTTGACCACATGACTTGGCTACTCTGAACAATACCGCAATCAGCATCTAGTGTAAATACCACTGTGCTACGTTGACTCATGGTCCTGTGGAACCTCTAAATTTAGAACACCGGTTTTTCCACCCTTAAATTTTCTTCAGGAAAATGTAGTGCTCATAAACATACTAATAAATTAAACAAAATAGAACTGTTTAGGACCTTTGTTCCAGATTGGTCCAGACCAGTATTTTTCCTGGTTATACTAGCAATTACACATAATTGAGCCAAATTTAAAAATTCATGAAGCTCAGTATTACCTCTGAAATAAGTAAGTTAATGACAGACTCTACAAGTCTCCTAGGGCCATTGTGGCTGCACTAAGCGATGAGTTTGGCTGCTTCAGTTTTCCTCTACTGGTCACTTGCAGAACCATTATTTTCAGTTATTTCAAAATTCAAATATATAAGCCCAGGTGACAGGTCACACCAGATCTCAGCTCACTCACAGAAAGCACACAGGGAGGCCTGAGAAAACCTGCACTCTGTCAAAACTGTGGAAGTCGGCCACTGAGCAAGACACGTGCTAAGCCAGGCTCTAGGCTACCCTCTGTTGACGACAGCACAAAAGTACTGATGAGAGAAAATGTCACTTTCCTTGTAAGAATTGCCAAAACACACAGAGAGCTCCTACAGGACTCGTCCACAAGCACGTGCCACACAAGCACTAACCAGCAACATAATGCGGAGTGCACATACCTCACTGTCTGGCACTCTGGTTAAAACCCCAACCTAGAACATAAAGGAAAAGCAGCATTAGAAGAGAAGATACACATTTCAGACACAGAAGCTAACAGCCTATAGTGCGTTCTCTTCTTGGTCTGCACTGGTGCCCAGGCCATTGGTAATGCAGGCCAGATGGCTGTGGATGCTCAGCACGGCTTCTGCCAGGCAGCACAAACTGATGAGCAATGTCAAGTGCTCTATCGAAATGCTAAGTCACCCAACAAATCATCCAGGAGGGACAGGAAGGACAGGAGGGTGACCAACTTTGACACTACCACATCATTTCCAAAGCAGTCACACAGATGGTCCCATGGAGACCACAGTCATCAAACGAGGTGAATGGAACACAAATAAGCACTTTGTGTAAAAACTCAGAAGGAAAAAAAGCATACATAATATTATCAAGACATTAATAGACATTCATTTGAGACTTAAATACATATAACTTTAGATAAATTATACTACAACTCCATTTTTCTAAATTTTGCTTTTATAGATTAAGGCTCAAAAAACAGGACTGGGGGTGGCTCAGTGGTAGAGAGCTCGCTTCATACGCACAAGCCCTCGGTTCAGTCCTGACCACCATCACCCCTCAAAAAAAAGAAAAAGATGTCAAAAACAGGTGTGATTGCAGAATAACCTACTGATCGCCAGGCGGTGGTGGCGCACGCCTTTACTCCTAGCAGTAACTCTGTGAGTTCGAGGCCAGCCTGATCTATAAGAGCTAGTTCTAGGATGGGGTCTAAAACTACAGGGAAACCCTGTCATGAAAAACCAAATAATAATAATAACTCACTGATCATTTGGTTTGGCATAATCAAATATAACTATATTTGATAAGATAAAACACAAAGCTATGCCTAAGCCCCTTTATTTCTCCCACTCCTTACTCCCATACTTGAAAATGTGGTTCCACACAGAGTCCTTCAACGGGATAGTCAATAAATGGAAGGAATATTCTGACATGTGTTGTCTCAATATTTTCTCATGTTCCACTAACAAGAGTACAAACCAGTGCAATCTCGTTAGAACATATTTGGAAATGAAGATCAAAAACTTATAATATTCAAGAGAGGGGAGTGGAGAAAATGTATACTCAATAAAAAACTTATAATATTCATGTCTTTTGACTCTGTAGTTCTTTCTTTTCTTTCTTCTCTGTATAACAGCTCTGTATATCCTGGAACTTGCTCTGTAACCAGGCTGACCTGGAACTCACAGAGATCTGCCTGTCTCTGCCTCCCTAAGTGCTAGGAGTAAAGGCAGGTGCCACCACAACATGACATGTAGTTCTTTCTTAAGACAGTACTTTTAATTATGTCTATACATGTATTCCTATGTGTGGGTATATGTACCATGAGTTCAGTGCCCCCAAAGTTTAGATGAAGGCGTCAGATCCCTCAGAGACAGAGTTACAAGAGGCTGTGAACTGCCCGACCTGGGCACAGGGAACCAAATTCAGGTCCCCTACAAGAGCAGAACAAGTTCTATTTAGTAACTGTGACCCTAACCTAAGAGTGTACTCCAATCAAATCACCTGATATGTGGAAAAACATTGCATAAAAATGAGATGATAGGTAAGAGAGAAAAACATAACCTATGCTCAACCACAGGAATTAAGATGTGTTAGATGTGGATACTGTGGGGTCAGTGTCTACAGGGTCCGTGTGAATACTGTGGAGTCAATGTCTACAGGGTCTGTGTGCATACTGTAGGGTCAGTGTCTACAGGATCGGTGTGGATACTGTGGAGTCAATGTCTACAGGATCGGTGTGGATGCTGTGGGGTCAGTGTCTACAGGGTCCCTGTGGATACTGTGGGGTCAGTGTCTACAGGATCGGTGTGGATGCTGTGGAGTCAATGTCTACAGGGTCCGTGTGGATGCTGTGGGGTCAGTGTCTACAGGGTCCGTGTGGATGCTGTGGGGTCAGTGTCTACAGGATCCGTGTGAATACTGTGGGCTCAGTGTCTACAGGGTCCGTGTGAATACTGTGGGGTCAGTGTCTACAGGGTCCGTGTGGATGCTGTGGAGTCAATGTCTACAGGGTCCGTGTGGATGCTGTGGGGTCAGTGTCTACAGGGTCCGTGTGAATACTGTGGGGTCAGTGTCTACAGGGTCCGTGTGAATACTGTGGGGTCAGTGTCTACAGGGTCCGTGTGGATGCTGTGGGGTCAGTGTCTACAGGATCGGTGTGGATGCTGTGGGGTCAGTGTCTACAGGGTCCGTGTGGATGCTGTGGGGTGTCTACAGGGTCCGTGTGGATACTGTGGAGTCAATGTCTACAGGGTCCGTGTGGATGCTGTGGGGTCAGTGTCTATAGGGTCCATGTAGATACTGTGGAGTCAATGTCTACAGGGTCCGTGTGGATGCTGTGGGGTCAGTGTCTACAGGATCCGTGTGAATACTGTGGGCTCAGTGTCTACAGGGTCCGTGTGAATACTGTGGGGTCAGTGTCTACAGGGTCCGTGTGGATGCTATGGAGTCAATGTCTACAGGGTCCGTGTGGATGCTGTGGGGTCAGTGTCTACAGGGTCCGTGTGAATACTGTGGGCTCAGTGTCTACAGGGTCCGTGTGAATACTGTGGGGTCAGTGTCTACAGGGTCCGTGTGGATGCTGTGGGGTCAGTGTCTACAGGATCGGTGTGGATGCTGTGGGGTCAGTGTCTACAGGGTCCGTGTGGATGCTGTGGGGTGTCTACAGGGTCCGTGTGGATACTGTGGAGTCAATGTCTACAGGGTCCGTGTGGATGCTGTGGGGTCAGTGTCTATAGGGTCCATGTAGATACTGTGGAGTCAATGTCTACAGGGTCCGTGTGGATGCTGTGGGGTCAGTATCTACAGGATCGGTGTGGATGCTGTGGGGTCAGTGTCTACAGGATCGGTGTGGATGCTGTGGGGTCAGTGTCTACAGGGTCCGTGTGAATACTGTGGGGTCAGTGTCTACAGGGTCCGTGTGGATGCTGTGGGGTCAGTGTCTACAGGGTCCGTGTGGATGCTGTGGAGTCAATGTCTACAGGGTCCGTGTGGATGCTGTGGGGTCAGTGTCTACAGGGTCTGTGTGGATGCTGTGGGGTCAGTGTCTACAGGGTCCGTGTGAATACTGTGGGGTCAGTGTCTACAGGGTCCGTGTGGATGCTGTGGAGTCAATGTCTACAGGGTCCGTGTGGATGCTGTGGGGTCAGTGTCTACAGGGTCCGTGTGAATACTGTGGGGTCAGTGTCTACAGGGTCCGTGTGGATGCTGTGGGGTCAGTGTCTACAGGGTCCGTGTGAATACTGTGGGGTCAGTGTCTACAGGGTCCGTGTGGATGCTGTGGGGTCAGTGTCTACAGGGTCCGTGTGGATGCTGTGGGGTCAGTGTCTACAGGGTCCGTGTGAATACTGTGGGGTCAGTGTCTACAGTCTCTGATAACACAATATGCATTAACCTTATGCTGAAACCTAAAATTTGTATCAATGAGATATAATTTTATAGAAGAAATTTAGTAGTAATATTTATCCAGGATAATGCCATCGATTTTCTTCTTTTTTACTCTCCTGTTATTTTTAGTTACCTCTAATGAACACAGTTAATTTTTATATATAACATAATTTAATCACAAAGTCTACTAATTTAAGCAATGTTTTTAATTAAAACAAAATGTGAACATTTGCATGGCTCTGTATTTTTTCCTTCTTGAGATTATTATCTTTTTTTTAGAATAATGAACCCATGGTTACATAGTTGAATTCAGTGCTGAATATTTTAATGAAAATAATTGACATTTGGCCTCTGAAATGGTACAGGGCTTCAAACAGTCAATTTATATTGGTATTGCTTATTTGGCCTTAAAGTGACCTCTTGGATTGAAGGCTTCATCCTTTTTGAATCAACTGACTGTGAACCAGGCAGGCTTGCTTCTCTCACTCAAGATAACGGCAAGGCAAGGTGGGTTCACCCTCAGCCACAGCTATGGACTGAGCGCTCTGTGTTCACCTAAGCGAGGGCAGAGGATACTTTTTTAAAAAATGCTGGAAACAGAAACAGCAAAGTCGGAAAATGGTCTCTTAACCTCGCTGTCTGCACACAGGGGCAGGGCCAGGCCCTCTGGGCAGGGAGAGAGACGTGCATGGGCAGACTCTTCTCTTCGACTCCTGAGCAGATTTAAGACCCACCCGTGCCACCTCTACTGTGACATCCTCCTCCACCGACTGACCTTCCTGGGATTTCACAACACTCTATAGTAAGGCTAGGGAAGCTCATGTGAGATGGAAATCAGCTGAGGGCAGGAATATTCCACCATGTACAACAGTGTGTGAACAGAGGCGGCACCGGCCGTTCTCTAACTTGGAATATAAAGACAGCATCTGAAATAGCAGTTTAATTCCAATTAGATTTAAACTCGAGAGTCAAAGAGCAGGAAAGAGCAGCTGCAGAGAGGAGATGGCACCACAGTGATGGGGTGGTGAGTCAGCAGACAACCGGGCAAAAGAACAGTCGCAAAGGCAGGAGGGGGAAATGCAACCAAGGGTGTCAGAGAGCGGGATTCAGTTTGGTTTACCCAGGGGAAATGAGCACAATTCGGCTAGAAGGACAGGTTCCAAGGGCCTTGAATGCATAACAGATGAACTGAATTCTACAGATGCCGCCCAGGAGCTAGAGAGCGCATTACCAACCAGACGCTAGGGAAAGCACAGGTGGCACTTGAGAAGCAGGTGGGGAAAGAACCTTTCAGAGGTGATGGGCAGGAACAGAAGACAATGCAGTGTGCACACACACTAACTGAACACCCTTCTTAAAACAAGAGCAACTTCCAAATGCACCAGCCCCCAGTAAAGTTGCCGTGAGGGTTCAGTGTGGTTCAGGACTAAAGGATCTTCACATCCCTGGGAATTCTCGTTTACATGCGGGAAAAGTGTTTACCATTATGGGGTTCGAGGAAAAAATAGGCCTAGGATTTCAGCCACTGATATCGCCACCAAGTACACTAGTTTCCAACACCATCTCCTCAGAAAGCCAAGCAGACACAGATCGAGAGTGGCCTCTGTGAGTTGTTCTGCTTCCCCTCATCTTCAAGAGCCAAAGGGACAATGCCTCCAGTTTCACACCCCTACAATCCCATCCAAGGACAGACCGAGATAACACACTCCCACGTTTGCAGGTCCAGTCTGGAAATTATTATGGCAATTCCTGCCGCAACTAGCGGCATAACTTCTGGACCAGTCTGGTGCCATGGATACTTCCCGACCATCACCAACGCCAAGGCCAGCACAAGTATAAGTGAAAGGAAGGAATGGATCTGGGGGGGAGGGTATCAGACAGTGGAGAACAATCAGACGGCAGGGAACAGTCAGGCAGTCGGGAACAGTCAGACAGTGGGGAACCATCAGACAGTGGGGAACAGTCAGACAACGAAGAACAACCAGACAGTGGGGAACAGCCAGATAGCAGGGAATAGTCAGACAGTAGGGAATGGTCAGGCAGTGGAGAACAGTCAGACAACAGGGAACAGTCACACAGTGGAGAACAGTCAGACAGTGGGGAACAGTCAGATGCTGGGAGACAGTCAGACCCATTGATGAGGCTGACTCTGGAAGTGGCTCACTTCAGTAACTTGAGGGTGACTAGGGCTGCCACACTGCCCAACAATTCTTGGACAGATTTTAAATTCTGGTGTTTGTTGGATGTTTCGTCCATCTATCTGCTATCTAGATTCAGTAAAAACATGCTACCTTTGCTTTACCATTCTATATATACATTTTTTCCTGAACAATCTAAAGGAAAGCTACAGACCAGCAAGATGACTCAGAGGGTAAAGGCATTTGGCAATAGTCCCACATGGTAGATGGTCAGAACCTCCTTCTCTATCCCAGCTCTGAACACTTACACACGATAAGTAAAACATAATAAAAATAAAAGTAACACTGACTTTATAATATCTTATCCTAAAAACCCTGAACAGATCTCTGATGTAGAAGCTCTACATTAGGAGTCACAACTCCTTTGGGTATCAGATGTTTACATCACGACTCATAGCAGCAGCAAAACTGCAGTTACGAAGTAGCAATGAAGTAATATTGCGGTTGGGGTCACTCCAATGTAAGGAACTGTACTAAAGGGTCACAGCATTAGAAAGGTTGAGAACCGCTGCTCTGGAATTTACAATGCCACAGCCACACCTAAAAAGACAAGTCCTCTGGGGTCTGGACACTGCTGAGACACGGAGAGACCTGTGCATGCCTTGGGAGTAAAAGCAGGCCTGTATACCTGTCACGCATGTGCCCCACTGGATGCAGGTAAGTTGAGACACACTGCATAGTGGTGGCATCAGTGAGCCAGCCAGCTAGCGATCCTGGTGATCCTGTGGTGGTGCCACAGCTCTTCTCCACTCCTCATCCGCTCAGACTGCTCTGACGCTGGCATCTCCCCTCTCTGATTTCTCATTTCCTTCCTTCCTTCCTTCCTTCCTTCCTTCCTTCCTTCCTTCCTTCCTTCCTTCCTTCCATCCATCCTTTTTTTCTTTTTTCCTTTTTTAAGACAGGGTTTCTCTGTGTAACAGCCCTAGTTGTCCTGGAACTCCTCTGTAAACCAGGCTAGCCTGGAACTAGTAGAGACCACCCGCCTCTGCCTCCCAAGTGCTGGGATTAAAAGTGTGAGCCACCATTACTGGGCAGATTTCTCTTTCTCTTGACTTTCCTTTATTTTTTCTTAATTATAAGAAGAGTATTGTAACTAGAAAACTTTGTAAAAAAAAAAATAGTCGTGAATTCTGTAATGCCAAGAGACCTTTTTCTTTATCTTCTAGGAGAGCTGTTTCTTTACCTTCTAAATGCAACAGTTAAAAGAAGGCAGGGCATGTGAGGCTGAGACCTTCCACCCATGACCCCTGACGGAAAGAGTGCCTGAGTGGTTGTTTGTTACACACGTTGCGAGTTTGCACTTTCTGGGAAACAGTATGAAATTCTTTTAAAGTGGCACTAATGGTCTTTCTAGAAGAGTTAGGTAATTGCAGGGTTGGAAATTTAGTTCACCTAGCAAGTGCAAGGCTAACCCTGGGTCCTCTGAGCAGAGAAGATGGGGGCAGGGTAAAAATTCCAAAACAAACCAAAAAAACAAGGTAACTAGAAAGTTAGGTGTTGGTCTTTGGTTGGAGACACAACAGAACTTCATCTAGGAACTGTTTTCAAAGAGAAGCAGAATCATCCTAGATTTGACTTACTAGATTTCACCAGAAACACGGCTCTGGCCACGTGGAATTTAGCGGAGTTACTTTCTGAAGGAGACAAGCTTCCTTTATTGAAGGCACAGGGAAACTGGCATGTAATTTAGAAGGGCTTGTCTGCGTCTCCCAAATTCACCCAAATGGGATTAGGAGGAGGCGCCCTTGGGAGAGGGCCTACTGCACATTTACAAAACCGAGACCAAGGTGGCCAGTGTCAACATGATCACATGTCACTTGACTGGAAAGGCAGCTGACAGTGACCCAGGAAGTGCGCCCTGGAGAGACACCAGCTCTTGGACTTCCCAGCCTCCTGCTGTGTCTGCTGTTTTGTTAGGGGGAGGACTGGAACAACTGGGTCTGAGACAAACTGCAGGCAAGGGTGAGCAGGAGGACACTCACCAGGCTGGTGCTCTGCAAGGGCTCTGCCGGAACCTTGGCTGCACCTTCCTCCTGGCAGGGAGCAATGGCTGCAGCGGCATTTTCCTGGGCCAGCTGCACACCGCTCGTACTCCGCAGCCTGTCTGCCATCCGCTGGTTTTCCTTCTCCAGCTTGATTCTGGCTAGCTGTGCTTCTAACATCCAATGCTCTTTTTCCTGCTCCAGTTTAGAAATCTTTTCCAAACTCTGTTGAACCTTAAAAAGTAAAAGTATTTTCAGTCTTAGAGAATGAGAGACACAGACCGCAGTGGGGGCTGTAAAAACAATAAAGACTAATGCTGGACAATATTGAACACCAAATGTGAACAACCCTAAATTAAAAAACTGAGCCAACCATTTAAAAATCTGTAGCCATCAAAGGATTTCATGGCAGACAGCTCAGGCAGGAAGTGTGGATCTGAGTTTGTTGCCTGGAACTCATGTTAACAAACAGCCTGGAAGTGGAACTGGACGTTACAATCCCAGCTCTGCAGGGGTGAAGACAGGTGGGGCCTCAAAGACCTCTGTAGTTTACACGGTGGGTTCCAGGCCAGTGAGAGAGAGCTCTCTCTCGGGAGGGGGGGGGGATGTGGACAGTGCCTAAGAAATAGCAGGAGTGCAAGGCTCCTGACCTCCATGGGCCTGCACGGACAGTGAAAAAGGAGTTCAAGAGAAGGCTATGGAAAGCATCCAACTCAGACGTGTTCCCTAGATACAGGAAGAATCCTTTGTGCATAGTTATGCTTCTGTGAGACTCAAATAGAAAATAGAATTCCTGAAATTCAAGAAATAGACACCAAGGCAGAAAACAACAAAAGCAGAAACAAAGAATCAGAGAAGCACTGGAATAAACTCCGACACAGCCACGGCTTGTCCCGGGTGCCAAGCAGTCTCCCACTTTACTAACACTCAAAGAACAAAGCACAAAGCTGGGTGTTTGGGGGACGTGGGAGCTTTCTTCAGGAGTGACGGATGCAAGTCAGGCCTAAAGAGTACACGGGCGCTACACAGCAGGAAGCAATCCGTGGTGTCAGAGTGCAGGGCAAGGGACAACCACAGTCACAGAGGGGTCTGCGGAAGGAGTTCCTGCGGCACACCTGACACAGTGAAGCATGCACACACACACAGTCTTTAGAACTGGTTACATTAGCGTGTATATTTGTAAAAGCTGTGGTATGCATTAGTGATTTGTATAGTTTTCTGTACGCTATACTTTTCTTTAAACAGTAATTTCGTGGTTGGAGAGCTGCCTCATCTGGAGCACAGGACCTGTATTTGGCTCTCAACACCCACATCAGGTGCCCATGAAGGCCAGAAGAGGACATCGGATCCCCTTGGACTAGAGTTACAGACAGTTGTGAGCTGTAACATGGGAGCTGGAAATTGAACCAGGGTCCTCTGAAAAAACAACCAGTATGAACCACAGTGGTACTCTGGAAAAGTAGCCAGTGTTCTTAATGACTAAGCCATTTTTTCCAGTCCTGTAAGGAGTGTTACCACAAATTAAAAATAAGTCACATGTTAAAGTTATTTAAATAAATCTGTCAAAATCTAAATCGATACCAGTTTATACTAATATTTGAAAGAAATGGTACCTTTCATGAAACTTACTTCCCCCAACACAACTGACCAACAAATGGAAATAACCCGACGAGTCTCCACCCTCTCCTTCTACTCCTCAATATTTCTGACATCAGTTTGTAGTGCTGCTACTCAGCACTGACTATGGCAATGAAGTCAAGATGACCTAGAGTTCAATGACTATGCTTATGGTCTTTATCTCAGCACTGACTATGGCAATGAAGTCAAGATGACCTAGAGTTCAATGACTATGCTTATGGTCTTTATCTCTGTAGGAAACAGTCGCGTCTTAAGTGTCACACACAGACATTTCATTCTGATGCCTTAATGGGCTACTCTTTACTCTAGATACATTACAAACCATCCACTTCTGCTTTTTACCAAACTCCATGCTGTTCCTGGTGCCATACCTGCTGTGCGAGGCCTTCCCGACTCTCAGTGGAGCTGAGAAGAACCCGGCGGTTTGCCACTGCTTCCCAGTAAGGCACAGAGTCTGCAAGAGGCTGGGGAAAAAAAAAAACACTTAAGTCATTAAAGGGTCCTACACACAAAACAAGAATGCTGAGTTGGGTGTGATCACAGACTAAGAGGCTTACCAACATAGACCATTTATTATGTGTGAAAAGAAACACCTTTATTATGTATGAAAAGAAAAACGCATTTTTATAAGGAGAACAAAGAGAGGACATTTGTCATAGCAACTGCACTCCTCTTCAACTCAAACTATGCACTTGTTCCAAAGCAAGGGTGGAGGCAGGAAGAACACACAGAGGCAGACAATGCAAATGGAAATCTGCTCAGTGAAGAATGGAAGGTATAACCGTCTCTGAACATCATCTGATGGTCAAAAAAAGCAGGTGCTTCTTCCACATATTAATCATGATCAATTTGAGATGATATAAACTCAGATAAAAAACATTTAAAAAATATTTAAAGAAAATATGTTTCTATAATCTTGAGAAAAGGGCTTTGGCTGATAATGACCACAACAAAAGAAAAAGATCTACTGGGAAAAAAAAGAAAAAAGGAATTAAAATAAAAAAAAAGACAAAAAAACAGGAAAAAGACCTGTTGAATGATAAACAATATAAAGATCAAAACTTGTAGGGTGGTGACTGGCTCAGTGGGCAAAGGCACTTGCTATCAAGGCTGACAACCTGAGTTCGATCCCAGGGACCTACGTGGTGGAGGGAGAACACTCCTCAGATTGTCCTCAAAGTTCTACATACATGCCATTGCATGTGCACGCTGCTGCCACTTGCACCCATTCGAAATATGTAAAATTTTAAATTTTTTATTCTAAAAAAAATACCATACCAAAATGGTAGAAAATATTTTCTATATAAACACAATTTAAATTCTTAATATATGGATGGTATCCAGGAGAGGCAGTGATGGACATGTCCTTGACACATCACATAATGTAAGAAACTGTCAAAGAATAAATTTAAAATAGTCTTTAGAATTCTTACTAATAGGGAACTCTTCCAATTCTAGCCAGAAATATTTATTTTAATAGACAGCTTCAACAGACAGCAGATAAGACGAACGACAACCGTGGAAAGCTACCCTACCTGACTAGTCAACAAGACATGCACATTAAAACAACAGTAGGAAACCGCTCTCTAAACCACACAAATACTGAGCTTTTGTATAAACAAGTGACAGTCCTAAGTGTAGTCTGGAGCACTGAATTTACAGTAGAAAAAAATGAGATAAATTTGAAATTTCTTTTAAATACAGTAAGAATATGTGGTCACTGAAAAAAAATCAGAAAATGCAGGAATACATTATTTTGCTCCAAATCTTACCACTCATGTGACTCTTCCCTTTGTTAGACAATGTCTAAATGAAAAAAATTGACTGTACTACATGTGCACATAGACTGTGAAACCAAAACGTATCTCTGCTTGAATTTATTCTTTTAGAAGCTGTCACCGCCTAATGCATTGTATCTAGTACACACCCACACAAACACACACACACCCACACACAACACACATATGAATGCTATAAACCACTATTAATGACTGCAGGCATGTGCCACTATCCCTACCTGATGGTCATTATTCTATTGTCTCTCTGGTATTTCATTCTATGAATGTGTAATGGTTTAGCCATTTCACTGCTGGTGAGTGTATAGGCTCTTGCCTGGTTTTCACTGCTGTATGCAATGCCACATGTAGTGAGTACAGTTTGTGTTTTAGAGTTCCAACTACAAGATACATATAAACATTATTAAAGCAGAACACTCCAGGTAATTATCCCTAATCTCAGGCTTAATTCAGGGGTAATCGTAAGTATCAGCTTGGTATGTATGCCCGGGCCCTTTGCCATTTATAAACATCTCAATAAATCTATGCACATTGTATAGAATTCCTTGTCGTTATTTTCTTAAACCTAAGTTCTACTGTACAATTTGCTTTTTGCATCCAGAATGTTTTAGGGATCTGTCTGTCACTTGTATGTGGTGCCCACTGTATTGCTGTTTGACTGAAGCATAGAGCTTTAGACTATGGCTGCTTCATGGTTCATTTAGGTTTCCTTTGACTGATGAGCACTGAGAGGCCAATTCTGGCTTTCACCATTAAAGTAACACTGTCGCAGCCCCTGCAAACATCTTTCAGGCACATGTGTAGACCACTAAGAAGTCGAATGCTAAAAGCCACCAAGTTTTCGTGTTTATAGTTCTCCCGCTCCATCTCTTCCGGGGTCAGCCCTAGCCATGTGCCAGGTATCCTGCCTGGCACCCCAGAGTTGTCTAACATGTCTTTATGACTGATTCGCCAGAAGGGAATTGCTGATTGAAAGTCTGTGAATGCTTCCAGTGTCCCAAAAGGAAAACAGAAAAAGACATACATGCAGTGGTGCACCAGTCCACACAAGATGCAAAAAGTAAATTAAGTACATAGATGACTATCAACAGCAATACACCAACCTTTCTCAAAGCCTTCATGTAGGCAGCAGCTTTCTTCTTGTACTGGAGCATGCACGCAGCTGAAAGGGGACTAATGAATCCACTGGCTGTCTTGGGCCCATAGCTCAATGAAGCAATGAAATAGTCCACGTTGTTGCTGAAGAAAGATGCAATCTAAACACAGCATGACAAGAAAACATTCCATTTTCCAACAGTGATCTAACATATATACCTAACAGTTCTGCAGTGGTTCAAATGAGAATGGCCCACACAGGTTCATATGTATGAATGTTTGGTCCCAGTGAGTGGAACTATTTGGGAAGGATGAGTAGGTTTGGCCCTGTTGGAGAAGTGTGGACTTGTTGAAGGAGAAGTGTCACCAGGAGTGGCTTTGAGGTTTCTAAAGTCTGTGCCAGGCCCAGTCTCTACCTGCAACTTTCGGATCAGATGTAAGCTCTCAGCTATTGCTCCAGCACCACCCCTAACCCCACCTCGATGATTGTACTCTGAAACTGTAAGCATACCCCTAGTGAAATGCTTCCTAAATTGCCCTGGTGCTTCATCACAGCAATCTGACCTTGACTAAGAAAATTGCTCAAGGCAGTTTCAACACCTGCCCAAAGCCTGCACCTATTTATTTGGAAATACCTTCACAATTTGTGATACAAAGAAGACACCAGTAAACACAAGATGACTTCAGAGGTGCCCTCTCTGTTTACTTCCTGTTCCTCTGTAAGTGACCTACTGGCTTTCTTTTTAAAAGACAGGCTTTCACTACGTAGCTTTGGGTGGCCTAGAACTCACTATGTAGACCAGGCCAGACTTGACCTCACAGAGATCCACCTGCTTCTGTCTTCAAAGTGCTGGAATTAAAGGGATGCACCATGCCCACCTGTAGGTGTTTCTTCTAAACTATAACTTCTGTACTGATCTCAAGCCATCTTTGTGGGGGTTTTTTAGCTTTGAATATCTCCTATTCCAACAGAAAGATATGACATGAGCATCTTAAACACATAATCTCTACATAAACTTAGTTGTGTAAAATCTTAACTTGTTAATCATAAATAGAACAGAAAACAAGACTAAAAACGCAGATTCGTGTCATTCCCAGATGTAGCATTGTGCAGTCTATGTAACAGCTACAAAGAACCATGATGGCAATTTTGCTGAGCCAGATTTTGAACTTAGCAGTGCTATATGAAGTGGTGATATAAAGAAAATACCTGACTAAATATCCTTGCTATAAAAAGAAGTCCTGGGTACACTAGCAGGTGTTTAATCTTGGTAAGTGTGTGATTTTTGAGTGTTCTACCTTGACAAGCATTGCTCAAAACTAAGCACCCAAACTCTAATTGTCTCAGGTTTTATTTTTTATTAACCTTTTACAGCATCAAGTAAACCTCAAGGTTATCTACGATATGGCCCATGTGATTGAACATTTAGTAACAGCTGGCAGTGTTGGGAGAGGTTGTAGAACCTTCAGGGTATGGGGTCTTGTTAGAGGAAGCAGCCCCTGGGGAGGGCCTCATGGTAACACCCCTGCTAGTCCCTGCAGGTCTCCTGCCTCCTGACTGCAAATGTCATGTCACCAGTTCCACGTGCCTTCCACGTGCCTCGCCGCCACGGATCCACCATGGAAGATTTATCACCTCAAACCCAGAGGCAAATTCAGTAATAGACATTCCAAAGTGGACAGGGGAAAGACCCAAGAGGCCTCAGCGGTACACAAAGAACTCCAGGCAACTAAGGAATGCTCCCAGGGGAGAAATGGTCCCCCAGGGAAGAGCACACCCACTGGTCATCCAATCCCAAACAGTCAGCCCTGAACACACGTATGAGTAGCGCTACACAGACTGAGTGCTGTGGGAATCTTCCTGCAATAAGGACCCTGAGAGATGAGATGTCACCGGTGGTCAGAAGCCAGGACAGTTCCTGCCTGACAGGCTTCAGTGCCAAGTCCAGTTTGCATTTCCATTTTATACTCTAAACCCCACAAAGTGGGAAGTTTTCACAGAAGAATACACGGCTGTCAGCAGGTTGTTACGGACAACCACCCATTGTTTCAGCTGTTTCTCCAGGTCACTCTGTTCTCCATAGCAAGTGAGGTCAAGCTTGGAGAAAGGACAGTGCAAGCAGTACTTTATGTACTTACTAAATAAACCAATAAGTCAGTATCTATTAATTGGCCTTTTCTACCTTATTCTACTTTATAAGCAGATTATACTTACGGATATATATGCATGTATCAATAATTAATGGAAAAATGAGGCCATGAATGTGAAAGAGAGTAAAGAGTTGTATATAAAGGGTTTGGAGGGAGGAAATGGAAGAGAAAAGCGATATAATTATATTATAATCTCAAAAATAAGAGAAATAATGAAAAAATAAACCTCCTCTCCATTTAATTGCTTCTTTCAAGCCATTTGGTCACAGATATGGAAACTATCGAATACAGGTAGTGTTCAGTAAAATCAGTGCTTAGGGCTAGGGAGATGACTTGGGGTAAAGGGTTCACTGCCAGGCCTGACAACCTGAGTTCCACCTGCAGGGTCCAGACAGTAGAAGGGAAGCCTTACTCACGCTGACCTTCCCAGCTGTGCATAGCATGAATGCTACCAGCCAAATAAAAATAACCTTTTCTTTTATAAATTAGTACTCAAAAATCTTGGGTTACAAATTGTGTGTGTGTTTATTTGTGTTTATTGAGAAAGCCATAGAGAAGTATTTAGGGAGAGGGAGGATACCAACGGTGGGGAAAGGAGGGTGGGTAAGAGGGGAGTGGGGTACAAACAAGCAAAGCACAATGACAGATGTGTAAGAAATACCATAAGAAACCTGCTGCTTTGCATATAAAGTAAAAAATTGAAAAATACTTTGAATGGTTTAGAAAAGCAGTGAGTGACTCACTGATTCACCACAATGTTGAACAGTCGCTGCCACAGTATTTTAAACACTGTATAGATGATTCAACTGAACTGGGGGAAATGTTTAGAAATGGAAGAAAAGTAGATGCTGTTTAAAGAAAAAAAAGAAAGACAGACAAACAGACAAGACCTTAAGGTCTGGGGACATAGCACAGTGGCAGAGGTTCAGTCCTGGAGTCCTCTCTGCCACACACACACATAGACCTTAGAGTCCACGATCCTTTCACAGATCAACATTCTCATTGCTTTCTCAAAGGAGCACATGAAAGAGCTGAACCTAAGTCAGGATTAGCCAGGCACAATTACCTTCCCGGCTCCATTTGTTAGCGCCACCGCTGACGACAGGATGCAGTCGTTAGTCGTTACCAGCTTCTGTGTAGCTGTTGGAAGTTCATGCTCTATGGACGCCTTCTGACTATAGTGTTTGGAAATGTCTATGGAAAAAAACAACAATGAGATGCAAACACTACTATTCACATACAGGCTGCATACAGCCAGCCAGTCTGCTCCATTCTCACAGCCAGACTTCCAGTTTAGTAAGTGCACTTGAAAGCAATGATACCATGTATCAAGACTGTGCCGCATCAGCTGGTCACAAAGTGAATAGGAAGTGGTGTGTGTGTGTGTGTGTATGTGTGGTGGGGGGGCATGGCACAGCATGTAAGATGTACGTGGAGATCAGGTGATGGCCTGAAACAGTAGTCAGTTCTCTCCTGTTACCCTGTGGATCCTAGCAATCAAGCTCATAGGGTCATTTCTGGTGATGAACACTTTCACCACTGAGTCATTGTGCCAGTCCTCAATTACATTTTAATTCCACATTAAAAAACAAAACACATTTTGATAACTCCAAAGGGAGTGGCACTATCAGGAGGTGTGGTCTTGTTGGAGGAAATGTGTCACTGTATAGGTGGATTTTGAGGGTTCATAAACTCTAGCCATACCCAGTGTCTCCATTCACTTCCTGTTGCCTGCAGATCAAGATATAGGACTCTCAGCTCCAGCACCATGTCTGCCTGCATGCTGCCATGTCCCACCATGACGATAATGGACTGAACCTCTGAAACTTTAAGCTGGTCCTAATTAAATGTTCTCTTTTATAGAGTTGCTAGGGTCATGGTGTCTCTTCACTGCAATAAAGCCCTGACTAAGACAGCTCCAGTGCTTTCTTTTTACACTAACAACCTGCCAACCTGACTTTCCTCCCTGTGTTCAAATTAGATCAAGCACTTATAATTCCTGAAAAAGCAGGAAGTAGAGAGTTGCAACAAAAGGTTCCAGGGGCTGGAGAGAAGGCTCAGAGGTTAAGAGTACTGGCCACTCTTCCAGAGGTCCCGAGTTCAATTCCCAGCAACCACGTGGTGGCTCACAACCATCTATAATGATCTAGTGCCCTCTTCTAGCATGCAGACAGAACACTTATTTATTTATTTATAATAAATAAATAAATCTTTAAAAAACCAAACCAAACCAAAACAAGGTTCCACCAGGCATTGTGACACAGGACTGTAACTCCATACTTAGGAGGATGACGCAGGGTCACAAATTTGAAGCCAACCTAGGCTGTGGGATACGACTCTGACCAAAATAAAATGAATAAAAACACCTAAATAAAAACAAACGATGCTTCTGCTAATGTCTGTTAATATGACACAACCCTCTTCCCAGCACGGGAAGGAGACGAAACTATAACCCCAGCCTTATAACCACTTCCCAGCATTGGAGGAGGAGACTGCTTGTTCCTTCATGTTTCCCACTTTTCTTTCTTATGTTCATTCTCAAGAGTAGAAACAAGCTTGAAAATTTCATAATGGAACTTATTATTTGGTACACTAAACTAAAAAAAGTGAAACAAATAAAAAGAAAAGAAACAAGTGGCCACACCAAGGAGCCAAGGAGGCCCCAACTCTCCCACAATCTCTATCAGCTCTTGAAAAACAAGAAAAATGATGTGCTTTGTCCTGGATCACTCAGCATCATCTTGACCTCAGAAAATGCACAAACAAAGCATGCTAATGATTTTAAATCTTTCTACGGTTCTTAGAACATAACTACTGAATTAGAATAGCAATATAAGTAAAATAAGGATAGTATGACATTCCAAACTTGAGGAGGGCATTAATCATGCCCCTTACACATCATACAAAACACTTTTATATTTTAAAAATTTATTTCCTATAAAAATAGTCACTAGCTATCAACAGTGCAATGACCCCTCCAGACGCCTGAGCTGATGCCCTTCAAACAGCTCCTGCATCTTTCCCCTTCCCCACAGTTCAAAAGGGAAGAGGAGGAGGGGATAGGGCATTTAGAAGCAACAAAGAGTTATGGACTGATTACTCAGAAGCACTCAAGAAGTGTAAGAGAAGCCTTAAAAGGCTTGGGAGGCAGAGGCAGGTAAATCTCTGTGAGTTTGAGGCCAGTCTGGTTTACAGAGTGAGTTCCAGGGCTGCCAAGGCTACACAGAGAAATGCTGTCTCAAAAAAACTTAAAAAAAAATAAAAAAAATAAAAACAGACTTCTCCTAACCCTTTAGCCAACTATTTAGGCCAGAACCAAATAAAAACTGAGCAAGACCTTAAAATAGATATTTATTTATATTCTAGAACTCAGATCCTCATGCCTCTACTCTTAGTGTTGGAGTTAAAGGTGTCAACCACTATTCCTAAGATTTTTAGTTCTTAAAGTTATGCTCAACAAGACCAGATTTAAAACAGGCCTTTTAAATACCGAAATAGGAGCTTGGAATGCCGCTTAGTATTAGAACACTTAAGTACCATGTACAAGGTTCTGGGTTCAATCCCCAGCACCGAGCATCGACAGCGAGAGGACGCTCAGGAAACACTGGGCAGGTGTGCACGACTGTAGCCCAGCATTCCAGAGGCAGAGGCAGGATGGCCACAGGCTTTCCTGAACTACACAGAGCACCCACTGGCCAACGCTGCACTGAGACTGTCTCAAAAAGATGATGAGCAAACACTCACAGGATAGTGATGCTCTAGTGCACTCCTGGCCTCCGTTTCCTTAATCCTTTATGCTTGAGCCCTGACAAGTACGGTAAATTTTGATGAGTGCCCCTAAACAGCACATTTGGTATGATCCAGCCACACCCCGTGTCAAATCCCATGAAGCACTGAGCATGGGGTCCTCTCTTTCACAGTGAAGCAGACGGCAGAGCCATGTAACCCCAAGGCTGCTAAGCCTTTCTGGGGTCTGTAACCCTTGGCAGGTAGATCTGAAAAGGAAGGTTTCCACGGATGTAGGTTCTGGTTCAAGGCTCACCTTTCATGACGTCATGAAACCCATGCAGAGCAGCGCCAACATTTGTTAAGACAGAAGTGTAGTTTGTCCGAAGGAGCCCATCCGGCTCTGTACCTAGAAAAGCCAGTTACAAGCCATATGAGCACTTCTCCAGAAAGCTGACGGCTCACCCTCTCCCTCTGTTCTGGGGGCCACAGAGAATGAAGTTTGCTTATAATATGTCTGAAATAATGGCTTTCCAAACCTTTGCCGATACAGTCACAAATGGTGGTAATGAATACAGGCACATTTAACTTATATGCATCTCCCAGGCACAAAGAAGACCAGTTAAACGGATCAGCAGGTGAAGGCACCGCTGTCAAGCCTGAAGGCCTGAGTTTGATCCCAGAATTCCTGAGAGTGCAGAAAACGATTCCTATGTGTTGTTTTCTGATCTCCACACAGTGTGGCAGAAACACGCTTACACCTCATCCCACATACACAAATGCATAACTACACACATCCTGTACATGTATGTGCATGCACACGTGTGCGCACGCACGCGCGCACACACACACACACACTCTACACTACACTGAACTCACACACACAATAAAAGAGAAAATCAGAGCTGGGCAATGCCTTTAATCCCAGCACCCAGGAGGCAGAGGCAGGCGGATCTCTGTGAATTTGAGGCTATCCTGGTCTACAGAGTGAGTTCCAGGACAGGCTCCAAAACTACACAGAGAAACCCTGTCTCAAAAAACCAAAATGAGAGAGGGAAAGAAAATCAGTAACAGCTCAGAAAGAATCACACAAGTCTGTGATAAGTGAGTCAAGTCATCCCTCGTTAGCTCAGTGCAACAGAAACCCAACTCCCAACAGACAGCCCAGCACACAGCCGTCCCTCTCCTGTCCCCCAGCCACTGGCTGCTGAGGCTAAGTACTGGTCAAGTATGGCCAAGAAGTGGGGAGGGGTTCCTTCCCTCACCTACGCCCCCAGCTCGGAGACCGAGTCTCTGTCTTGAACAAATGCTGCTGAGAACAGTGGTCCTGGTCTCCATGGCCTTGGCTTATCAACCTGAGTTCCACACCGAAAGAGGCAAGTCAAAAAGACCTGGTGTGGCTGTGACACAACTGTCCCCAACACATGGGCAGACTGCAGCTCCGAGACTGACCTCTAGGGAGAAGTAGCCTTGGTTCTGAGGCTTTCTTTTCTCAAGGGAAATGATTTCACTTGCACTACACAGAGAAGTTTGAGCCGTGACTCTCAAGAAGAAAGAAGAAACTGGCAAAAGCACAGAAGAAAGTGGCCAATTCATAACTAAACTACAGGCTGTGAAAAGAAACAGCCTTCCTGGCGTCAGAAGTTATAAACACTAACTTCAACACTTAACAGCAGTTAAATGTTATCACTTTAAAGGAATCTGTATTTTAATGCAATCAGTCTGAGGGTGATGCATGCCCTAAGGTTTTCAGAAAAGTCCAGAGCAATTATCCAGCAATGAGAGGAGCTTAAGCCAGGATCTCAGTAGAGAAGGAGAGCGTGAAGGAGAACCCTTCACAGCGCTGTCATTGTCATTCATGTGACTGCACATGCCCCAGGCTGAAGCCCAAGAAACAGCATGAATATGTAAGCCTCGGCTCTGAGAACTACACTGCTTAAAGAAATACCACGTTCACTCGTGGATCAGAACACATAAGTTGGCGATGCTCTCTGTAAGTTTCCTGGGGCTACTGTAACAAAGTACCACAAATAAGAAATTTACATTGTAGAAACTAACAACTGATGCTACAGTTCATATAAAGGGATCCTGAAAAACCAAAATAATCTTGAAAAAGAAGAAAGGAGGATTTACGCTTTCTGATCTCAAAACTTACTACAAAGCAACAGTCATCAGGTGGGTGTGACTGGCACAGGCAGATCCGGGAGCAACACTGGAGTCCACGAGCAAACTCATACACGTGTGGTCAACTGGCTTTCAAGGAGAATGCGAGACCATTTAACAGAAAGAACTGTCAGCAGATGGAGCTAAGGCGCTGGCAGCCACACGAACCAGCCCTTCACCTGCTCCACGCACACAAATTAACTCAAAATGGATCACAGACCTGAAAGCAACAATAAAACTGTAAAACTCTTTTTATTTATTTATTTATTTATTATGTATACAATATTCTGACTGTGTATGTGCCTGAAGGCCAGAAGAGGGCGCCAGACCTCTTTACAGATGGTTGTGAGCCACCATGTGGTTGCTGGGAATTGAACTCAGGACCTCTGGAAGAGCAGGCAATGCTCTTAACCTCTGAGCCATCTCTCCAGCCCAACTGTAAAACTCTTAGAAGAAAACACATCTTTATAACTTTGGAATTGATAAGGAGTTTTTACATATGAAATAAAAAGCATGACACCCTCAAGAGAAAGAAAGTAACAGTTAAACTGATAATTGGGTTTCATCAAAGGTAAAAATTTCTGTGCTTCCAAAAGTTTTAGACAAAGTGAAAACAAAGTAGAAGAAAAATCAGGAAATCACAGCTTCAACAAGGGACTTGACAGTGGAATGGAATGCACGGAGAACTATTATTTACAACTGAACAATAAGAAGACAAACAGCCCAACTAAAATGAAGAAGTGAGCCAAGCAGATTCTTCAATAAAGGAATAAACAAGTGGCCAATAAACAGGTCAAGGGGCATCTGGCACAGCTGGACAGCAGGGAAGGGCAAATCAAACAGTTTATCTACTTCAAAGCTAAAATCAAAGTCCTGTGATATCAAACGTTATTGAGGACATGGAAAAGTTAACTCTCACACACAGCTGGAAGGAAAGCAAAACAGTGTCTTAGAAAACAGTCTTGGTAACTCCTCCAGCAGTTAAACATTGCTACCTTAGGATCAAGCAAGTCTACCAGGCACTGAGGGTGCCACCAGGCCCGAAGGAATGAAAAGATAAGTCCACATAAGAACTTAGACATTAATACCTGCAGCATAATTATTCTTAATAGTCAAACAATCCAAATTTTTGATGGATATACACATATTTGATATATCTAAACAACGGAATAGTATTCCGCAATAAAAAGAATGGAGAATGGATACAAGCTGTATTTTGCATTAATCTTGTAAGCTTTATTACAAGAAAGTAAGCAAACAAACAAAACTACATACAATGGTTCCACCATTTATGAATCTGAAACCAGTAAATCTGGAGACAAAAAATAGAGAAGGAGCAGCTGAGAGCTAGAGACAGGAGGAATGGCAGAACATGAAGCAATAGCCGAACAAGAAAGGGTTTCCTCAAATGAGGAAAATGGTTTAGAAAGGACTGCACCGCACTTAAACATCAGGGTATGCTGAAGGCTACAGGACTGCACCGCAGGACATCAGGGTACACTGAAGGCCACAGGACTGCACTGAGGGACACATCAGGGTACACTGAAGGCCACAGGACTGCACTGCAGGACATCAGGGTACACTGAAGGCCACAGGACTGCACTGCAGGACATCAGGGTACACTGAAGGCCACAGGACTGCACCGCAGGACATCAGGGTACACTGAAGGCCACAGGACTGCACTGAGGGACACATCAGGGTACACTGAAGGCTACAGGACTGCACCGCACGTACACATCGGGGTACACTGAAGGCCACAGGACTGCACCGCACGTACACATCAGGGTACACTGAAGGCCACAGGACTGCACTGCAGGACATCAGGGTACACTGAAGGCCACAGGACTGCACTGAGGGACACATCAGGGTACACTGAAGGCCACAGGACTGCACTGCAGGACATCAGGGTACACTGAAGGCCACAGGACTGCACTGCAGGACATCAGGGTACACTGAAGGCCACAGGACTGCACTGAGGGACACATCAGGGTACACTGAAGGCCACAGGACTGCACTGAGGGACACATCAGGGTACACTGAAGGCCACAGGACTGCACTGAGGGACACATCAGGGTACACTGAAGGCCACAGGACTGCACTGAGGGACATCAGGGTACACTGAAGGCCACAGGACTGCACTGAGGGACACATCAGGGTACACTGAAGGCTACAGGACTGCACTGAGGGACATCAGGGTACACTGAAGGCCACAGGACTGCACTGCAGGACATCAGGGTACACTGAAGGCCACAGGACTGCACTGCAGGACATCAGGGTACACTGAAGGCCACAGGACTGCACTGAGGGACACATCAGGGTACACTGAAGGCCACAGGACTGCACTGAGGGACACATCAGGGTACACTGAAGGCCACAGGACTGCACTGAGGGACACATCAGGGTACACTGAAGGCCACAGGACTGCACTGAGGGACATCAGGGTACACTGAAGGCCACAGGACTGCACTGAGGGACACATCAGGGTACACTGAAGGCTACAGGACTGCACTGAGGGACATCAGGGTACACTGAAGGCCACAGGACTGCACTGCAGGACATCAGGGTACACTGAAGGCCACAGGACTGCACTGCAGGACATCAGGGTACACTGAAGGCCACAGGACTGCACTGAGGGACACATCAGGGTACACTGAAGGCCACAGGACTGCACCGCACGGACACATCAGGGTACACTGAAGGCTACAGGACTGGGATCTAAATGGGCAGGGTGTACAGCAGACAACTGAGAGAATAAAAAGACAAAAACAAAGCACTTTTATGGTGTCATTTATATGTCATCATAGACGTTTCCTCCCTTTCTCCTTCCCTCCCCTCCCTTGCTCCCTTTCTTTACAGCCCAGGCTGACCTTAAAATTAAGATACTTCTGCCTCATCTTCCTGAGTCCTGAGAACACAGATATGTGCCACTCTGCCTAGATAAAAACATGGATTTCTTCAAAACATTAAAAATGAGGTTCACTCAGTTTCTTCAGTATTTTTCTCTAACTGGGCAAAAGGGAAACAATGCGCACCCTTAAAAGGTCGCATATGCTCTGGCTGCTAACAAAGGGCCGTGATGCCCCTGCAGTTCCCACAGTGAAGTGGTTATTATGTTCGCCTCACGAACAGTCATGATTCACCCTTCTACACTGAAAAAAGAGAAGGGGGATTACTACTTAATGCATGGTTAATGACAAATATTTTACCTTAACTTCGTAACACAACATTCACCCTCATTTACTCCTTAATTTCATTAACTCTGCTCACGGAATTCAAGGTTCTGACTCCAGATCTTATGCCCTGCCCATTCTCCCAAGCTAAGCCATGTCCCCTTTCCAGCTTCTTGTCCTCTTGCATCCTTTAAGGTGAGCCACGAGCAGCAGTCTTACTTACTGGGCAGGGCGAGGAGAGTGATGTATGTCTGCAGCTTCTCGAACACGGCCGTCATTCGCTTCATATCCTGGGACAGCTCCAGGTTCCTGGCTCTCAGTGCAAGTGTGCAAAGGGAAGATTCACATTCTTCTTCTAGACTAGGAATGGCAGGGTTTCAAAAGTGAGCATCCGGATGACTTTCTTTTCCTTTTTACTTTTTTAAATAAAAGATTTATCTTTTGTGTCTAAATGTTTTGTATACATAAAACTTTTTATTTGTCTAAATGTTTTATATATGTGCTTATATGCTTTATATATATAATTTTTTATTTGTCTAAATATTTTGCTTGCATGTATGTCTGTGCACCATTTGTGTGTCTGGTTCCTGAGGAGGCCAGAAGAGGGCATTGAATGCCCTGGAGCTGGAGTTACAGATGGCTGTGAGCTGTCATATGGATGCTAAAATCCACCCAAGAGCTCTGGAAGAATAGAATGTGCCCTTAACCACTCTCTCCAGCATGAAAGTAATATATTTTTAAGTATTAAAAATATTTTCATGGTAGCCAGGCAGTGGTGGCACATGCCTTTAATCCTTGCATTCACGAGGCAGAGGCAGGTGAATCTCTGTGAGTTCAAGGACAGCCTGGTCTACAACAGCTGGTTCATGACAGGCTCCAAAGATACAGAGAAACCCTGTCTCGAAAACCCCAAACTTTACCTACTGAGCCATATCTCTGGATCATATTAAAAATTTTTAAAATAGGCATGCTTGTCTCACCGAGACTTCTCACAAGACTCTTAAAGTAAAATAGTTCCAAGAAACAAAAGCAAAACTGTTCCATTTCCCTGTGGATTTGGATGAGGACTGGGAACAAAAGAACCTAACTCCAAGAAAAGCTGCGAAGAAGGGGCCAGCTCTGCGGCATTCACAGCAGGGACAAGACTGTCAGTGATGACACCCCAGGTGGAGCAGCTGGAGCACGGGCATGTGGACCTGAGAATCTTCGGTTCCACATGAGTGAGCTGGGCAGTTCAGTTCTGAACAGAGAACCTTTGCTAGGAAAACCCAAGCTATGTATAGGAGACATTCTAATTAACTAAATCCCTAAAGAGGATTAATTAAACAAAAGTTAGCATTGCTGCTACATAGGCTCAAATTTAAAAACAAATACTAGATTGATATTATCACAAAATGGGACTGGAGAGCTGGCTCAGCAGTTAAGAGCACAGGCTGCTCTTTCAGAGGACCCGGGTTCAATTCCCAGCACCCACATGGCAGCTCACGGCTGCCTATAATCCCAGTTCCAGGAGACTCAACACTTTCACACAGACATACATGCAGGCCAAACATTAATGTAGATAAAATAAAAATAAACAAAAAGTTAAAAAATATATTATCACAAAATATATTTTACCATTTTCAACTTTAAATAGGTACCTTAACTAGAAAGTTTAAAAATAAAAACTCTTAATAGTGCTTATTTAATAAGTAGTAATCAAGTAAAAAGGTTCATATAAAACCAGAAAAATGTCAAGCATGGTGGTGTGCCTGCAATCCCACTACCAAAGGCTAAGGCAGGACGGTGAGCTTCAGGTGAGCCTGTTCTCACCCCCAAAACAAAACAGAACAAACCTAGAGAATTTAACACAGAGAAGACGACTCCATCTACACCCTCCAGCCCCTGTCTCCTCTCTACTCGACCTCTCTCAGCCCTCTACAGAGCATGTCAGCAGCTCACAGTGACAATCTGGAAAAAGTTGGGCCAGCAAGATAGCTCAGTAAGTAAGGGCATTTGCCACCAAGAGAAGGATTTAGCAAACACTCTAAACTAAAATCATAGAAAGGCACAAGTGCACCCTTTAATCCCAGCACTCAGGAGTTGAGGCAGGTGGGTCTCTATAAATTCAAGGTCAGCCTGATCTATGTAGCAAGCTCTAGGCTAGCCAAGACTAGTGAGAACTTGTCTCAAAACAAACAGTATGAAAACTTCCAAGCAATTCTATCAACTTTCCAGTACACTTTTATACCTTTCTAGAAATGTAAGGTGGAATTAAAAATATTAATGCTCATTATTAAGAGGTTTCGGATGGCATAGCCTAGAAGATCCAGAGCAAATAAAGACTTTATTTTATAATTGAAGTAAGTTTCTAATAATAAAAAGATATCATTCTACGGATACCCAAGGATTATGACTCAAATGTAGAAGTTAAATGTTCTAACTCCCATCTAGACATTAAAAACAAAGGATTTAAAAAGAAAACCCCAAAACCATATGTTTCTTAAAAAGAAAAGTGTCATTCCCAATTACTGAAAACACTGATTATGACCTTATGCAGACTAGAGGGCCGCTGAAAACCATAGTTGACTGAGTTATCAGCCAGGCTGCAGCCGGTGCAGACAGACGCGAGACGCCTGTTACTCTTTGATTAACTCCAGAACAGGTCAGGTCCCACCCCAACACCCCAAGATCCCTGGCCTCCAGGGAATAAATACCTTTTCAACTGGTAAGGAAGGATTTTCCTAAGGAAGCGGATGTAGGAAGCTAAGTGATCTGAAAATGGCTTCAATTTCACAGTTGTCTCCTGGATAAAGATCATTCCACTGTTAAAAGTGCTACCGGACAATGAGAGCCCACACTTCCCCGTAGTTTTAAAAAAAGGCAAAAGAAAAACCACAAGGAGGAAAATTACCAGGACAGTCACAGTATCTTCAGTTATACTTTCGAATAAATGCAGCATCCCTTCCTCAAGGGGGCGGACGTAGGATGCATTTTCATGAAGGTGTTGAGAGAACTGCATAGGAGCAGAAGGTTTGAATGAATTTGATGGAAAATAAGTGCCAGCACTCGGGAGAGGGACTCTGACTTCACACTGAAATTCTTCTCAACACATTTCTGGAAAACCCCAGATAAAATGTCACAGATAAAATTCTCCAGTCCCCTTAGCTATCCAAATCAAGGAAGCAGGTGACACAATGACCAACCAGGAAGCTGAGAAAATGAGGATACAGCCAGCCCAGCCATGAAGAGAGCAGTGGACCAGGGTCCCTGAACACTGGCTGCTTTGCAGGGGTCCCAGTGAAGAAAAAGCAGAAGGGTTGGGCAGACTTTGTACTATGATCTCAGTTTTCAAAACAAGCCCACTAGGCAGCTTCGTGTTTTACTGTACACACAGTTCAGGGTTAGCAAATGCCAGGATGTCAGCAAGGTGAGTGAAAATGTTCACTATCATCACTGATGTCATAGTATGCAAACAGATGCTGTGGCTATAGCCCAGTGCTACACTGTGAGCTTGGCCTGTGTAGTGATGGGGGGGGGGCAGTAATCCCATCAGTAGGGGTCGGGATCCCACTATATTTTTGACAGTTTAGAAGCAAAGGAAATAAGATGCACTTATAAAATGTCTCAGTGATGGAGGAAGGTCATTGGCTAATAAAGGAACTGCCTTGGCCCATTTTATTGGTTAGGACATAGGTAGGTGGAGTAAACAGAACAGAATGCCGGGAGGAAGAGGAAGTGAGCTCAGACTCCACAGCTCTCCTCTCGGGAGCAGACACCTCAGAGAGACGCCATGCCCAAGCTCCGACCCAGGATGGACTTAGGCTAGAATCTTCCCGGTAAGACCGGTGCTCACAGATTATTAGAGATGGGTTGATCGGGATATCAGAATTAGCCAGTAAGGGCTAGAGCTAAAGGGCCAAGCAGTGATTAAAAGAATACAGTGTCCGTGTAATTATTTCGAGGCAAAAACTAGCCGAGCAGGCGGCTGGGGTGTTGGGGACGCAGCCCCGCCGCCGCCCTTATTACTACATCTCAGTCATCAAGGTATTTCACAATGACTCAAGTCTGAACTTCTGCATACAGACATGTAATGTCCTGGCTTCTACAAAATGCAGGTGACCCCACGGACACTGCACAGTAATACCGTCCTGCACAGCTCAAGCACTCTGGGCTCCACTGTCCACAGCTGTAAAGTAGAAGTTCCCAGTTACTTTAAGAGTCTAGAAACAGTTTACACATCTTGCCATCTTCTAGCAAAAGGTTTCCAAGTCTTCAATATTATAGACTTTGTAGAAAAACCAGAGGGACTTTCACAGGCCAAAGTACTGAAGATGAAATACTAAGAAATACACAAATCCTACAAAATAATGAGGTGTTCTGGACAAATTAAAATTAGAAGAGTTATTTTGTCGGGCAGTGGTGGCTCATGCCTTTAATCCTAGCACTCAGGAGGCAGAAGCAGGCAGATCTCTATGAGTTCAAGGCCGGCCTGGTCTATAAAGTGAGCTCCAGGACAGTCCAGACTGTTACACAGAGAAATAATGTCTTGGACAAAAAAAAAAAGTTATTTTTATGAGGCTTAATAGATTTGTGCATCACTAAAACTGATGAAAATCAAGCACTACTGAGGCATGAGCATGGCAATGACTAACTTCTGCCGAGCACTTAGTGCATGCCAGGCACTGGTACTTTTATGTTACCTGTATACATCTGTGACATGGGCAAGTCCCTCTCTAATTCAAAGCAGAGAGATTAAATAAATCTCCCAAGGGAGCACAGCTAAAATATATGCCAAGAAGTCCAACTTCAGAGCCCAAGTCTTTCCTGCCTACTAGGCACTTTGGATATCTGTAGACATGACTATATCCAATGCCTAGAAATATTACACTATGTAAATGAATGAAGAGATGACTAAATAAATAGGCAAGCAAGCTAGGAAGAGTCAGACTAGGTAGAAAAGCATGGCTGATGACATTATCAAGCTCTCAGAGGACACATCTGTAGCAAGATCCTTCAGCTTCCCTTGTATGTGAGCTGGCCTCCAAGTTGACCTCAATGAGGTCCACATATTCCTGCCTTTGAATGCTACCCACTCCTATTGTTTCAGGGTTAGTCTGTGTGACTAATAACACAACAGGCATGACAAATGGGACTAGCCAAGTGTCCCAAAAGACTATGGCTTCCATGTCTTTTAAGCCAAGCTCTCTAAGGGACATTAGGTGTCATGTCATGAGAACATCACCCTAGAGAGAAGGGTACATGAGCAAGAGGCTCCTTGGCACCAGCCAGCATATGAGTAAATAAATCTGAGCCACCTCAGAAGTATGCCCCTCAGCCGGTGAGGCCTTCAGATGAATGCAGTCCCAGTGACACCGTCCATGAGTGTGATCCTATGAGATGGCAGGAGCTGCAAACTCCCTAGGTAGCTGGTCCCTGAATTCCTGATCCCAGAAACTGGAAGACAGCCAATATCTACTGTTTCAAACCACTAAGTCCTGGGTAGCTTAATGTCCAGTCATATAAAACGAATATACTTATTAGCATTTTAGTTTTACAGTTAAATAAAATTTTTTTGCAGGGCGATGGTACCGTACACCTTTAATCCCAGCCCTCAGAAAGTAGAAGCAGAGGCCAGCCTGGTCTACAGAGTTCCAGGACAGCCAGGGCTCTTAAAGAGAGAAATCTTGTCTCACCTTTAATCCCAGCACTCAGGAGGCAGAGGCAGGTGGATCTCTGTGAGTTCAAGACCAGCCTGGTCTACAGAGCTAGTTCCAGGACAGGCTCCAAAGCCACAGAGAAACCCTGTCTTGAAAAAAAAAAAACAAAACAAAACAAAAAAAATAATAATAAAACAAAACTTTGAAGGTGTCCTTAAATCCTTTTTAAAACTACCTGGGTAGGGAGGCAAAAATCTTTTGGCTAAAAGGAAGCAGAAGGATTGAAGAAAGTTACATGCAAACCTCCTTTATCCTGAGGTAAGCCCCACAGACCCACACAACTGGCTCCGCCCTTTTCCACTAGCCGCCTCAGCAGAAGGAACGAGGGGCAGACTGCACTGGCTGTTTGGACCAATGACAGAGTCAAAGCAACTATGGACAAGACAGAAACATGCCAGCAAATTAGCCCTCCTAGCAAAAACGGAAATGGAATTCTGCCAACCGCTATCAAAAGCTGCACAGGCCTCAATCTTGTAACCAATGGGGAAGAAGCCACTTTGCTCTCCTAACTTTCATCCCATTTCCCACTCTGGGGGCTTCACATTCCAGCCCAGAAGTTGGCTCAGCACTCCCTCCCATCCTTCCCCAAAGCTCAGGCCCACCCACCATGCTGTCCTGCCTGACATTCCCACACATACAGCCCCTTCTGGGAGCTCAGACAATCACCATCCCTCTTCCTACATCCAAATCTCACTCAGTCTCCAAGGCTCCAAATCCCAGAGAATCTTCAATTCTTCACAGAGCACGCCCCTCCTAGATGACTCCACACTTACTGGCCATATTGGTAGCTAGCTCAACTGCGTGCTCGCTCTCCGTCTCTCTGTCTGTCTCTCTCATCACTTCCTCCACTGCTCACTCTGCAGTCTTCTGATAATTCCCCTAGCTTTAATTTCTTAACACCCTGTATTTACCATACTGTGTTTTGGCGAAGACCATGACTTGTGACTTCTTCCATGACTCCCACGGTACTTGGCTAATACAGTGAAGCAGTCTGAACAGAAGTCCCTATTTGTTCTCCCCATCTGTCCATGGCAAGAAAGGCATCATAACTACTTACCTTCTGGTTCAATGGTGATATGGCGTCAATGGCAGAATCAACAGGGAAAATCTGAATCCTCTGTTCCGTGTAGGTGTGAAAGTTCAGAAGAGCCGGCACGAGGTCCTGAACAAAAGCCAGGGCCTGCCCAGCTATATCTCGCATCTTCAGCTTTAAAATGCAAAGCACACCAAGTCAACTACAGAGCAATTGTTGGAAAGCACTTGAACCCCAGTGAGAGCACTCCTCAGTCTACATTCATTTGCTCCCAAGCGAATCTCTGCGTACTCCCATCCGAGCAACTTAGAAAGCCATCAGATTTGGCGGATCCACCTCCTCCACTTGGCCTTGGCTAAAAAAGCACACTACCCTAACACAAAAGCCTGGTTCAAACAGTAAGGCATCCCATAATTCAGTTATAATGTGATAAAATGAGAAAAACATCAAAAATCAGAAGTACTGCCAGGTATGGCGGTGCATGCCTTTAATCCCAAGCACTTGGGAAGCAGAGGCAGGGGATCTCTGTAAGTTTGAAACCAGCCTTGTCTACACAGTGAGTTCCAGGACAGCCAGAGCTACACAGTGAGACCCTGTCTTAATAAAATAATCAGAAGTAGTACTGGGTAAAGGTGCCTGCCACCAACACCAACAAGCCTGACGATCAGAGAACTATACACAGGACCCATGCAGTGGAAGAGGAAACAGACTCCCACTAGCTGCCCTCAGGCCTCCACATAGGAGCACTCCCCCAATAAATTATAAATTTAAAAAATACATAAAAATCTAAAAAATCAGCAGAACATGAATTCAATCAAAGCAGTGAGTAGCATATCAGACTTTGGTAGGACAGGTATGGACGGCTGAAACTGAGAGACCCGCCCACACCACCCTTTACCTGATGTCTCCTGTTGTGCAGTGGAACGTTGAGAGCATTGTACAGATGATACTCTACAACACAAAAGTGATGCCCATTAGAGCTCAGCTCAGTCTTCAAAGGAGAGCAACTGCAAAATCCTTCCTATGAGAACTCAATGTCCGACACACAATCACAGCAGAGGAGCTTGGAATATATAGGGAAGCTGTGGTTTTGCAGGTAAGTAATAACTGTTTGTTTAACTTCAGGATTAAAAGAAACAAACAAACTACTCCTGGATTTCCACTTCAAAGAAATCTTTTCAAACTCCTCTTTGGGGCCTCTCAAGATTCCTTACAAAGGCTCCTAATATTCTTGCTGTCATCCATCATTCTTCTACAATAACCCTCCCCTGGCTGCCACACTAATCCTCCAAAAATGCCAGTGTCCCTAGCAGGACCATATTTCACTGTCTGCTGCTGCGGGTCCCAGTACCTCAATGCTTTCTTTCCTGGCTGGTCCCACAGTCTTCTTCAGTCCTCACACTCAGGCCGCCTGCCACCTGCCACCTGCCACAGATGCTGCCTAGCACCAGGCACCACAAAATTACTGGTCCTCCTTGCTGGGCGGTGGTGGTGCACACCTTTAATCCCAGCACTTGCGAAAGAGAGGCAGGCAGATCTCTGTGAGTTTGAGGCCAGCCTGGTCTACAAGAGCTAAGCTAGTTGCAGGACAGGCCCAAAAGCTACAGAGAAACCCTGTGTCAAAAAAATCCCAAAAAAATGAAATTAATTAATTAAAAGAAAAAATGACTAGTCCTTTCAAGGTCACAAAATCCAGTCAGCAGATTTGGCTGCCTTTCCCACAGGCATTCTCCCTGACTTCCCAGTGCTGTGCAGCAATGACAGCATTAGCTTGGAAACACTTGCTTCACCAAAATCCTCACTGTGCTTGCCTGACTTCTTCCCACAGTCCCTCACTACCCAGCACTGTGATAGAGAGCTCACCGAGGACCCTGTAGAAACCTCCTCACACTGTGTGTCCCTTGTGTAGAAGCTGGGCACAGGGATTGCTTTCCAGGAGGAGTTCGGGTTGTTGATACAGACATGGCCTGTGCACCACATACACTCCCACAGCACCAGATCCCCTGGAACTAGGATTACAGACAGCTAGGAGCTATTTCGTGCACACTGGAAATAGAGCCAGGGCCTCTGGAAAAGCAACCAGTGCTCTCAACAGCTGAGCCATCTCTCCAGCAGTGCCTATGCTGATTTTAGATGGGATCAAACTGCTGTTTTCTTCACCCCCTCCCCAGCTTTTCTAACAAGAAATTAAAGGAACTAAAAACCAAATTTCAAATGTAGCTGTAGAAAAAGGAAGTGTGGATTAACTTGATTGTATTAACTTGAATGTGGGCTTTGAATTCCAAATATATTTTCTTTTCTTTTTTTTTTTTAACTTTTAAGAACTAATTTATTTTTCAAGCAGGTAGGAGCAGGCGCCTGAATGCCACAGCAGATGAAAGTCAAAAGACAACTTTGGGGTGTTGTGGGGACTGAACTCAGCTTGCCAGCTTGGCAGCCAGCCCCTTTACCCACCGAGCCATCTCATTGGCCTCCCAGATAAATAATTTTTGCCTTCAAGAGTTTCATTCCGTTCGCACCTAAGGTTAGACATCTACCGCATATGTGAGTGCTGTCTAAATTCTTTTTCTTACTTTTGGATGTGTGAGCTACCAGGCCATCCCTAGGAGGAAACAGAAGCTAGACTTCCCAAAGGCTTCCTGTCACTGGGAAATCCAGAAGCAGAAGTTAACAGGCTGAAAAGATACATCCATGGTGGACCACCCCTCCCCACCCCAGCCATTGAATCAACTTCTCTTATGCAAATATCCCACCACCTCCCACGCAGGCTGGCTCTGCTGGCTCAGGAGATAATTCAGAATGTCCTTAGGAAATAGCCACATTGATCAAGAGAGCAGAGCCCTCCAACAGGTCAATTTGGTTTTTTGCTGAGATTAGAAATAATCTTACTTAACCAGCTACCACAGAGAGTCAAAGATGCAAATAACAGAAAACGTATGTCTGTGTGATACCTACTTGTATCATTAAAAGGTACTTTTTCATTGATGATTGACAAGGATTCCTCTAATCTACCTGACAAATCTTCATGAAGATTCTTTAACTGTAATTGACTGAAAGATAAAAGAACCCACAAAACCACATTATTACCAATCAGCGAACCGTCAATTGCTTGTTAGCCCAACAGCTGGTAGCAGGCTTTCAAAGAGCTGTGCTGACATCTGGAACATTCCTCTAAGAGTTGTTCAAACTTGACGTTAAGAGAGGAACCAGCCCCATTCCTAAAAGCCCCAGAGACTTCTGGGATATCTACCCGAGTTCCAGTTTCTTACACAACCTGAGTTTACTTCCCCAAGATAATCATAAATTTTCTATTTACTATCTATAAATGTTTATTCAATTATCATTGCACAGGGTTTTTTAAAAAGTACTTTTCCAGATTATTTCTTACTTGAGTTCAAAAGCTGATAACTTCTGTTTTGGCTAAATTATTAGCACAGATACCATCTAAGCCAGACATATATTTCTACCAATGCAGTGAAACCTATGTATTATGGTAAATAGCAAAAAACAAAACATTAAGACTACGAATGGTTTTGGCACATTGCTATGTAATGCGCTAAGATTTAGAGATCTCTCACCTGGATCCCATAATCTCAATCTTTTTCAAAATGTACCATAAGAAAGTGGCACCGTTTATAGTCATATTTCCTGCTGGAGACTACTAGGGTCCCTGTCCCAGGAGAGTCAGAAACACAAAGTCGCAGTTCAGAGTTGAGAGCAGGGCCTCCCAGACCTATCCTGAGGCCCAGCAGAGGCCACTCTGTCCAGGTGCTGTGGCGTGTGACTGGAAAAGGCCCTCCCTGGCAGTGGCCTGCAGAGGCTTGGGTCTGACCCTGACCTCAGGGCCCCATTCCCATTTCCACATACCATTCTTCTGTTCGAAGACGGCATTCCTTGGCCTCCTTTTCTAGAGTCTGAGATTTTACCTGAATTTTGGGAGGAAAGAAAAGTTGACAGTTCTGCCTATGGCTGAGTCCCCATGCAGCACCCCAGAACTTACAGGAGCCTGACCTAGGTCTTAATTAGCCCCCAAGGGCAGTAGAGCTTACTTCTAGCTTAGCCTTGTCATTCTGTAGTCTCTCAATAGTCTCCATGTATTTCTGGGTCAGGCCATCGATCACAGCTTGGTGCTGAGCAGCTTCGGTTTCCAGAGCGGCCAGCCGACTCCTCAGCTCTGCTTCCACATGCTTGTGATGCTCATCTGCTTCGAAAACCTGAGAGGAGGAGAGCCCAGTGCATGCAGTGAGGACAGCAGCGACCACTCGCCCTGTGGCTGAGCTGAAGGCACTAGAGCACTTAATTCCCACAGGGAGCATGGATGGCACTTTCTTAGCTTTCTTTTACAGATGTGGAAATAGCTTAAAAGCATCATATGGTCTTTGACTCATAATTAAAACATGGCAGAAATGACACGGGAACAGAGAAACCTGCTCCATAGTCTGCACCTCCCTTCTCTTAGGCCCCCAAATCTGTACTCTGGACAACTATTTATAGACAATTCAATTAGGTGCTGCTCCTAAATCATACAAAGCATTCTTCCTTTATAACTCTGATGCTAATTCATGTATTAGATATAAAATGCAGAGGTAAAATTTTTTTCGAGATTGGGGCTGGAGAGATGGCTCAGAGGTTAAGAGCACCGCTCTTCCGGAGGTCCTGAGTTCAATTCCCAGCAACCATATGGTGGCTCACAACCATCTGTAATGAGATCTGGTGCCCTCTTCTATCCTGAAGGCATACATGGAGGCTGAACACTGTGTACATAATAAATAAATAAATCTTAAAGAATATTTTTTCAAGATTTCTCTTTTTCTAATTACTGAGTGTGCTTGTGTATACATGTATAGAGGTCTGAAGACAAGAGTTGGTTTATGGTCCTAGGGATTGAACTTGGGTTCTCAGACCTGGCGACAAGCACCTTTTATGCCCTGAGCCATCTTGTGGGCCCTAAGATCTTCAAAGCTGGCACAATGATGCATACCAGTAATGCCGGCACTCCATAGATGAGGCAAGGGGACTAAGATTGCAAAAACATTCTCGACAACATAGGATGCTCAAGGCTAGCACTGAGCTACAAGAAAAGCTGCCTCAAAAATACAGAAACAAAACAAAACCCTATACATCATAAATCATGAAACAAACCCTACTTATTGCTAAGCTCCCACCAAATGACCCAGCTCATCAACTCTAGGTAGAGGGACTAGTGCCTAGCATACTTCTGATCTGAAGACGCTGAACAAATGCATATGTTCACATCAAGCCATGGGTGAGAGTTAAGAAATGAACAAATCATAGTCACAGTACATTCTTAAGGGACATATAGAAAACATGAAAAATCCATGCAGACAACAAGGTAACTATTTGCATTAATTTTTTCCACATCTCAGATTATAAGACCCATCTTGAAACGTATTTATGTATTTTACATGTTTGAGTCTTGTTTTAGTTTGTGTTTGTCTGAATGTTATGAACCTGGACCACATGCATACAGTGCCCTCGGGGACCAGAAAAGGGATCCCCTGGAAGTGGAGTTACAGGCATTTTTGAGCCATAAAATGGGAGGTAGAAACTGAACTGAGGTCATCTAGAAGAGGAGTAAGCTCTCCTCACCACACAGCTATCTCTCCAGTGCCAAGACACATTTCTTTAAACGTTTATTTATTGTGTGTGGGCACAAGAAAGAACATACGTGGTAGTCAGAGAGACAATTTGTGGGAGTCGGTTCTCTCATTCCACTGTGTGGTGCCCAGGGAGTGAACATAGGCCTTCAGGCTTTTGACCCATTGAGCCATCTTGTCAGTCCCAAGACCCATTTTCAGTCATTCAGTTTTCAATCACCTGGATATGCAGCCGTTCATTCTCCTCAATTTTCTTTTGCAGATCTTCATCAAAGACACTCTTCTGCTCCTGACTCAACTGAGAAGACGACTCTCCACTTTTCTGAGGGAAAGAACAAGTTATGTCCACACAACTCCGATCGTTTAGAGGAACAAGCTGAGGCACACAGCACCTACAACCTCAGTGGCTTGTCTTCTACGTGTTCACCCTTTTCAAACCACCCTGCAAAAGGCACACAGTTCACCACTTAACTTTGCCTATGGGACCCAAACTGGAACTGCAAAGATAACAAAGGCAAGAAAACTTAAAAGAGGGACAGAAGAAATAAATGGGTTCATCAGTTTTTGCATATAAATTCAGGAATTGCTAGAAGACAAGAATAGAGGAAGCTTCATCTCAACCTGATCTTTCGGTTAGGGAGAGATTATGTTAGAGTCTGAATTACTGTATTCCTTTAAGAAGTTCTATTAACTCATATAGCAGCATTCGCAAATACATGTTCTTATAAGAGTTTATATAAATTCCTATTTAAATAAAAACCTAACCATGTTGTTATGCACACAAGAAAAAGCTGAGCTTATGGAAAATTCCTTTCTTGTGAGTATGAACTTATCCACTAGGAAGAATAGCACTATTTAGGAGATCTAAGAATGAATGCTTGTCTCTGTGTGACACAGAGCTGAGACTGTTCAAGCAGCAGTCTCACAATGGCACTGTGTGCAGACATCGGCCACCCATCTCTGCCTTCTCAGTAGCTCACTCATCACTGCAGATGAACTCACCTGCTGATGCAATACAAATCAGCGGTGAGAGGAGCCTCTGGAAACACAGCTCTACAAAAACCAAAGACACTAAACACCCACCACATCTGGAACACAAAAAGTACATAAGGCACACTGTGGAATGATTTACTGGGGGTCCTTGTGTTCCAAACCTGAAAGCTTTAACTAAGACTAATTCACAACTCTTAGGCACCTCTGCTAAATAATTAACCTGCTATGTTAGCCAGGCATGGTGGCTCACACCTGTAACCCCAGTTCTTAGGCAGCCAAGGCAAGAGAACTACTACACTACACACCTGAGGCCAGCCTGGACTACAGAGTAAGACCCCCCTCCCCTCCAGCTCAGAAACACCTGATATGTTGTCTGCAGTCTAGATGGCTATTTCCTCCCAGGGAGCATCTGGAATCCTCAGAGCAAGCACACTTCCTAGCTCTATCATGTACATGCAGGCCCTCTTTGTCCCCTCTACACTTAAAACTTCAGAGCGCCCTTCTAAACAGAATGATGCATTTGGGAAAGGTATCACCTATCACATGATAATACACTCCATACGATCACTTCAATCCCCAAAGCCTTAAACTCTCATATCCACTCTACAGATGGATAAACTGAGGCTAAAAGAGTAACAACTGTGCCAAAGTTGTAGAGCTATAAATGGCAGGCCGAGAACTGGAACCATGCTGAACTCTAGAGTTCTTCCCTCCACACATTCTCCTTCAGGTCCCTATCCGCTGCTTCTTTCAACACAGCCTGTTAACACACTCGCAGAATATGGGTCCACATACACGTAAGACTTAACACTCTGCCACTAGCCCAATGCTGCTCTTCAGCAGGCCACTCCCTGCTAGAGCAGTTACAGCTCACCCTACCCCCTGACTGTATCTGCCAGACCTTCAGCTAGCAGGAATTAAGGGAACAACGACATCACCTCTGAGCAATATGAGATGCTCCATGACTTTCCTCATCTACTAAATCAATCATTCACATTTGCTGCTAATAGATCCTTAAGAACTGACCTTCCTGTGGAAATGCCCCTGAGCTGGTCATGGTGACACACGCATGTCATCCCAGCACCCGGAGGCTAAGGTGAGAGAATTGAGGATTTGAGGCCAGCCTAAGCTACGTGAAGAGATCCTGTCTCGAAACCAAAAAAAAACAGGAAAATGCCCCTATGTGGATGTATCAATAGCAAACATCTCCCTTCTGGACTGTTACCAGATGCACAGTGGAGCACTGAGGTCCCGGAGTGGCTCTGCTACTCAAGCCAGTCTATCCCTCTCCACACAGGGGCCTCTGCTGAATTTACCTTATTCTTCTTGCCTCGAGGCTCACTTAGCGCTAGCTCATCTTGAAGGAGTTCCACCCTCTTGGCAAGCTGCAGATTTCGAAATGTCAAACTGTCCATTTCCTGTTGTAGTTTCCTCAACGACTGATCCTTCATTTTCAGTTGTTCCTACATCAAAGAGAAATAGTTCCTCACACTGTCTGGCTGTTTGTTTTTAAGTCTTTGTTCAACCAATATAAAATAAAATCCCCTTGCTTCGGGGAATGAATAATTTATGTTTATTATTTCAGATATGTTTTTTCCACAAAAAGATCTTTCAGCCAAACTAGTATATTTACAAATAAAATAAAAGCAGGCTATTTGGGAGATACTTCCTCAGTACTAGGTTCTAAACAGTGATCAATTCTTCAAGGGTTTCAGGAAAGTAATCCATATCCCACAATTAATCTCTCCAGTCAAAAGTATTACAAGCCAGTGTTTATTATATGCCAAATAGAACGGGGCAGAGATAAATCCTTTCTCAGCCCATTATGCTTCAGTTAGCAAACGTGCTGAGGTAAAATGGGTTGTTCAAGCAGTGTACACGTCAACATGGGTTGTCACCGTGAAGTAGCAAACTAATGGCAAGAATAAACAGATCGCATGATTCATGCTTCAAATTCATTTCTTAGGCCCTATTTGTTGAGCACCGGAGACGCAAATACAAACATGGCCATCCTCTCAGAGTGCTGCCTAGAGAGGCAGATACAAGGCTGCATCAATCCAGATGGATTTGACTCCACAAAGGCCTTGAACTACAGAAGGAACACATTAGATGAAGTATTTAAGCTGAGAAGACATATAATATATATACCTAAGCAAGGAGGAAAGTCAGACACAGTAAACACTCTGACAATCCCTACCCCTAGTAAATCAGTGTCAGAGTTGGGACTTTATCCCCCAAACTATCTGCTTTTCCAAACACGGAACAACCTTTGCTACTCCGGGTTCCCACTGCATACCTTTAGAACAGCAGAATTGGCCTGCTCATCCACGACGCCTTTCTTCAGGACCTGATTCTGAGCTCGAAGCTGGTAACAGAAAGCAGTAATTACTTTTAATATAAAGAAACCACTTACAGCAAGGAATTCACAATTACTTCATAATGACAATTTCCCATTGAATAACTAATATCCTCAAGTATTATATATACATTCGTGTGAGTGTGTGTGTACATGTGTGTGCATTTGTGTGACAACAAACACTATTTGCCCCCAAAGAAGGAAACAGATATAATAACTTGCCAAGTGGAACATGGAAGTTAAGTTCTCCAATAACATAAACCTAGTCACTAGCACATCTCTGTCCCCTGGGCTGATGCTGTAGCTTGGTGGCAGAGCATTTGCCTGGTGTGAGTCTTGGGTATCATTAAAAAGATAAATAAGTAAAATAAAAATAAAAACCCAGGTCTCCTGCCTTTGAGTATATCATTCTTTATATGGATTTACATTACTTATAACTCATGGTCCTGAATTTAAAATGATACAATAAAAGAAAATGTGGGGCGGGAGAGATGGCTCAGCAGTTAAGAGTATTGACTGCTCTTCTTGAGGACTTGAGTTCAATTTCCAGCACCACATTGTGGATTCCAGCCCCAAGGCATCCAACGTCCTCTTCTGGCCTCCAAGGCTAATGTAAACAAGTCTGCATATCACAGACCATATATGCAGGCAAAAACTCATACACATAAAATAAAAATCACATTTCAAAATGGAGAGAGAAAATACTGTTTTCCTGAAACTCTGGAACACTGATGGTGTGCAAAACACAAGTGAACAAATGACAGAATAAGAAGTGAACAGAGCATAGGGCATCCACAGACTCGGGGGACCTGGTACCCAATATTAGACATGCAGCTGTCGTCATCACAGGGATGTCTCCAGAATAGCAGAAAGTTGTCGTCTATGAGCTGAGTAAGTTCAGTTTTAGAAACCACAGTACCTCCAAACCCTGTCTACACACAACCTTAAATGCTTGCCTTGCCAACACAAGGACTTGAATTCAATTCCATGAACCCATGATTTTGCTTTTGTTAAAAAAAAAAAGGATGGGCATGGTGAACTGGAAAGCTGAAGACAAGTACATCTCTGGGGCTTGCTGACTAATCAGCCTCTCTTGCTGGTATGTCTGGCCAATGAGAGACCCTGCCTCAACAGCACCTGAGGAGTAACAGTGAGCTCTTACACACACACACACACACACACACACGCACACGCAAACGCACACACAATAATATCCACTTGCATTGCACCCCAAGTGCCTTCCGTGTGTGACATCCCCCAGTGCTCACAATCAATCCTAAGGAGGCGGGCGGTTATGCCCTCGCCTCCACAGCACAGATAAGGACCCCAGTCACTGAACAGCAAGATGGACTGCTGAGATAGGAGCCCGGCAGTTTGGATTCCGCTGTTATAATGGCAGTTACTGCTTTACAGAGTTTTTGAGAGAAAGGTGGGCTGCCAAGATGGGCCTTCTCCTTGGGTAATGATGTAGAACTTGGGCTTATTTCCCATAGTTACATTTTTAAATGTATGTGTAACTGTATTAGTTACTTACTACATATGCATGTGTGTGCATGTGCATATATACGTGTGCATGCGTGCATGTGCGTGTTGGGCTTGTCAGCAAGACCACCTGCCATCACTTGCTGGGCCATCTTACTGGCTCTGTAACGGTTTGTTGTTTCTTGTTGTTATTGTTTTATAAATTTTTTATTTATTTTATATACTAACCATAGCTTCCCCTCCTTCCTCCCCTTCTGTTCCCTTCCCCCACCTCCTTTCTACCCTCCCCCCACCATCCACTCCTCAGAAAGGGTAAGGCCTCCCATGGGAGTCAACAAAGCATGGCATATCAAGTTGAGGCAGGACCAAGCTCCTCCCCCTGTATCACTACTGAGTGAGGCATCCCGTCATAGGGAATAGGGTCCCAAAAGCCACCTCATGTGTCAGGGACAGATCTTGGTCCCACTGTTAGAAGCTCACAAACAGAACAAGCTACACAGCTGTCACCCACATGCAGAGGGCTATGTAGGTCCCATGCAGGCTCCCTTTCTGTCAGTCTAGAGTTCATGAGCTCCCTCAAGTTCAGGTCAGTTGTCTCTGTGGGTTTGCCCCTCATGATCTTGATCCCCACCCTTCCTCATATAATCCCTCCTCCCTCTTTTGGGCTGGACTCTCGCTGGCTCTGTAATATTAAATATCAAAGAAAAGTAAACAGTTGGTAAATTACTACTTGTGCCTATCACGGTGTGACCACCACTGGCTGATCTAGAGGGAAAACCCTCTCCCACAGTAAGAGGAAGTGTCCTCAGCCAAGGACACAGCATGGGAAAGTGTAAACCTGAATCCAGTGTGGCTGACAGGTTCAGCAGCTCAACACAGATACTAAATGACTGTATCCTCTGAGAAACTGAAGTGGGATAATTTTATCTACTTCATCAGGTAGCTGGCTCACAGATCCAGAACCTGAGTGGCTGGGGATGGAGGATCACAAGATCAAGGGCACCTCAAAACCCAGCACAATTCTTCACAGACCTCGAAAGAACAGTACTCAACTTCATATGGAAAGCAAAAAACCCAGGATACCCAAAACAATCCTGTACAATAAAAGAATTTCTGGAGGCATCACAATCCCTGACTTCAAACTCGACTACAGAGCTACAGTACTGAAAACAGCCTGATATTGACATAAAACAGACAGAAGGACCAATGGAACTGAACAGAAGACCCAGATATTAATTCACACACTTTCGAACACCTGATCTTTGACAAAGAAGCAAAAAATATCAAATGGGAAAAAGAAAGCATATTTAACAAGTGGTGCTGGCATAACTGGATATCAACATGTACAAGAATGAAAATAGATCCATATCTATCACCATGCACAAAACTCAAGTCCAAATGGATCAAAGACCTCAACATAAAGCCAGCCACACTGAACCTCAAAGAAGAGAAAGTGGGAAGTACACTTAATCTCACTGGCACAGGAGATCACTTCCTATATATAACCCCAGCAGCACAGACACTGAGAGAAACAATTAATAAATGGGACCTCCTGAAACTGAAAAGCTTCTGTAAAGCAAAGGACACGGTCAACAAGACAAAACGGATTAAAATTCTAACTTTGCCAAGCTCAAATCTGTCTGTTGAGAAAGGAGAACGGAAATGACTCTTTTCTGTGCCAAGAAAATGGGAATATTAGAATGCTGACCCTTATGAGAGATTTAACGGGAATATTAGAATGCTAACCCTCATGAGAGATTTGAAGCAAAACAGGAAGTTTAAAATTAGAAAGAAAAGACACTCATCTTTGGCTTCTCCCTTTTGGGGGTGAAGAGGCACAATTCGCAGCTACAGCAGGAAGTGTCTCTAACCCCAGGCCCACCATTTACGAGGCAATATAAATGGGTTCTTCACTTACACAGCTGAGCTTCCATCATGATCTTGACCTGCATTATGGGAGAACTCATTGGCCCAGTCCCCTTCTTTCCTAGGACGCTGTAAGAGCCAGATAGTCCCGCAGTGGGGAGCGGTAACCTCACAATGAGAACGGATTAAAGGGACTGTCTTTAAGGTGTGTGTATTTGTTGCCCATCTATGACACTGTGCTCAAAGGATATCAAAGAGAAAAGGAAATACAAGATACGGCTGTAGTTTGCAAAGAATTTACTATTTCCATACCAGAATTTCCAACACCCAGGAGGCTGAGACACGAAGACTGCCTTGAGTTTGAGGCCAGCCTGTTGTAGAATAGTGAGTTCCAAGCCAGTCTAAGTGAGCTATAGTGTAAGACTATGTCTCAAAAACAAAATGCTAGGACTGGAAGAATGCTGTGGATTCCAATAGCCAGCGTTCAGACCCCAACATGCACATAACACGCCTGGCATCCCACACACCGTATCCCTGATTCTGAGGAAGGCAGCAACAGAAGGGCTGGGGATGGCTGCTCTCTAGTCAGCTGAAGACTTGCAAGTCTTAGGCTCAGCAGGAGACACTGTCTCCAAGGGGTAAGTGGAGAGTGCTGTAGGACACCTGATGCCCTCTTCTGACCTCTACATCTGCACCCACTCACACAAGTGTACAAATACACACAGAGGCTGGGCGGTGTGGCGCACACCTTTAATCCCAGCACTCTGGAGACAGAGGCAGGTTGATCTCTGTGAGTTCGAGGCCAGCCTGGTCTACAGAGCAAGTTCCAGGACAGGCTCCAAAGCCACAGAGAAACCCTGTCTCGAAAAAACAAACAAACAAACAAACACACAGAGAATATTTATGTTGCTCTAAAAATATATATAATTTAAAAGAAAAGATAACATATTTTAAGATAATTAGCAATATTGTATTTTGTCACCTTTTTAAAAAGTATAAGCATGTAATTTTTAAGATGTTGGAGAGATGACTTGGCAGTCAGGAACTCTGGCTGCTCTTCCAAAGGACCCAAATTTGGTTTCCAGGGCCCATGTCAGGTGAGTCATAACCACCTGCAACTCCAGTTCCCAAGGGCATGATGCTCTCTGGCCTTCAAGGGGACCTAAACACACATAGCATACACCCACAAAGATGAAAGTCTAATTCTTTCTCGTTTTAGTTTTGGTTTGGTTGTTTTTCAAGACAGGGTTGCCCTATGTAACAGTTCTGCTGTCCTGGAACTCACTCTGTAGACCAGGCTGGCCTCAAACTCACAGAGACCCACCTGTCTGTGCCATCACCGCCCAGCGGCTTGGCAAACTAAGGTCTGAGATCCAAACGCCTGCTACCTAATTTGAGGTCTTCTTGGGATGCAGCCATACTCCTTTGTTTACGCAGCACACGCAGTGACAGACATGGACAACTGCAACAGAAGTCAGCGTCTCAGGACTAGATTACTACTGTACAGCTCTTCACAGAAGTCTGGTAACCTCTGCTCTAAAAGTCCAAGGAGGAAACACTGTTTCAATACTGACTTCCATTAAGTAGCTTTCTACTTTCTAAGCAATAAACACCCTTGAGGATAATGAGCCATCCGCCTAGGAGGATGAAAACTTTCAAATCACACAGTCAAAAGATAGAAATAGAGTACTATATAGTTCAGGCTGGCATGGAACTTGCTTATAACTGAAGATGGCCTCTGACCTCTGCCTCCAAGCACTGAGATTACTACACCCACTTCAGTCTCTAGGTGTCATTTCAGACCCCCCCCCCATTCTAACTGTGGTTTAGCATATCTTTTCTGTATGGTATTTATAAACTCCTAGTGACTGCCTTAAAGTCAAATGGGCTTTACCCCTACTGAACTCATCACTTCCTGCTCCATCAGAATGGCAGAAAAATTTTATAATAAAATCTTATTATCGTTCATTTCTAAGATATAGTGAAGACTATTTGGAACAAACTGAATAAATCCATTTGTTAAGGGGAAACTTTCAAGTAACTAATGGCATCAAATCTAACTGATTATAACAACAACAAAAAGACCTGGATTTTCCTTTGGAAAATACTACTTGCTAAACTGGCAACTCAGAGTATGGCTTCTGTGAAACTAATATCAAAATTCCCATTAGCAATATTTACCTATGCAGCCAGGAAAGGCCAGTGGCGCTATACTCGGTGGCACTGGCCGCTCTCCTGCACACCAGCACTACCGTGGTCAGGTGCTGCTCAATGAACCTGCAGCAGCTTGTAAGCCCTGATACCTCCACCCAGTCTGATCCTTCAGAATCCGTCTCCCTCCTCCCCAGCACCCACCACCTGCTTCTGTTTTAGATCGTTACATGATTGCCATCCAGACAGCAACACTTGTAGGAGACAAGTATGGTAGCCGACTCACATTGATGTAATGGAAAAGCAAATGCTCTGATGTCTCCGTCACACAGGAAAGCCCAGAAGACAGCACAGCCTGGTTCCCTGCAGTAGCAACTCTTCTGTGCCATCCGTGGAGCAGTATTTCTCAGTGCCCGCCCCCCTAGTCCTTGAAAAACCTCTTCTCGCACCGGGCGATGGTGGCGCACGCCTTTAATCCCAGCACTCAGGAGGCAGAGGCAGAGGCAGGCGGATCTCTGTGAGTTCGAGACCAGCCTGGTCTACAGAGCTAATTCCAGGACAGGCTCCAAAGCCACAGAGAAACCCTGTCTTGAAAAACCAAAAAAAAAAAAAAAAAACAAAAAAGTCTTCTCACTGCCTACCAGCTCCTGACTGGTGTTCTGCCTCAAACCCTACCAGAACCCTACCAGTCTGGCCCCACTTCTGCCATCATCTTTCCTAACCGCCTCCTGTGTCCCACGGTGAACTTGCTCCTCCGTTCCTTTGGCACCTGCTAATAACAAGACAGGCTTTGTTTGTGTTTTGTCTTAATTTTACTTTTTAAACTTGGAAAGTTTACAGTTTATAATTTATGTATGTTTCTGTCTGCATCTCTAACACACCAATTTGAACATCTTCATGGGAGAACCATAGTATACACTTCTGGATAATTCCTGCTCACAACAAAAGATCAATGCTGTGGATAAGGAACTCAATAAATATCTAGCTAATGATTCAAATAAAACACTGCACACAGGGTGTTAACTGTAACGACAGTAAGAGGATGCCATTACTCGGACAGTCCTTTTCCTAACTCTACCAGCCAGCCTCAGTCCCCAATCAGGCCTATGACACAGATGTTTCTCTAGAGACCCAGAGGATGGTGATAAGCCAGCTATGACCCCCTTACGTCATTCTGTAAATCTCTGTTTAGATCGCAGGCCCAAAAAGGAGGGGGGTGTGACTTCAGAACCACAAGGACTAGAAGACTTGGCGGGGAAGAAGAAATAAATCATGCATGTGGCTTTTTTCACGTAAACCCAACCACTGTCTGTGTCGCAACTGCTCTTACGTGGCTACTTTCATGCAGTAGACAAGCTGACATTTATAAATGATTTACAAACCTATAAAATGAACTTTAAAGATACAGCTTTTCTTCATTACAATGTGCATAAAAGACAACCCTACACCTCAGCACGACTCCACGCAATCTGTGACTACTAAAGCTAGTTTGTGACAACTAAAGCCATGTGCAGTCCCAGCTACTGTGTCTGGGGCTAGAAAGATCCCTAAAACTTGATCCAGTCCTAACATCTGCAACAGTCTACTCTGCTACCAACATGTGCTGGTCTTTCTCTGACTTACTACATCTCCCTACCCCAGGAAGGAAGAAGATGGGGGCAGGCACAGACTGTGGGTCATGAGGATCAGCGGTCATTTTGTCCCTGACAAAGGAAAAGCCTCCTCTCAGGCATGCCTTCAGGTGGAACCCTTCCTTCTGATTCTGTCTTCATGAAAGAAAATGGCTAAGATAAAATTCCTGCCAGCAAGGCTTGCAGGTTAGCTGCCCCTCAGCAGGGGAAGGGTATGCCAGACCTTGTCTTTCTAGAACATTTGGTCTTTGGACAGCTACTACAGCAGCTTAGAAGCACATTGCAGGCCTCACCCTGGACCTACCTGGCCAGAACTTGTCGTTTGGGGAGGTGTAAGGGGTCTTCTACTGACTTACTCAAAGATACGTGAGGTACAAAGCCAGGGTTTCGATACCACTGTCCAACAGGGTAACTATGAGCCACATGCTGCTTTTTTTATATAATTATTTAAGATGAAATGAAATCTAAATTTCAATTCCTTAGCCTTGTTAGCTTCGTTTTTGATTGTTAAGCTTCTAGACATGGGACCAGTGAGATGGCTCAGTCAGTAAGGGCACTTGCCACCAAAACTGACCAGCTAAACTCAGAAACCCATACGGTAGAAAAGAACTGAAAGCTACAAGCTGCCCTCTAACCTCCACATGTCTGCTGTGGCACATGCATGTGTACCTGTGAACACGCATGTGCACACACATACACACACCCACAAAAGAAAAATAAACATAAATTAATTTCCACACAAGGCTGCTCTACTGAACAGCAAAGAAAAAGAACACTGCCCTTCTCATGCAAAGTTCTTCCCACAGCACCAAACACAGAGCTGTCCCAATTGGGCCACTGAAAGCTACACAGCAAGATTAAAGAATTGGGGGCGCATGCCTTTAGTTCTAGCACTCGAGAGGCAGAGGCAAGTGAATCTCTGTCAGTTCAAAGCCAGCCTGGTCTACAAAGTGAGTTCCAGGACAGCCAAGACTATTACACAGAGAAACCAGGTCCTAAAAGCAAAACAAAACAGATTAACGAAAACTGTATTCAATTTTCATGCAATTTAGACCAAGGAGCTCTTGGAGCTGGTGATTCATCAGGTTCTACCAAGCCCCATCATCTAGAGAGCAAACTGGGCCCTTTCCCAAGTAGCTCCGCACTAGGAAACAGGTCTGAAAGGTTCCCAAAGGCCACCCATCTTCACAAGCAGGTACGCCAATTGCAAAAGAAACTGACAGGAAAATAAAGACTGTTTGGCTTCCCTACTGGTTCTTAAGACTGCAAAGAGAGCTTTAAAAAGACAATCTTTATCAGAACAAAAGCTATGCTACTGATAACATTCTTTGAAAGACCACACCCAAAGTTTATCACAAGCTCAGGTTTGGAGGTTAAGTGTCCCCTAAAGGTCACACATAAAAGCTGATGTCTAGGGTGGGCCCTGTTTTTTGTTGTTTTGGTGGTGGTGGGGTTCTACGGACAGTAGGAAGCGGGTCTGGCAGGAGGTTCCCAGGTCACTAGGTCTCAGAGAAAGGCAGAGACGTGTTCTTCCTCGCCATGCCCTGGGTTGTGCAATGTAATCAAGTGCTTGCTCCTCTCACTACCCTGCCTCTGCATGCACCGCATGCTAGAGAAGTCAGGAGGTGCTCACGCTGAGCCTGCACTACTCCGTCTGCTCCCTCTGCACTCTGATTCTCCAAAGCAGAGCAAGGCTAAATAAACCTTTATACAAGTCACTTGCTGCCTGGGGAACTCTGCTGTGGCAACACGAGGTTACTAATACACTGTATATTCAAACCACAAAGGTTCGCCACAACACAGACTGCCAGGTGGCACTGCCGGGTCCCACTGCTGCGCCCCAAGGCCAGGTGTCTGTCCCACTGCCAGGTGTCTGTCCCACTGCCAGGTCCCACTTGCTGGTTTCAGATTCCACACCTTTAGTGCAGACCCAGGAGTCTGCATTTCTACCTCATCCTCAAACGGTGTTGCTGATGGGGAACTGGGAATCAGATTCTGCAGACTATTGGCCCAAGAGAGCGTTAATACTGGGAAAATCCTGAAACTTGCTCACACACATACCATGGTATCAGGCAAAAGTGCTCTTTGAAGGAAAGCAGGCTGGAATCAAATGAGCCAGACTAACACATTTCACCTCCTTTTCCCTGATATACCAGAGAATAAGGAGAGCATCAAGTGGCAAAGGAAACGGGGAGTAGCTTTTGGTCTTTTATTTTTAATATACGATGTGGCAGCTGGGGCCTTCATTAGCTTTCCCTCACATCTCAAAGAAGTAGCTTGCATTTTTTACCTGCTCACTTCAAAAACCCTCTGAAACCCGCTGAGACAGACCTTTCCTTCTCCAAAACTACTGAACTGAAGTCAGTCTCCAGTGACTTTAGCTACCCAAACCACTGTGGCCTTAACCTCCATTGGAAGCCTTTGTTTTAGCAACCTGTTCCCAGTACATCACTGCTCTACTCTAACTATATCCTCTGCCTCTTTTTACGGCTATTTAAAAAGCTTAAGGGGAGGGACACACAAGGCCCCAATCCCAGCTGAGAAGCTATTGGCAAATGATGGTTGTTGGGGAAGGAAGAGTCCATTTTCTTTGGGGCAATAGATCCTGGTAGGCTGCGCGGGCTCCAGTGAATGGTCCAGCACTGTGTACATGCAGGGTGCTCTAATTGGACTCAGTGAGAACTCAAAAGAAGACATGAAGGTACAAAGAGGATGTGTTGGGGATCAGGAGGAGAGGAAGAAAGAGGTGGGGTAGATATGACTAGATACACTGCATACATATATGAAATCCTCAAAGAATGAAAAATACTTAAAAAAAAAACAATTTGCTGTAATCCTCTGTATTTTTGTCATTGAGAACTTTACCTTACCCCCGTATCTCTGAATACTCACAGTTTACTACTGCATGTGTTTTATTGCGATGCTATTCCAAAACTAATGTCATTCTTGGGGAAAAAAATTCTCAAGGGAAAATATCTGCCCATGCTATTGAGTAAGAAAAGGCCCTTTTCCGAGCACAGGCTGAGATCTGCTTGGAAGGCGATGAGGAGGAATGCAAATGTCCTGGTTCAGGAATCCTGCCTGCTTCTCCCCTTTTACATGGTAACAGGAAATCTTTTCCTCAGCATCCTAAATAGGGCAGAAGACCAATGCAAGTACATTTCAGTATTAGTGCATAATCGGTCCACCAGGGAAGGCAGTAAACAGATACCATACCCCTTCCGTGGGACAAGGCCGTCAAGGTAGAGATCTAATCTAGAAATTGCTTTGCTCTAGAGTTGACAGGCAACGAAAAGTACATGCAGTCTTTGACCAGTGTCTGCGTGTGTGTGTGTGTGTGTGTGTGTGTGTGTGTGTGTGTGTGTGTGTGTTTGAGACAGGGTCTTAGAGCTAGCTTGCAATTCTCTTCATAGCCAAAGCTGGTCTATATAAAGAACTCACAGCAATCCCCCGCCTCAGGTTTGAGCCACCTCACCCAGCCTCTTTGGTTCTATGTTCAGTAATGTCCATGAAAGCGCAAACAGAAGAATGAGAAATGTCTGGCCCCACAGGGGAGATGCCACCCAATTCAGCAGACCTCCCTAGCGGCCCCTCTTCCTGGTGAATCACTCCTACAGGTGTTCCCCACACTCACACTCCGATTAACTCCTCAAGTTCATCTATACGGGAATATTTATTTTCTATTGTTTTGTTGTTTTTCAAGACAGGGTTTCTCTGTATAACAGCCCTAGCTATCCTGGAACTCCTTTGTAGACCAGGCTGGCTCTGCCTCCTGAGTGCTGGGATTAAAGCCGTGTGCCAGCACCGCCCAGCCTTTATGGGAATATATAAAACAATTAGTTTTTGCTGCTAATTTTAGCAAGTTCATCTCCATTAAAAAAAAAAGTCAGCAATGATTCCCAACATCACCTCAAGCTGACACATAAAACATGCAACTTTAACATATCCCTATGTTATCCCTGCATCCCGAAATCTACATCTTTAAAACACCCCTTTGTTCCCTCTTGACCTTCCCACCTCGGGTAGTTGGGACTGATCCTTGACAACCCTTAACCTCAGCTCTCGACCACCTCTGTCTTCCCTCACCCAGTCCTGAAGTAAGACCCGAGGATGAATGGCATCTGCACTCTTCATATTGTTCCTAAATCCAGTGCTATGAACAAGGCCAACCCTCAAAAAAGAGTAAGCTAAAAGTATTTTTAAACTAAAACTCCTCTCCATTCCAGCCACTAATGTTACTTAATCCTACACTTTCTTCCCAGTGTGGTCCAACAAGAATCTCTATTTCAACCTATTTACCACATAGTTACCAGCTTCCTTCCAAAACATAATACCACTCCCTTAAAAAAAAAATCTGGAAGATGGCAAGATGGCTCAACCATTCATGGCACTTGTCACAATCCTGATGACCTAAATTCAATCTCTGGAACCTACATGGTAGAAAAGAAAATCAACTCCCAAAAGCTGTCTCCTGACCACTACACACATGTCCCCTACATAAACACACACACACACGCGCATGCGCGCACACTAATAAATATAGATGGATGGATGGATGAATAGGTTTCTTCGACCATTTCCCATTGCACACATCATATTTAACAAAGTCCACACCCTTCATGATTTTGATCCCCTTCCCCTTCACCACATCCACCATGCATCTTAAGGGGCTTTCACGACAGCAAACACAAGCTAATCTCTTAACTGGAAAGCTACTACTTTCCTCAACACCCTTCCCCACTCCCTCGTCTAAGTAACATCCACCCTTGCCCAGTGACCTCTCCTCTGTGCCCCACTGAATGTCACTTTGTATCATAATTATATCCCACATTTGAAGAGCCTATGAAAGATGGTTCTGCAGCTCGAACTCTGGCGCACTCAATTGACCCTGTGTGCAAGGTGCACATAATATGAATTTGTTGAACACGTTTATATGCATGCATATCCTAAAGAATAAAATCTTCCAACATCTTTTATTACTTCAGGAGGCAGTATACCTTTTTCAGCAGCACAGCCACTACTCTGCATCTCTGGAACTACTCACAGGCCATTTGGAACTGCCTTTCAAACTTGTTTACCCTCCAGAGATGGAAATCACTCCCCTTACTTTATATGCATGAAACATTTTCAACCAAAAATAGTAGTGGCAAATTTGGGCACTGCCGTCCTCTACCCACCCTCCTTCATCATATGGAATTGTTCCAAATTTCTGGCTCTTTCAAACAAGGAAGTCCTCCTCAAAAGACAACTCACTGTCTCTGACAGGGAGCCACAGACTCCCAAGGGATTTCAACTAGCAATGCACAGAGGTTGCCCATGGTAGCATGAGTGGGATGAGCAGAGTCTCACCAAAGGCTCCCATCTGATGCTGAAGACTTAAGAGTGCATGTTTAGGTGCAGGCTTCATTTTTCCTTTAAATATTTCATTTTACCTTCTCAAATACATGTTTAATAAAATTATAAAGTGTTGAGGTTTTTTTTCTTTCAAATTATAAGAGGGGCTAAATCTTTTCATTAATTCTGTGAATGCCAAGAAAACTGAAAATTGAACGTGACTACTGAATCATTTCCAAAGTCATGAGATTCTGCTTTAATAACTTCATTAGAATATCCTTAAGCCAGAAACTGCACCACCCTTGTCCAAGAAAAAGGTTCCACCATTTGAAAGGCCGACACTACAGAGAATGAAGTCCCGATTTTGCATAATTCTGTAAGAAGAGCCTGCTGAGTGAACTGCCCCATTCTAGTAAGGAAGATACATGAAAAAAGGACACGGCCCCACCACGCAAGCTGTCAAAATCAACGGAGACAACACCTGTATTCTATAGCACCTGTCCTAGAGAGGCAGTTCACACGATAATACTCACTATTACCCTCCCCAACTGATGTGGAGGCAGATAAGTCTTTTTATCCTTAAACCATCCCCTCGGGAAGGGAGAATGGTGCTCTTCCCCATCACTGGGCAGGGCAAACTGAGGAAGCAGTGAGCAAAGGGGGTGGTCTCATATGCCTCCTTTCCTCTCACGCCAGCACCAAAGGCTGAGCCCTGGATTCCTGTCATCCCACTTCCAAGCTGTCTTGTCCAGCAAGAAGAATCAAACTCCAGCTCCTTTCCGCAGAGATGCACACGGACCCAGACACCGCCCGGCCCTAGCTCCCAGGAGCGGCAGGTGGAGGCACCGTAATGGTGGAAGCAGGAGGAGAGGAGAGGAGGAGCCCTCAGCATCCCCCACCGTCGCAAATCTCAGCCGAGGCGAGCCGAGGAGAGCCGAGGCCGCAGGGCCAGGGACCCCTGACTCCCCACCCACGATGGGTACCTTCGAGTACTCCTGAGCCAGCTTCTGGTACTTCCCCTGCAACTCTGCGGAGGCCATGGCCTCCCCCGCCCCGTCCAGGCCGGGCCGCCCGGGCTGCTGAGCCCCGCCCCCCGCCCCCAACCCCGCACTCGCTCCTGGGCAGGGCTCGGCCAGCTTCTGCGGCTTCGCCGCCGCGCCTCCTCCTCCACTTCCGGGTTTCGGGGCGGGAGGAAGGCGGGGCGGACCCGGGGGCGGGGCGACCACGGGGGAGGGACGACGTCTTGACATCACTGCCCCGCCCTCCCGTGCTCCAGTTCACGCGTGTGCGGCCCGGCCGACGTGCCTGGTCTGTGCCTGTGCTCGGCCTGTGGCCCGAGGCGCCATCTTGGGCCAGGCGTCAAGATGGCGACCCGGCTCGGGGCGAGCCAGACTCAAGAGGAAAGAATATGGGGCCTACGGAATGCACGGAGCAACACGAAGGGAGACAAGGAGTGTGAGGAACGAAGAACCGGAAGGAGAAGCGTTCTAAGAGCAACGAGAATTCTGGCCACCCTGTCCCGTGGTTCCCATAGCAACTGCCTGGCGTCAGCTGGTTGCATCTTTGAAGAGGAGCCTGGAAGCCTGTATTCTGCTGTCTCTCATTCGTTATCTGGATTTACAAGACTTGCTCTGCACTGTATCAAACCTACCACAGATTTATAAGGCTTGCCCTTCTCCCCTCCCTGGATCAGAAAACCGTCATTGCCTTGGGTCTTTTGACATATTTGCGTCCATTCTCTGCTCACATGCCACGTGCCCATTCCTGACCCCTTTCCATGCATCTGAACCATTTTCAGCGGCCAAAAGACCGTTCGGAAATTTCCGAGAATTTCTGCCACGCATTGAGATGTGAAGAACGTTAATGGTTTAAAAAGAAAAACAACTAAAATTAGATAGCTTGAGATACCTTATAATGGAAAACTGCCTCCCTTCCTTAATTTAAAATATTCTTTACAATTCTGTTAGGGATTAATTTAAGTGTAACATTGAAGTATTTCTTGATAGAATAATATGAATTAATAAAAACTATGTTTGTTGAGGATAATACGGCAGTTGAAACTAATGAACTACATTTGTACATTATCTACACATATATAAAAACATCAATATATTAAAACATATTAAATGTAATAAGTTGTGCTGGATGTTGCTGTGTAAGCCTTTAATCCCAGTACTTAGAAGGTAAAGGCTGGTAGAGCTAGGAAGTTCCCAGGCCAGCCTGGGCTACACAGAGAAACTGTCTCAAGAAAATGTAAATTACAATACCATATAAGTATATTTTTAAAATATGAAGTAGAAGCTGGGTGGTGGTAGCACATGCCTATAATCCCAGCACTCAGGAAGCAGAGGCAGGAGGATCTCTGTGAGTTCAAAACCAGCCTGGTCTACAAGAGCTAGATTCAGGACAGGCTCCAAAGCTACAGAGAAACCCTGTCTCAAAAAACCCAAACAAACAAACTATATGTGTGTGTGTATATATATATATATATATGTGTGTGTGTGTGTGTGTGTGTGTGTGTGTGTGTGTGTGTGTGTATAAAATTAGAAACACTTGGGAGACTGAGGCAAAAGGACTTCATGTTCAAGGGCATTCAGGACTACATAGTAAGTCTAGGCCAACCAGAGCTGAATAGCAAGATCTTATTTTAAAAATTGTGTGTGTGTGTGTGTGTGTGTGTGTGTGTGCGCGCGCGCACGCGTATGAGTGTGTGAGACCTACATGAAGTAACATTTTGTATTATTCTCTTTTTTGCCTACATCCCTTTGTATGTATGTGTGTATGAGTGTGTGTGTGAGAGAGACTCACATGAAGTAACATTTTGTATTCTCTCTTTTTTTGCCCTCACCCTTTGTATTATTCTTAAACTCATAAGCAGGTAGTAAAAGTGCAGAGACAAGAACTGGAAGGCTACACATTAAACTGGTTAGTGGCTGCACCTAGTGAGAAAAGAAAGAAATGAAACGGACAGGACGGATGAACATCAATTTTGTTTCTTCAGGTTTTTAAAGGAAATATTATATTTATTGTGGCAGAAATAGTCTAAGAATGCTAGGTCAGCGCTTTAGACTATAACTGAAGTAAAAACTGGGCTAGCCTGGTTACCCTTTTCCTGTGAGCAATCAGGACTCGTACAGCAGTGCTTAGCCTGGACCCTCTTTCTGTACGGAAGCTAGAAGAGCTGCACGTTTTTGGTTTGTTACACTTGATCTTAGCCAAAAGGCCGAGAAGCGTTTTTGGTTTGTTAATAAACAGCTACTGCCATCCAAACTTTCAGAATAGTTTCCAAGAGTTCTGTTAGTTTTCTGTGGCGCCACCAAGTGGCAGAATTAAATATTGTGCTATATTTCCTTGCCTCCTGAAGGAATGGAATTCTTTTTATTATTTTAAAAATGACATTCCAGAAAAAAAATTCCAAAGAAAGAATGTGCAACTTTAGCCAGAGAGCCTGTGTAAATTCATGTTACTGAATTTAGAAATTTATTCCCACTGGCTGGCTGTTTGGCCAGACACTGTTTTAAGGTTCTAGTTGGTAAATATGAATAATTTAAAATGAAGACTCTCATTCTCAGTTGATACTAAAGAAAAAGACAGGCCGCAAAGGGTAAGAAGTTAATTGCAGCATATGTACCCAACAGTAGGCTCTTGTCCAAATATAGAAAGAGCTTCAACAAATCAACTTTTTTATATAAAAAAAGCCATACCTACTTGTTTTACTACTTCAAAGGATGGCCGAGGCATGGGGAATAATTAATTGCCAAGTAGACTTTAAGGACCTGTGATCTGAGGGGAAAGTCCAGAGCACTGTGAAGACTGAAAGTGACGAGAGAATGCAATGCCAGCCTGGCAAAATGGCTCAGAGAGTGCTACCATAAAGCACAGTGTCTGATTTGAATCCCAGGACACACATGGTAAGAGAGAGCTGACCCCTGCAAGTTGTCCTTTGACTTCCGCACATAAACTGTGACATGTACAAGCACGCATGCGCACATACACACACGCACGTACACACATGTATATACACATGCACAAATACACGCACGCGCACACACAATAAAAAGTTTAAAATATATAAAATGCAGCACCGTTCTGTCAACAGTTATCAAACCTAATAAGGAAAGCACTGCACGTTAATATCTCACATCTGTAAGATTCAGAGAGATGGAGCAAAACTTGTCCGTTGCTGGCTTACAGCTGACTCTAGTGTGCAGTGCTCACAGTCAGTACTCATTATCCGTAGACTGCATCGGGAAATTTGCATAATGTGTGCTGTACGTCAGATCCACTCCTCACAGGGGCATCTGCAAGCATGCACAGAGTAGCACGAGATCTGAGTTACCCAAAACCTCTGCTCCCAACTGAGGAGGACTGCATTATTTTGCTTAAAATTTTGCTCTTTCAGTGGCCCCAAGCATAGTGGTGAAGCCCTTCCTACCCCTAGTCCTAAGTGCAAGAAGACTTTTAGCTTTATGAAGATGGAAGTGTGCAAGCAGCATCATTTAGGCTTAAGTCCAGAATGCTATTGTTGGACATGGTGACTCATTCCTTTAATCCCAGAATTTAGGAGGCTGAGGCAGGAGGATCTCTGTGAGTTTGAAGCAAGCCTGGTCTACAGAGTGAGTTCTAGGACAGGTAGAAGTACATAGAGAGACACTGACCAAAAAAAATGGCTCTTGATAGCTGGTTTGATATTAAAGAAGCAAAAATATGTATCAAATAATGTGTCTTTAAACCAAAGTACATTTGAAATGTGGTTATGTGTGGAATGGTTGAGGAAAATGTGACCAGACACTTTCAAAAACCTCAGTGTTTTCCACATCAGTAATGCTATTTGCTAAGTTAATGTTTACAACCATTTATAGAACATATGTAATGCGTGTACTAAGATTCAACTGAGACACATAGATTGAGGATGTTGTAGGACTTTTCTTGACCATATGGACAAGAAATTATGCCATTGACTTACTGACAATATGAGGAACACCGTGAGCCTCTGGATCTACTGAAAGACAGTATGAGAAACACCGTGGGCTTCTGGACCTACTGACAGACAATATGAGAAACACCGTGGGCTTCTGGACCTACTGACAGACAATATGAGAAACACCGTGGGCTTCTGGACCTACTGACAGACAATATGAGAAACACCGTGGGCTTCTGGACCTACTGACAGACAATATGAGAAACACCGTGAGCCTCTGGCAGAATGTTATGTCATGGATAGTAGAATGCACCTGTGTTGTCTTAGCTGTGGGAAGGTCCCCATGTTTGCCCAGGTCTGAAGAGCAAGAACTTCATTCAGACTTTCTCCCTCATCCTCCAAAGCAGACATTCAGAACAGAACAGGGAAAGATCAAGGAAGACAGCTCATGGGGCCTTTTATTGTATAGCACATTCTATATATAAACAAACCAATTTGATTGTTTATGAGACCATGTCTCACTGCGTAGCCCAGGTTAGCCTTGAACTCAGAATATTCCCGCCTCAGCTTCTCAAAGGCCTATGTTCAAGCCCCAGTACTGCAACATAAAATAAATTATATACATATGTAATCCATTCATCCATCAGTGAGCATCTGGTTTGTTTCCACTTAGGGATGCTGTAAATGATTCTTCTGTGACACAGACGCACAGCTATCCATGTTGGAGTCCTTGTCTCTGCTCTGTTGAGGGCAAGCCCAGAAATAGAGTTTCTGGGTGGTCTGGTAACTTTGTTTTAGCTTTCATGGACCTGCGCTCTTGTTTCCCACAGTGTTTTCCTGTGGATTGCACAAAGCTTTGACTCTGCACTGGTACAGCATTTGTTATTATCTATCTTTTTTGTCTAATCTGTCTGAGATACTAAAAAGCGGTGTCTTTAGCCTTAATTTGCATTTCTCCAGTGGTTGAGCTTGCCTTTGCCTGCTTATTGCCATCTTTGGTGTATGCATTACCTTACCTCCCTATGAACCGCACTCCTTGCTTTCTGTCTGTGTGGTAGGACCCAGGTCTGCCTGTATTGGGCCCTCTGAAGTCGGGGATCGTATGTCCTTCCTCTGCAGCTCCATTATGAGAACCAATCCTGAGCTTTCATTGGAGGCCACTGCCTATTGATCTTTCCATCAGTCCTGCCCTCACTCCACTGCCCTCCTTCTCCTTCTTCTAGCTTCAGAAAAAGTGAATTCCTATTTCACTAAGAAAACCCCTAACTCCTGGGCTCTCCTGCACTGAGCCCCACTAGTTCTAGGTTCAGTCAGCTCCCCTTGCATGTCTGTGTCCTAATGAGCATCCTTTCTCCCACTGGCAGTGCCTTCCCTGAGCCCCGCTACCTCCACACCTCCTCCCCACCTTTCTCCCCGTGACTTTTTCCAGATGTGCTTTAACTCTGTAAAATTCTGGAGTTACCAGCATGTGCCTCTTACCTTGTGTATTCCCTAACATTCTGTGTTCAGGCTTGCGCCCCCAGAGAGACAGCAAAGATCCTTGGAAACCTTCTAAGCCTTTTGTACCTGGTGTTGCTTGGTGAGATGCAGATATGCTCGTAGTACCTGGAGGGGATGCAGGGCTGTCCATTATCAGAAGGAACTCAGTTGCATCACATTTCTGCAAACACAGGGTTCCCTTCCCTCACCCACTTCCCTCTACCCACTTACAGTTCATCACAAATGGCTCCTTTTTGCTATTCTCTCTTCTGCTCATGGCCTTCCTCTGTCATTCCTTACTTCCCTTTTGGCACTGATTTCTTTCTGGAAAATTTTGACTATTGGGGCAACATTGATTGCATGAGCCCAGTGAAGATTTTTACCTAGAAAATTCTTCAGAGTAACATAGCAATTTATTTATTCATTTGTTTTTGGTAATATTGATTGTCTCTCAAAACATAACTTTAGCCAGGCAGTGGTGGTGCACGTCTTTAATCCCAGCACTCACAGAGGCAGGTGGATCTCTGTGAGTTTGAGGCCAGCCAGCCTGGTCTACAAGAGCTAGTTCCAGGACAGGCTCCAAAGCTACAGAGAAACCCTGTCTTGGAAAAGAACAAAACAACAACAACAACAACAAAAAATTTATTGTGGGCCAGTCTATCAAATCTCTAGCTTTTCACTTTCAGTTATGAAACCCATATTCCCTCTTATAGGAGAAGGAAAGGTAATCACACAGAATAGAGAGAATTCTGTGTGACCAGGATGATGGCTCAGTGAGTGAAAGACACTGAACAGGTGTCTTCCTCTGTCCTTCTCACCCATTCCTTTGAGACAGGGTCTCTCCCAGAACCCAGGCTTTGTGTTTTCTCTGCTGGGCTGGAAGCCAGAAAGCCCAGGAAGTCTTCCTACCCCTGCCTCCCTCAAAGCTGGGATTACAGGCATATGCAGGACACCCAGCTTGTTTTGTGGGTCTCATACTCATGCAGCAGCACCCCCAGCCCCTCAGCCCTATAGCACTTGTGTCTTAGTCAGGGTCACTATTGCTGTGATGAGACACTATGACCAAAGCCACTTGGGGAAGGAACGGTTTATTTGGCTTACACTTCCACATCACAGTTCATCATCAAAGGAAGTCAAGTCAGGAACTCAAACAGGGCAGGAACCTGGAGGCAGAAGCTGTTGGTGTGCTGTGTTGTGTCTCACCTCAAGATGCGGTTCAGGCCTATGGCAGCAAGGAGGAACAGGTTCGAAGCACTGAACTCAAACAGTCACGTAAAGATTTACTTATTGATCGCTACACGAAAGACAAAAGTTGTTGGGGGATAAAACAAGTTCCTCATACCAAAAGTCCCTGATCTAATCTGCATGTTTTCTGAAGGAAAACATCACACTCTACAATTTCAGTCCTTACTGTGCACTGTCTGCAGTACCCAATAATTCAAGACACTGCAGGTGGGACAGGGCCATCTCGTGACCAAGGCCATGCAAAGGCTGTACAGTTCCTTCAGAAAACCAGCTCTCCAGAGAACACAGAACAATCACCATTTTCACATTATTTCCTCAAGGTCAAAGTACTTCTAGAAAACAGCTGTGCTTTCTGACTTTTGCCCTGGAAATATGAAAACCACTATTCCATTCTAATGTTTATTATCCATACAATAATTCCACTAATTCTTCCTCTTCAAGGAGCTGATGCAGATGCCATGGCAGGGTGCTGCTTACTGGCTTGCTCCTCATGGCTTACTCAGTCTTTCCTACAGAATTCAGGACCACCAGCCCAGCAATGTCCCCATACACAAAGGACTGGTCCCTCCCCCATCAATCACTAATTAATGTTCTACAGGATCAGAAGACACGTTTTGAGACAGTTTTCTCCTTCTGCTATGTGGGTCCCAAGGACTGATCTTGGGTCATCAGCCTTGGCAGCAAGTGCCCCTTCCCACAGAACCATCTGGCCAGCCACACAATGATCTTTTAGGGCATCACTCTATCATCTTACAGAGGCGTTTTCCCAACTGAGAGGTCCCTCCTCTGTGACGACTCCAGCTGTGTAGTTAAGTCAGGTTTACATGGTACCAATGCAAAAAACAAACAAACAAAAAAACAAAAAACTTCTCTCTTTTTAAAGGGAATAAGCGATAGTTTATTCAAGAGCCAAATCTGAGTAACAAGGATTTAAGTTACCTCAAATTTTATGTTCCAATGTGAAGTATTTTCATGAAGCATTTATAATGATAGAACAAAGAAATCATAAATTAAGTCAATTTTGAAATACAGCTCTGATACAACTGAAGAGCAGTTACAGTAAGATGGAGAGGAACGGTGAGAGGTAGGGACCAACTCTGGCTGCTCCCCGTTCTCTCAGGGTCTTACTTCAATTCTGGCTCCAAAGATTAATTAGCTATCCACCAAAATTGAGGTGAGAGAATAACTCATAATGTTACACCTAGCTCCTCTATTCTCCTGGATCAACCACAGTTCTTGGATCAGAGGGATCATCTCAACAACATTTCCCAAGTATGGGGGTATTAAGTACCAGCCTCAGTACCCCCTCGGGGCTCAGAATTGGGTGTCTATGGCAAGCGAGGATCTAAGGGTAAAAAATTAACTCAAGAACATGACCTCTGCATCTTCTTTATTTTTCATGCAAGGGGAAAAAATGAAATGAAGGGGGCATAGAGGAGAGGAGGTATAAGAATAAGGGGAAGAATAAGAAGAAAGGAAGGGGAGTAAGGGGAAGAAGTAGAAGTAGTGAGGAAAAAAGGAGAAGAGTAAGGGCTGATCTCAATGAGGTTTCCAGTCTTTACAGACTTAGCTGGAAAATTCCATAGACAATGATAATATGCATAACAAAATCACAAAAAGGGGCAGGTAAAACCTGACAAAGCTGTACTTTGGAACAGGTGACCCAACCCAGGAAAGAGCCAGCATTCAAGGGGAAGTATCTGGCATTCTAAACTTTTAGATAAAGTTACTAAACAACCCTGAATCCTGGATCCACCCATTCTCTTCATCTAATCTCTTTGGTGATAACCAGCTTTGGGGACACCCAGATTTGTCTGTTAGCAAAGGGGGGGGGCACGCTGCCTTCCTGCTCAGTGCCGGTCTTCTATAGAAATTTCTATGTGGCCCCTTAGCAGGTAATTTTGTGGGACTGACTCTATGTAAATTTGACTGTTAGAACAAACAGTGAATGACATCATTCCAAGGCCTCATGGTGTGGGGTGCTAGAAATATTTTCTAACACACAAAAATCCCAATCATGCCGAATCAAAACAAGCCGAATTAAAAGATATCCAGGTTTAATAGGATTCCTGTGCTTTCGGGTGGCCCCCGAGGGGAATCAGGAAGCCACCACCAATACGATCACCTGGGGAAAAGAGGGAAGATCACATGTTGACTTTCCGGGGAGCCGTTTAAATAGACTGGGGGAGTGGTCCTGACCTCCTCGGGGAGGTGTCAAGGTGCAAGGGGCACAGGGGCAGGGTCTCCAAAGATGGAGGTTAGAGACTGGGATTTAAAAGAGGAAATGGAGCAAGGTCAGGCCACTGCCTGTGAAGAGTTTACACTGCTGAGGTGTTCCGGGATGAATCCCATTTTGAAGGGAAGAATCATGGCTTCCCAAGGTCTTTACAGATATGACAATGACTTTTCCAAAAGACAAGTATTCCCGCAGCTCTACAAAACATGTGTGGACATGTACGTACACACTTCCCGTGGGTCTGCCTATTGGTCTGCCAGCTGTGCGTTCACTGTATAGATTTGTGGACTCCAACACCCAAGTCACCACCTGAACCCTGAATCTGGTATAAACTGTGGTTGCTAAAGCACCCTCATCCAGGTTTATGAGCACTGTTACATTTTCAAGAATTGCACAGGCCATTTGCTGAAGACAGCCACTGTTAACATTAGAGTCCACAGACTTACAAAGAACTAGGATTTTCCACACCGAAGTTGTTGTGGACCAATTTACCCAGATAAACCTTAGAAGGAAGTGCCTTGTTCTAGGGGAGGTGAAACATTGCATCCTTCAGGAAAGCTTGGCTAAGCTCAGGAAGCAAACAACTCAAAGGCTTCAGGAAGTCCCTGAAACTGACAGATACACTGGATTCCTCCCTCCTCAAGGATATGAAAGCAGAAGGAATGGATAGGAGACACCCTTAAACCAGCAGGACTGCTTGAAAAGACACTTGTCACTATGCAGCTGCCTGCAAGTTGTGCACTGAACTCCGGGGTTCCAAGTTTCATCTGGGTGGGCTTTGGTAATGCAGCTGTCTCTGAACCATCTCTGCTCCTGTCAGTAACATCTAACCCATTCTCACCCTATAAGTAAACTATATATCAATGTAACTCCTATAAGTAAAAACAAGGTTTGAAGGTGGCTCAGTGTTTAAGAACACTTGCTGTTCTTGCAGAAGACTCAAGTTCTATTCCCAGCATCCACATGGTGGCCCAGACCCATCCATAATTCTAGTTCAAGAGGATCTAACACCCTCTCTGTCTTCTGTGGGCATCAGGCACTCATATAGTAAATAATATACATGAAAGCAAAAACACTTAAACACATAAAAATAAATACATCATTTAAAAAATAAACATTTTCACTAGCAATTAAAGACAGCCAGGCACCCGTGTCTTCACTGTATAACAAGAAGTTGAGAAAGGAAGTTTCTTTATGAAGAACCAGGAAAGATGGTAGGGTTTTTTTTTGTTTTGTTTTGTTTTTGTGTTTGTTTGTTTTTAAGACTATTGCTTTGTAATTTTTAACAGAATAATTTACTGAGGAATAAGCTCATCTGTAACCAGTGGCTGATGTGCCTACTGGGAACCGGGAGCTGGGCAGGGATGGGGCACGGTCCCAGCAATATATTTACAAGCCTGTGTCTAAACTGAGGAGCGCAAAGAGCCTACTTGTGGTGGTCTGAATGAAAATGACCCCCTAGACCCATAGGGAGTGGCACTATTAGGAGGTATGGCCTTGCTGGAGGAAGTGTGTCACTGGGGGTGGGCTTTGAGGTTTCAAATGCTCCCGCCAAGCCCAGTGTCCCACTCTCTTCCTCCTGTCTGTGAATCTGGATATAAAACTCTCAGCTCCTTCTCCAGCACCATGTCTGCCTGTGCTTTGCCATGTCGATGATGGACTACACTTCTGAACTTTAAGCTAGCCCCAATGAAATGTTTCTCTTGAACATGGTGTCTCTGCACAGCAACAGAAGCCCTGACTACGACAGCACGAAGTGCTTTCTGATACAGAGAAGACTGCAGCTCTGAATCCCTCTTACTAAAGTGCTTCCCCTGGGCTTCAGAGCTGCAGTTCCCAGGAAACTCGTGGATTAAAGGGTCATCATAGATAATTTGATTTGTACAGCAGTAAACTGCTGCAGAGATGCAGAGGTCTCGGATGAGAGAGGCATGGGTTTTGTCACAGCCTTCCATCCACATCCACAGATACTGTGACCTGACGGGAAAGGCGACACCAGGATGAGGCCGTATGTCCACAAAAAGACGCAAAGCACTCAGATGCCTTGTTGCAATAAAACATAATGTACACACACAGCGTCATGCACACACATTTGCTTGCACACACATGCACACACGGGGAGACAGATGCATGCATAATCAAAGCAGTTTGACTTATATTAGCCCCAACTGGAAACAATCTAGGTGCCCAGCAGTGGAAGTATGCACAAGCAAACTGTGATATCTGTGGACTGGAACACAACGCAGCAATAAAGGAGGACGAGCAACAATATATGATCATCATATGAAGCGTGAAAAGAAATGCACATCATTCTGTAATTGTCTGTTTAACATGGAATTTAGAACAGGCATGACACCACGGGGGCGGGGGTGGGGCGCGGCAGAGCAGTGTTCGCTCAGAGGCCATGGTCCCCAGCCTGCTAAGGATTCAGGTTAACTGCCACACTTGTCGAAATTCATACAGTGGTGTGCTTAATGCCTTAGCACTTCTTTATTAAAATGTATGACATTGATTTATGAGTCTGTGTATGGTATGATCGTGTGTGTACCACTGGTTCCTGTGGAAGTCAGAGGAAACCTTGCATGAGCAGGCTCTCTCCTCCCACCATGCGGCATTCCCGGTGACGGGACTCAGGGAGCAGGCTTGATAGCAAGTGCCTTCACCTACCGAGCTACCTTGCAAGTCTTTAGCTGGGCATTTCAGTGTGTGTAGGGATGTGTTATTTGAAAGAGGGAAGGAGGGAAGGATGAGTGGAAGAGGAAAGAGGAGAGAACGAGAGATGAGAGAGAGAGAGAGAGAGAGAGGGAGAGAGAGAGAATGAGCAAGAGTGTGCAGAGAGTGAGAGAGCTAAGAGACATAGCAACACATTGTTGTGTGGACTTAAAAGATCCACAAACAACTGAAAAACGTTTTGAAGAAAATCTCAAGGTGAACAGCCTGCACTGGCCTGTGGACCAAACTAAGGAATTGTAAATCCTAGATATGATAATGGCAAGTAACTCTGTAAGAAAATGCCCACCATTTCAAGAAATGCATGTCATAGCCTTAAAGAAGTAAAATATGTGGATTACAATACTTGGATGGGGGATAAAATATGGAGGAAGGGGAGGAGGTAAATGGAGGGGCAATATTGGGGTACACTGAATCCAAGTTGTGAGATATGGGGCTTAATAGTTCTTTTGGCTTTGCTTTGGTGTATAGTCAGAAAATGCCACAGCAAAAAAAAAAAAAAAAAATGAAGTCTTAGGAATACAGGAGAGAGCTCAATGCGAGTAACGTTAACCAGACCAAAGACCTTTTCTATGCTTCTGTTGTTCAAAAATTTTATTATTAAAAGTCATACACTCATGGGGCAGTGGTGGAGCATGCCTTTAATCCCAACACTCAGGAGGCAGAGGCAGTGAGTTCGAGGCCAGCCTGGTCTACAGAGCGAGTTCCAGGACAGCCAAGTCTACACAGAGAAACCCTGTCTCAAAACAACAATAACAAAGAAGTCACACACTCAGTGGATTTTATTTCTTGTTTGGCTGGTTGGTTTTGAGTTAGTGTTTCATACAGCCCAGGCTAGCCTTGAATTAGCCTGGCTCCTCCACCCAAGAACTGGGAGGTATGCGTGAGCCACCCATCCGACCTCTAACCAACTTATATTTATTGAGAAAAAAACCCCACAAATTTCTCCAGATGCTTCTTACATCCCCATGTATTTTCAATTCTCAATTCCATTGGCTTCCTCAAACTGCTTTCTCGTTGGTATAACCTCATTTTGCCAGCAGGCGGCTCGCAGTCACCGAATTTGCTCTGCAGCCTCTAAAGGTGACTGTCGAGTAACTGGCTGGTTACCAGTCCCGGGGCATGCCCACGATCACTGGTAGCAATTGTTTAGGCACGTCTCTAGTGACTTCATCCCATTAACCGTGAGTCTTTTTCAGGAAACAATCAGCCTGTTTGAACAGAACAGGTTAGGCAAATTAGTAACTGGAAAATGACTAATTCCTTCTACAGGACATGTTGGGACGTCTTGCACTCCCTTGCGGCTGAGTTAGGGTGTGGACCCTTTGTCCTCACGTGATAGCTGGGAAAGGAGACAAGTCACCCTCCTCTGCAGGCCACAGGCCACAACCCCTTTGTCCTGGGCCGCCAGGGTTGGCAGGGGCAGGACAGCGTGGGGGTGGGGGAAGGTGAGCTGTGGTGGAGGATGGACAGACCCAAAGCAGTAAGGGCACTTGGAACCGCAGGCCTGGAGCTGCTTCTCCAGGGCCAACGCTGGATCTTTCCTTCCTGTGCTGAGTGCCTGCCGGGGTCCAGGCCACCTTCAAATTCACAGGCAAGGCTTTTAGAGGATCTGGGGTTGGAGGAGAGAATGCAAAATGAAGTTTCCTTCTCAATGAAGTTTGCCCAGATTGTTTCCCACCCTGAGTAAGGGGCGCTGCTGAGGAGCTGAAATCCCATCTCAATCTGGCCACTGACCTCCCAGATCCTTACAGTTCAGTCTGTGTGACTTCTCAGCCCCACCCCCTAACTCACCTGCTCTCTCTATGAAGCAGCTACAGCCAACACTCTCCTCCCTCAAACCAGAGCATCTGGTCAGGAGTGCTTGGTGGCCTCCAACAAGCCTTTCCAGGATTTACTACAGTTATGAACTCCTGGATTTCTGCCTTTTTCGCTAGACTCTGTGTGACTAAAGCCTTGTTTGCTTTGTGGTACAGTCTCACCTAGTCCAGCCAGCCTGGATCTTTGTACACACCTAAGGGTGACCTTGAACTCTCACCTCTTCCACCTGAGTGCTGGTTACAGAAGCCCGTAGGTATCAGTGTCAGCAGGCACTGAACAACTGTGCCACACCCCTGACCCCCATAAAGGCATTTGAAAATTGTAAATACCTCCCACAACCCTCATCTCAGCTGAGACTCTTGAGTCTGCAAAACGACCCCAAGTAGCTGTGTGCTGAAGACGATATTTGAGGACTAGAATCCTCGCCCAAGTCTGTCACCTCACCATGTGGCCTCTGTGTACACAGCAGGTCTGGGGGGTCAAGGGAGGGGAGGGCTTCTGGAAGGCCTGAATGACAGCTGAGGAGAGAGAGTGGGAGTAGCATTGGGGAAGCAGAGGCAGGTGGAAGTCTGTGAGTTCCAGACCAGCTCTGTCGAAAGAAAGAAGGGGGGGGGGAGGCAGAGGGAGGGAAAGGAAAGAAAAGAAGGGAGGAAGGAAGGGGAATGAAGGAAAGAAGGGAAGGAGGAAGGGAGGGAGGGTTGAGGGCACAGTGCACTACCATCCTCTGTCCATATCTGATGGCTGATCCCTCTGCAAAGCTGCTTCCCCTCCTCAGGCTACCCTACCCTAAGGGTGCTATTATGAGGAGGCTTCCACTGAGGAAAGGAATCGATGTGATAATTAACTTCTGGCTGTCACGTGTGCTGGGCACTGAAGTGGGTGCTGCAGGATTTATATGCAGCCACAGTGGGGGACAAGAAGCGAGGAGCCAATTAGGCTACAACAGACGAGCATTAGTGCACAGATTCGTGTTCAGAGGCAAAAGCTTAGTAACAGAGGCATAGACTCCAGGCCTTTTGTGATGGAGAGAAGTTATGAGTCAAGTGTGGCAAGTTAAGGAGATGGGCAGTGGTCTGATCATGCGTACTCGGGGATACTGTGGTGACCACTGGTCTGATCATGCGTACTGGGGAATACTGTGGTGACCACTGGTCTGATCATGTGTACTGGGGGATACTGTGGTGACCACTGGTCTGATCATGCTTACTGAGGGATACTGTTCTGGGCACTGGTCTGATCATGCGTACTGAGGGATACTGTGCTGGGTACTGGTCTGATCATGCGTACTGGGGGATACTGTGCCAGGCACTGGTCTGATCATGCGTACTGAGGGATACTGTAGTGGGCACTGGTCTGATCATGCGTACTGGGGGATACTGTGCCAGGCACTGGTCTGATCATGCGTACTGAGGGATACTGTAGTGGGCACTGGAATGTGTCTGTGAAGAGGACAGATACTTGCCCTCCTGGAGTGACATTCTAGTGGTACATTGTAGTTGGCATTTTCTTTGGGCCACCAACAAGCTCCTAGATAAAGACTTATTATTAATTATAGAGACTTATTATTAATTATGAACACCCGGCCTTAGTTTAGCCTTGTCCTGCTAGTTCTTTTAACCTAACTTAACCTGTTTCTATTAATCTACGTTTTGCCTTGGGGCTTTTTACCTTTCTTTCATTCTGAAGTTCTACTTTCCTGCTTCCTTCATGTCTGTCTGTCTGGCCCCTATTGTCTCCCTGTTGTGTCCTTTTTCTTTCTTTCCCAGCCTAAATTCCTCTTCCTGCTTACTCTCCCTGACCAGGAGTCTCACCTATACCTCCTCCCTCGCTATTGGCTGTTCAGCTTATTAAACCAATCAGGTGCTCTAGGCAGGCAAGGTAAAACAGCAATGCATTTTACATAGCTAAAAACATACACACAGTTAAATAAATATTCTGCAATATAAACAAATGCAACACAGGCTGGAGAGGTGGCTCAACAGTTAAGAACACTGACTGCTCTTCCAGAGGTCCTGAGCTTAATACCTAGCAACCACATGGTGGCTCACAACCATCTATAATGAGACCTGGTGCTCTCTTCTGTTCTGCAGGCAAATATGCATACAGAACACTGTATACATAATAAATAAATAAATCTTTAAAAAACCCACAACATGTCTTTACATTGTTAAACAAATATTCTGCAATGGTACATGCTACATTATGTCAGAATTCTGTGGGGAGTAGAAGAGGGGAGGAGGTCTGGGGGACTGGTAAGGGGGAGGTGACACTAGAGCAGTGTCCCAGGCATAGGGATCAGAGGGCCTGCAGCATGTTTGGGGAACAGCAGGGGGCAGTGTGGCTGGAGCAAGAAAGAGGGAAGCAGGAAGCATTGGGCGGAGAGCCTTGGGCCTTCTGGGCTGTCATAAAGACTTGTCTGCAGATTCTGAGAGAAAGTGGTAACCGTGGGAGCAGCCAGCTACTGGGAAACTTAGGTCTAAAGGAGAAAATAAGGTTCTGGCTTGCAGCTTTTGTTGATTCCAGGCACTGGTGTAATATCTCTGAGCAGAGATCAGGAAGGGATGTGTGAGACCAGCTCCCATGGATGCTGTTCAGGAAGGCTCCAGGCAAAGTGGTGACAGGATCTGAGTTGGCCGAAAGGCTGCTGTGCTGAGAGCAGAGGAGGAGGGAGAAGCCTGGTTCCTTGAGGGAGCTCTGACTGTGATACCAGTGGAACCAACCAGTCAGTCTCACAGGTGAGTGGTAGTGGAGGCAGCAAGCTGGCGGATTCCGACCATGCCAACTGAATCCACCTGGATTTCTTGGCAGAATGCACACGGAGCACAAGAGGAGAGCTATTCAGGGAGACTCAAGTTTTGGAGAGAGTGAGAAGAAAGGCATTCTGGGAAGAGGAAAACATGGGGAAACATGCCTGTAAGCATACCTATTGGGCGGTAAAGAACAAAGGCATGTGGCTATCAAGTCAGCACTAGACAAACCAGCAGACAGAACTAGAGACAAGGATCTAGGACAACTGTGTCACAGAAAGCAATCACCTGGGCCTTGGCCACAGAGAGTCACTAATGGAGTTTTCACAGAGAGGCAGGCACCTGTTTAGAACTGATCCAGCTGGAGAAGCAGGAGCCAGGGAGACCAGTGAGGCTGGAGAGAAGAGAGGCGAGAGGGCGAAGGTCATGGTTCTGGATCCAGGCTGACCTTGCTCCTACATCCTCCATATAGCATTATTCAGTAAATCACACATCAGTTGATTGAGATCTTGTCCTTAAAACCCTCCTCCCAAGCTCTCACAGCCCAAATGTCTTTTCATCAACACAAATAAAGCCACTGTGTAGAAATATGGTTTTGATGCCTGTGGCCCTGAGAGAAAACCAGAGGAGCCCTTACCCCTCATCCAGGAGGAGAGCACTTGAGTCCCTTTGGAAAGATTCTCCAAGAGTGTGTCCATCTTTTACCCTCAGGCTCTGAAGTAGACCTTCGTCCTCCTCTATTACAAGGGGACTTGGAAATGGGTCCAGAAGGGGTGGGGGAGAGAGAGACTGCACATAACTGCGTGTCTTTGGAAGTACGCCTGTTTCTGGAAGTATAGACTTGTTTGTAGTGACTTTTATTTATTAGGTGCCAGCTTGGCACAAAGAAGTTTCTATTCCTATTGTAAGCCCGCAACAGCCCAGTGTAGACTGAAGACTTTTCTCCAACCTGCCTGCTCCCTCTAGACCGGTTTCTCTCCACCAATTGGGTCCCCCTCATCAGTTCCCAAAGCTGCTTATGAAGTAACCATTCATTATTATTATTACAATTATTACCATTATTATTACCATTATTATTAGTTACAATTGTTTGACCAATGTTTTAGGCTTCTTATTGGCTAGCTCTAGTTGATAAATTAACCAAAAAGAAATGCTATTAATCTGAGTATTGCCACGAGGCTGTGGCTTATCGGTGTGGCGTGTTATTCCTTTGGTGGCTACATGGCAACTCTGACTCTGCCTCCCCGCCTCCCCCCCCCCGCCATTGGATTTCCTACCTGGCTTTACTCAGCTAAGCCATTGGCCAAAACAGCTTTATTCATCAACCAATAAAAGCAACACATATACAGAAAGACATCCCACACCAGTGAATTTTTTTTCCTGTGGGAAAAAAATTTGATGATTTTTTTTTACATCTTATTTACTTACAAAATAAATCTTACCAATTCATTCCACTTAGCTTTTATGAGATTACAGTTTCTGTAATTTAGACTGAGCTATGTACAATAAACAAGCTTCAAAAGGAAAACTCAAATGCCTATCTGCTGTTAAGCATTTGGGAAGGATGACAATGTTACTGGATGACAGATCCAAGCCAAAGGGCTTGGCTAACAGAAAATGATTATTGGTGTAACTAGACTTTGGCAAACAAAACTTGAGCGGAAAGCAAAAGAATAACAATAGTAGCAACGTAAGTTACAAACACATATTCTGAGTGCTCTGGCAATTTGTCCTGGATTTCCTTAAAAGACATCATTACAGACTGCTTCCATTGCTATGTCGCCAAACAGGATAGCAATGCCTTGCCACAGTCATGCAGCTCAGGCTCTTGTCTGTGTCCATTTACTTTACTGGAAAAGCCTTGCAGCAAGTACAGTTGCCTGGGTTTGGCATGTTCCAGACCAAGGCCAGGGCTCTTAGCAGGTCAGGAGGAATCCTGTAGGCAGAGTTTTGTTGGGACTGCTGACTTCCCAGTAACCACACAAAGACTTATTATTAATTATAAATGCTTAGCCAATAGCTCGGGCTTATTACTAACTAGCTCTTACAACTTAAATTAACCCATGAGAACATCTATGCTCAACCATGTGGCAATACCTTTTTTCAACATGGCATATTCATCTTGCTTCTCTCTGCAGACCCCCATGACTCTGCCCTTCTTCTTCCCCACATTATCTTTTTTCCGAAAGTCTTGCCTAACCTTTTGCTACCTAGTTATTGACCAGTCAGCTCTTTATTAACCAATGAGAATAATACATATTTACAGTGCCCAAAAAGATTGTTCCACAGCAAAATCTTCCACGAACAGCTCCATCTGAGCATGGATGGTGCATTTCTGTCATCCCTTGAGGGACTGAGGCAAAATGTTCGGGTGTTCCAGACCAGCCAGAGCTATACATGAAGACCTTGACTCATACAATAGAAAGGGAGCTGTGAGATGACTTAGGAGGCAAAAGTGCTGGCTGTCGAGCCTGACCACCTTGGTCCAATCTCCAGGACCCATGGTAGAAGGAGAGAATCAACTCCCATAAGTTGTCCTCTGTTGGGAGCATAGCACAAAAAGTCTGTGTGCCCACTGATGTCCAGAGAAACCAGGAGTGTTGAGAACACAAGATTCTTTCCAATGGGTGTCAAGGACCATAGGCCCCAACATAGAAACTACCTTTCTCAGGGTAATACAGAGAAACCCTGCCCCCCCCCCAAAAAAACCAAACAACAACAACAACCAAAAAACAAAAAAAAATAGAAGAACAAACAAGTCTAAGCTAGAAATAAGATGCTGGGTTAGGGGTTAGCCTTGGTGGTGGAGTCCTTGCCTAGCAAGCAGAAGGCCCTGGGTTTGTTCCCAACTCCGGAAAAAAAAGAAAAGAGGAACTATGATTCCAGAGTATGCATGCACACCTGCATTGCACATGCATTTGTGTGCAGACACATGCTGGGGAGTGGCCATTGTTGCCCCTCACTTCCTTTCTGCATTTGAACATAGTTCACAACAGCGGATTTTTCCAAGAATGAAAGTTTCAAGAAGAATCTAGAACTGTGCCTCTGTCAGTTACGGGTTGGTCATCAGGCACATGTCACTCATCCTCAGAAAGGGACATCTCTCCTGGTGTTGGGTTTCTGTTGCCTGAGTGACAGCCATCTCAGTCCATGTGTTCTAACCTGAGCAGAAAGCAGTGGTAACTGAAGAACGGGGAGGTTTGCCAAGCCCTGCAAGCATGGATCCTGTTTGCTCATTTGGCCCTCCTCTTCTGGGTTCAGAAATAGTCAGCAGGCACAGACCCTGGCATGGGTGCCACCATGTGCCATCCAAGCAGCATGGGTGGACGGAAGAACGTGGCACAGTTTTAACATGCCTGGGGAGTGTGTTCCCTCTCTTACTTTAGATGAAGAAGCAGACACCAAGAGGTTACCGGTGCCCTTAAAGAATGGAAGCAATTTCAGTCCCTTCAGTCCAGAGTCTGACCCTGTGACTTCTGGTCATCGTCTGCCTAGCTATCACCCCTTTCTGCATGCTGAGGTTCCTAACGGGAACAGGACCAGGAGCTTAGAGCTCTTTCTAGCCCCGTGCTGTGCCGGAGCCAAGCTGCACGGGAGACACTGCCTCTTTGTGCTGCCCTCCTTGGCACAAGATGAAATCAGGTGGTCCTCATTCTTCCTGCTCTCCTTTGCCAAATCCATCTGAACACATTTCCTGTGCACAGAGCCAGCTCGCCAATTATCTGCTCCAATTAAGGAGAGCAAGGATGCCACTCATTCATCCGCTCCAGTGGGTTGACCAAGGCGGAAGGCAAGGTTGATCATTCTGGCATGCAGGTCTCCCAGTGGTGCTGCGCATGCTGTTTCCCTGGTCCTCCTTTCCTGCCCCAGATGACCAAAAGGACTTTCCCCCACCCCTTCCTGTTCAGAGTCTCTGGTCCCCTCTCTCCGCCTTCCCACATTGATAAAGTTCTGTCCTTCTCTGTCTGTGTCCATGGATCCACTGAGGTGCAGGAGATGTTAGAGGAAGGCCGAGAGAATCAGCTCTCACACACCCTTGCCTATGAGGTATCTTCTGTGTCAATACCCCAAACTACGCTTGCCACAGATCAATGTAAAAATTAGGTCTGTCTTTGGTTCTTTGGTACAGCCCTCAATTGTCAGTCTTTTCTGTCTCCTAGTACCACGAGGCAGACAAGGGCTGTGGGCACCTTCTCTATAGCAGCCAGGACCACAGTAATCATCAAGACCAAAGCTCTGCCCCCTACCTAATTCACAAGACAGGTATGACCCTGGGATGAAAAGCACGCAATACAGCCTACACACATGTTCCCGCCCAGAATTGGAAAATGCCTCGCTGGAAAGACCATAGGACAAATAAAAGGAGTGGCAATTCAGCAAAATGTCTCACATGTACACTACCCTAGGAGATATGGTGGAAGATTTGACCATTTACCCTGAACAGGCAACTCCAAAGAGAGATGAATATAAGTGTGTTATATGGGAACTAGTTAATGCCAACGGAGGTGTCACTTTGTGGGTGGCAAACAAATCCTAACTAAGTTTCAAAAAACAAAATCCAGATGCCTTTGTTTTATATAAAAGTCAAAAATCAAAGAAAATTACATATGTCTGTTACCATGTATAAATTATTGTACTTTTACATATATAAAATGTTTATGATATCTTAATAACTATAAATATACATATATAGTTATACACATGTATGTATATGTGTGTGCTAGATTCAAGGCACAGTTAACTATAAGCATTTTGCTATCACTATTATATTTAAATCTACATAAACATACAAGATAGGACATCCTATATTTACTGAATATAAGATAGCATTTTCAGTCTTTTGACAAAAAATATGTAATCTTCCCCCTCCCCCAAATTTCCAAAATGCCCTTAACATTGTCCTTCAGGGGACAATTGCTTAAATAAGGCAAGGGCTTGCTTTTCTCACAAGTAAAATAAACATAAACGAGGGGAGTCTTGGCTTTTCTAAGCTTCTCACCACTTCTGTTCCGACCTTCCCAGAATCAACTTCCACCTTTGAGTTCTCAGCCACGTAATGGTTGTTACCTCCAGCAGCCACTGTGTTTGTAATATAGATTGAAGGAAGGGGGAGAAGGAAGAAGAAAAGGAGGAGGAGAAGGGGGAGGAGGGGGAAAGGGGAGGGGAGGAGTAGGTGGGGAGGAGAAAGGAAAGAGAACAGCAGGAAAAGTGAATCCATCCCGCGGGTGAACAAGCCTGCGTTAGGAGGAACCTGGGAACCCTCCCTGGACAAGTCTTTACATGCCATTTGTATTCCAGTTGAGGTATTACTATCTTTAATAGCATTGGGTTCTGTAGTTAGTAAGATTGAGGGATACTGGATTGGCATCTGGTCCCCTATGACACCGCTTCACCCACTGATAATGCCTGAGAACAGCAAGGGCCAAAAATGCTGATCCAACACACAGGTCTAAGGCAGGGGCTGGAGAGACGGCTCAGCAGTTAAGAGCACTGACTGCTCTTCTAGAGGATCTGGGTTTGATTCCCGGCACCTACATGACAGATCACAGCTATGTTACTCCAGTTCCAGGGGTCCAATAGCCTCTTCCGGCTTCTAGTGGCACCAGGCACACACATGTACACAATTAGATACATAGGTAAAATATTCACATGGATAAAACAAAATGATAAATTTTATTTGAAAGAGGGAGGTGAGTTATTTTCTAGATGCCTTAGCTTCAGGGTATGTGAGCTTCTGTTTTTTTGGCTGCTCACCACAATGATCTGTTGTGACCAGAACCTGATTCTAAGCAAATCTGGGGGTGGCAAAGCCAGCTGAAGGTAAGTGGCTCAACCCCTACCCCAACCCTCCCATCACCATGAGAAGAAACATGACTGTCTCAGCAAGTGAGAAGAATCAAGATGGCAGTGGTCTAGTGCCTCGTGCTGACACTGGTCATTCAAAGGAGTGACCATGGATTCATATCAGCTCTGTGGGGAGCAAGGCTCAGCTTCAAAATGTGTTTTACCTGCTGTGTTTTTTAAGCGTGTGCCAGCGTGTAACGTGAACCAAACACCCTCCATTCCCAGGAGAGCCGAGAGTCTGGACCACTGCAGTGACCCACATCCTGGGCAGTGAGGGGACACCCATGATACTCAGTGCAAGATCTTGTGGAGCAGATTCTCAACACACAGTTGCATTCTGTCCTGGGTTCTGCCCAGGGACACTGAGAAGTGCATGTTCTCTTCAGCAGAGTTTCCTAAGCTAGGGAGTTAGCTCCTTAGCGGCTTCTATATTGCCCAGTGATCTGGATTCCATTTCATCCAGTCACCTTCACCCGAGAAAGAGTTCCCAAAATGTGAAATGCATGCTTATTTTTAATCTTGCTACAATCCTACTTGGACTGAAACCACAGCAAATTCTTAGAGCTTAGAAATATTTGGAAATATGAAAAGATAATAAATATAGTCTCTATTTTTAAAAAATGATTGACTTCTCCTTAGTCTTGGAATCTTCCCAGAGCACAGTTGGACAGTAGTTTCCAAAGGTGTGTGTTTTCTTGGTTGTTTGAGACAGTCTCGCTATGTAGCCGAGGGTAGCCGGGAGCTTGCTGCTATCCTCCTGCCTCAGCCTCCTGAGCTAGGATCACTCATGTGAACCACCAAAGTTGTAATAAAATATTCAGAACCTTCAAAATAGCCATTTCTCTTCTATGAATTTATACTAAGAAAGTAATTAAAGACACACAGTATAAAAAATGTAAAAAACAGCCCAACATGGTGGTGGCGTATGTCGTTCATCCCAGCAGGTGGGTCTCTGCATTCCAGGGCAGCCTGGTCTACGGAGTTCCAGGATAGTCAGGACTACACCGAGAAGGCCTGTCTTGAAAAACAAACAAACTCAAGATCTCCTGAGTACATTGGGAGCTTGGGGGTCATGGGTGAGAGCAGAAGTGGGGAGGAAGGAACGGGAATGGAGAAAAATGTGTAGCTCAATAAAAACAAAACACACACACCAAACAAACAAACAAACAAACAAAAACTGTAAAGGTATGAACTTGTGTTAGAACTGGTTTATGATAGTAGGGTGGGTCAGAAGTCGCCTAGATGTGATGTTCTCGGCGTGTTCTAATCAATGAACGTGCGATACATTCTACAGAACAACACATTACTTCTGCGGTCTACCAGCTGCCTGCTGGCAGCCAGGCAGTAAACAAAAGCTTATATTAGCAAATAAAACCATTAGCCCTCACATTCCACGCTTACACCATGGCTTTAGTAATTGACATGAAAATACACCACATTGAGGAGGCAAAGGCAGGAGGAGTTCCAGGCTAGCCAGGGCCACCTATGAGACCCTGACTCAAAACAACAACAAAACAGAACAATAACAATAAAAAATACAAAAGAAAAAATAGCTTAAAGAAAATTCGGTGAGTGAAATAAAGCAAGCCGGACTACTAGCCAGTGGCAGGGACAATCGTAACAGCTGACATTCGCCTATCAATGGCTTCAGTCAGATAAAGAAAGAATCCCTGTGTTTAAAATGTCTTACTTCCACAGTGGAACAAGCCTAGCTTCTTCCAGCTGAGAGGGTTGCTCCAGCCAGCCTGTTTAAGTGTGCGAACTTGATGTGGGGCCTCTCCCTCCTCAGCTCCACCTCTTCTTGTATCAATCCCTGACTTCTCAAGGTTGGGTGCCTGAGAATAGGGACCTAGAAGGACGTCCCTTCTGCAGTTACAGTCCTGAGACACCACTGGCTGCTGGAGAAACCAGGGGTCTCGGGACTCTGGTAGGTGTTTATGAGCTGCTCCTCAGATCCTTTGTTCCGGATGTGTAGGAGTTACTTCAGTTGCTGCTCGGCACTGTAACAAAAGACCCCGCAGGGGAATTTAAGGACTCACAGATTAACGGCACTGTCCACCATCCCTGGGAAGGCATGAATGGAGGACAAAGAATGTGAGGTCACGTGGCATCCGCAGTCGGGAAGCAGAGAAAGATGCGGGCTGATGCTCAGTTCACTTTTTCCACTGTATTCGGTCTGGACCCCAGACCATGAAATGGCGTCATCCACGTTCAGGCTGGATCTATCTCTCATCAGGTAAGCCTCTTTGACCTTCACTAACACCCAGAGATTTGCTCCCTGGTCATTCTAAACCCCACCAAGACTATCACAGAAGCTCCCGGTTAGCCACGAGCCCAGTGTTTCCAGCAGTCCCCTCTCTCCTCTCTTGCCCTCCAGTCCCTTCCCTGTCGTTTGAGGCCTTCTGCACTCCACTCAGAGGTCCTCCTGTGTACTCTACAAGACGATCCAAGCTGGCTGCCTCCCTGAGTCCACCTGGCCCTCCTTCTTTCTCTTCTTGCTGGTCCAGTCTTTACCCGTAGGCTTCTTTTAGTAAAAAGCAGAGTCCACTCCCAAACTCTAGGGCTCTGGGTGCTATTGTGAGAACCAAAGTTACATTCGAGTTTTAATTACTGTGCCTTACTGATCATGAAACAAAAATGTGTCTGATCTGCAAGTCCCTTGCCCAAGGACAGGCAGCTGCTGAGATACTGGAGGCTGCTGTTTATGGGAGATAACAAGCCCCGTGTTTTCACTCCCTAAACAGTTTGTACTTGATCACGTGTGGGCGGGAGGTTCACAGGCTGGATCCATCGGGATGTATGCTTGCCCCCATTGGACCTGGTGGGAGATGCAATGAATTATGGGCTTTCCTTCTTAAACCCTTGTCATACTTGATTCTGGGCCATTTTCTCAGAACCTGGGTATGGACCTGGCCAGAGCCCATTCACCTGCCAGTATTTAAATTAAAGCTTGCTTTGATTTGGGCTTTAAGTGGTGGTAGTGGACTTTTTTTTTCTCTTATTCCTGATCATTGGCACTGATGGCCACTGGGGGTCATCTTGGGAATTCTCCCTGACTGACCTGACTGGGATGAGGGCGTTTCTTGCCCACCTGTTCTCTCTGCAGGAAGATGAGACCCTGGCCACCAACCAGACTCTCTAAGCTCTATAGTCTTCAGCCCTCCCATTTGTGACCTGGAGGGTGAAGCCATAATAACTGCAGAAGCTGTTTCTAAAGTACAGGCTCCTCGGGACAGTCTGCAAGGGAGTCATAGCCTTCAGTTACCGAAACCTACACAAGGTCGGGCCAGACTTAAACCAAGGCTGTTGTGTTTCTTCTGGAGGCTTTAGGGGAGAATCCATTTCCTGTCTCTCTTAAGAGGCTCATGATCCTTGCAACTTTAAACCAGCATTGGCAGACTGAGCATTTTATATTGTTACTCCAGTGTTCTCTTTCCTGCTTCCCTTGCCCACACTTAAGAACACAGTGATTACATGCTGTACACCCAGATAGTCTACAGTCTCTCTAAGGTAGGCTAACTAGAAAACTTAATTCCATATGGTACCTTCACTTCCTTCGCCATTGATGCTAATATATTCATAAGTTCCAAGACTAGAATACAGCCACCTGGAGGGCCATTACTTTGCTTTGCACAGCTGTTTCCTGACATTCTCAACACGGCTCTGAATCACTAGTCCAGTTCTTTTGACTGTCTCTAAGAAATGAGGAATCCCCTCAACAGAAAGTGCGTAGATATAAATTTGAGTTAGTATTTTCATCAGTCAAATGCACGTATAGATATCTCATCACTGGTAACGTGAGCAGACAAACAGATCTTTACAATTTTTAAACATAATTTTTAGTTTTAGAAAATTTCAAATAAGAGCCAAACATGATGGTACATGCCCTTAATCTCAGCACTCAGAAAGTAGATCTTTGTGAGTTCAAGGCCAGCCTGGTCTATAAAGCAAGTTCCAGGACACCCAGAACTGCTACACAGAGAAACCTTATCTTGAAAAACCAAAATCACCATCAATGGTCTTTCAGTTACTGACTGACATAATATTATCTTTAAAACATCTGCAAATAAGTCAAGTTTGTAACCATTTGTTATTTTTGTTGTGGATATTAATAACTCCCTGGATTTCCCAAGGTTTTGTCATAAGAAATAGAATCTATTTTAATTAGACAAAAGTCACTGGGGAATAAAGAAATCCATAGGGAACTCTCAGGGCCGTGACTCAGAAATGGAACATCAAATGAGCTCTTTCTTCTTTCTACATCTCTAAGAACTGGAGTGAGGAGAGAAAGTTAGTACCTTTGGCTTAATGACAGTAGCAGGAATACATAAAAAAGCTAAGCAACAAGGAAACTCGTGCAGCTTTAGTGACCTCTCTAGGTGTACATTCATTTAGTTCTATGGCTACCCATCCATTTGCCTACCTACGTACCTACCTACCTATGCACCTACCTACCTATCTATATACCTACCTACCTATATACCTACCTACCTATATACCTACCTACCTACCTACCTATATACCTACCTGCCTACCTACCTCTATACTTACCTAGCTACCTATCTATGTATGCACCTAGCTACCTACCTACCTATATATACCTACCTACCTACCTACCTATATACCTACTTACCTACCTATATACCTACCTACCTATATACCTACCTACCTACCTATATACCTACCTACCTACCTACCTACCTACCTATATACCTATATACCTACCTAGCTACCTATCTACATATGCACCTAGCTACTTACCTACCTATGTACCTACTTACCTATCTACCCACCTACATGTCTCTTTTTGAGGTTTCTATTTTCCAAATTCTAAGAGGCTCTGCTGAGTCTAACATAGAGCCTGCCTATTTCTGACCTGGTTTGAATTTCAGTTTTCAAAATGTTAGGACAGATTTAATGACCCTATATGAGCCCGGGAGCAAGGTTAAAGGAAATGGTCTTTGAACGCCACAGGATTGTCAACCTCCACAACCGACTAATTACAGAGAAACCTGCCTGCACTTCATAAGGAATTGGGGACTACTTGGATCTCAGTTTCCTAACTGAAAAGCGGGTGGTGTACTAGACAAGCTTGTAAGGTTTCTGACAAGGTGTTCGGTGATTTTTGAGATGGTATCGCGCACTGCAGCCCAGGTTGGCTTCAGACTCATGACAGCGCTCTTGACTCCTGCCAAGCTCTGGACTCAGAGGCACTAACCACACTCCTAACTAGGCTGCTGACAATTTTAAGGTGTTACCTACCTGTCTCATTGTATCTCCCTAGATGGAACACCATTGAGTTAGTCAACTGACTGATCCATTCATGAACACAGGCCTGCACATTCACTCCCTACCAGGAACTGCTAGAGAAGACAGGAGCAGCCCAGCCCTCATTGTCTCACCCACTGGCCAGTATCAGCTGGACACAAACCAAAGAAGAGTTCTCTTCAGGAAGTCATGATGCATCCTAACTGCTAATGGGAAGGAAACACAGCAAAACAACCAGGGCTCTCAAATTAGTGACAACAAAAGAAATTAGTTTCAAGGGACCCCACCCCTGGAATCAATCTCTCTCTCTCTCTCTCTCTCTCTCTCTCTCTCTCTCTCTCTCTCTCTCTCTCTCTCTTTCTCCTCTCTCCCTCCCTTCCTCTCCTCCCCCCCTCTGTCTTTTGATTTTTTTGAGACAGAATTTCTGTCCTGGAACTTGCTCTTGTAGACCAGACTGACCTCGAACTCACAGAGGTCCTCCTGCCTCTGCCTTCAGAGTGCTGGGATAAAAGGCATGCACCACCACCACCCAGCTTCCCCTGGAATTTCTAACGTAAACCAAAATCATCTGAATAAGGTGATTCTGGAACCCCAGTTTAGAAGCAAGATTATATATTCTGGGTGTGTCTAACCCTCAGCTAAATTCAACAGCAGAGGAGGAAGGCAGAACTCTTGTTTAGCTGGAATTTTTAAAAAGACAGAAAGATAAACTTTCTTATGGTACCTTCACCCCATGCTCATGCAGCAATTTTGAGCAAGTGTTGAGAAAATACCTGCTCTGGGCAGACAAACTACTCAGGGTGCCCAGGAAGGCAGTGCTTTGGACACACACCCTTGTCCACACTGCCCCAACCATGGTGCACCTTGGGGAGAGAGTGCAGGCCGATTTTAGTGATACTTCCTTTTGCGACACGCCCTGGTGTGGCCTATTTATTCAGAACAACTGAAGAGCTATCATAAAACACCAAAGAGGTTCTAGCTGGTTTACAGCCCTACTCTTGTAAATAAATAAATAAGGCGCGCGGGGGTGTGGGGTGGAGAAATTTCTACTTTCCCCAACCATTTCCGACTGAGAAAGCCATGTTCCCACACTGCATGGAGGAGCACAGCTGTAGAAACAAACCGTAGTATTCCTATTGGGCTTTTGTCCGGAGGTTCCCACCAGCTCAGCAAACAACCAGCCTGTGCAAGGGTTAACTCTTTAAAATTCTCATCCGCTGAAGGCTGGCTCTTGTTGCCTAGTGACTGCTGCGTGGCTTCCTGCTGTCACTCACCTTGTCTCCAGAGTTATCCTCTGCTTTGCTAAGGAAGGTTATGATTGGACAAAGGTGACATCATAGCAGAAGGAATTACATTGCTTTGTCAAGACAGCCACCAATAAGATGACCCAAGAGTTGGTGGCAGCGTGTTCAGTTTTCTTTGTTTTAGTGCCTTTCACAGAGCTAATAAATTCAATGGACAGTCTCCTGTTTCTTGGAGCGCCAGCATTGCAGGTGTTGCGGATGGATTTTTGCCCATATAAATATTCCTTGACACCGTGTGGATTCTCTTCACACCATTTAATCAATGCTAGTAGCCCAGCCAAACCTTCCCTGCCAAGGACTTGGCCAGCGCTCTGGAAGCTGCAGATCACAGGCAGCAAATGACTGCCGGCGGCTCATTATCACACCCAGGCTGCAGCACTGCATTCTGCCCAAGGCAGCTCTCCCTGGTGCTCATCTGAGAAGTGCCTGAAGTGCTTCCGAAGCATCCTTCTCAAGGATGGCTTCAGAATACAACACAAGGAACCAGAGGAGGAAAGGAGAGGAAAGGTAGTGAGTGAAGCTAACAGCCTATTTACTTTTAAAATCAAGCAGTTGGAGAAATCCCACAGTTAGACAATGAACACAGCTCTTTGAATACATTTGCAATTGGCATCACACACACTGGCCCCGCTCTGAGAATCAAGCCTTGCTGTGCTTGTTTTATTCTGTATCTTACACCGTGGACACTCTTGACTGTGTCGGCCACTGAAGGCACTCCCTGAGCGATTGCAGGGTTGCTTGCAGCCCTACTGTACTTGGCTGCTGAATTAAATCCTCAGTTAAATGCTCTCTTTTCCTTGGTAAATATTTAGTATACAGCATAGTCACTGCTGGTATAACTGGATAATTGCTTCCAACTAATGCTCTATTTCAAAAGCTACAACTCCATAGGAAGCTTAGTTGATCTGCAACAAAGGCAGACCCCCATGGGAAGCTAAGAGAGTGAATTCTTTTCTGTGATCCTGCTGGAAAGCAAGGAGAAAGAGATTATCTAGATGATTACGATGATAACGATGCGCATGTACCGCATGTATCAGCTGAAACCTGGGAGGACATTCTGCCTCTCCCCAAAGCTGGCTGCAAGGAGCTCAACATCATTATTACTTGCTTATCCTCAGAGTGAATTAAAGCTGGCCATGTATTTCTTGGGGGCATTCATTTAAAAAGGGAAGTATTTACACAGAACCAAGCCACAGGAATACACCTATACTTTGAATTACCAAGCACTTTCAGGAAAAAAAAAACCATACAGTTTTAAGAATTCAGATTGGGAGCTGGAGAGATGCTTCAGTGGTTAAGAGCACTTACTGCTCTATCAGTTAATTTATTCTATTATTTTATATTTTACCATGAGGCTCGTGGTTTGTTACCTCTTGCTTCCTGGGCAGTTACATGGCTTCTCCTGGGTTAATTTAAGACATAAGAGCTAGCTAGGAATAGGCCTAATCTATTAGCCAAAACAGCTTTATTCATCAACCAATAAAAACAACACATAGAGCAGGACGTCCCACATGACCTGTCTTTTCCTCTGTGGAAGGACAATGTGTTACTATCCAGCTTTGGCTCTGGAAAATAATGTTGCTGGCGATGTTACCAGTATTTTAGGGCAGAAGTCCTGGCTCTTTGAATCTCAATAGGTGAATCCTAGCCACCTGTCCCAGTGCCCAGCAAGGAAGAGTAACAGTGAAGGTTAGGAAAAACAGGGAAAGGGGTCTGGTGATATCCAGTCTGTCTTCAAGAGGCTAAGAGAAACTGAAAGATTTTATAGGAAATGGTGAGAAAGGGGGATGGAGCAGGCACCCCTGGTGAAACAATGGCCTTGCTCAGGACAGGGGTCTGGTCTTGCAAAGGGATCTGACAAGGCTGGTATCACCAAGGGGAGCAATTCCCATGATTCCTCCTGCTCTGAGGGCAGCATTAGGGCTATGTCTCCCATTTGGGGGTGATCTGGCTTGTCAGGCTTGGTGCGAGTACCTGGCCATGAAGATGTTTGTCAAGCAGAACTAAGAGCAACGGGGAGGGGGCAGTAAATAAAGAACCAGAGAAGAGCAAAATGGAATTGGTCAGGCTAATGATGGGCACCTTTCATGTCCATCATGGCTGTACATGTATCTTGAGATATTCCTTCCAATTCTTCTGGTTTTTACCTAGAAGTACAAACCTGATCATACAATAACCTTATTTTAAATTTCCTGAATAATGTCCATTATTAATATTGCATTTCAAAGTGGCTATAAACCATTTTGAATTTCTCAAGTTTTCCCACATCCTCATACAAGCGTCAGTTCTCTCTCTCATATATACAGTAACACACACACTCTCTTCAGGCAGTAGTGACAACAACCCTATAATCTCACAGTAACACAGCCGCTGCAGGGCTACATGAGACCCTGCCAAAACAAACAAATAACTCAAGTGTTGGTGACATAGCAAAAAACTGAACCTGAGTTCAAGCCCCCAAAACCAAAGTGGAATGAGAAAACCAACTCTCCAAAGTTGTCCTGTCTTCTATATATGCACACAGGCATATGCATGTGCACTTACACACACTCATGTAAAAATTAAAATATTTTAAAAACACTTGAAATGGAAAGCTTCGACTACTCCACCCCACAAATAAAAGAACAAAGCACAAAAATGTTACAAAACGGCTTTTACTCTGCAACTTTATCATAATGAATTGCATCTCTTTGGTAAAAATAAACTTTATAAACATTTTAAGAGTCAGAGATTAGATACAAAAACTAAACAATTGTAAGTTGTTTTACTGTGAGCAAAGAGTGGCAACTGAGAAGAGGTTCACTTGTGGCTGGTCATCTATTGGCAGTTAAATTCACAAGATTTTATGCTACATCAGAAACAAGGAAACAATTTAATAACAAATTTCTTTACTCAAAAAGTATTCTTATATTTTGTTTAAAAATAAATAAGTTACAATGAATTGGCAATTATACATTTTATACACTATATGATGGCAACATAATACTTTAAAATTAAGCACTTTGTTTAATAAAAAAAAGTACAATTTTGAAAACAAGTTTGACAATGGCACTGGCAGTTAGATGCAAAGAATATTCTTGAAAAATGGCAGGTATAACATTAAAATACTCTATTGTGTCTTTCAATAAATATTTGACTACATCATTAACACATTGGAGTAAACTTTAATCAAAACTTACACATTTCAAAGTAAGAAAGAAAAAACCCTATGACACATACGTAAACTAGAAAGCCTCAGAAGTTGCTTTAGAAAATGCTATGGTTTTTGAAGGGTGTTAAGTAGTCTTCTATTTGGGGTAACAGTTTGGAGGCTTTGGGGAGCACTCCCACCTGCAGCCTGAGTTGCTATAAAAGGCCTCCCAGTCTACAAACATACAGACATTGCCTTAACACTTGCTCTGGCTTTGAACTGGCTAACATGTGTGTATTAACTGACCATTTAGTAGGAACCCTTTACAAATGCCTCAAACAGTGGAAAAAATAGAGATGCTCAACTTTACAATATACAAAGGAATCTAATAAGTCATGCTGGCTCCAAGAACAGGCAAGGGTCCCAGGTGGAAAGGGGTGCCGCACCCCTTGCTTTTCTACTGATCTAGGCAACGTTTTCATTTTGAATTAAAAAGCAAAAGATCAACTAATTTAGTAATATATTGCACAAACAAATTTCAAAGATGTATTCAAGAAACACAGATTCTCTTGGCAATGTGGAAAATAAAGATAACAGTGCCAAGACACAGCTTTTACTAGGGATCCATTAAAACTGAAACGGTTGCAACAAAATTCTTATTCTGATATAAGACAAAGTATACCTTAGCAAAAACAAGTTTAACAACGTGGATGTTGTCCCTGGTTTCTAGGTTATGTTTATTACATGAAGTGTGTTTAACTGTGGGAATTTCCAGTCCATGAGGTTTGGAATGACTTCCTTAAATGGAAGCTTCCCACTATGTCTCCAAGCAGGAGCGCCATCCCCAAGAACATCACAAGGGGCCAGAATGAAGAAGGCTCTCCCCTTGAGATGGATGCCCGGACACAGCAGCACATGGAGAATGAAACACTGAATTCCACACGAGAACTAAGTGCAAACTGTTAGGGAACGCTGCTGCTGGCGCGCAGGCAGTTATCATCTTTGCTAATGGCTACAGCTTTAAATAAGAATCCACTGAAGAGGCAAAGAAAAGATTTTCAGCTACTGCCTAACAGGCATTTTGACGAGGTCTCTTCGAGCAAAGAGCAATTCTCTCCTCCTACTTCAGGTCATTTCCTCTACTTACAGAAGAGCTAACAAACAGGAACTTGGAGAACACTTGTAGAGAATTTCAGAACAGATCCTGGACACTGTGTGAGCCCTGTCCAGAAGGCCATGGTGATTCACTTCAAAATACTGTGCTTACTCAACTGAGCTTTGTAGCTGCTTTATGACTGACACCATGGCAAAGCATACTTTCAGTTGGTACTGTATTCACTGTTTGCAGTAAAAGACTATCTTCACATAGCTGGTTTTTGGCGAAATAACATTAATGAGTTAGGAAGATTTAAAATTCCTCATCCTGCATTATCAATAAAAGAAAAATGTCAATATTTTAGTAGCACCCATTCCATTAATACAGCTATCCATATTTAATTATAACTAACATGGAAACAAGAGTGTATTAATGCTGTTAAAGCTGAAAATATGGTCAGTTAAGAAACATGCTTTAGTTTTTCTTCTCATTTGACAGTTTTGCCCAAATAAAATTAATAAGTAAAAATGAAATATTTGTCTTTAAAAAAAATCCAAGAAATGCTTTATAGTCATAAAAACATTTCAAAGCAGGAAACTAACCTGAGCCTGTATGTGTGTGCATACAGCAAGTGTATCTATGCCTATAAATTAGAAAAATGCAAAGAAGGTCACTGCCTGGGATGCAGGGTGCATCATGAAATAAGACTAAACTTTCTCAAAGTTTCTCCCACCACTGTAAAAAAATATATTTGTGAGCTACAGTATTAGTATCCCTGTTCTGAATACTATAGTCAAACTGTGATATGAAAACTGTCTCATATAGGCAGTTTTGTTGAAATACGTAAAATATCTTGGCCAATGCCGTTTGGAATAGTAATATAAAATATTTTATCATGGATTAATGGCACATAGAGGTATTACATTGCCTCTTAAAAAGTTCTGTATAAGATCTAATTTTTATACCTATTTTGAAATCCCTGAAGATGTTTATATCTACAGTTTCCTATCAAATGTTTTAAGTCTATTCATTACACATATAACTTTAATTTATACAAAGCTTAGAAAGTTTTGTCCTCAATGACCTACTTTTACTTAAGATGTTACAACATGTCTTCCCAATATTTCATCACACTATGTTTAGAAAACAAACGCAAGATTCTCTTTTAAAGTGTGTAAAGGTGTATGTTATCCCATGATACACTCTGACTGTATCCTCTCACTGGACAATTTTTACTTAACAAAGACAGCTAGTAGCTAAAACTCAAACAACACTTGCAAAGTACTCTGGGAAAGGGTAAAGGCCCCAGGGATGCTGTGCATTAACTGTGAGGTAAGAACATTTCAAAGATATTGCAGTAGGAATTCCCATCTGGAGATGAGCCACACCCCTACAAACCAGAGAACCTTCTAGGCATCTAGGATCGTTTCCATTTATGTTTGGCCATGCTCATGCTGCAACAAAGAATAACTTAAAACAGTAAGACAAAAGGTGTGCATTTCACCTCTGGATTATGTCAGGAGAGGAGCATGTGAGAAAGATGCCAGCCTGTGCTTAGCTACATGAGTAACTACAGTTGACTACACAATGGGAACAAAAGTGAAAATACTGAGCTATCAATTCTTGTATTTGACCAATTAACAAAAGAGATTGATTTTTTTTCCCCTTACAAGTTTAAGACAGAGGCTGAGAATTTTCTTATACAAAATTTTCCAAATCTGGGAGACAGTTATTCACAGAAATTGTTTGGGGACTCTTATATCAGATTTACAATTAGTCATGATCCTAAGAGCAACTGTTTAATTGAACAAAACAAAAAATTAAAAGCAACCAAAAAAATATTTAGAAAGAAACAAGTGGCACTCCTCCCTACCCTCAAGCTAAGAAGTCCGCTATGGCTCTGATATCCCTTGTGAAGAGTTAAGTAGAAGAGTATTGCCACACTTTAGTAAGTATTCCTACTTCTTCCGGTGTTTCTGACTCTGTGCCTTCGCAGTACTTATGAGGGAACCAAGGCAGGTTCGGATTCCAGCAAGGTGGAGCAGCGACCCCGCTGCTTCTTTGAGTTCCTCGTCAATTTCTTGACATGACTGTTTCCTCTTCTTTTTGCCTGGCTGTCCTTCGGGAGCACTGTCTTCATGAGCTTGTGGTGCATAGCCGCTGTCTCCCAGACGATCGTCCTCATCATCAGCATCCGTGTCCTCATCACTGTGGAAGCCCTCGCTGCCATCACTTCCCACATGGCTACTCTTCGGGATGAATTCATACACCTCATCCACAGAAGACAGGGAAGACACGCTCGCCCTGGATGCGCAGCGCTGAGCCGACATGCTACTGGCACTGTAATTGTGGTCTGCTTTCGGGTCGATGCTGGTGGCTGGAGGATGGCTCTCCTGCAGCCGCGCAGCGCCGGGGGCACTGAATGCACCGCTGTAACCCCTCTTCTTCTGCAGTGATGGCTTCTCACCTGTGGGAAACAGGACTTTATCAACAAGTCAGAGGTATCTGATTGCAAAAGCAGACCCCCAAACTCTCACTTTTGAGTAATAAGAGCTTGGAATCTGTAGTTTTGTGGCATTTTTCCCCATAATTCAATTTCTAGATCTGAAACATTTAAAAACCATTTGAAAGATGGCCTGTCCTTTTGGTGGAACATAAAAGTTACTTTGTACTATTTGCAAAGAATGTCTCCGTACCACTGCTTGACAATTTCCCTGTGGGTATTTACACTGTTCCAAGTTTGTACTAGTACAAGTAATGCTGCAGCAAGGATATGTACTGGATATCTCTCTCTCTACCCCCCCCCCCCTCTCCTTTCTCTCTCTGAGGCGTAAGAATTGTTAAGTGCTGAGTGAAAAGGTATTTTAAATTCAAGTATGCTCAAATTACTCCTGGGTGGCCGTAACAATAAACAGTGTATGAAAAACACCTACTTACATACTCCATTAGCAATCATTTACATTTTTTATTTCCTAAATTAAAGGCAGTATCTTAAACTTACTTTACATCTCCCCATATTTCTTCTTTTGAGAGCCACTTTCACATATTTTGCTGACTTTTCTGCTCTCCTGTTCTTACTAAACCAAACAAATCCAGTAAGAAACAAATAAAATAAAATTAAAAAAATAAAAGCAAAATACTGCTCGTGGACATGAGACCTACAACTGGGATAAACAGCTTCCCCTTCCAGCAGGTGTCAACTGTAAACAGCTTCTCGCTTGGGGGCCCTGTGCCCACTCCCCCTTAGTGCTGGCACTTTGTGCAGTCACATTTGCCAGTCTCTGCCCAGTCTCTTTAAGTTCATGTCCGTATCAGTACAGTGTCCTAAAGACACTGCCTTTCCAATACCTCTGGCTCAACCTCTCTGCTTCCTCTTCCCACAGATCCCGAGACTGAGTCCCTGACTAGTGTGGCAGCTGTGGGACCTGTCTGCTTATTTCTTACTTGTTAGACCCTTTACAGACATGATATTAATCTTATATCTATTACACATAGTTTAAAAATTCTCCCAGTATTCTGCATTGCTTCTCTTACCTTTTGTGGTGCTTAGGGTCAACTTGCCCAGGCCTTGCACTTGTTCGGCAAGCCTTCTAAACACACTCAAGTCCCCAGCCTCCCAGCTAGTCTCTCATTTCTCAGTTTGGACACAGGTCTTACACATCCCAGGCTGGTCTGGAACTTGCTATCTAGCCAAGGGGGATCCTGAATTCCTGGTTCCTGGTCTTCTTGCCTCACATCCCAGGTGCTGAGATTACAGAAGTACGGCACCAATCAAAGAACTTTAATTAAATTTTTCATCATTTTCTCATGGTCTTTGCAATTGTACCTTAACACTTTTCCTACTCCAAGCTCTAAATATCCTTTTAAAAATTATTTTGTGGAGCGTGGAGGTCATGGGAGAGTGTCGAAGGGGAGAGGGGAATAGAGAAAAATGTATAGCTCAGCTGAATCTAATAAAAGCAATTATTTTGTGTATATGTACATGCACCCGGGACTGTGCACGGATGCCAGAGGATAGATAGCCCGAGAATCAACTCTCCCTTCTACCACACAGGTCCCAGGACTGAACAAAGGATAAGGGTGGATGGCAGGCACGCTTACCCACAGAGCCCCCCACCAACCCAAATGATAAACACCCCCAACCACAGTGTGCTCACAGCTTTCGTCTTTATCCTTAGCCCCTCAAGCTTACCTTCTGGAAAGCATTTCTGCCTCCTCCATTTATTCATCAACACAAAAATCTCCCACAGCATTAACTTAATTTTTTCAAATGATTATATAAATAGAAATACAATACAACAGAAACTGAGTCATTCAGATGAATACACAATTTAGTGGAAAAAAAGTAAATTCTGCTATGACATTAGCCATCTTGAATTTTAAACCATTAGTTTGAAAAGGCATTTATAAAATTTATTTTAATAAAAGAAAAGAGTGATTGCTTACATTCTAAAATCTCTTGTTCTATTGAAGTATTTAAAAGTATCATTGCAGTGGCAGCATCAATATCAGATTCTGAAAATAGAAAAGAGTGGTCGCATTAATGTCAAAAATGTCAGCATTAGGACTTAGGTGGCCTGGAGTCATGACATACACCTTCAAACCCAACATTTAGGAAGCAGAAGAAGATTGTTTTGAGTTCAAAACTAACCTGGGGCTGGGGAAATGGCTCAGCTGTTAAAGGCTAGGCTCACAGCTGAAACCAAAACAATTCTTATTGATAATTTCTGAAAGAGTATTTTATGTGTATTAGTGTTTTGCCTACATGTATATCTGTGCAACATGGTTTGCCTGATGCCCGCAGAGGCTGTTCAAGGCCATCAGATCTCCTGTTTTTTTTATCTTGTGTGTGTGTGGGGGGGTATTTTTTGAGACAGAGTATATCATTGGTCTGGAATTTTCCAATTAGGTTAGCCTAATTGGTAAGGTAGCCCCAGTAATCCCGCCTCCCTAGAACCTGAACTACAAACACCTGGCTTTTTCACATGGGTTCTGGGGCTTTGGACTGCGTTCTCTCTTCTCTTCCAGCACTACACATTTTGCCTCTGTGTTTGGAAACAGGACCTCACTATATCACATAGACTCGCCTAAGAATCCTGTCCTCTGCCTCTGGATTTTAAGGTCTATGCCTCTACACAGGGTTTACAGAATGACCTCAAGCTGGGTATTCTAACAGGGACACAAGAATCATGAATTCCAGACTAGCCTGGGATACAATGTGAAATCCTGTCTCAAAACTACATAGGTAGGGCCTCGGGACAGCTCAGAAGGTAAAGGTGCTTGTGGCTAAGTCTAACTATCTGAGTCGCATCACAGGAGCCCAACGTGGTAAGGCGAGAAGCAACTCCTGCAAGCTGTCCTCTGACCATTCCCACGAATACACCACAAACAAATAAATGTGGTAACCAGAAGGTTCTACTTCAGTAAGATAAGTACCAGGTGAGCACATCTGTAGATGTGAGGCTTTCTTCCTCTTGGTGATACTCGTCCAAATAGTTACTTGAAAAACAAATAAAATGGTGCAAGCAGTGATTATAAACTTTAGCTTAAAAGACAAACTTAACACAAGATCTAGAGATGAAGTTTTCATCAATTATATCTCACATTATATGTTTACATTAGAGACTTCTAATTTCCTTACTTTAACTTAGATACTGACTTGTTTACTCCCCATCATGACTGCAAGCTCTTAGGGTTTGCTACTGCAATTTTGGTGTGAAGTGCTTTGACAAACAGGCTGGCTCTAAACTAGTGTTCCTCCAGCCTCAACTTTCTAGGTACTGGGGATAAAGGCATGAACCATCAGACCTGGCCTATATTACCACCTCGGGTTTTAATAATAAGTTCACATATATCTCCCATGTCAGGTACTAGAGTACCTGCCTGTAATTTTAGCAATCCAAAGGTAGAAAAGGTGAGTTCTAGGTCAGCCTGGCCACACAAAAGACCTTATCTCAAAAAAATAAACAGAGAGAGGGGTTCCCTAAAAGTCAGGTGGAGTTTGTACTCCAGCCATGGGCCTCTGGAACGCAAGTGTGTGCATCCTTAATATTTAGAAAGCACCCAGGATTACTGTGGAAACTGCAGAAAATAATCAGAATACAGTGTAGTCTCCATTCTGCTATTCTTTCAATAAGTTGAATGCCCTACTGTGAGCCTAACATTATTCCACACTGAAAATATAGCAGAAAAAAGAAATAAACTGTCACCTCTCAAAACTTATAGAGACAATGAGAACATGATGGCAGTGGTAAGTATGAGGGAGAAAAAATGAAGCAGGTAATGGTTGAGGAAGAGTTCAGGGAGGTTGAGGAACGTCCTAAGGGAATACACAGAACGTGAACTGGATAGGCCACTCGTCACAACAGAGAAGCTGGGCAAACAGAGCTCTCCAATTCTTGCCTCTTGAGACTTGAGACTGCTGTAGAAGTCTTACAGCTGGTGGTTACCCGACCACTGGGGCGTGGCCTCTTATACTATATATGCGGATGTAGAGCATGCATCTGGCCTCTGTTCAGGTTGTGAGGTTCATTTTCTGATCTCCATTCAAACAGAGGATTCTGATTTGTAAGTCTACCCCTAATTCTGAGCTAGTGTGAGATTTCTTTTAAGCGTCCATCCACATGAGACAATTTGATAGAGTTCATGCTTTTGAAAAAAAAAATGCAGCTACAACAAATTATCGTACTGTGAACTGGGAAAAAGGCAAGCAGTTTTCCAAGTAAGTGTTCCCGACTCGTGGAGAATAGCTAAATGAGTGGAGGGTGGGCTGGATTTCAAACCCCTTGTGCCCAGCCACGTGTCCTGGCACAAGTCACAACGTAGCAGAGTTACTAGTCCATAAATAGTTTTTCACTTGTTCCCAATTTTGTTAAAAAGGAGGGTAGGGGGAGTGAGAGACTCTAACAAGGAAAATCACAGGGATTTTATCATCCACAATTCAGACGCCTAAAACGCTTCTCATTTAAAGTTAGTGTGTATTTGTATTCTTTGTAAAAAAGATTTTTATTTATGTATGCACATGTGTGCAATGGTGCCTGCTGAGGCCAAAAGAGGTTGTTGGATCCTTAGAGCTGTAGTTTCAGTTGACTATGAGCCAGCCATTTGACTTGGGTGATAGAAACAGGTCCTTGCAAAAGCAGCAAGCACTCTTTAAAAAAAAAGGCTTCCTGCCATACTTGGCAATTAACTCTGAACCAATTTAATTTCAACATTAAAAATCCAAACCATTATAGGATTCAAGAATATAATTAACAGGGATTTGCCCAAAGTAGAATCTTGAACTTCTTTTAACCAACAAAAATCCTCTTGGTAGCAACTACAATTTTTATTTGTGGTATAACTAATCAGCTTTGGTGTTAAAAATCCTCTTGGTAGCAACTACAATTTTTATTTGTGGTATAACTAATCAGCTTTGGTGTTAAAATTAAACAGAATGGATGCCTATATTTGCTAATGATCACAATCAAAAATCCTTTATAATAGTGCCATTTTTTCCTTCAGAGTGCTTACACTATTTTTGAAAAGCTGCAACACCTTTAGTTACATCATACAGTAGCATGTCTAGCTCATTTGTAAACCACAATTTGACATTCAAATCACTTACAGTCAAGACACACCGCTGAGGTTGTAACTGGGTCAGAGAGATCCATCAGAACAGTTCACTCCCTTCCTCTACACCGCCCCCCCTTTTAAAAAAGTCTTAGCCCAAGCTAACTTCAATTTTTCAGCTATCCTGCCTCAGCCTTCCAATTAAGGAGATTACAAGTATGAGCCACTTTGCCTGGCCACACGGTTACCTTCTACCTTTTGACTTATGCTTTCTTAGTCTTTGTTGTTTTGTTTGTTTTTCGAGACAGGGTTTCTCTGTGCAGTCCTGGCCATCCTGGAACTAGCTGTGTAAGCCAGGTTGGTCTTTAACTCAAGAGATCCATCAGCTTCTGCCTCCCAAGTCCTGGGATTTTCTTTTATTTTTTTTTAAAGATTTATTTATTTATTATGTATACAACATTCATTTCATGTATGCTTGCATGCCAGAAGAGGGCACCAGATCTCACCATAGATGGCTGTGAGCCACCATGTGGTTGCCGGGAATTGAACTCAGGACCTCTGGAAGAGCAGTCAGTACTCTTAACCTCTGAGCCATCTCTCCAGCCCATCCTGGGATTTTATAAAAGCATGAACCACCATCGCCAGGCTTTCTTCCTTCCTTCCTTAGAAAAGCCTTTCTGCTTGAAAGTCAACCTACAACTTCTTTCTTTTCTCTTCCTCTTTTTCAGAAGTGTGTTGCTGGGGATCAGACCCAGGGCTCTTTCCGTATGAAGCAAATATGCTACTACTAAGCAATGCCTCTGGAAAAATGTTTCTGGAAGCAGGTTGGCTAGAGTGTTACCTCTGCAAATCTCAAGGCTCTTAGGGCACAGTGTAGGAACTCAATTACTTGTGACGAATGTTTGATCTACTTGGTTATTTTTCAAACATCTCCAGAAACAATTTAAGGGAAGGAGGGGGAAATTTTCTCATTTATAAATATGCCCTAACCAGCTGAATTGAAATATGAACTTTTGTAAACTTTTAAACATTATGTTTTGCCTCTTAAAATTCAGAACTTTGTGTTCAAGTCCAGAACAGGCCTAGAACTGTTTTAATCTAGACTATCAACCCTTCCCACCTAGCTCATGGCTGGGGGAATAGGTCTCATAACCCTAAGCAAGGGCTAAAAGAAAGTCATAGAGGTGAGATGTCATAGGAAAGGACAGAAACACAGGATAGAACAAGGTGAAATATTTCCATAGGAAGAAACCAAATTTGGAAGGAGTGAAACAAGAGCAAGAAGAGATTCTAAGAAAGCCCAGAATTCACAAAACCCAGTATGTCTCAGAACCTGGATGAAGTGATTTTGAGGGTAAGACCCAGAAGTCACTCAGATATAAAGATAGAAGTGTCTCAGCAATGCCTGCAGGTGATGAGACCCCTTCTACCTACCCATGCAGGTAACAGGGAGCAGAGGCTCATCAGAAATAGATTCCCATCCACTAAATTTCTTGGCAAGGTTTCTCTGAAGCTTCTCCCTCCCTTATTTTTACAGGATGCACAATGCTCCAAAGCTCATCTTTACAAGCTTCAAAGAGCCAAACATCTGACAGCCGAAAGGCTCTACTGTGAGACTTTTCATTTCTGAAGGACATGGAAGAATTTTAAGACTTGAAATAACAACACTACAAAAACTCAAGTATGCTAATCTATCTACTAATTATGAGCAGGAAAGAATTCCACCACTGAAAGACATTCCCGAGTGTGGAGCTTGCCAGCTGAGGCTCTAACCCTCAGCACTTGCAGACAAGAACAATAAACATAGAAAAGAATTCCCTTAATTCTGAAGCTGCTAGAGGAAAGATTAAGGCAAACACTTGGAGATACAAGCATAGGTAAGGTCTTTCTGAAGAGACTCCAGTCACAAAGGAAGGAAGACCAACAATCGACAAATGAGAGCTCTCGAAATTTAACAGCATCTCTCTGCATAGCAGATAAGGCAATTGACTCTGAGTGAAGAAGACAGCCTACAGGGTGAAAGAGTTGTTTTCCCAGTCACATAAGACAGAGAATTCATTCCTAGTATATCCAAAAAACTAAACTAAAACAAAACAAAACAAAAAAGTAACGAACAACCAAATCAAAAACTGAGCCACAGACGGCTGGGAATCCAGTTCACAGCTACAGTAGTTGCCTAGCACAAATGAAGCCCTGATTTGATCCTCAGCGCAATATAAACTTGGTATGGTGCATGCCTCTCACTCCAGTACTTTGGAGGTGGAAGGAGAAAGATCAGAAGTTCAAAGTCATCCTTAACTACATAGCAAATTAAAAGGCCAGCTGAGCTATATGAAACCCTATTTAACACAAACAAACAAACTGGGAGATTCCATCTTGCTAACGTCAGAGTGGCTGTGAAAACAAGTGACAACAAATGCTGGTGGGCACGGAGAAAGCATAACCATTATTTACTGTTGGTTAAGAGTATCAACTCCTGCAGCTACTCTGGAAATCAGTGTGGAAATTTCCAAAAGACTAAAGACAGAAACTGCTATGACCTAGCTATTACACTCCTGGGTATATACCCACAAGCCTCCATGCCTTATTACTGAGAAACGTGTACATCTATGTTCACGCCTGCTGTATTCGCAAAAGCAAAGAGATACGATCAGCTAGATGTCTACCAGCATGAATGGCTAATGAAAATGTGGTACATATACAACTCAGCAGAGAAGGAAAATACAATTACACAACTTGAGGAAATGGATGGAAGTGGAAATACTGCAGGAACCCAGGCTGAGAAAGATGACAGAGCATGTTTACTCCCATATACAGAGCTTAGCTTCGTATTTTCACATATGTGTCTCTGTGAGTGCAGACGCTGGACACTGGTACGGGATCCATGGAAAGGGGGTAATAAACACAAGTGATCCTGACATAAAAAGTGGATGAGCAGGGCGTTGATGGAGGAAGGTCATTGGTTAAATAAAAAGAAACTGCTTGGCCCTCATTGGTTAGAAGATAGGTGGGAGGAGTAAACAGAACAGAACGCTGGGAGGAAGTGGAAGTGAGCTCAGACTCCACAGCTCTCCTCTCGGGAACAGACGCCTCAGGGAGATGCCATGCTCCCAGCTCCCAGGCAGACGCATGCAATGAAGCTCCGACCCAGGATGGACATCTTCCCGGTAAGCGTACCTAGGGGCACTACACAGATGATTAGAAATGGGCTAAATTAACATGTGAGAATTAGCCTAGAAGAGGCTAGATAGAAATGAGCCAAGCAGTGATTAAATGAGTACAGTTTGTGTGTTGTTATTTCGGGCATAAGCTAGCCAGGCAGCCGGGGTGCTGGGGACGCAGCCCCGCTGCCCTTATTACTACAGGGCGTGGTGGCAAAAATTCCAAAACTTGGGAGGCAGAAGCTGTTGGGTCTTAATGAGTTTGAGGCTAGCCTGGTCTATATAGAGTTCCAGGACAGTCAGAGAGAGCCAAAGTGAGGAAGGAAAGAAGGAAGGAAGAAGGGAATAAGGGAGGGAAGGAGAAAGGGAAAGAGAGAAGGGGGAACACTGAGGATGGAAGAGCTTAGGTGGGAATGGGGACCAAGGCGGATAGAATGTTGGTAAGGGAAGATTAACCCCAAACAACTAAAGTATAAAAAAATACCATAAAAATTAAGTGTGTGTGTGTGTGTGTGTGTGTGTGTGTGTGTGTGTGTAACTTCCTTTAAAAGAAGTCAACTTATTAGTCTAAGTTGAAGTTTTTCAGATATAACCTATAAAAATATTTGGAACTGCATCCTAATCTAAGGGATGGTGAAATTCTTTAACAACTGTAACAAGTATTTTAAAATTTACAAACCAGGAGGCAAAAACCAAAGGAGTAACATGCAGGTCTCTGCGCAGCTAACTCTACTACTACATGACATTCTGTCTCAAAATATTATTGATAGTTTCTTTTCAACTATTTCATAAATGTAAAGTTATAATGGGACACATAATAATATACAGAAGTAACTCCAATGATATTACTAAGAAATTAAATTCTACTTTCAAGAAAAAATATAAAGAAGTAACATAAATGAAGAGGAAGATAAAATGCCTATACATCATGAGTTACTAAAAAACAAGTACATATACATTACACCAAATGTTGGTAAATGGTGACTTTGGATGATTTTCATACATACCTTTAAGAGTTTGCACTTGAGTTTGCTTGAGAACAGAGCTCAAGTAGTGAGGTGATAAAGAACCACTAAAAAACAGGGAGGAAGATAGATGTGCTTACTTGCTTCTACAGAACCAAGTCACAGGCACAACTAGAATGCACCACAAAACCACAACATTCAAGTTCTCCTTGTTCTCTTTGCTTATAGCACTCAGTTCAGAAAGAGCTGCTGAAGTGCACAGGGTCAAAACTAAAAACAGTTATTCTGTTACTGTTAAACAATTATCTCTTAATTTCTTCAAAAACAGAAACAATTACATTTCTCATATAATATTTTTGTACCGGTTACATAATAATGTATTTTAAATGCCCTGAACAATAAATATAAGAATTCAGTACTAACATATTTTAAAATTTGATATAATACTAATAGTTTAACACTAAGAATTTATCAAAATAAGTACTTAAGAAAAATTCTATATAATAATGACACAAAGTTAAGTTTCCAGGGTGTTTTTTAGTGAGAAAAGTAAAACTTTGGGGGGGGGGGCGGGCTCTATTTGTGATAGTAGAGAAAAATATTTTAAGTGAAATTAAAAATAAACTTTTAATTTCACTTAAAATATTTTTAACATATACCTTATTCTTTTTCCAAGACTTACAAATTGTAGAAGGGTCACACAAAAATGTGTCGGAAGGAAATCAGCAAAATGGAACAAAATGTTTTCATTTCATTAAAGTTTTAAAGTCAACAATTGATAACTCTCATGCTCTTATTTACTCTTTAAAAAAAACCTTGCAAAATTACTTTTCACACCTAAAGCTACGATAAGCAAAGATCTAACATTGATACATGAGAGGTGACTTGTGTCTCCACGCTGCCCTTGGTCAAGAGCACAGTGAAGTGGGTCACATTCGCCAGCATTACAGACAGTTCCTTTAGCTCTAAATTACTATTTAAATAGAATATATCATAAGCACCAGTATTACCTAAGAATTTAAATGAATTACAATGGGAAATTCTGAATTTGTTGCAGTAAGATTTTAATTTTCTCCCTAGGTATGTATTAGAAAATTAATAACCTTTCAGACTTTTGAAAATAAATTAAGCATCAAAGACTACCTCCTAAGATTTATCTTAATAAGGCAAACTGCAACACAAATAAATATAGATCGTAGAATTATAAGATTCTTTAAGGTTTCCTTAGAAAGAAGATTTAAAATCAGATTTGGAGAGATAATATAATGTCCAGATTTAACAAAATGAGAAAAACTAAAGCCAGGGGAAGCTGTAAGGAAATACATTATAACAACGTTTTCCAGAAAACAACAACATAAAAACCTGCAAAGCACTATTTTACTTGACAAACATTTAAAATTTTAAACTTCAGTTTTTAAATATGAAGTATTTTGGAGGAGAATCATCAACTTCAAGTAGACAGGAGGGCAAGCATGGTCCCACAGCACTCCGATGAGCTCAGACACTTGCACATTTTGTTCCCAGTGCAGAACTAACTGGAAATATCTGGGAAGGATTAGGAGGTCTGTCCTTCTTGGAGTAGATGTGTACTTGTTTAAATTTCAAAAGTCCATTCCAAGCCCAGTCTTTCTCTCTCTGCCTGCTGCCTGTGGATAAGGATGTAAGGATCTCAGCTACTGCTCCAGTGCCACGCTTCCTGCCATGATAATGGACTAATCCTCAGAAACTAGAAGCCCCCAATTAAATGTTTTCTTTTATAAGAGTTGCCTTGGTCATGGTGTCTCTTCACAGCAATGGATCACTAAAACAACATGAGACACATTTCACCAAGATGAAACAAAGCAAAACAAAATAAATAGGAAAAAGAAACTTTAAATGGTGTATCAAAAATGCTATGATTATAAACTTTGAATCATCTTATTTTAAAAATTTAAATATGCATTTAATTTATTAAGTCATTATCAGCATGCAAACAATTAAAATGAGTCTTTGTTTGTAACTGAAGTCATATAATTTATTTAGCTTACTTATATTGCACTGACTTTATTTCTGAGAACTTATATTCAACCATCTAGCATTTTTTTTAAAGATTTATTTATTTATTTTGTTCAGTGTTCTGTCTGCATGTGTGCCTGCAAGCCAGAAGAGGGCACCAGATTTCATTACAGATGGTTGTGAGCCACTATGTGGTTGCTGGGAGTTAAACTCAGGACCTCTGGAAGAACAATCAATCAGTGCTCTTAACCTCTGAGCCATCTCTCCAGCCCCAACCATCTAGCATTTTATTGTTGTGGGAGAATTGTGCATACAGGCATTCCACCATGCCAATAAGGTCATCTTGAATCAAAGAACAGAGTCAGCAATTGACTGCCTGGGATTAGCCATAGATTTCTTGGAGGACTGAAGGGTCTGCTAGAGAGGACAGGAAAAGAGAAGAGAGGGTTTTCAAGGAATTTCCGAAGGAAAGAGGGTCAATCAACTGACTCTGATCTGCCTTTAGATTTATCAGGTCTTTAACTAAATTGTGAATCCTGAGTTTTTATTATACTGGAATATACTGGGTGTCTTTCTGTCTCACCAGCCAGCTCCCAAATAACAACACTTATTTCATAATTAACAATAACTTATTAATTATGAAAGTTCAGCCAATAGCCTAGGCTTGTTTCTAACCAGTTTGTATAACTTAACCCACTTCCATTATCCGCACACTGCCACATGGCTCATGGCTTTTATCTCTCCTCCTCCATGACATCCAGCTGGTGACCCCTCTTTCTTCCCAGAGCACTCTGTCTGAAAATCTTGCCTATACCTCCTTCCTAGCTATTGGCTGTTTTTTTTTTTAAAATAAATTTAACCAACCACAGTGGCCTCTTTACACAGTGCAATCAAATAACTCACAACATTTCATTTCCTAGAAAAAAAGAAATTAACCAAGAGGAAAATACCTTAGGTTAATGTTACCTGTAAATACTTCTCTATACAATTAATAAATGCACAAATAAAACAAGTCTGTACGACTTGTTTTCTCCATTTCACACAATAAATCTAAATCACACAGAAAGTGCTTACCTCTGTGGAGAGGAAAAAGGTTGCTTCTTCAAGGCCTGCATAAGATTGGGCTTATATTCTGGATCAACACACCATAAGGAACCTTTTCCATTAACCTAGAAAAAAGTGTGGAAGAATTAAATCCCGAACTTTTATGTATCAGTTTATCAGACTCCTCTGAGTAAGAATATGGGGGAACCTCCCACTTCATGCCAAGGCTGAAGTGAAGGCTGGAGATGCAGCAGTTACCACTGTGCCTGCTGCTAGATGCTGATCCACTTGCTGCAATACTCACACCTACTTCCCCATACCCCTCAAGTGGACATGAGTCTGTTATACATGACTCATTGCACTCACCATGAAATACATAGTTTACTTTAACCACAAGATGAGAGAGGTTAAAACTTATTTACACCCAAGCTTCTATAAAGCTTAAACTTATTCATTTATGGGGAGAAAGACAAGTCATGAGTGCAGACAGGAAAACTTGAAGGAATCAGTCCTTTCCTTTTCCTGAGTGAATCAAAATCCAGGACCCTCAGGCTCAGCAGTAAGTAGTGCCTTTACCTTCTAAGCCATGTCACTGAGCCTATGCTTTTCATATTGCAAAAAATCTTAAAATTTAAGTTGTACTTTACAACTAACTACATTAATAACTCTTTGGAAAACAAACTTACTCATTTCTTTTCCCCTAACCCTTCCTTGTATAAAATCTTTTATGATGGGGCTGGAGAGATGGCTCAGTGGTTAAGAGCATTGCCTGCTCTTCCAAAGGTCCTGAGTTCAATTCCCAGCAACCACATGGTGGCTCACAACCATCTGTAATGGGGTCTGGTGCTCTCTTCTGGTCTGCAGGTATACACACAGACAGAATATTGTATACATAATAAATAAATAAATATTAAAAAAACTTATATGATGTAAGGTTTAATGTGATTATCTCCACATTGCTTCCATTCCCTAAACTCTTTCTCGCAGCAATTAGTCTACTAATGAGATCTTTTTATCTTTGAGTACTGTGTCATTTTTATAAAGTGGCATGATCAAAAAATATTGTTCCACAGTTTAAAATATAAGGCTTGTGGCTGGAGATGGCTCAGCAGTTCATAATATACTGCACTGTACGTGCAATAATTCCAAGTTTGGTTCTCAGCACCCACACTAGAGGGCTCACAACTACACTACTGCAGTTCTGGGGGATCTGTGCACTTGTTGTTTGGTTCTCAGCACCCACACTAGAGGGCTCACAACTACACGTTACTGCAGTTCTGGGGATCTGTGCACTTGTTGTTTGGTTCTCAGCACCCACACTAGAGGGCTCACAACTACACTACTGCAGTTCTGGGGGTCTGTGCACTTGTTGTTTGGTTCTCAGCACCCACACTAGAGGGCTCACAACTACACGACTGCAGTTCTGGGGTCTGTGCACTTGTTGACCTCTGCTGGTACTCGCACACACACACACATATTCACACATACAGTATGACCTCTGTTGGTACTCGCACACACATACATATTCACACATACAGTATGACCTCTGCTGGTACTCGCACACACACACATATTCACACATACAGTATGACCTCTGCTGGTACTCGCACACAACACACACATATTCACACATACAGTATGACCTCTGCTGGTACTCGCACACACACACTTATTCACACATACAGTATGACCTCTGCTGGTACTCGCACACACACACATATTCACACATACAGTATGACCTCTGCTGGTACTCGCGCACACACACACACACACACACACATATTCACACATACAGTATGACCTCTGCTGGTACTCGCACACACACACACATATTCACACATACAGTATGACCTCTGCTGGTACTCGCACACAACACACACATATTCACACATACAGTATGACCTCTGCTGGTACTCGCACACACACACATATTCACACATACAGTATGACCTCTGCTGGTACTCGCACACACACACACATATTCACACATACAGTATGACCTCTGCTGGTACTCGCACACACACACACATATTCACACATACAGTATGACCTCTGCTGGTACTCGCACATACACACACACACACATACATATTCACACATACAGTATGACCTCTGCTGGTACTCGCACACACACACACACATATTCACACATACAGTATGACCTCTGCTGGTACTCGCACACACACACACACACACACATATTCACACATACAGTATGACCTCTGCTGGTACTCGCACACACACACACACATATTCACACATACAGTATGACCTCTGCTGGTACTCGCACACACACATACATATTCACACATACAGTATGACCTCTGCTGGTACTCGCACACACACACATATTCACACATACAGTATGACCTCTGCTGGTACTCGCACACACACACATATTCACACATACAGTATGACCTCTGCTGGTACTCGCACACACACATACATAATCACACATACAGTATGAAATTAAAAAAAAAATCTTAAAAGCCCAAGATATTTATTGCTACTTATTATGATTATGTGAAACAAGATAAAACAATGTGAGAGTCAGACATTTCACATTTTACCCACAAAGAAAATCAAAGATCCAAGTGAGTTATAATGGGATTCAATAAAATAACTTATAGCCAAGTAACACAGTCCAAAATAAATGAACATTAATTGGATATTCTGAAATTGCCATAGGGTATTTGCTGAATGCTAGGGGAAGAGGATTAACAATACCAAACAACAGAGCTGGGCAGTGGTGGCACACACCTTTAATCCTAGCACTTGGGAGGCAGAGGCAGGTGGATCTCTATGAGTTCGAGGCCAGACTGGTCTACAGAGTTGAGTTCCAGAACAGCCAATGCTATATTGAAAGACACTGTCTCAAACAACAACAGCAGCACCAGCAACAACCAAACCCTAATAAGAACAAAAGTAAATTTCAAAAAGGTTTAGGTAGTAAGTAGTAGGGGCCAAAACTAACTTAAGGGGAAAAGCTTCTTATTTACAGAGAAGTCCATGCACTCATAACAGGGCAGTTTAAAACACCCTGACAACTGACAACAGAGACATGTAGAAGGAAAACTGATGTGTCTCTTACAACAGTCACACAGGGAGGAATGATCAGGAGAGTCATCTCTGTGGCACTCAGTGTCAAGGCACCACAAAAAAGAGGAAGAATTGAGGCCAGGTGGAGTGATTCAAGTACCCGAGAGGCAAAGGCAGGAGGACTGTCTTAAGTTCGAGGCCAGCCTGGTCTATATGAGTTCTGTCCCAGACACCACTATATTTACACACGCACGGTGTCTCAAAAACTAACAAACAAAAATAACAAAGAACCCAAGCAACTGACAAGTTTTCCCAAGAAATGTTAAGATTTGTATGCAAATGTATTTTTAGACTAAGTGATAAAAACCCACTTAGAGTTTTGTTCAGTCATTTAGACAAATGATGGATATGTTTTGACAATTGGGAAATAAAACCGTCAACACACATCCTTTGTTCCAATTAGGTTTCATATACACAAATAATTTCTCTTACATTGACCAAGACAATTCCATCAATTACTACCCATGTTCTACCTTGATATTCCAGGGATATCTCCTGCAAACTGTTTAGAGTCTTGTTTTCAAATTCTATAGTAGAAAGTCTGAAAACTGTTTTTGATCACAGCAGAAAAAGCTATTTCCTTGAAGCACCAAATTGTAAAACTGAGAATTTGCAGTTTCAGTAGTTTCAAATAACAGTCTGCTTATGTTGCCATGGCAGCACTTCCTTCCACTGGTCTGTTCACGAGCCCTCGGTAACAAGAGACGAACTATGAATTTGCTCATCTATATTTTAGAGTCTGCAAAAAGAATTTCGGACTAAATCTCACTTAAAATTTACTTAAATGATGAGGCACAAATGATAAAAGTTTTAGAAATATTGATCTAAAATGATATTTGTCTGTAAGAAACAAAGTGCCTGGATGCTGAAAACAGAAAATATGCATTCTCTCATTTACCATCATTAATTTTTAAACTTTAAGATTGATTGAAAAACCATTAAAGGTTTTGTAGAAAAGAATATATTAAGGGCTAAATTGCAAAGATTCATCTTAATAAAAGTTTTAAATAATAAATTCTGAGAAGATAATATTACTATTTCTGAAATGTTATGTTCTTGCCTTATATATTAAAAGGTCCGTCTTGTCAGGTCTTTTCATATAGCTGTATAATCACCAAATTACAAAACATTAAAACTGTAACTGAACTAGGAAAAATTTAATTCTGTTTACAAACTAAAATTTCAGTCATAATGTTCGCTTACATTTAATAAAAATTCAGAAAAATGTAAGATTTGGATGCTGACTAGGAAAGTAGCTCAGTAGCAAACAATTGCCAAGCATATGCAAGGGCTGTGAGTTTGATCCCCAGAAAAGGAGAATAGATTTAACCCTTTCTTTAGATCTGATTTTTCTGAAGTTGTATGGAGAATATAATACAAAGGAACAGAAAGCAGACCTTGTGTTCTGTGGGGAGAACTGTCATCTCTAGATAACATTCACTCAGGGACCAAAACCAACTTCAACTTTATGAAAGTACAGCGGACTTGTCTTCCACAGATGCACGGGAAAATACGTTCTGATGTGCTGACTCAAAAGTGAGTTCGAGGCCAGCCTGGTCTACAAAAGCTAGTTCCAGGACAGGAACCAAAAAGCTTCAGAGAAACCCTGTCTCAAAAATCCAAAAAAAAAAAGGGGGGGGGGGTTCATCAAAACAAATACCACTGTGATGTGGGAGTCCCCTTTATGTGCTGTGATTAGCAATGAATAAAGACACTGCTTTGGACCTATAGCAAGGCAGAACTTAGGTAGGCAGGGAAAGCTAAGCTGAATGCCGGGGTAAAGAAGGGCAGAGTCAGAAAGACACCATGGAGACATGGCCAGAGTCCAACATGCAAAAACTTTACAAGTGTGTATTGCCACGTGGCAATACACAGATTAATAGAAATGGGTTAAATTGATATGTAAGAGTTAGTCAAATAGAAGCTAGAGCTAATGGACCAAGCAATGTTTTAATTAATACAGTTTCTGTGTGATTATTTCGGGTTTAAAAAAGCCGACAACCAACAAGCAGCCTCCCACTACACCACTGAGGTGTGGTGATGAAAAACTTTACTTGAGAGGTGGGGGGCAGGAACATCATGAGTTCAAATGCTTAGTTGCATATCAGGTTCCAGTATAGGCCAGCCTGAGCTACATTAAGATCTGCCTGGGTCAATAAATAAGTCCACTGGTGCTTTTCCTCTGTCCCTGAATAATAACACTCCTAAATCTCCAACTATTAAGCAGTGTCCTACTAGAATTCATCCACATCAAGCAATTTCCTCTGGGGTTGAAACATTCTACCCGCAAGGAAGTTCAAGCAGAAGTTAAAAAACTCGAAACAAAGTTACTAGGTCCTTCTCTCCCAGAGTAAACAAAGAATTCCAAGAGTCATTCTTCTTAGGTGAGTAACAAAGACCTTGAGACAAGCCCCACAGCTAGAAGAAACAGAGACCTTGAAAGTTAAGAACCAAATGAAAGCAGCAGAGACCAACTGAGCTTCTTCCTTGAAGAGGTGTAGACCAACTGAGCCACCTAGAAAGGACATTCCTCAAGCTGTTGAGCAGTCTGCAGGTGGGGCAGTGTGTTCCAGGTTCCCAGTTTTGTAAGCTGTCACCTGTGCTGGATTGGCCTTTGGTGATGCAGATGTCTTTGACTCATCTCTGCTCCCTCTCACACACTCACATAAAAATCAGTGGTCACCAAGTTGGACTTTGGTGGTATCTGTACTCACTGCTTTTTCTCTCTCTTACTTGTGATAGATAACATGCCAATTGTGCTCTAGTGTTACAATTTTTGTCTTGTTTTTCCCCGGACAGATAATTCTCTTTCTCAAATTCTACCTAAACGGAAGATAATATCCTTTCCCATTCTCTAGCTCTCAACTCCTTACTTCTTTCTCTGAACCTTTGCAATTGCTCAGATTAGCAGGTGTGGCAGCACAGGCCTGTAATACTTGAGGAAACAGGCAGTCAGATCAAGATCAGGAGTTCAAGCCTAGGACTGAGAGTTGGAAGAGAAGTTAAGAGCAGAGGACCTAGGTTCACTCTCCAGCATCTGCATGGTGGCTTATAACCACTTTAACTCCAGTTCCAGGCATTTAATGCCTTCTGGTCTAAGTAGGCTCCTACATGCATATAGTGTACACATACATGATGTAGGATTTCCCTCTGCATGCTGTGAATACTATTGATTAATAAAGAAACTGCTTTGAGCCTATAGCAGAGCAGGGTAGAATGGAGCTAGGTGGGGAAAAATAAACTGAATGCTGGCAGAAAGAAGGCAGAGTCAAGTGAGAAGCCATATAGCCCTGCTGGAGACAGACACCAGAACTTTATTCTTTACCTGGTAAGCGACAGCTTTGTGGTGATACACAAACTAATGGAGATGGGTTAATTTTATATATGAGTTAGCCAGAAACACGTGTAAGCTATTGGCCAAACAGTACTGCAAACAATATGATTTCTGTGTGATTATTTCGGGGCTGAGCAGCCGGGAACAAACAAGTGACCTTCACACTACACATAGGCATTTACTGACATACACATAAAATAAAACAGTCTGGGTGGTGGTGGCACACCCAGGAGGCAAAAGTAGACAGATTTCTGTTGAGTTCCAGACTATCCTGATCTCTATAGTTGAGAGATCTAAACTTCCTCCATTTTACAAGCTGGGTCTACATTTCAGTATCTGTTTTTAAAAACAAAGGACTATCTCGAAAAAACAAAAAACAAACAAACAAAAAAAAAAAAAACAAAAAACCCGCAACAAAGGACTATTAAACAAACACCTTTACATTCAGGGGACCAGGGAAAGAGCACAAACAAGGCCTGAGTCAGTCCCACAATGTCAAGGACAATTCCTGCAATCCCCTTCAAATGTACCCAAGTAGATCCATGGATAAAACCTCAGTCAATTAAAAATATACTAATATACTAATATAACTGCTGCCTGCTTAACCAATTATGCTTGAGATGACCTAACTGTTCCTAAAATTCCCCTAGCTATGCTTAAAAGGAGCCTGCACAATCCTCTCGGGGTTGTCTCCATTTTGTACAGGTGACCAACCCCACATATGCTGGTAAATAAACACTCTGTTCTTGCACACTACTTGAGTCCTGGGTCTTCTTTCAGCGTTTTCTTGGACCTTAAGGAGTAAGTTCGAGGTCAGCCATGATTTAAATTTAAAAATTCAGTTTTAAAATCTAAAAAAATAAAAGGAAATCTTTAATGACTTCCATGCCATTGTGGTGATTGAATGAGAAAAGTCTCCCCAAGCTCCTATTTTTAAATACATGGTCCCCAGTAGTGAAACTATTTGGGAAGGATCAGGAGATATAGCCTTGTTGAAGGAAATGTGTCACTGGGGATGGGTTTTTAGGTTTCAAAAGTTCATGCCATTCTCAGTTTTCTGCCTCATATTTGTGTATAGTGATATTTTATTTGTATTTTAAAAAATAAAGCTTGCCTGAAGATCAGAATGCAAAGCTAAACCACTAGAGGCCAGGGACTGGTGGTACAGACCTTTAATCCCAGGGCTCGAGAGCCAGTATCTGTGAGTTCAAGGTTACCTTGGGCTACAAAAGATCAATCCAGAAAGAGATCCAGGTGGTGGCGGCTCACATCTTTAATCCTAGCACTAGGGAGGTGGAGACAGGAGCAATATGGCTGGGCAGAGACAGGAATATAAAGGGGAAGAGACAGGACTCACTGGAGTGTTGAGTCTGAGCATTCGTGGAGACAGGATCTTGCCCTTTCAGTCTGAAGATTTGGTAGAGGTAAAAAGTCTCTCTCATGGTTGGCTGCTTTGCTTTTCTGATCTTCAACCTGAACTCCAACTCTGTGTCTGGGTTTTTATTATTCTTGCTACATTTGTGTCCTTTAGAGACTACTTCAGCACCACACCTGCCTGTTTGCGGTCATTCCCTACCATGATGGGTAAACATTTCTCACATAAGTTCTCTTGGTCATGGTATCTTATCACAGCAATTTAAAAGTAACTAGGACAGCCATCCTCAGCTACACAGTGAGTTTGTTGAGCCCCACTGGGCTACAAGAAACCCTATCTGGAGAGAGGGAAGAAGGGAGGAAAAGAGGGAGAGGGGATATGCAAGCTCATTATATAAAAATCAAACAAGAAAGCAAAAAATGTTTACCTTAAGTGCTATGGAATGTTCCTTTACACTGTATGAATAAATGTCACTGTGATTGGTTTAATAAAGAAGCTGATTGGCTAAAAGCTGAACAGAATAAGGTTAGGCAGGAGAGCCGGATGAGGAGGATGCTGGGAAGAAGGGTGGAGTCTGGAAACTGCAGCCAGCCAGAGGGACAAGAGATGAACGTCCACATAGAGCCTGAGAAAGTTTTGAAAAAGGTTCTAAATGCACAGAAAGAGACAAATGCAGCTTCCCAGTCTCGCAGTCTCAGGCCAGCTGCAGTGCAGAGATGCATCTGCCTACGCCATCTTCAAACAGCTGCCTGTGAGATGGAGGCGGCCGCCAACCGCCATGAGCTAAGCAGTGCGGCCAGTTCCTGCAGTCTCACACTGGCCCCTACACATCTCCCAGTCGTTGTCTGCAAGCTTAAGCAGCCAGTGCAAACTCTGCCAACACACTGCACAACAGGTTTGGAGCTTTGCTCATGCAGACAGAACACAGATACACAGAATAGACAGATTCAGATAGAAAAAAAACCCTAAATGGGTTACAGTGTATTTTTAAATGTACAAAGGCTTGGGAGAGAGAAGAGAAAGAATATGTACTGCATTAGATTAAAAAAGTTTTAAAATTAAATAAAGTTCTTAAAAAGCGAGTAATTTCAAAACGCCATGTAAAGGTTGAAAATACAGAAAGTCTGGATCTGTATGTTGTTGTGTTGTCTTTAAATTTTTTGACTGCTAAGAGACTGGATTTTAATATGGTTGAAAATTGGTTGACTCAGGGCCCCTGTTACCAACCCCTGTGTTAGACAGGGGATAAGTAGGTAGATAAATCTGTAAGTGATTAGTGCACTAAATTTCTTGATCATAGGGAGTTTATATCCACTCTGGTAGGATACAAAAACATGTGCACAGCTATGATATAATATGTGAAGGGACTCTGGACAGCCCAAGTATGACAAACATGGCTCTGGCAGGCCTTGTCCTTCTCTGATTCCCTCTGGCCTGCTAAAACCTCTAGATTGCATTCCTAAAGGTAGCCACCAAGGTTTACTCCCTTTACTTGTCCACTTCCTCCTCCTGAGGCTGGCTACTAAATCCACCTATCAAAGTATTGAGGCCCAACAATCAAAAGCCTTTGGCTACCCTAATTGACCTGTCCAATCAAAATTAAACACCTCATCCTAACATGGGATTTCCCCTTTTACCTTTATAAACTGCCAATCATTTGCTTATGTGTCCCATCTTTCCCCTCTCTATCCAAACGCAGTCCTTTGTCCCTCCAGGACAAATATCCCTTCCCCCTATCCCTTGTTCCTTCCCTTTCTCCCTCACGCTCTATTTCCTGTCTTTGTCTTTTATCCCCTGCCCTTTGTCACTCTGAGGCAAAGAAATCTCCTTTGGGCCGAATACCAGTCCCTTCAATATGTACTACAGAAAAAAAAACAAAAGGATAGGAGCCCAGAACAGATATACCAAAGCGGCAAGTGCCTAAGGGAGAGCTCCTGAGCTGGGCTGTGAGGAAGTGGTTTCTCCACAGAGAACAGGAAAATACATGTAGATGGCATAAGATAAAGATCACACTATATTGGAATAGCTAGTGTAAAATATGTGTGTGTGCAGTTCATGGAGTAATCTTTTTAAAAAGCATCAAAAAGAGATCAAATTGAGCTAACTCTGAAAACTATTTCAAGAATTTTTTTTTGTTTGAAGATTTACTATTTATGTATTTGTGTATGTGTGGCCATGCAAGGTGTGTGCTTACATAGGCTAGAAGAGGGCGTCAGATCTTCTAGAGCTTGAGTTAGTGGTGGTTGTGAGCTGCACTCTGGTCTTCTAGAAAAGGACAAATGTTCTTAAGGGCCCAGTAATCTCTCCATCCCTGTGAGTTATGTTATTAATGTCCCATAGTGTACGATTCATGGTGACATGAAGCTAACTTCATGAAGTCACATACCTGGCTCTTGAACATCTGATTCAAATTATTCATGCTGACTCCCCCCCTTTTCCCTCTGCGAATTATATATATGTATAAATACATATATAGATAAATAAGATTACCCTAAAACACAAAACTAATAATATGACAACAATGAAAAAGTAAAACAAAAACCAAAACAACAACAAACTAGCACTTGAATAGCAGAGGCAGGTGGATCTTTGAGTTCAAGAACAGCCTGGTCTACAGGTAAGTTCTAGGACAACCAGCTCCACACAGAAACCCTGTCTTGAAATACCACCCCCCTCCTCTCAAAAATAAAAAACAAAACAGTTTTTGAATGGTAAAGAAAAAGAATTCAGGCAACTATGAACATGGGATTATATACTATGCAAATCAACAAAAATATATTTCTAAAGCTATTTTTACCATCTATAGAAATACACACATATAAATATATGTAAAGTATAAATATACATATGCATATACACACATATGTACATTTTAACTGATGAGAAATAAACTAGGACCCTTGAAAATTTATAGGTATTTTATTTCCTATATTCTAACCTTGGTTTTTGCAGGTCATGGTCAAATGAACACCTAGCTGGTCTCAATGTGCTGGTTATGAAACAAGAGAGTTCCTCAGGATAATATATAAACTCCTTTCAAGTTTTATATCCAAGTAACTAAGCACCATAAAGAACAAACATCAAGTTTAGAATCTTGAATCCTAGAGAAGGAAGACATAAAGCCCAACTTATATAAATTCCATCAGACATAACTCTAAATTAAACAATTAGTTGCAAATTAGGTCTGGCCTTTAGGAGACAAACTTTTTTTTTTTTTTTTTTTTTTGGTTTTTCGAGACAGGGTTTCTCTGTGGTTTTGGAGCCTGTCCTGGAACTAGCTCTGTAGACCAGGCTGGTCTTGAACTCACAGAGATCCGCCTGCCTCTGCCTCCCGAGTGCTGGGATTAAAGGCGTGCGCCACCACCGCCCGGCAGGAGACAAACTTAAGAGTCATTAGCATCCATATACTAAGTGAAGCCCTGGGAATGATGAAATTACCCATAAAACAACTAAACTAAAAAGACAGTGAAAAGAATTTTAAAAAATGTTTAAAAAGTTAAGGGTAAAGCAAACCAATCTAAGCAAGTATGAATTCTATAAATCAAGGAAAATGAATTCCTAAAGCTAGTTTTACCTTACAACACAATGTCAAACCAAATCAGCAGACTCAGACAAGTGTTGAGGCAAGTGTTAAGACTGCTCAAAACTGCATCTTTATTGAAACTTTATGGCTGGAGAGATGGCTCAGAGGTTAAGAGCACTGACTGCTCTTCCAGAGGTTCTGAGTTCAATTTCCAGCAAGCACATGGCAGCTCGCAACCATCAGTAACAAGACCTGGAGCCCTCTTCTGGCCTGCAGGCACACAAGCAGACAGAACACTGTATACATACATAATAAATAAATCCTGCCCCCCCCCCAAGAAAGAAATTATATCGAAATGCAGTACTAAGTGTGACCCTCCTTGAATAGAGACATGTTCAGGACAACAATGTACATATCACAAATGAAATAAAGGAAAACCTTATCATAGCCTTGTTCTGACCTCAGAACTGAAGGGCAAGTAACTTACTATGACATTCACTAACCTTCATGTTCAGTGTTTCTTTCTACTCTGTCTGTCTCCCTTTCTCACTCATACAGAATATACCAGTGCTTTTATATACCTTCTATATCTACAGAAAACATATTTTTAAAAGCAAATTTAAAAAGTATTAAAAATTACAACAGAGAAAAAGGCAAATTAAAAATAATATCTGTCATATTATTTAATATAAATGAGCTATACTTTATGAGATAGATTGTTAAACGGAATAAAAAGGACATATATATATATATATATATATATATATATATATATATATATATATACTGATATAGTTGTAGAAATTAAGGGGGATCTACTCCATGGGACTCGAGAGATGAATCAGTGGTTAAAAGCATGTGTTGCCCCTTCCAAAGAACTCAAGTCCAGTTCCTAGCACCCACACTAAGCCTTTCGCAAATGCCTGTAACTCTAGCTCTAGGAAATTCAATATCCTGTTGTGACTTCTGAAGACACTATACTCACGCACAAACCCAGAAACACAAACAATTAAAAATAAAATCTTTTTAAAATGAGACATATACACCCTCAAAAAAAGAAAGGAACAAACAAAAAAACTCAGGCAGTCTGGGGATACCGTGCGGTGGAGTGCTTACCTAACATAGCATAGTTTCAACTCCTGGTGGGGGGAGGGGTGAATAATGGGATGAGGAAGGCTCATTCAAAAGAATAAGTTTCTCTCAACACCAAGACATTTTAAAGCATCATAAATTAAAGCAAATGATGAAGATAATTAATCTCAAACTAACCTAACTGGGCTTTGCATCCCTTGGTTTCCCCATATCTCATGGACCTGTATCAATTCCCCCATCGCACAGAGTGATGTTTACCAATACTGACCTTGCCATGGCTCCTTTCCACTTTCTGAAAACATTTATTCAGGGATAGATTATGCCGAACAGAATTCTTCCAGCCTGTGGGTGCGGTGGCAAAGTATGGGAAACGGTCCAGAATCCAGCTATAAATTTCTTTGACTGGCAAACATTTATTTGGAGAGTGTTCAATAGCCATATAAATGAGAAGACTAAAGGAGTACGGGGGCTTTGAAGTCGCTGACTTTTTCTCTGGATTCTGGTAGCAGGATGGTCCAAAGACAGGCACATCATCTCCCTCTATGTCATACAACGGACTAACCATTGGAAAACCTTCACTTCCAAGCCTGAAGTTTGTTAGAAGATTACTATTTTCATGAAGCCAGTTCAAGTTTGTGAGTTCGTCATCTGCTGAGTCAGTGCCCACTAGAGTGGCCTTTGGCCTTGCAGCATCCCCAACTTCAGGCAAGCTTCCCATTTTATAAATCTGATTTAGTCCTGCAAACTTCTCAGCTCCTGGGGTCTCAGCTCTCTTATCTGGAGTCATTCCAATTACTGGACCCATTTACTCGTATAGTTCTGCAATTAAAAAAAAGTTATAAATTAATATAAATCTTAAACTCTGGGAAAAGCAAATAAACATTTGTATATACACATCCAAATCAAAAAAAAATTTGCAGTTGAGTATGCTACACAAACAATAAATAAATATAAATAACTGGGTTTTTCTTTATTATTTTTCAGACAGGGTCTCTATTTGTAGTTCTGGCTGTCCTGGAACTCACTATGTAGATGAGGCTCTCCTCAAACTCAGAGATCCCCCTCCTCTGTACTGGAAATAATGAAGGTGTGTACCACCACACCCAGCTTCCCATATAATATTTAAATACAAAGTAGTTTTGACAGTTATAAAGCATGCAAAGAAGTAGTTGCTTTATATTATTTGAAACGATGAATAATAAACAGTAAATAAAACATATCTTGACAGCATCACATGTATGAGTGATAATAAGGCAAATTACGCAATACAGCGTAAACAGTAAAGTTTCCAGTCCACAATAACTGTTGTAGTTACTGTTAAAAAATGGGGCTGGTGAGATGGTACGGTGGACAAAGAGTGCTTACTCCAAGTGCGACAACCCAAGTTCAATTCTGAGAATCAGTGCCTATTAAAAGTTGTCTTTGGACCTCCACGGGCATGCAGTGGCAAGTATTATGAAGCTGTAGCTGTTCCCATATATGAATAAACTTAATGAACAGACTATATGACTTCTAATTTATCCTAAGTATCTACATTATTTTACTGTACTAGTCATACATACTGCTCAATCTTTAAAATACTCAAATTTGAAACAATGTTCAAACAATAATTTCAAGTAAATCTCCAAATTTTAAAAAATTTACCATAAAAAAATCATTTCTAGGACTAGAGAGATGGTCCAGTATAAGATCTTACAGGACTTGGGTTAAATTCCCAGCACTCACATAGCAGTTCACAATCATCCATAACTACAGTTAGAGGATCCACTGCCTTCTTCTAACTTCCAAGAGTACTAGGTACATGGTACACACACATATATGCAAGCAAAACATTCGACACATAAAATAAAATTTAAAAAAGTAACCCAGTTTTGTTTTCATATATCCTACTAAAGAAAATTTTTTCAAATTATTTTTAATTGACACAGATTAATTATATAAACTTGCACATGTATACATTGTGGAATAATTAAAACAGGCTAATTAGCTGACAAGATGGGACATTCCTAAAATCTCTCCATTTAGGAGGCAGGGGCAGGACAGTGACTCCAGGTTCTATGACAGCTTGGTCTACATCACAAATTCTAGGTCAGCCAGTGTGGTAGCTTAAATCAGTTCCCATAACGTCTTAGAGAGAGGAACTATTGGGAGGTGTGACTTTGTTGGAGTAGGTATGGTCCTGTTGGAGGAGGTGGGTCACTGCGGAGGCAGACTTTGAGGTCTCATATATGCTTAAGTCACACCCAGTATCTCAGACCATTTCCTGCTGCCTGAACAAGATGTTGAACTCTCAGTTCCCTCTCCAGCACCATGTCTGCCTGCATGCCATCATGTCCCACCATGACAATAACGGTCTAAACCTCTGAACTGTAAGCGAGTCACCACAATGAAATGTTTTCCTTTAGAAGAGTTGCTGTGGTCACTGTGTCTCTTCACAGCAATGAAACCCTGACTAAGACAGCCAGGACAATGTAATGAAACTGTGCTGCAGAACACACACGCACACCCCAACATAAATAACATAAATCACCTCCATGGGAAGAACATATTTAACATGTTGTTTCAGCAGTTTTGAGACACGTTGTCACTAAGTAGTCAAGTGCTGTAGTACAGAGAACTAGAATTTACTCCTGTGCAACTGCAACTCTGTACCCTCTAATATTCCTGGGCCTTCCCTGCTACAGTATCTGGTAGCCACCACTTTCTTCTACAATTTCAACAAAATAACATTTCTTATTCCCTAAATTCACTATCAGCTAAGTTAAATTCGGTAAGCATTTGCTGTTTCTTTAAAAAAAAAAAAAATCCAGTACTTGAACTGCGCACCCCCAATCACCTCACCTGTAGCATGCCTCATCTCTGACATCCTCACAGGAAGTTTGAACTGCACTGTACTGATCATGAAGCTGCTCTTGCATTTCTAGTTTCTCAAATGATATTTTTCTTTTTTATTTTCTTTTATTGAGATAGGATTTCTCTGTGTATCTCTGGCTGTCCTGGAACTCACTCTGTAGACCACGCTGGACTTGAACTCAGAGATCTGCCTGCCTCTGCTTCCCAAGCACTGCCAACACCACCCGGTGGTGTTTTTCTTTCTCTTTCTCTCTCCCTCCTCCCCTTCTTTTTAAAATTTTATTTATTTTTATTTTACGAGCATTAGTGTTTTGCCTGTATGTTTGTGTGAGGGTGTCAGGTCCCCTGGAACTGGAGTTACAGACAGTTGTGAGCTGTCATGTGGGGGTCCATTAGAAGAGTAGTCAGTGCTCTTAACCGCTGAGGCATTTCTCCAGCCCATTTTGCTTTTTATATATACTTAAAAATCTACTCCCCTAAGAGCATAAATGACCAGAGGGAAGTAAAAGAACTAATGTTTCTTTAATTCATTTTCAATGTACAGAAAGATGTCTCATTTCTAAAGCTGTAAAGCTTATTACCTATTCAAGTGCTCATGCTTACTTAACTGACATAGGGAGAAGTACCTGCAAAGCTTCATATTGCTTAGAGAACAGTCAGCAGGCTATTTCAAGAACTACGGAGCTTGCCTATTTGGATTCTGGGAGCCACAACTAAATTCCTCAATTAGTGTTAACACCAGCCAATATTTTCAGGGCCAGATAGTATATACTAAACACCTTGCATGCTATATGTCAGCTAGCCATCAATTAAAGTGGAGATAACTGAGAGCCATTTTATGGACAAGGATAAGAAAAATGTGGTACATTTACACAGTGGAGTACTACACAGCAGAAAAAAATGACAGCTTGAATTTTACAGGAAAATGGATGGAGCTAGAAAACATTATTTTGAGTGAGGTAACCCAGACACAGAAAGACAATTATCACATGTACTCACTCATACGTGGTTTTTAAACATAAAGCAAAGAAAGCCAGCCTACAAACCACAATCCCAGAAAACTTAGACAACAATGAGGACACTAAGAGAGCCTTACATAGATATAATCTACGAGGGAAGTAGAAAGTATAAAAAGACAAGATCTCCCGAGTAAATTGGGAGCATGGGGACCTTGGGAAAGGGTTGAAAGTGGGAGGGGAGAGCAGGGAGGAGAACAGAGAAAAATGTAGAGCTCAATAAATATCAATAAAATAAAATTTTAAAAAATCTGAAAGAAAAATAGTAAACCAGCTCATACATTTCTACTTAATATTTAAACTTCAGGCCTAAGCTTTGATTAATGTTTAAGCCTTGTAAATTACATCATTTAAGCCACTGGACCACATAAACAGGCACTGTACGACACCTAAAAGTGATTATCTTGAGAAGCCTGTTTTGGGATTGTTTACTGCCTCCTCCTCACCCCACATCTTCCCGTCTTAATATTTAATGAACTTGTTATCAAACTCGGGGGTACAAGCTGTGACTCCCCGTGTCTGATAATAAACTCTCCTGAAAACCCTTCCCACAGTGCAAACAACGGTCAGTCTTCACCTGAATAGAGGCCATCAAGCAGAGAAGAACTCCCTGGGCTGCTGCTAGCAGTGCTGGGCTGTGCCTCTCTGCTACAGGTAACACAAGCGCATTAACGTAACAGGCACTTAAAAGCAAAATCTCTCAGAAACTAATTTAGATGGGGGCAAATACGGTTTTTTATAAAAATTCCTTTATTAGGTCTATAATCTTTTGGTTCATAAATTTTTGTGATGTCTTATGTTTGTACTATATGGGTGATGTGTGTCCTCCAAATCTGCTACAATGCTGGCACATTACCAAGCTGATATGAACTCTAACAGCCATTACTTGGAATGGAGTATAAATGGCAGCAAATATGCCTCAGCATTACAGGAAATACATAGCAAGCAAAGCTGAAAATGCCGGGACGACACTGTAGATGAGCATCTTCATAGCAAGACTTGCAGCCTTTGTGTTTTTGTATTATGTATTGCTTTCATTAGTTAATCAATAAAGAAACTGCTTGACCTGATAGGGTAGAACTTAGGTAGGCGGAGGAGACAGAACTGAATTCTAGGAGGAAGAAAGCAGAGACAGAGAGCCACTAAGGAGACGCCAGGTCAGAAATGCTTGCTAAATCTTTCCTGGTAAGCCACGACCTCATGGTGAACACAAATTAATAGAAATGGGTTAAATCAAGTTGTGAGAGTTACCCAATAGGAGGCTAGAGCTAATGCCCAAGCAGTGTTTTAATTAATACAGTTTCTGTGTGATTATTTCGGGTGTAAGTTAGCCGGGTGACTGGGACAAACAAAGGGACCCTCTCTCCATCATCATCATCATCATCAACAACAAATCAACATTTATTTCTGTCTAAAAATATATAAAATTGTATCATGTACAACTAAGCCCCAACCATCCCTCTTCCTCAACCTCCCCCACAAATATCTGCAGCATCATTAAAGACTAGAGCTAACCTGCGTCCTGCAATAGAGACATTGCAGTTACCTCTTCAGTCTACTCCTCCGTCACCAGTGGAGTCCACTATCGGAAACAGTAACTGAAACTAAAGGACTTGTAAAAACTGGAGGGGAGCTTATTTGAAAAGCTGTTTATATTACAGGTTTGGAAAAGGACTTTGTTAGTCCTCCAAATTTTTTAAAATATATTTATTTTTATAGTTTAAACTTAAGCTCAAAATTTTTGAGGAAAATGTTATGCTAGTATGCTAGATTATTTATTTTTAGTAGTTACCCCACCACGTCAATTCATGGATTTATCAGAAAACTCAAGGCCAAATCAAAAGCCACCTCTTGCTAGCCCATTCTATCACAAAGCTTTCTATAACACAGATTAGTTTATCAATTAATGAGTGACTTTTTTAATTTTGAAACTTTGAAAAGATTTACTACATATGTCTCTCCTTCATACCAATGAGACCCACCAGGCACAGCAGCTGACCATAGGACTTCTCAGAAGGTGCCGCAATCATTGTTTCCCGACTTCCTCATAATGCAACATTAACTTCCGGATTCTGTTTGTTTCACTTACTGCACTTATGACTGGACTCTGCCAACCCCATCACTTTAACAGAACCCTTCTTCTGACCTCTGGGATTTAAGTGGTAAAATAATTTACATCTCAGAACTTTCAGTATATTGTTAATATCTCAACAGTTCTGCCCGATGCCAACATTCTTAAGACATAAGGGAATTTTGAAAATAGACCGGAGAAACATCTTGGAGAGACAAGTTAAGAGCACTTGCTGCTTTTACCTAAGGTCAGGTTCAGTTCCTAGAACCCACATGGAGGTTCACAGCCACCTGTAGTTCCAGTTGCAGGTACACATGGCACACACACACAAACACACAATGAAGGCAAACATTTATACATATAAAATAAGTCTTTAAAAAACGACAACCTTAAGAAATTTAGAAACAAATTTAAGTTTTTACTTATTAACATTCTCAGAAACAAAAGAAGATAGGAACTAATACAATATATGGTATAATGAAAACAGCTATATAAAAATGTACAGAATAATATTCATTCATATTCAAGTCAGAATCTTGAATTTATATTCAAGTCAGAATGTATCAAGTGGCTGGGCGGTGGTGGCGCACGCGTTTAATCCCAGCACTCGGGAGGCAGAGGCAAGCGGATCTCTGTGAGTTCGAGACCAGCCTGGTCTACAGAGCTAGTTCCAGGACAGGCTCCAAAGCCACAGAGAAACCCTGTCTCGAAAAACCAAAAAAAAAAAAGAATGTATCAAGTGAAAAAATCCATCTATTATCAAGACGCTTATGGTTGGTATGGTAGTACACACCTTTAATCCCAGCACTTGGGAGACAGAGGCAGGACCTCTAGGAGTTCACACTAGCTCGCTCTCCTGCTTCCTCTCTGCGATCATTGTGTAGCTCTCAAATACTTCTCCAGCACCCGCATGCATGCAGCCATGCTCCCACTACGGTTATAAAGAACCTCTGAAACTAGAAGCAAGCCCCCAATTAAATGATTTCTCTTATCAGTCAAGGTGTCTCTTCACAGCAATAGAACAGCAACTAAGACAGGGATCGCAAGATGTCCCAATTTTTTCCTACAGATTTACATTACATTCTTTAAGGTTCTTCATTACAAATCGTGCCCATTCCAAAACACCTAATTCTGAGATTAGAAGACAGATTTAAAATCCTAAATGTAGTCCTAGAGAGACAGTTCAATTGTTAGAATGGACAGTGTAGAAGCCCAGGTTTGAATCACCACCCACAAGCACCTGTAACTCCAGCTCAGGGGATCCAATGTGCTCTTAGATCTCTCAGATTCCTGAATGCATGTGGTATAATAGATACCCTCAGGTATACATATACACACATAGAATAGATAAAATAGATTTTAAAATCCCAAATGTACAGGACAAAGATGTATATTTGATCATAATGCTACATAATGTCATGTATCCAGGACAACTGAGGGATAAAACTGCCTCCAGATCAGATTTAGTGATACAGCATGTGATCCATTGTCTCTAAACAAAAATAATGTGTGCCGCTGCATTTTCAAGAAAAAAGAGACAGGGGACAGAGTTCTCAATGAGAAACTGCTTCTGAAATGAGGGTAAAAGAAATAAAACTGAGTGGAAAACAACAACACACCTTTCAACAGAAAAAGAAAAAAGCTGTTTGTCAGCTTCTCTCTAAATCTACTCTTTTCTCTTCCTAATTCAGTCAGGTACATTCTGCAACCTTGAGTTTATATTCCACATCTATGTAAATAATTTGCACACAGTATGGTATTCCTACACATAGTTTCAGGGTATCTCCAAAGCCATGAGTTTCTTGAGGAAGGTAAAAATATGCATTATTTAAAGTTCTGTAGAAGAATTCAGCTTTTCACACTACAGCTCCTAGTTTAAAATTCTAGACTTCTAAACAAACCACATATTCATTTGTCTATGGGCTGACTTCCTCTTTAAAGTCAAGGGCAAATTCTATCAGTGAATCAGCATGGTAGAGGGGCTAGAGAGATGGCTCTGCCGTTAAAAGGACCCACATGACTGCAGCTCAACCATCTGTAACTCCAGTTACAGGCATCGGATGCCCTCTTCTGACTCCAGTAGGTACCAGGTACACATGTGGTACACAGATATACATTTAGGCAAAATACACATAAACATAAAGCAAAAATTTTAATTAAAAATGTTCTTAAAATATAAACATTAAGAGCCTCAAGTATTATTAAGATCTATTAAATTAGAGGGGGAAACCCACAATGTTTATGACAAGAAATCCCTGATTTACCCATAAATAATGATTTCAAAAACCAATACCACAGGGGCCCAATATGGTGATATAGACTTTTAAACTCAGGGCTCAGGAGGGACAAGTGGCGGATCTCTATGAGTTTCGAGCCAGTCAGGCTACACAGTGAGACCCTGTTTTAAAAAAACCAACAGTATCACAGGGCCAAAGAGAATGCTCAGCAGTTACACTGCTCCTCCAGATGACTGAGTTTGATTCCAAGCGCCCATACTGGGCAGCTTAGAACTGCATTAACTGCAGCCTCAGGGAGCTTCTATATCCTTTCCTGGTTTGTGCAAACCCCCTTTCCTCCCATATACACATACTTCAAAATTGAACAAAATAAAAATTTAGAATATATACCATAAAAAACCCTCAATTGAATAAAAAGTGTCCCCCAGACTAACAAGGAAAGTGGATGCTTCTATTTTTTAAATTAAAAACAAAACAATTTGAAAATGTTTACTATTATCTAAATCATGGAACTAATCTACTCTACATGCTTTATTACCTAGACTACTAAAAATGTAGTATATTTCAATGGAAATCCCAACACACAAGAACTGTGATACCATGCCCCTAAAGTAAGCTGCCTTGCATGTCTGTGCTTTACATAGCAGCACAGCTAACTACAGCATCCGCTGTGTATCCTCCGCATTTCATCCTGAAACAGTAAGAACGGTCTCACACCCAAGAGACCCTTCTTCTCTCCCACAATCAAATAAACAAACCGCCACACCCCAAATGGTTTAATACACATCTTTCCAACAGTTCTACTATTATGTTACTTTGGTATCTGAGAAATGGTACAATCCGATTTTTCCAGAATATTCTAAGTAATAATGGAAACTGAAATTCAGGTGGTGTGTGCTACCTTTGAGCATACAGCACTTAGGACCAAAGCAGAGTTTAGGGTAGGTCTATACAACAAACCAAGATGTTGTCTTTAAACACACGCACTCAAACTTAAATATTAACTGACTTTCCTGTAGATAAATGTACATGTGTGTGTGTATCACAAGAATAAAAGAACACTTGTTGATGCTCATTAGTAGGTGTCATTTCAAAATCTTGACTAAAACTCACGAGCTTTGCAACATCCCTACCAGACGGTGATTATTATTGGGTTCTCTTTTATATGTGGAAACAGATACAAGGTGACTAAGTGTATGCAGCTCAGTGGAGGTGCCGCTGGAGCCCATGCTCGCTTCTGCCCTAGGTACCACCCTGCCTTCACTACTCTGTCAGTGCAAAGGGCTGTCATCAATATAGCCAACTCAGTATCTACATCCTTAGGGTGAATAATGCTCCTGAAGTAAATCCAAACTATATTAATCCTGATCAAGTGCTTACTGGCCACTTCTCTATAAGCTTGCTACTACAACTTTTAACGCCTGGATTGTCTACTTAACTATCATCTTTCAAAAGACACCTGTAATCCAGCACTTAAGAGGCAGGAGGATTAGTGGTTCAAGGCCAGTTCGAGCAACGTGAGAACAGTGCTGGGGAGACGGCTCAATGGGTAAGAGTGATTTCTGTGCAAGCATGATGACCTGAGTTCAAATCCCTAGCTTTCAAGTAAAAAAAGACAGGTATGGCCACACATGCCTGTTAAGACCTTAGGACTGTGCAAGGCAGGAGAATCAATAGGATTCTCTCACTATCAGCCTAGTCCCAAGATGATTTAAAATAATAAAGCAGAAAATGAAAGAATGAGAAACCCAACACCCACTTGTGGCCTCTGGATGTAGAGACCAGCACACACATGTGCACATACAGCACAGAAAAACCTAACAATGGCAACTCCTCCTTTAATTCCTACCTAAGCCTCTATTAGAGACTCTCCATCTCTCTTACTCTATTCTTCTACTGGTTATTAGTGTAAGTAATGCAAAAGAAACAACAGACACTGGATTGTTTTATAAACACTAAAGTTCTATACCCTTTAAGGTACTTAATTCAAATAAAGTCGGACAAATTGCTAACCAGAGAAAGGAAACTGAAGACAACAGACTCAACATCCCTAAACAGAATTCGTCAGGTATAACCTGCTGTCCAACTAGATGAGAAGCACAAAGGGAAAAGCACACCCAAACTCTGTCACCTTATGTTTTATTTCAGCTAAACAAAAGAGATATATTCATCAAAATGTGAAACAAGAGTCAAGGCTGAGCAATTTGCCATCCAAGTACAGAACAGTCTGCTTGGCACTGTCTCCCATTCTGCTTTGTAATGGCACTTGCCAAATTTCTCTTCTCCTTTAAGAGGTATTCTGGTCAAGGTTTCTTGGGGGAGGCAAGAGCTCCACCACAGAACTGTACTGCAGCACTAAGTAACACTTGGAAAACTCTATCTAAAGGGAGGGAAGGAGGATGAGCGGGAGAGATACAGACAGAACACTGGAATGTAATTTTTAAATAGAACTGGACTCTCCCAAGATGGCTCAGGGGGTACCCTTTACCTCTCAAGAAAAGTCAATTCCTACTCCCCACATTCCCTCTGCAACCATGAATCTAAGTAGAACCTATATCTAAAAGAATCTATGCTCTTCTTTTCAATTGTGGCACTGGGGATGTTTTGTGCTACAACTGTTTGGATACAGCTGATTCCTAACAGACAGCAAGTATCTGACATGTCAGCCAATCTTTATACAATTTAGTCTCTTTGTTCTTCTGAACATAAAAAGAACTCTCCATTGGGCTAGAAAGACAACTCAGAAGTTAAGAGTACATATTGCTTTTAGGAGTGGTTCCCAATACCCATGTCAAGTAGCTCACATTCTATGACTCCAGCCCCAGGAGTTGGCCCCCCTCTTCTGGCCTCTGAAGGTACAAACATGTGTACACTCACAAACATACAAATAAAAGGAGTTTTTGCTGTTGTTGGTTTTTCAAGACAAGTTTTCTCTGTGTAACAGCTCTTGCTGTCCTGGAACTCTTTTTGTATATCAGGCTGTTCTCAAACTCTCACCACCTGCTTCTGCCCGAGTTCTGAAATCTGGGATTAAAGATGTGGGCCACCATTGCCTGGCAAATTGATTTTTTTAAAAATTAGAATTCTCATGTCAGGCAGTGGCAACTCATAACCTTTAATCCCAACATGAGGGAGGCAGAGGCAGATGAGTCTCTGAGTTCAAAGCCAACCTGGTCTACAAAGCAAGTTCCAGGACAGCCTGGGCTACACAGGGAAACCCTGTCTTGAAATAAATGAACAAAAGAGTCTCCATTTGCTTTCTGATCACTCAATTCATATTTTCAAACTACCTCTTATCAGTTCTTAAAGACTTATCTCATTTTAAATTCTGTGTCTGTGGGCAGGTGGAGGTGGCGCACGCCTTTAATCCCAGCACTCAGGAGGCAGAGGCAGAGGCAGGCGGATCTCTGCGAGTTCGAGACCAGCCTGGTCTACAAGAGCTAGTTCCAGGACAGGCTCCAAAGCAACACAGAGAAACCCTGTCTCGAAAAACCTAAATAAATAAATAAAATTATGTGTCTGTGTGTGAGTTTTGTGCATGTGCTGGTATCCATGGAGGCCAGAAGCATCAGAACTCTGGATGCTAGAATTACAAGGAGTTGTGGGCCACCTGAGGTGGGCGTTGGGAATCAAACATTGGTCCTTTGCAAGAGCAGTAGGTGCTGTTAATCATTGAGTCATCTCTCAGCCCCTAGCTATTTTAAGATCCGGTCTCAATATACTGCTCTAGCTAGCCTTCAACTGTTGGACTTAAGTGATCTTCCTGCCTCAGCATCTCAAATATCTAGGACTATGTGCAAGCACATCTGAGTCAAATAATCTCTGAAAACATAAAATCCAACAAGTTCCCCCAAACACTAACCCATCAATATTGAGCTATTTATATCCAATTATTTCTATACCTTTACAATGTGCCTAGCTCTATACCATGAGGGTTAGCTACTAAATAGTGTTAAGAACTAGGGCAGCGCCGGGCGGTGGTGGTGCACGCCTTTAATCCCAGCACTCGGGAGGCAGAGGCACGCGAATCTCTGTGAGTTCGAGGCCAGCCTGGTCTACAAGAGCTAGTTCCAGGACAGGAACCAAAAGCTACAGAGAAACCCTGTCTCAAAAAAATAAATAAAAAAAAAAAAAAAAAGAACTAGGGCAGCCAAGCAGTGATGGCTTCGATCCAGGACTCGAGAGGCAGAGGTAGTTGGATCATTTGAGTTTGAAGCCAGCATGACCTACAGTGTGGCCAGGACTACATAGAGAAACCTGGTTTCGGAAAAAAAAAAAAATAAAGAAACCAAACAACAACAAAAAACAACCAACCAACCAAAAACAAACAACTAGGGCAATCGAGAAAATACCTGAAACAAGAAATAATCCTAGAGTCACCTCTCCAAAGAACCTTTACTAGATTCTCAAATGCTATCTTAATTAAGAAGAAACAGAAAAAATTAATGTGGAGCTTTTTGATACATAAATTACTGTAAAAAGATTAAATGGTACTAATTTTAGGGAAAAAGGAGTCACTAGGTTTTAGGACAAAAAGGCGTGCTCATTTCAAGTTAAAATAATGCCAGAGAGGATTATGCAGGGCAGCAGCTCTAGTGCAGTCAATTTCTGATTCTTCACAATCATCACACAAAGGCAGCAGCTAAAGCCAGGAGTGTGGCTGCGGATTAGAATGTTTGCCCACCATGTGCAAGGCCCTAGTTTCAACCCAAGCACCACCGCCAAAACAAGCAACTAGACCGCAGATCCCCAAACTCATTAACTCACCGAAGACAACAAAACCCGAAAGACAAAGGACTGAAAGAATGGCCATAGCCTTTATTTAAAGGTGTCTAAATAAGAGAGGGCAAGAGAAACAACCTAGTGAGCTGCAAACAGAAACACACCAACCAATAGGCATTCCCTGGGAAGTCCCAGGGGAACAATTTGTCAGTGCTAAGCAGGCTCCCATAAGAAGAGGTCAAGTGACACATGCCCAGGGTTGCTCTATCTGTCTAAACTCTTAAAATGGAGCCTTGGCGCTCTCTTCCAGGACAGAGCCCACACTTAGTATATAGTATGGAATGGAAATAAAACTGGAGAGAAGAGGGTCAAGCAAAGAAATAGTCCAGAGAGTAAGGACACATGGTAGCACACCTGCAATATCAGCACTAAGCCTGAGGCAGGAAAATTGATACTGTATTTTTTAAAGGGGGGAGAAGGAGAAAGCTGGATTTCCAGCACATGGGAGGCAGAGGCAGGCAATCTCTGTGAATTTGAATCCAGCTTGTCTACATAGGGAGTTTCAGGACAGCCAGGGCTATACAGTGAGACCCTGCCTCCAAACAAATTTTGTAGAGTGCTTGGAACTTTTAGAAGCCTATCCTCATAAACTTTAGTGATAGATAAATAAATACAGCAGGAAAAACTTCATGTCCAACCTATCAAAGTCATCTCCTGGAAATGTAGAGAAAGTTCATATGGCTAAAATACTGATATAATCCTAAATAAAGTTATAATTGAAAACAAGTAAAATTACAACCTTTTAGATAATAAAGCATATTTGAAAATAAAATACTCAGAAAGCTGACTTGCTTGCTACAGCACCTCTTTAAGTCCAGCACTAGGAAGGCAGGTAGAAGGTCGGCTCAAGTTCTGGGCCAGGGAGGGCAAGAGTGAAACCCTGTCTCAAAACACAAAGGCCTGGAGAGGGGGCTCAGTGTTTATGGGCAAGAGCTGCTCTTGAAGAAGACAGGGTTCAAGTTCCAGTACCCACAAGTGGTTCACAACCATCTGTAACTCTAGTCCCAGGGGATCCAATACCCTCTTCTGGCTTTTTTAGGCAATACTCATAAAATAAACCAAAGATTTCAAAATGAGTTTAAAAACAAAAAACCATACAAGCCATAAAAAAAATAGCATAAGTAGAAATGAAAGAGCTTAAAAATGAAGGGACAAGAGTTCAAGAATACTAAATAAAAGGGAAGAGGAGAAACGATCCAAAAATAAAAGCTCATGTTAAGAAATTACAAGAAAAGAAATGAATATGTTACATGCAACCTTAGGAGACACATAATATGAAAGAGTTAATGAACAAGATGGGGGTGGGAAATGAGGAAGACAAGTTAAATGCTAAACACAAACCTGATTTTTTTTTCTTTTAAAGACAGACATGTAATCCCAGCAACTAGGGAAGCCAAAGCAGGAGGAGTCCAAGTCTAATTTGAGACTATGTAACATTGCCAGATTCTGTCTCAAGCAAAACCCCAAAGTGAGTGTGCTAGAGATGGGATCTAGGGTCTCCTTGTGCATACAAGGCAAGCTACCCCCAGCCACCTGAAAAAGTAAGGACACTGTGATTAAAAGTCTTGAGGGGCTTCCTGCTGGCAAACTCAAGTCCCTACTAAGAAGGGGATGTGGAGCTGGACTCACAGTAACTCATAAGTTATGTATTTGCTTCAAAAGGTTTCTATATCTACTTTTCACTCTACAAAACAGATAACATTTTTTTTTGGAATAATCTCTAAAATAGTTTAATAAAATGAGAAGGCAAACCAAGAGACTGACTGTCCCATAATATTTAATCATGTTTGGCAGTGTGATGGACTTAAGTCTACAGTAGCTACCTGTTGCTCCTCAAATATAACACATTTTAGAAGTATCTGGCCTTTATTTGTAGACCAAAGTGCAAACTTTTAAGATATGTAAAACATATCTTTTTGGTTAAGACAGCCAAGAACATTTATTTTTGAGACATAATCAGGAGAGACTCAAAAGCCAATAAAAATTCAACAAGTATTACCAAGTGAGTATCACAACAAGGTACTTTGATTTAGTTGAAGGGACACAGAGATCACCATAACAGAACATTTTAATTAGTGCCCCGAGAAAGGCAAAACACTAACAACAGCCTCAGAAGAAAGGAGAGCTCACCTGCTCTATGGCACTAGCATTCTGACCAGGCTTGGCTGACATTCCTCCAATCCATGCTCCTCAGTACCAACAGAAACCATCTTTGAAAGACCCAAAGCCCACTTTCAAAACACTTCACAAAGAACAGCGTTAGGAAGGTAGCTGAAGAGACTCCCGTGGCCAAATAGGCAATAAATGAGTACAGATGGGCTGCTGTGTAAGACATACAGGACCATGGGGCCTGACTGTCTAAAATAAAGGCAACTACTTTTCCTCAGTTGTTACACTGAAAGCAACACTGTTGCAAAAAGCTGGATACAATTCTTTACATTGATTCTAGCATGTAGCATAGGGGAAACCATGAATACCTATAATACCAACACCTGAAAAACGAGTTTTTTGTTGGTGTTGTACATTTTTTTGTTTTGAGACAGGGTAACAGTCTTGGCTGTCCTGGTAACTGCCTCTGCAGACTAGGCTGGCCTCAAAGTCACAGAGAGCAACCAGTCTCTGCCTACCAAGTGCTGGGATTAAAGGTGTACACTGAAAAAAGAGAAGTTTTAAGGTCAGCCTTTCCCTGCAGTTAAGGTTCAAGGCCAGCCTGAGCTTTGTGGCACTACACCTCAAAAAATACAGAACTGGGAAGGGAAGAAGGAAGACAGGCTATAAATCAGTGTTGGCAGGATACAATGTATTCATTTTTATGCTCTAGCAAAACTGTAACATTTAGTGAGCAAATATTTTAAAAAATAATTATAACAGAATGTCATGCTAGGTAACTGAACAGGGAGATGTGGAGTCAAGCAAGCCCACCAGCCACCAACTCACCTATATAGCCTGACAGAGAGCTGAACCTCCCCAGTCCCAGGGAGCAGCATACACTATTTAGCTCATAGGAACAAGAAAGCAGCAGTATTCCTGCCAGCCGAGGCATGTAAATAAGTCTCTCTATCAAGCATTCTTTACGGCTCCTGCTTGGAACAGATCAATATGCGAGCATTTCATTCTGACAAATAACCCATTTTCTTAAAAGACTTCAGACTATAATAAAAAGAAAACATGGACTTTTACTATGATAGATCTGTGTTCTATCTAGATACCCAGCACTACATTTACATAATTTCTCATTATTTATTTCTTATATATGCAAGAATACAACTCTGCAGAGCTGTTGCTGGAAATTATATACTCATGTATGTGTCTAGCACCAAAATATTATTGCCAAGACACAGCAGACAATTAATAAGGGGTAGAAATTATTGCTACAATTATTAATAAATGTTCAGTAAGCATAAAAAAAGGAGCATTTAGATTGGAGAGAGACGACTCAGCAGTTAAAAGCTCATATTGCTCTTCCAGGAGACATGGGCTCAGTTCCCATGTCAGGTGCCTCATAGCCACCTGTACATCAGATCCCACATGCTGATTTAGGTGTGTGCAGGTTGGGGTTGGGAGTTCATTCAAGTGAACATTTAAGGATGAAACAAAGCCACAGTGCAGTAAAATCCTAATTTAAAAGAAATGTCTTCCCACTTTTATTTATATTCCTTCTTTTTAGATAAACCACAACGATATGTTTTTATTAGTTTCCTAAGTTCCTTACTTCTAAGGTCATATACAAAGTTCAAAATAACTATATTAGCCACCCATGGTAACATACACCTTCAATCCCACTATTTAGGAGACAGAGGCAGATGGATCTCTATGAGTTCCAGGCCAGTTGGAGCTACACAGTGAAACCCTATCTCAGGGTGTGTGTGTGGGGAGACCTCTATTAGCAGCACCATACCACTGCAAAAACCTAGTATTAACACTCTATTCAGCGAATCCACAAATTAAAGAGTATTTATACAATTTAGGAAGAATTTCAAAGCTGGGTATTAGGCTCCATACCCGTGGTCCGAACATTCAGAAGACTGAAGCAGGAGACTCAACAGTTAAGAGAGCAGGGTTAAGCAGTGAATTTGGGCCAGTCTGGATCTACAACTAGATCTTGCCTCAAGAAAAAGAGGGCCAGCAAGATGGCAGCAAGAGGGCCTGCCACGTCCCGAGGACTTGAGTTTGACTCATGAAAACCAATTCCCCCAAACTGTCCTCTGGCCTCTGTGCATGTGCCCTTTCTTTCCCATGCATCTTCCCAGACACGTATTTTCACACATCAATTTAGAATCATTTCTCAAACAAACCAAACAGGCTTCTGGGGGCCAAAAGAACCAAATGCACAGGATCAGGAACAAACTATCAGGAAGGCAAGATGTGCTGGAGAGATGGTTCAGTGGCTAAAAGCGCCTGCTACTCTTGCAGAGGAAGAGGGTTCAATTCTCAGCAACCACACTGGGCAGCTCACAACTACTTGTAATTCCAAGTCCAGGTGATCTGACACCCTCTCCTGGCCGCCTCAGGAATGTGTGCACACACACACACACACACAAAATAAAAACATTTAAAAAGGCAAGAAAATTCTTACCTTCTTTAACACCTGAAAACTCTATAATCTGTTATGGTAGCATACACCCAGCACTCAGCCGCAAGTTGAAGCGGACGGATCAGGAGTTCAAGGCCAGCGTCAGTACACAATAGGATCTCTAGGAGTTGCAGGCCAGCCTGATCTACATAGCAAGTTCTAGGCCAACCAAAGCTACATACGAGACTTTGTCTCAAAAGTGCCGAGGCAAGAGGGTCACTCCAATTTCAAAGCCAGCTAGGATCACATAGTGAGAGCCTTTTCAAAACAAACACACACACCAGAACAAAGCTTTAACGATAGCTAACAACAGTTCAAACTATTCTGGTAACTCCTCAGTGTAATTTAGAAGAATGGGACTGCTGACAGCAAAAGGACAGTTGTTTTTATGGCGCACACACTGAACTTGTATGACAGCTTACAGACAGCCATTTAAAGAGCTTTATTTAGACTGTCATGGTTTCAGTAACTTTGTATTTATAAATCTTAATGAAACAAGAACACAGAGTAAGACAGTAAATCCTACTTTATGATTGAATCTGACATACTCCTGGGGTAAAACGATGTCTTTCTTGCTTGAAACCCCAGTCTTACCACCTAAATTCAGTAGAGGCTCAAAAGCACTGGTCCAGGTTTAATTTTATTTTAATGTAAAGGAAAATTAGGTTGAAGGAAATTTTTGAAAAATCAATCAAAACTGGGTCAAGGCCTGTGAGCATGAACTATACTTAATATTTACTTCCAAAGTAGATCTGCTATGGTATGGAGAAGTGGATAAGATCGTGTACACACACACATAATAAAATCTGACAAACAGATCATAATCAGTGATGAAGGTTATCTGTTCTAAGGTACTCTTAATATACTCTAAGACACTTCACCTTTTACCTTCCTCCCTAAACCTGTAAGCCAGGTCTCATCATGAGAAGGACATCAGGTAAATCTCAACTGAGGGACATCTATAAATTTCTGATTAGGTCTTAAAGCTGTCATGTCATCAAAGTCTGAAAAAACTGTAGTTATGGTATAAAAAGGGACACTAGAGAAAAATTAGAGAACTCTGAATAACACATTTAATAGTAATGTAGAGGAAACTAGTTTCCTTAATTGTGACACTGTACCAGAGTAAGAAAGACACCAACAACTGGGTGAGGTTTTTGCATGTTTCCTGTACATGCAAAACTATTCTTACAGTGTGTTTAAATAAAAATTAAATGAGCATAAATGTTCTTCTGGTCTGTTTGGAGACAAGGAAGTGACAGTATTCTGCTGTAGTAGAGCCGTCAGCACTGGACACTGTGTTCATTACAGACCCCATGTGACCAAAGCAAAGCCATGGCTCTAGCTTCCCAAGCAGCTTCTTAGTCCTCAGCACTTCAGCTACTGCCTTTATGAAAATTCACACCACCACTGCCGCCACAGACTCAGCCTGCACCCGCACCCTCTTTCTAGAGGAAATGAGACCATATGGGAGGAACTGGGAAGAGCATTACTAAAGGAAAAAGTAACTGAAGTTAAAGAGGATGGTTATTGACAGACCATATGTAAGTTCAGAAGTGGTTCCTTTCACACCTTTAAAGACAGATCTATTTATCTTCACACCTCGTACACAAATCCTACTTTTTCTTTATTCAGACTAGCTAGAGAGTATAAGGCTCTAATGAGTGGTCAAGCCTATAATCTAGGGTGACAAAAGCTAAATGATAGTAAAACATGAAGGAATTCCTCTTGGTCAATATTATTCACTCCTCCTATAATACAGGCTGACACATGGTTACTCAATATTTATTTTTTTATTTTGTTAAATCAAGAGGCAGTAGAGAATGCTACAGCTATATGCTCTTTCAGAAGGAAAAGAAATTACAGTTGAAAGAAAAGATGGAAAAAAAAAAGAAAGTAAAGATGGGTCTAGAAGTCTATGATTCCAAGGCTCACAGAGCAATCAGCATTTTAGTCAGGCCTAATTAGTTTGAATGTCCAGGTATATTTCCAACCAATAATCAGGTATTGTCAACATAGATATAAAGTAAGCTATAGTACCAAACTGAGGTGTAAATAACTAAGTTTCTACACAACAGTGGAACATTAAGATGGAAGAAGACTGGAACCAAAGTGTGAAAGTTAAGAAAAAAAACTCATATTCACGGTTGAGTTTTAATAAGAGGGTGTGGCCATTTGGGTGACATTATCTGTGGGAGGGTTATGGAGGCAGCAAGGCAGTTCCCCCTTAGAAGGTGATAGCCTTCCTTCTCCAGGAGGCCTCCCCATCCAAGCTGCTGACAGTCTCCCTCCATGGCCTCTCGCAGCTCCTACCCTCATACAGTTAGCTCCAGACTGTCTCAGCTGTGAACTTTCCTCGCAACTCAAGAAAAAGATCAGATCTAGGTATCTTTCTTCTCTAAATCAGTAAAGCCCTGAACTCTCAAAGCTGTTCGAAGTCCTGACCCAAAAAAAACCAAACCAAACAAACCCCAAAACCATTCTTGGGTAAAAAAAAAAAAAAAAAAAAAAAAAAAAGAGTATATGAATTTGCGTGGGTATAGAGGTGGGATTGGTTCTAGCGAGTTTCACTGTATGAAATTCTTAAAGAATAAAAATATTATTTTCAATATACTCATTCTTTTGAATTACTGAAATACACAGCAACAAAACCCACATAAGCCAAGTGTGGTTGGTGTGTACACGGTAACATCAGCTCCTGGGAGGCAGGTCAGGTGTTTAAAGCTGTCCTTATGTACACACCCTGGCTCAAACAGTCACAACAAATCCACATGTGGCCATCCATGGTGGTGCACACTATTAATCCCAGCATTCAAGATTCAGAGGCAGGTGGATCTCTGGCAGAGGCAGGCCAGCCTGATCTACACAGCAAGTTCCAGGCCAGCCAGAGCTACATAGAGACCTTGGTTCAAAACAACAAAAGACAGTGAGGCAGGAGGGTCCCTCCAATTTCAAAATCAGTCAGGACCACATTGGGGGGAGCCTTTCCAAAACACACACACACTGAGAGAGAGGGAGGGAGGAGGGAGGACTTCCAGTTTGAGTACTATTAGATCTCATCACAAATGACCTAAGTTCTAACTTGCAGCACATGGTTTTGGTCTTTGGCTTTACAGAAGTATCTACCTTTTCAGTTCATTTACTCTACTTTCTCAACAAGCACTGCCCTCAGGGGTCAGCACACACTCATCTTCAATTCCGTTTTCTTCTCTACAGCAGCAAGCCCTACAGCACCTCTTCAATACCTTCATTAACTTCACTCTGCACAATCATTACAGAATAACCAAAATTCTAGTATACAGAGTTGGAATGATTTCCCTCCACAATTCTTAACAAATCTAAGGTGTTTCCTTCCTATGGCTCAGCAATCAAGTAAAACTAAGTATAATAGAAACATGTTACAGAAACAAAAAAAAATTGTCAAAGCAATCAAAATATGATGTATTGGTATCTAGGAATGTACAGACATTCTAAAAATTTACTCTCCAAAAGTTTATTTTTATAACTTTATTTTCCCTTTCACCTTTATATAGTCTAAAAAGTAATTTTCCACTTAAGATGAATTCTTTTCATATTAACTAACATCCCAAATTTGACTGCATACAAATCAGACTGGTATTTATCCCTGAAAAGGTATTTTCATTGCTAATCTATTTTAAAAGAAAATAAATTATTTTTTATAAACTCAAAACAACACCAGAATGTGATCATTTTACATTCACTAGAATCTCTCGTTAATGGTTTTGAAATTCAAACTCGAGAGTCAAGATGCCGTTCTACTCCTATCACTGAGACGATAACTAACACTGCTGAAATTTATGACTCATCAAAGCTGCAGAGAACGGCAGAACTGCTCATAGACACTTTACCAGAAACGCAAAGTAAAACCACTGGACGATTCAGGTGCAACACCTAGACTCGGTCGGTTTGGCTTTGGTATCAGCGCACCAAGGGAAATCTGAAGCGGAGACCCCCCAAGACTAAACCATTACAAAGCCCCTGCTACCGGAGAAGCCCCTCTGGCCGATAGAGCACACTACAGCACTCAGCCGGCCACGTGGCTGTCACAAGCAGAAGACAGGAGAAAGAGCACCAACTAACCTGGAAATAATTAACCGCTCACATTGGAGTTGCTGCGAGTAGGAAAAAAAAAAAGGTCTTGTCATTAACCTGTACTTAGGACTCCCCCACCCCACCCTGCATCACCTATAAGATGAAAAGGAAGATTTTCAAGCAGAAACGAAGTGCAAGAGTGCGGTTTCCCTACGAAACAGCACCCCAATTCGCCTGAGGTGCGGTGGGAAGAGGCTTTTTTAAAAAAAAAAAAAAATGCAAGAGGATAGCCGGGGGCGGAGTTTGGAGTGAAGGGCGAGCACCACGCACATGGACTACCTCCCCCCTACTCCCTCCGGGTGCGGGGCTCCAGGCCACTGGCTGCTGCTCACCGGCCAGCTCCCAAGCTCAAGGCTGTCGAGCACCGCGGACCTCTCCCGTCGGGGCCGAGAACCCAAGGGCAGAAGTAGCCTCGGCCCCAGAGGAGATGGCGAACAGGAAGTGTCCATATTGCAACGCTCCAACAGTCCAAGTCCCAACCCACCCGGCCAGCTACCCCCGGGGGCGCCAGCCCGAGGGGCGGCGAGGAGCAGAGCCGGGGTCGACCACCCCACATCCGGGCCCCCGCGCCAGAAGTTCACGCGGGTCGTGTCCCGCTCCTCCTGGGCACTCCTCCGCCGGGCCCAGCCATCCCGTCCGGGGCCGGACCCGGACTCCACGCCGCGCGCGTCCCGCTCCGATCGGCGACGTGGCGCGGCTTCCCCGGGTGCTTGGAGCAACTCCCCGGTAGCAGGCTTCAGCCGGGCGCGCCCCAGCTGTCCTCTGGGCTTGCCCACTGTGGCTTGGGCCGCGCGACGCCCCCTCCGGACGGTCATTACCTCGGGAGAAACTCTTAACTCCTCACGGGGCCGTGCTCGCCTCAGTTCCACACCCCCCGGGAACCCACGCTCCGCCCGAGCCGCGCGCCGGGAACACCCCCGCGCCGGGCGCCAATTCTTCACGGGACAAAAAAAAAAAATGTCCCGGCGCGTCACGGGACAGCCGCCTCCGCGCCCCACGCCCTGCGCCGCCGGCCGCACGCGCTGCCTCCGCGCCCGCGCCACTCGGCTCCGCGAACTCACCGTCAGCTCAAGCCGCCGCGTAAAGGGAGGCGGGGGTCGGGCCGGGCCAGACACAATATGGCAGAGCACCGCAGCTGCTCCCGCGGCTCCCAGCAGCCGCCTCCGGGACACCCAGCCGCGAGCAGGCAGCAGCAGCTGCGGTGGCGGCCGCCGCAGCACCACATCCCACCCCCCCTCCCTGTTTCCTCCCCTCCTCCCCGCCCCGCTGCCATGGCAACGCGGCGCCAAGGCGCTTAGCCCCGCCCCTCCTTCCGTCCCGCCTCCCGCGGCCCGCCCAGGCTCGCCTCCCGCCTGCTAGCTGGGCGGCGGCCGCCCCCTCCGGGCTGCCCTCAAGTCGGGTGGGGGAAGGTGGCGTCCGGAAGGGCGGGGAGGGCTCGGAAGGCCGGGTGGAGACGCTGGGGGCCGGAGCGGGGCCGAGCGGGCGGGAAAATGAAAAGCCCTCGCCTGTTCCCGGAAGGACCTACGGGAGGGCGACGGAGGCGCGGCGCGGATGCTGAGTGGACGGGCTGGCGCGGGACGAGCGAGGGTGTCCTCCTGCGACGAGTGTGCCGGGCTGCTGCGACGGCCGGCACAGCCCTGGGCTCGTTCCATTTCCCCTAAGACTTGTCACTTTTGGTCAGGCTTTCAAAGTGTTGGAGAGATCAGAAAGCTGTATTGGAGATAGCGTTAAGCTCCTCTCTGACTGAAACTCAGTGGAAACTCTTGTAGCGCGGTTTTTTTGTTTGTTTGTTTTGGGGGGGGGGGTGGAGATGTGGACTTCGTAATCAGATCAAAATTTTTACTAAAGTAACATTTATTATGGGACTGTCGCAAATAAACAAAAAGCAAAACAACATTTAGAGTCCTCACTAATTGCTTTGGATAGTAACGAGAACTTTATATGTATTGCCTTTACGGGTACAGTGCTGTTAGACAAAACTGGAGTGCTCAGTTAGATCTGAATTTCAGACAAAAGTAGAATAATTTTTACTATTAAGGACATTCCCTTTGGAATATCATTCCTGGTAGTTTTGGGGTTTTGGCGAATCTGCCAACTCTATACTTTTAAGGAATTCCAATGACAGAAAAGGAAACCGAAGCCTAGAAAAGTAGCCTATCAAACGGCGTGTGGTGGTGTACTTTTATATCCTAGTACTGAGTAGGATGAGGCAGGAGGATTGCCGTGATTTCGAGGTCAGCCTGGGCCTCAAAGAGAAAACTGGGTATCGTACCTCCCAACTGTAATCCCCGAATCTGGAAGGTGCACATGGGAGAGTAGAATGTTTAATGCCATCTACACACAGAACTAAGGTTTTTTAAAAAAATCGAATATATGCCTTCATAAGAAGAAGCAAAACTATGACTTCAGTTTACTGTTGTTATTGTGAACCTGGAAATTAAATCTTTCAATTTCTATATCCACTTCTTTAAAAATTATACTACTGATACTCATTTCACACAGATGAGTGAATGACGAGAAACAAACTGAAAGAAGTTTCTGCAAGAAGATGTAGAAGAAAGAATGAACAGGGAAGAAGGAAGGGAAGGCGGTGGCACACACCTTTGATCCCAGCACTTGGGAGGCAGGGGCAGGTGGATCTCAGTGAGTTCGAGGCCAGCCTGGTCTACAGAATGAGGTCCAGGGCAGCCATAAAGAAACTCTCTCAAAAACAAAACAAAACAAAGCTACAGCTTCAGTACCTCCATTGTGGTTATCTGTTCCTGACAGATATGGACTAATGTGGTATTTGATACGTAGGATGAATTTTAGTTCTCCTTTTCTTTCATTGCTGTGCCTATTTTAAGGTCAAATAGCTAAACACTTCCTTAATCATAGAATTTCAGAGAAAAATCACCTCAGCAACCAGTCTACCATAAAATAAACCCACAAAATGTAGATACCTTGTCCAAGATCAAGTAATGAATCTTCTGTGTCATCACCCATGAAACCCTCTCTGCTGGTCCTGGGCAGTGACCGATACCACCCTGGGAGGCTGGCACATTTATACAGCCCCAGCCTGTAAATCTCAAGACTGTTACAATCTGTTACATTCAGCTCAAAGTCCGGGGAGCCTTGGGTATGGAGAGGCGTATTTAGAGGACTTTGAACATCCACCAAGGAAAAGCTCTGATTAAAGGTAATGATGATCCAGAGGGATCAGCTTTCCCCTTGAGTTTACCCGAATAAGCAGCCTGAAACTCTTTTAACTTAACTCTTTATGAATAAAGAGCCCTGGGCTTCAAGATTTTTTGTGGAGCTTTATTCTTTCTCCAGAATACTTCTCTTTTTTTCTGTGCATTTTTTAAACATAATTTTTTATTGGTTCTTTGGGAATTTCATAAATGTACCTAATTCTGCTCACCTCCCAGTACCCCATGTCATCCCCATGCCACTGCAGTGCCCCCAGAAAAGAAAATTTTAAAAAAATCAACCCAAAATAAAGCAAGAAAACATAAACAAGAACAAAGCAAACAAAACATCTTCTCTCCTGCCCCTCCAACACCTCTTCCATTCGTCCTGGTGGTATTGAGAGTGGTGTTATCACATAGTACACCCTTTTATCCAATCAGTTTTACTAGCAAACGTTCACTGCACCGAGCCACTGGACTGGGGCAAGGCCTCTGGTTTCTGGTACACCATCATCACTGGATCCTTACCAGAACTCCTCTGGACCATCCCCACTGCCACCCTGAGCCATGGAGATCATGTGGGTATTGTTGCATAGGACCAGGACAGCTCCAGCAGGTCTCAGGGTAGATGTTAGTATGGGCCACCCAAGGCTTGGCTGTGGGCCTGCGTGGTAGCTGAGCTAGGAAGGCTGGGCCGTTGGGTCCACCCACCTCCGATGAGGGAATGTGTTGTGGAACACTTAACTATGTAGAGATGTGTGTTGCATTTGTTCATTTGTATTACTTTTAACTGTGTAAAAGTGTGTTCCATTTGTTTCTGCTCCATATGTTTAATTGTGTAAAGATGTGTTGCTGTTTACCTTGCCTGCCTAAGGCACCTAATTGGTCTGATAAAAAGCTGAGCTGTTAATAGCTAGGCAGAAAAGGGATAGGGAGGGCTGGCAGGCAGGATAAACAGGAGAAATCCAGGCAAAAGAAGAATGAGAGGAAAAAGAGAAGAAAGAAGGAGGGAGGAAAAGAGGGAGACACCTGGAGCAGCCAAGGAGACCCAGCGCAGACACAGAGTAAGACATACAGAAAGGTAAAAAGACCCTGAAGTAAAACGTAAATAAAGAGAAACAGAATAAGGGCTAAGATAGGGCTAACATCCATAACTAATAAGTCTCCATGTCTTGATTTGGAAACTGGTTGGTGGCCCAACTGGTACAGGGTTGGAGGCAGCTCCCTTATGCCCAGCCATCATATTCTCCCTTGCCTGTGCTAAAAGGTCAGCTCTTTTGCTGCAGTGTCCAACAAGAGGCAGGGCCAGCTTTCCCTGGGCCAGTGAAGGGCAGGGCCAGCTCAGGATGACCCTCTGATTTCATTACATACGGTCCTATGGCCCCCTGAGGTGAATGGGCCACAGACATTAACACAGACCCCGGTTGCAGCTGGACCCAGAAATGGCCCTCGGCAGCAACTTGGACCTGGACAATATCCTGGAAGCATTGATCACTCCGATTGGAATGGTTTTGGTGGCAGCATGGCCCCTGACACTAATAAGGTCTCAGGTGTCAGCCCCAACCCTGGGTATCAGTGAGACCTTTGGTGGCAATACAAGACTTCAGCATAAACACCAGCCATGGTAGGACTTTGAACATCAACACAGACCCCAGCTGCAGTAGGACCAGTGACCCTGACACAGCCCCCAACTGCAGCTCTGGTCCAGAAGTCACCATGGCAGTGGGTCGTCTACAATACTTCTGTTCTGTGATCCTATGCCTGGGGAGATAGGAACAAATATCTATCACCCAGATAGGGGACAAATACAGACCATCAAAGTGCAACTTGTTGAAGCAGCATGTTATATCGGGGTTACTTACAGGAATGTGGGTATGGGGGAAGCTACTTGCAGGAACAGAAGTGACTCAAAGAACAACATCACCAAAAGCCCACCCCAGCTCACAACCCATGAAAGCTGGAAATGGGGGGAGCATGCACACCCTGCAGGCAGCTCAATGGGTTGGAGATAGCCCTTTCTAGGCAGTTCAGTGGGTCTCTGCTACTTCCAGGCAAGTAATCTGGTCTAAGCCAGTTCTAAGCCCCTTGTTTGGTCTGATAATGCCTCCCAGAAGTCCTTGCTGTTTATAAATGCTTGGACTGGGAGGAGCCTAGTTCATCTGATCAGTTTCATGGACTTCCTGAAGCCTTTGGTTGTCTTCTTCCCTGCCTTAACAAGGCCCATCCCCACCCTTAACTCCGCCCCCATCTGCATCCTCATCCTCCCTCCCAGGATGGCATGTTTCAATTTCCTTTAAAACATCCTTCATCTTAATGAGTTTCCCTCCAAAATGAAATGTTTTGTCTTGGAGGAACTGCTACACAACAACTTTAAAGAAGCTTACCCATAACTGGGCAGTGGTGGCAAATGCCTTTAATCCCAGCACTTGGGAGGCAGAGGCAGGTGGATCTCTGTGAGTTTGAGGCCAGCCTGGTCTACAAGAGCTAGGTCCAGGACAGGCACCAAAGCTACACAGAGAAACCCTATCTTAAAAAACAAAAACAAAGAAGTAATAGGCTTTACTGGAAAATAAACACATTAGAAAATATATTGTCTAAGAATAGGCAAGCATGGTGGCAAGCACTTACAATCCAAGCACTCGGGCAGAGCTGGGAGGATTGCTCCATGGTCCAGGCCAGCTTGTCTACATAACAAGTTCCATGCTAGCCTATACTACAGAGTTCAACCATGTCTCAAAATTAATAGGGGCACCAAGCATGGTGGGGCATACCTGTAGTCCCAGTACTTGGGACCAGAGGCAGGCAAATCTCTATTCGATGAATTTAAGACCAGCCTAGTTTACATAGTGAGGTCCAGGCCAGACAATGGCTGTGCAGAAAGATCCTATCTCAAAAAGAAAGAAAAAGAAAAAAGGAAGGAAGGAAGGAAGGAAGGAAGGAAGGAAGAAACAATAAAATAAAATGAAGAGAGATGACTTACTGGCTAAGAGCACTCGCTGATCTTGAAGAGGACCTGGTTTCAGTTCCCAGCACCTACATGCTGGCTCATTACCATCTGTAACTCCAGTTCTAAGAAAGCCCATGTCCTCTTCTGATCTCCAAGGGCACAAGATGTGCAAGTAGTACAGGTGCAGTCATTCACACTCTCACAATATTTTAAGGGAATAATAAATGTACCCTCACATTTAGGCTGAAGAGAAGGAAAAACAAAAATATAGGTATTTATGTCTAAGGTGTGTTTATCAACATATTACTACATGAAGTCATCATAATCAAGAATAAATGATTATAAGGTTTTTTGATAAAAGATGTAGACTTTATCACTTTTAGTAATAAGGACCATTACTGTGACTTTTTCATAATTATGGTCTAATTTCTTAGAGCAACTTATGGTTCAGAAATAGTAAGCAATAATATTTTTATAAAAGCATTTACTCCTCAAAGTATATGATGTCAAGACTGGAATACAGAATTCTGAAATACTGGCATGCCACTTTAAAAAGTTAGTGTACTTTTTTTCGTTTCCTGTCTTTATGTTTGTCATGCTCTTGTATAGCTGAACTCTCTAGTAGCCAAGAATGGCCTTGAACTCTTGATCCTCCTGCCTCCACCTCCAAAGTACTAGGATTACAGGTGTGTACCCCATGCCCAGCTTCCACTTCCACGTACTACTACTACTACCTTATTGATTGATTGATTGATTTTTCAAGACAGGATTTCACTGTGTATTGCTGGCTCTTCTGAAACTTGTTCTGTAGACCAGACTGGCCCCCAACTCAGAGATCCATTTGCGTCTGCCTGAGAAGTGCTGGGATTAAAGGTGTGTGCCACCACTGTAGGTGTTTGCTGTGTGAGTCTTGAAATCAACTGCTTATATCAAATATAATTTTCTAAACCCCAATAGTAATAGTAATTTGGAGCAACCCACCTGTTGAGAAATAGGAACTAAAACACTGCAACAAAAATATTGGGCTGGAGAGAACTAACAAATCCAGGAATTACAGGCCATTATTTGAGGAGTAATGGCAGCCCAGGGAAATGAGGGCTGTAGAGAAAGATCAGTCTCTAAAGTGTTTGTGGAGCAAGTTTGAAGATATGAGTGCGGGTAGAATTTTCCCGTCTCTGCAGCTGCTTCCAAATTACCATTTACCAATAGTAAAAAATGAGGCATTTATTACTTATAAATGCTTGGTCAATAGCTCAGGCTTATTGCTAACTGCAGAGGCCAGATTATACAGGCTATATTCCTACATTGTATGGCAGTCAAAATTCTGAGCAACCTGGCAAGGTACAACTTGCACCTTCCACATAGGAGGTGGTCACATAGCCTTTGATAGTGATAGTGAGACAACCTGAGCCTTCCAAAGCAAGTGGTCAGGATATGCTAATGTTATTCTGCTTCTTCTATTGTACTTTAGGAGGTCGCGTGGGGAAGAGGTGTTTTTCACTCAATATGACAGAGCAGGCATAGATAGGAAGATGTGACAAAATGGGCATAGATAGTTGTGGGCGTGACCTAAGTCATTCTCCCCACTACCTAGGAAACAGAATGCTAACGAGCTTCCCCCTCCATTTACATTTTGATATAAAAGCTGTTTGGAGAATAAACGTGGTGATTTTCAGAATGGGAATTCAGGACTTTATGAGGGATCCCTGAAAACTCCCTCCCGATAAAGTCATGTGAGTTCTGTTTTCATTCCAATGCCTCCACTCTGGTACATGAAATAATTTAGGTCCTGGCTGGTCCCAGATCCCGACAACTAACTAGCTCTTGCAACTTAAATTAACCCATTTCTGTTAATCTACATTTTGCCACATGGCTCATGGCTTTACCTGTTCTCCAGCATGCCCTGCTCCCTCTGTGGTTGACTGGCATCTCTTTGACTCCACCCTTTTTCTTCCCATCATTCTCCATTGAGCTTTCCCACCTAACTTCCTACCTGGCTTCCAATCTATCAGCTTTTTATTAACCAATAAGAGTAATACATATTCATAGTGTACAGAGGTTATTCCATAGCACATGAGTTCAATTTCCAGAAACCACATGAAGAAGCCAGTCTGATAGCTAGGGGTGAGGGCACGTAGCTTTTAACCCCAGAGGGAGGCACAGACAGGCAGATCTCTGAGTACAAGGTCAGCCTGCTTTAGGACAGCCAGAAGTACAGAGAGAAACCTTGTCTCAAAAAAAACAAACAAAACAAAAGAAGCCAGGCTGAGGGTGGGAAGCTGTGTGCAGACCTGTTGTCCCAACATTGTGTGCAGTAGAGACAGGAATATGGCTGGGGTCAGTGAGGGGCCTATTTTAAGGCTATAAGACAACATATAGAAGAAGAACCCTAATCTGGTCCCTTCATCATATCACACCACAGACACATCACACACACACACACACACACACTATACACCCACAAACACACAGTACATATACATATATCACACACATACCACACATTACATATACATATACCATCTATACCCACACATGCCACATATATACACATTATATACATATACTATACATACCACATATACTACATACATACAAATACATACTACATACACACACATAACACATGCACACATGATAGGGAAAAGATGAACTCATGCAATAGTATCAAAAACAAAACTCTAAACTGGTGCAGCCCTGTAGACCCTTCACTCAAGAAGCTGGGGCAAGAGCATTCAGAGTTTTGGACCACTGCCCAGCCATCCCATGTAACAACATGGGAGCTCACTCAGTGGGTCTGATGTGGGGGATGCTGGCCAGGGAAGTACTCTACATGCATGGAGTACCCATGAGAGGTTCTACAGAGACCCAGAGGAGATTGGGAAGGAGGAGCAGGCTGCTGCTGAGAAGACTGTGACCAAGTAGGAATTTCGGGGCAAAAGAACTGTGCCAGTTCCTGAATTCACTGCTGCTCAGCCAGAGGGGGCCAACAGGTCTGAGGGTGTGCAGGTGCCCTTGGTACCCATCCAGCAGTTCCCTACGGAAGACTGGAGTGCCAAGCCAGCCACTGAGCTCAGCAGCTCCCACAGCATAGGCCACCGAGTAGGTTAGAGCCACCACTGAGTGGTCCTGAGCTCCTCTGCAGACACCTGAACAAAGGGAAAAAGGAGAAGGAAAATAAAGTTCCTACAATCTGAAAAAAAAAAAAGAGTTTGAGACCAGGCAGGGTAGTGGTGGTGCAGGCCTTTAACCCTAGTACTCCAGGAGGCAGAGGTGGGTGGATCTCTGAGTTCAAGGCCAGCTGGTGTACAGAGAGTTCCAGGACTGCCAAGGCTACACAGAGAACCCTATCTTGAAAAACAAAAACAAGAGAGGAGAGAGAGAGAGAGAGAGAGAGAGAGAGAGAGAGAGAGAGAGAGAGAGAGAGAGAGAGAGAGAGATTGAGACCTGCCTGGTCTACAACACAGCAATTTTGCATTAAAAAAAAAAAAAAAACCATCCAGAATAAAAGGCAAGAGGACAGGAAAGCAAATCTGTAGCAGCTGGAGTAATGTAAAATAAAGCACATTCAGAGACAGAGACAGACACCAGAGGTCTCTGCCCCCTGAGGAGCCCATGCTGACACTTGGATATATATTACTTTACTCGGGTTTTTTTTTTTTTTTTTTTTTAGTTTTTAATCTAATGCAAGTGGGTGTTTTGCATTTGTATATGTCTGCACACTGTGTGAATACCTGTGTCCACAGGGAATAGAAATGGGCATTGGAGCTCTGGAACTGGAGTTACAGACAGCTGTGGGCCACCTTTAGGTTCGTTGGGAGAGCAGTCAGTGCTCTTAATCGCTGAGCCATCTCTTGAGCCCTGTCTTGCTTTCATCTAACATCTCTTTTTCTCCTAACTTTCATTGCTTAAGCATATACAAAATTATCTTTTAATTAAATCTCCAAATATGCTTCTTAAAGAATCAAAAAGAGAAAAAGAAAGAACCACTGGAAACAAATGGGGGCAAAGTGGGGTGGGGGCTATGAAACAGAAGCAAGAAAGGAGCCACACCTAGCATGGTCACCTTATGTCCCGGTGGTGTGGACACAAGGCTACTGACCGCGGAGTCATTTGCAAAGTTGCATAGAAAAGGTTGCTCAAGTTATCGGATGACAAGAAACAGAAAGCAAGCCAATTGGCTCCATAAGAGATATCTAATACAAAAATAGGCAGGGATTATGTGAGCGCCAGCCCTGGGAAGCTCAGCCAGAGTTGCAGGAACTTGCCTCTCTCCCTTCTCTCTCCTCATCAGGTTGGTCTTGGCACTTCTTTGTGAGCTTGCTTCCCTCTCGAAGACAGTTTCTTTGCTCACTTATCTGCTTCCACGTGACCTAAGGAAGCTGCCCCAGATGACAGCATCGGCCTTCCATTTCTGCCCGGTTTGCTGGCAATCACAAGGCTGTACCTGACTGGTCTCACGCTCCACCAGGAGTTGTCATCAGTCCGCTTACAGATGCCCTAATAGTTACACCCAGCCCGTTTCCTGTAAATTAAATTACAAATGTTTTTACATCTGTTTAAAATTTGCTTTGGGGTGGGGGTGGGGAGGCATGTGCCACAGCACAAGTATAGAAGTGAGGGAGCAACTTGTCAATGCAAGAGTCAGCTCCCTTCTATGACCTGAGTCCCTGGGGTGAAATTCTGGTCATTAGGCTTGGAGCGTCTCCTTGGCCTATAAATGAAGAAACTTCAACACAGCGGTTCTCAACCTGTGGGTTTCAACTCCTCTGGGGGTTGAATGACCCTCTCACAGAGAGGTTGCCTGACAGATATTCTGCATGTCAGATATTTCTGTTATGATTCATAACACTATGAAATTACAACCACAGAGTAGATAGTGTGGGGATCACCACAACATGAGGATCTATATTAAAGGGTCAGTCACAGCATTAGGAAGGTTGGGAACCACTGCTTTAGTGATCATCAACATGTCTATGTATTTGCATGTTGTCTAAAGCTACTTACATAGTACAAGGTCATAGCTGGGTAATTGCAACAAAAAACCTACAGACCAAAATGGCTACCTAGACCTTTGCAATACAAGTTGGCTGAGCCCTGCCTTAAGGTAGTTGTGGATAAATGAATGGATTTGTTTAAAGACTCAGGGGAAGTTGGGTGAGCAGTTTCTCCTCTGAGAGAGGACCTGTCTGAAAGTTCTAACATAGGAAAAAATAATCTCAAATATGAAATGAGATTTTACACTTAGGGTGGGAAGGGCATAATGTGGAGATGTTCATTAAAGATGCTAAATTTAGGGGAGCCTGTTACCCTAGCCACCTTTAAATAATTCCCTCATGGCAAATTTTACAAACCCTCTGTAGTTGGTTCTTGCCAAGATGGACTGGCCAAGGCACAAGGTTTGCTATACATGAAGCTTTCTTAAATGCCCCAAAGTTTAAATATTAGTTAGAGAGACAGAGATAGATGAAGAGGCAAACAGATGTGAAGAAAGCCTGAGACTTCAGAGCAGGGGTGCAATGAAGTCTAGAAGTTTGACTGACATCAAATCATTGGGGAAAATACTTCATTAGAACAACTGTTCAGACGGCTCAGTGGTTAAGAGCATTTGCTGTCTTGCAGAGGACCCAAATTCCATTCCCAGAATCTGTACCAGATAGCTCACAAGTGGCTGCGACTATAACTCCAGGGGTATCCAATGCCTCTATCTTCCACAAGCACACATATATGTACACACACACACACACACATGCACACACACGTACACACAATTGGTTATGGCTCACACTCATAATCCTACTCATAACGGGAGGCTGAGGATGAGGGGTGATCAAGGCCAGCATGAGCTACAGAGTGAAACTTTGGGTCCTGAGCTAGCCCAGGTAACAAAACTCTTTTGGGGTAGACAGAAAAGCTAACAGATTTCTGAGAACCTTGGAGAACCCTCAGCTTCCTACTACTCCAAATTGACTGAGAACTCTCAGCTGCGTTGGCACCAAAGATTTTACTGGAAATGTATAATCTTAGGTCCTGTTGCAAGCCATCGAATAAGAATTCCATTAAAAACAACAAGCAAACAAGCAAAAAAAAATCTCATGGGTAATTCAGTATCAGAAAAAAAAAATCAATACTTAAAAAATATAGCCAGGTGGTAGTAGTGCACTTGGGAGGCAGAGGCAGGGGGATCTCTGTGAGTATGAGGCCAGCCTGGTCTGCAAAGAGCATTCTAGGACAGCCAAGTACTGGTATGCAGAGAAACTCTGTCTCAAAAATCCAACACACACACACACACACACACACACACACACACACACACACACACATCTCCTGGGGGAGCGGGTATGCACGCTACAAGGCACATGTGGAAGTCAATTTGTAGGAGTAATTTTCCTTCTACTGTATGGATTCCAGGGAGGTTTGAACTCTGGTTGTCAGTCTCTGTGACAAGAGTCTTTACCAGCAGAGCCACTTGGCCAGCCCCAAATACTGCATTTTACTGCAGCATGGTGAGGCAGACTTTATTCGGGCTGTCACCGAGGTGATAAGGTCCCCTGCAGTGGCACTTTGCAGCAGAGAGGATGGGCGCAGTTCCAAACCTACAGCCTGAACCAGTGGTAATGCAGAGTGCGGTGGAGGGCAGAAGATGGAAGATTCCTAAGAGAAAATCTCAGGGATAAGGGAGGACCCAGCTGCATTCTTGCTGAAGACTGCCTAAGGGATAATGGCAGGTGAGAAAGCCAATCAGGTACTAACAATAACCAAAGACAAAGGGTTCTGGCTAAACTGACTTTGTTGGGCTATTTGCTAAAAGTTGATTTTACAGTAATGAATGGCAACTGGGAGAAAGTTTATTATCTATTTATTTATTAGGTTTTTTTTTTTTTGAGACAGGCTTCTTTGTGTAGCCTTGGCTGTCCTGGAACTCACTCTGTAGACGAGGCTGGCCTCAGACTCACAGAGCTCTGCCTGCCTCTGCCTCCCCCAAGCGTTGGGATTAAAGGCATGTGTCACCAACCCAGCTGGGACAAAGTTTATGAGCGTGCCCATAGCTGGCTAAGCAGAGAGCCATTGTGAACCCCTGAAAATACTACAACATAAACAGTCCTGAGGTCGATGGGGATTTGGGCTCCGAATAGAAGTTGTCGTTTTCTTTGGATGAGCCTTTTCCCCCTTTTTCTAAAACTGTTTTTATTTTTAAATGCAATCTTGCATGGAACCCAGTTTATAAAAGATAAAGCAGGCTTGCCATGGGGAGATGGAAACTGGAGCATTCGCAGCAAGGGAGAGCCAGGCATTTAGGACAGGCGTGTTCTTCTTAGTAATACAGGAGCAGAACTGCTTCAGATCCTAGGGCTAGGCTTGAGCACTTGCTTAGGGACCAGACACCCCGATTTCCATTCCCAGCACTGAGAGGGGAAAATAGGAAAGAAAACACAGTGGGTCCAGGCATCCAGGCAGGCTTGGTTTTATGGCTGCTTTAGTCTCAGTGACCTCCTGTTGGTGGTGGGCAATGGCCTGCCTCGAGGCAGCAGGGATGTCTTAACTCTTGAAAATCATTGTGCAAGTTTTCCCTCCTCCTTCATCTTCTTCTTACTTAAATTAATTATTTATTTATTGCTGCTGTGTATTTATGGATGTGTGTCATCAGAGTGTCCATGAGGAAGTTGGAAGCTGACTTTGTGGAGTTGGCTCACTTCCTCCACCTTTCTGTGAGTTCTGGAGATAGAAAGAAAGGGTTGTTAGAAAGAAAAAAGGTGACAAGCACTTTTACCCTCTGAGCATTTCATCTTGCCCCCCACCACTTTTAGGGTTTTTTTTTTTGAGACAAAGTCTTATTCTGTAACCCAAGCTGATTTGTAACCCAAGCTAACATCAAACTCCTGCTTCAGCATCCCAAATTCTGTGTTTACAGGTGTGAGCTAAATCTCCGTTTTTAAAAAAAAGTAATCTCACTGGTTGGTGGTGGTGGCATATACCTTTAATCCCAGCATTTGGGAGGTAGAGGCAGGAGGATCTCTGTGAGATCAAGGCCAGCCTGGTCTACAAAGCAAGTTCCAGGACAGCCAGGGCTGTTACACAGCAAAACCCTATCTCAAAAACAAAACAAAACAAAACAAGAAAAAGATAATCTCAGCATCGTTTAGGGCAGGAAATCAGAAGATTCAGAAGTTTAAATGCCATCTGTTCCTAAGTAGTAAGCCAAAAGCCAGCCTGGCCTATAGGCTGTTTCCAAAAAAAAAAAAAAAAGGATAAAAACAAAACAGATATACACACATACACACTTAGGGCAGGCAGTGACATACAAAGGGATTTTCTGGTCAGTTATACAATCTCTTGTAAACTCTTACTTCTGTGGAGTTGAGACAGGAGCTAGCTCCCCTTAGGCAGTTAAAGACGGAGCCCAAGGAGGATCACGTGCTAGCTAGCCATTTTGCACTTGTGACCTCTTCCTTGAGTGGGTGAGTAACTCTCTGGTAGTGCTGAGAGAACGCTGAGGCTTATGGACTCCTTACTGGCTGGGCCTGAAACACGAGCAATCCTAATATAGATTACCCCAGTCTCTACTTTGTTCCCACCATAAACCCTGGAAAAGACAGCTGAGCAGGGTGGTTGGTGCTGCATCGCTCGTGGAGCTTGGCCTTCTTTCTTGCATCTTTCCAACGTTTCCCTCAATTTTGCTCATTTTTTGTCTGCCTTTCTTTATTCTTCTTGGGCATGAGACAAGGAACCTGGAAGCCACCAGTTCAGAGTACTTTGGTGACTGCGCTTGCCTGGCACCCTGGTTCCTAGAGTTAAGCCCACCAAGAGCCAAGAAGAACTCCACGACACCCAGAGAGCCCGTATCAGCGTTCATGCTGCTTCTGGAGTGAGGATTTTCCAGTAACCATGGGCAACCGCTTCTCTGATCTCCTCAGTTACGTGAAAGCCCCGCACCTTAAAGTTCCCCTTGGTTCTTCTTTTCTTACCCACAAACACCTCTGGAATCCGACTTCTTCTTTTCATCACTGTAATGCCACCCTGGTTAAAGCCCCAACGGTCTTTGGACAGAATGGCTTTAGTAACCTCTGTCACTCCCTTCTAGACTTGCTCCAGGCAGTACTTCCCTTTTGTGGGTAAGTTGTTATGAGAAAGAGGCTCACCGTGTAGCCCTGGCCTTCCCAGAACTCACTGTATAGAGCAGACTAGCCCCTAAATCACCCCCAAAGACCCACGTGCCTCTGCTTCTCAAGTGCTGGGATGAACTGTGTGCACCAGCAGTATTTTCTCAATGCTGCCCCTGACAGGCACCTCCTATCGTTTGTCACCTCGTGCCCCTCCTCGCCTTCCATTCCTCAATGGCTTCCCACTTTGCTCAAATAGAAATACTGGAATCCTTATATGGTCTCACTCCTTCCATCTAACCTCATAATCCTTTCTCAACAATACAGGTATAGGCAGTTCTCAGGCCTTTGCTCTCTGCTTGGACTGTCCTTGCCCAAGAAACAGGCTTAGCTAATGGTCTCATCATTGACGTCTCTGCTCAGATGTTGCTTTCTCAGTGAGTCCTATTTGAAAGCACACATACCCCTGCCACAGCCCAGGATCCTGTGTCCTCCCTGCTGTGTCTGTTTTCCCCACAGCATAACTAGATGGCTTACTTATTCTGCTTTGGGTAAGGCTATCTCCTCCACTAAAATTCACCCTCAAGGGCCAGTAGTGTTATGGTTTAAATAAAATGCTGTGGATCTCTAAGTGGCTGCAGCGGACAGAGGGCCATGAGACAGAGAACATGCAGGTCCCAGAGCATAGGCAGGCAGCCAGGTCCCAGGCAGGAAGACACATGGCAGGTGAGAGATGGAGAGGGACAGGCACACCATGCAGAGTGAAGTTGGATATTTATTTAGTGGGTTATGGAAAGGAAGGGAAGAAAGGGGAAGAACAGAGAAAGGCGGAGAGAGACAGAGACAGAGGCAGAGAGGGGGTAAGGGGAGAAGGGAGAGACAGAAGCTGCCAGAGATGGAAAGGGTAGGGACTCAGGTTGGAAGCTGAAGATCAGCTTGCCTGGGGGAGGGAGTGGGCATGGCTTGTCTCTTAAAGGGACAGGACAGACCATTACATTCCCATCTCTTTTTTTTTTTATAATAAAAAGGCAAGAGGTTAGGTACCACAGGTTAAAGGAATTGGGATGGCAGATTCTGAAGACTGCTTCCTGCTTATTTGTGGGCATCATCTTTGGGCTGGGGGGGGGGTGGAACCTGAGAAAGCTGGATGCTGGTAACATCCTGACGTAGCTGGTCTGTTTGCTCCTGTCTGGTGTTTGTGGTATGGAAATGTCTGACCCTTACAAGTAGTCTTTGTTTTCTTCACTCATGTATTCTAAGCATCTGGCATGCTGTTGGTACACAATATACATTCAACAGTTAATGTGTGTATGGTTAGAATTTTATATTTATTTGTTGTAGTGTCTTATCTGGATAAAGACTAAAGTGAACGGACTAATTAAACAATGCAAATTATTGCAGGAGTTATGAGTTCTCCATTCTTTCTATCTTCTAAATATAGTATTTATTAATTTTGGGCAAGGTCTTCCTATTTGAATTTGAGCTCCTCTTGCTTCTGTCTTTCAAGTGTTGGGACTACAGGCACTTGCTCTAATACCCAGCTCTCTGTTTCTTGTTACTTTCAGTTTCTCTTTTATGCAATCAAAAAAAAAAACCCAAAAAACAAAAAACCCCTACCACTGAAAACAACTCTAGTTTAAGCTAATGCTACATTTTATCACCTAAGTGTCCATGTTTCTTATATATCTTAATACTTAGGTCATTTCATTCCTTTTCCAGTCTTTAGCCATATCTTATATATGCACAGACTTGAAGGGGGAGAGGAAGAATGAGAGGGGGGGAAGAGAAAGAGGGAGAGAGGGAGGGAGGGAGAGAAAGAGAGAGAGAGAGAGGGAGGGAGGGAGAGAAAGAGAGAGAGAAAGAGAGAGGGTGTGCACGTGAGTGTGTGAGTAGATGAGGGGAGACAGAACACAGGGTCTCAAACATTTTAAACAAATGCTCTATCACTCAATTATAACCAGTCTCTCCTCTTTCTCTCTGTCTCTCTCTTCTTCCTTCCTTCCTTCCTTCCTTCCTTCCTTCCTTCCTTCCTTCCTTCCTTCTTTCCTTCTTCCCTTCATCCCTCCTTCCCTCTCTTTCTCTCTCTGTTTCGTATCTGTTTCTCAACAAGGTTATGCTGTGCTATCCCATGCTGGCTTTGAGTTCACAGCAATCATTTCTTGGGCTTCCAGAATGCCATAACTACAGGCATGTGCCACCACTTCTGGTCAGACCAAACTTATATGGTATTATGTTCAAAAATCCCCTATTTTTAGGACCATGTGGGCTGATATGCTGATGGAGAGGTCCCAGGTCAGAAGCCTAAGCTGGAACTATAGTTTGCGGCTAAGACAGGAGAGAATAGGGGTGTCTTGGAGAGAGTAGAATTCAAGAGTCTCCCGCTGTGGGAAATTGTTGAACCTGTCTACCTGCCCCACCCTCTGCTGGAAACAGGGAAAGAAAAACTGAAGGAAGCCTCAAGGGTGCTGTGTGAGGATGGGTGTGGTTTATAGTCCGCCCTCCGCTCCATTACAAATGTTCTGTGTGGCTTGTAAACCTTTGAAAGGTACATTTCCTTTAAAAGGGATTTGAGTATGTTTTGATTTGTTCTTCCAGGCTGATGTAGGGCAATAAAGGAAGCTTCCCAAGGCAGCTCTATCAAAAACGATTGGGGTGTCAGACTAGCTAAAAGAACTTATTTTATAAGCAAGGGATTCCTTAAGACGGGAACCATAAAGTAACAGAAATGCACTTTTTTTTCCTTTTGGTTTTTTGACACAGGGTTTCTCTGTGTAACAGCCCTGGCTAGCCTGGAACTAGCTCTGTAGACCAGGTTAGCCTTGAACTCACAGAATTCCACTTGCCTCTGACTCTCAAGTGCTGTGATTAACACATCTGTCACCAGGCCTGGCAAATGCATGTTCTTTCTGGGTTGGTGATTGATTTCCTGAGACATCTCCTTTGAATGTGTAAATATCAAGTCAAGAAGGAAAAAATTCAGAGGAGCCTTTCTTCTCTCACAGACACTCTTATTGAGGTTAGATGGGTTCTTTAATAAATGACTAAAACCTCGAGAATAAAATACAAAAGCAAAGTGTTTCTAGCCAGGGTAGAAGAGGAGCTTCAGAAGTGCATTGCCACTGGGGCTGACAGGCACTGGGACGTCTGTGTGTACCCTGGGCAATGGGCAGAAGGCACAGGTGAAGGTTTCAATCTTTTGCATAAAAGGTTGGGTCTTATTTTGAAAGGTTTTATGTCAATTTGATACAAACTAAAGTCATGTGAGAGGAGGGAGCCTCTCAATTGAGAAAATCTTCATAAGATTGGGCTGTGGGCAAGCCTGTAGGACATTTTCTTAATTAGTGATTGATGTAGGAGGGTCCAGCCTATGGTGGGTGATGCCATCCCTGGACTGGTGGTCCTGAGCAAGTCATGATGATCAAGCCAGTAAGCAGCATCTCTCCATGGCCTCTGCATCAGTTTTTGTCTCCAGGTTCCTGCCTTGTTTGAGTCCCTGTCTTGATTTCCTTCAGTGATGAACAGCAATATGGAAGTGTAAGTTGCTTTGGTGATAGGGATTCATCACAGTCCCTTTCTTTTCTGCTGCATTACATTTTTGCCCGAGATCACTAATAGACTTTTATGCTTACAGATAGCCTCACCTCCATTTGGGTTCTTAATCTCAACAGAAATTTTGCTTTCATGTAAACAAGTTCTTAAAAAAAATGAAAAACAAATGTGGAAGCCTGTCCTAGTCTGCTTTTCTGTTACTATGACAAAGACCATGTAAGTGACAGTCATCACTGAGGGAAGCTGGGACAAGAACCTCAGGTAGAAGCTTGAAGCAGAAGCCAACAGAGGAGCGCTGCTTACTGGCATGTTTCCCAAAGTTGCTTAGCTACCTTTTTTAAAGCCTATGCTCTCCTGTCCAGGGATGGTACCAACCAAAGCATGCTGGCTTCTTACATCAATCCGAAACTCGGAAAATATTCCACAGGCTGATGAGATGGAGGAAATCCTCAACTGAGAGGTCTTCTTTCCAGCAGAGTTTAGATTTGTGTCTAATTGACAAGAATTAGCCATCACAGATTCAAATTACTAGCTTCAAATTAAGATGTTGCTGCTTTTATTTAAGCAAATTTTTAATGAGAAAAGCAATTTGGAGATCCATTTTGTAAATGTGATCAGATATATAAACCATAAGGCAAAGGATTACATTTTGCATGAAGAGGTGAAATCAGAAACACCCCTTCATGAAAAAAGTTCTTGAGAGACTAGGGATCTGAGGGACCCACATCAACATCATAAGGTAATTTACAGCAAGCACATAACCAGCATCAACTTGAATAGAGAGAAACTCAAAGCATTTCCACTAAAGCCAGGAACAAGACAAGGTAGTTCATTGTCTCCATACCTGTTCAATACAGTGCTTGAAGTCTTAGCTAGAGGAAACAGATAACTGAAGGAGAACAAATGGATACAAACTGGAAAGGAAGAAATGAAAGAATCTTTATTTGCTGATGTCTTCACCAAATCCTTCCCCACAGGGATCAGGGAACCCTGCAGAAGAGGAGGCAGAAAGGCTGTAAGATCAAGTGGACTGAGAACAGCAGGAGAACACGGCCCTCTAATCAACAGGATCGGTGCACATAAGAACTCACAGACACTGAGGCAGCAAGTACAGAACCTGCACAAGCCTGCACCACTTGGAGTCCTCGAGCAGAAGGAAAAAATGGGCACATATCCTCTCTAATCCTAGCACAGAAGCAATGGGCAATTTAACACCATGAAAATTTAGTTTAGTCTCATTGGTTGCATTCCCAGCAGTAGACAGCCAACAGGAAACAAACTCAGCAGCAACTGTTGTCTCAAAGTGTCGAGACTTTTCCTTTTCTTTAATTTTTATTATTAGCGAATTTTATTCATATATTTTCTCGCTTTTACCCTCATGTCCTTTATGTATATACTATGGCTTAGTGTTTTTTGGGGGAATCCCATGTGTGCAGCGAGTGGGTCTCTCTGTCTGTCTGTCTGTCTGTCTGTCTGTCTGTCTGTCTGTCTGTCTCATGTGTCCTTTCCCAGCTCCTCTTTGTTCTGTCCTACTCTGGTGTCTTAGTTTCTGTTTTGTCTTATTAGACTTTATTATTTTCCCTTAAAATCCTGTTTGCTTTCTAATGAGAGACAGAAAGGGAGTGGATTCAGATGGGAGGAACTTAGAGGAGTAGAGGGGGGAACCAAAATCAGAATATATTATGTGAGAAAAAGAATCTATTTTTAATAAAAGGAAGAAATAAATTGAATTTTTAAAAGAAAGGAAGACACTAAAGAATTTGGAGTTTTTGTTTAATTCTGTGGTCATAGCCATCAAACTCAATGCTTTACCTGTACTAGACAAGTGCACTACCACTGACCAACATCCCCAGACCTTAATTTTTGTTGTTCTTGCTACTATTGCTTGTTTGGTGGTTTTTGTTTTATTTTTTTTGAGACAGGGTCTCACTGTATAGCCCTGACTGACACAGAACTCAGTGCTCAGTCTGTCTCTACCACTTAGGTGCTGGGATTCAAGGTGTGTGCCACTGTACCTAGTTCTTTGTGGTTTCTTCTTTATTGTGACACAGGTTTTCATGCGGCCCTGGCTATAGCTAAGACACTGGCCTTGAACTCTTGATGTTCCTGCCTCTGTCTCCCATGGGTCATCACTCTTTGGCCAGTCAAATTTTCTTCATTTCCTCTATCTTTCTATTTTTAAAGATTTGCTTATTTTATTTTCTGCATATGAATGTTCTGTCTGCATACATTTTGGGGCATCCTGGTACACATGCGGTAGTTGAGGAGGCCAGGAAGAAGTACAGAAGCTATTATGACCCATCATATGCGCGCGGGACTAGAACGAGGTCCGATGAAAGGCAGCTTAGCCGCTGAGTCATCTCTTTTTCTCTCCTCCTTCTGTCTTCTTCCTTTTCTAGGGGGTTGGTTGGAACAAAATTTTACACTGTAGCTGAGGCTGACCTGGAACTCACAGCAATCCTCCTGCCTCAGTCTCCTGAATTCTGGAATAGCAAACATAGGCCACAATTGCCCAGCTTCAAAGGAAACAGAGTTCTGGCTTGGAAACACAGGAAAAGTATCATTGGAGGAGAAACAGCAGTGGTAAAAGAGGGGCTCAAACACAGCCTCAGAAAGGTGGAACTCAATAGGACATTGGACTCTTTATAAATGAGTGAAAAAGAGATGGCATTCTGAGTAGTAAATGAATAGATGATTCCCATAGCTGAAGGTCTAGATGCTTCCAAAACTTAGATGCATTCTATAATTGCATTTCATAGGGTCATTTCAAATACTTTAAACTTTACTGCAACATTTTCCCATCTGTTTATTGATCAAAGATTCATAATCGATCTGGAAGAATTACTTTTATTATTTTGCTCCTTGGCACCATAACTTGACATGAGTCCTGGATTTTTACCTAAAAATAACTTTAGCCTGGAGATGGGCATGTGCCCATGCACACACACAGGTGTTCGTGATTTCATCTTAACAAGCTCAGCAATAGACTGCAGTTCCTCTGGCAGGCTCAGCTTTGTGGCTGTGACCAGGTCAATCCCACAGGTTCCGTGAGGAGGTGTGCTCTGCTTTCCTTATTTTATTTTTATCTATTGTGTGTGTAACAGGAGTCACTTCTCTTCTTCCACTGCGTAGATTCCTGGGATCCAACACAGGCCGTCAGTTTTAGCGGCAGGCTCCTTTCCCCGTGGAGCCACCTTGACAGCTCAAGGAGTCTGTTTATTGAGTTGAATGTTTGCAGCCCCAAGTATCTTAACTTTATCTTTGCATTTGTGTTTTGTAAGTAAAATTTTATAGAACAATGGAGATGTGATGGAGGCTTGGAACCTTGGCTCACATGTGAGTTCTGCTTCCTAAGATGGGCTCCCAGCTGCTGCTCTCCCATGTTATAGGACCCCAGTTATTGTCTGTTCCCCTTTTCCCAGCCCTGGGACCACTTCTGACAATTCTGGCACTGAGATCATGGATAAGCAGAATACGTTTTGTCTAAACCTCTAATGGAGACCAGCCAGGCATATTGTGGAAAAGGTCTAGGTGGAACAGGCAGAACATTCAGTATATTGGGCTAGGGAATGATGACAGGCATCCATCTCTGCTCTGACTGGGACTATACATTTATTTAGTGGGTATTTGGCAGAGGTTAGCCTCTCATCCATCTATGATTCCAGTTACCAAGTGCTTTCAAGTACTTAATGGCTTCAATCTTCAGGGTGGGTATCGATTGGTGCATGCTTTTGGTGTCTTGGGAAAAGTGGTTAACTTCCTCTTCGTTATAGAGCCAGGTACCCTTGTCCTACAGCTGGTGAAAATATGAACTTGGTAAAATGTTGAGTGTACAGTTTGCTGAGCCCAGCAGGTAAGGTCTAGGGTTCCTCTAAAGTTTTATTCTGTGCAGGAGCTAAATATGGCCATGGGAGGAAACATGACACGAAGTATGATTGGTCAAGAGAACGAAAATCAGTAGCTTTAACTATATTCTACATGGTCTCCAAGTTTGGTTTGATTGATTAGTTGGTTGGTTGGTTGGTTTGGTTGGTTATTTGTTTGTTGGTTGTTTGGCTGTTGTTGGCTATTTGGTTGTTTGGTTGGTTTTGTTTGTTTGCTGGTTAGTGGTTATTTGTTTTGTTTGTTTGCCATTTGTTTGTTTGGTTTGTTTAATTAGTTGGTTGGTTATTTGTTTTTTGGCTGTTTGCTTGTTGGCTGGATGGTTGGTTGGCTGGTTGTTTGATGGGTTGTAAGCTGTTTGATTGAGTTTTGGCTGTTTGGTTGGTTAGTTGTTGATTGATTGTTTGGTTGTTTTATGGTTGGTGGTTGGTTTTCGGCTATTTGGTTGATTGGATGGCTGGTTTTCCACTCTGGACATCTGGCTTACTTTTATCACTTATTACTGTGATGAAATTCCTGACAAAGGTTGGCATACATGGTTGCATAGCTCAGGTTCCAAGTCTTCAGCCACAGTGCCTATTGTATACTCTATTGTATCCAGCCCATGCCCATGGTCTTTTTCTCTCTTATCACTCCCAGGTTCATCCTGAACACCAATGCACCCTCTGCCTCAGTGCCAGAGACTCCTCTCTGAGCTCATTCAGTAATTGGCACAGATTGCTTGCAGTACAGCTCTGAACAAAGGAAAGACTACCTTGGCTTCTAGCGTTTAGAGACTACTTGCACTCTGCAGCCTACAAAGCAAAACCTCTCATTCACAAGCTGCTCTGTGGCCTGCAGGCTGATCACCTGTACATGAGGTAGCACAGAACCTGCCTAGTGGGATGGAAGGACACCATTTTCGCTTGAATGTTGCCCTGGCCTCGCTTACCTGCACCTCGCTGGTGAAACCTTGGCGCTCCCTGTAATGTGTGCTCCTCCACCAGTAGCGATGCCCATCTGATCGAAAGAAATGAATGGCTTGCAGTTAAACAAACAAACCTGACAAAGAAAAATTAATAAAGAAAAAGTTAATTTTGGCTCATGGTTGCAGGGTACAGTCTGTCACCGTGGTAACAGTGACTGTAGCTGAGGCAGCAAGATTGAGGGGCTGTTAACCACATTGCATCTGTACTGTGGAAGCAGAGACAGATGAAGGTATCAGGATTTCTTCTGCACCACCAATCAGCTCCCAAATTTTGGCACGCAGACTTATTATTAGTTCTTAATGTTGGACCTTAGTTTAGCTCTTATTTTAATCTGTTTTTCTTTATCTGTGTTTTGCCTTAGGGGTTTTCACCTTTTATATCTTACTTTCTTGCTGTCTCTGTGACAGTCTGTCTGGGGACCACCTGCCATCTGACCTCAGGTGTGACTTTCTTCTTTGTTCTCTCCTTCCTCTTCTCTCCTGAGCCTAGATTTCCCCTCCTACTTATTCTCTCTGCCTTCCAGCCCTGCCTATCCTTTCTCTGCCTAATTGTTGTCCATTCAACTCTTTATTAGACCAGTTAGGTGATTTAGGCAGGCAAGATGAAACAATTGCAACAATCTTTACATAATTAAACAAATGCCGCAAAACAAATGCAACAGATCTTTACATTGTTACCAAAGGCGGCAGAAACCAATGTAAGACGGTTCCTGAAGTTAAAGTAACATTCCACAGCGGAAACAAATGTAACACATTTTTGCCCAGTTAAAATAACATTCTACAACAGATGAATGCTAGTATGTGCTGGCTGGTTTTATGTCAACTTGACACAACCTAAAGTCATCTGAGAAGAGGGAATTTTAATTAAGAAAATGCCTCCACAAGACTGGGCCATAGGTAATTTCGTTAGTTACTGATTTGGGAGGATCCAGCTCTATTGTGGTTCTGTAAGAAAGTAGACAAAACAGGCTGAGCAAGCCACAGGAGCAAGGCAGTTGCAGCATCCCTCCGTGTTCTCTGCATCAGCTCCTGTCTCCAGGTTCCTGCCCTGTTTGAATTCCTGTCCTTGCTTCCTTCAGTGATGGAAATGTAAGCCAAATAGATGTTTTCCTCCCTAAGTTGTTTCTGGTCACGGTGTTCTATCAGAGCAATGGTGACTCTAACTACGACTTGGTACTTAACAGACTTCCTCGCCTTTCTCTTTTTATTCAGTCCTGGATTTAAACCCTTGGGATGGTCCCTTCCTTCTAATTTAGACTTCTCTGGAAACATTATAGATGCCCAATGGTGTGTCTCCTGGATGATTCTATATCCAGTCAAGTTACCATTATAGAACTCCATTTCAGGGCCGCAAACATGCCAGCCTCTGAGCTACATTCTAGCCTTTTATATTATTTATTTATTTACTTTTGAGTGTGTATTTATTGCATATGTGTACATGTTCATGCATGTGAAAATACTAGTGTTTAGAGGTCAGAGCACCACCTTGGGCTTTTATTCTTTGGACACCAGTTTTTGTTTTTGTTTTTTTTTTTGAGACACAGCCTCTTACTGCCTTGAAATTCATTAAGTAAGTTAGTCTGTCTGGCCATTGAGCATTTGCCTGTCTTCACTGCCCTAGCATTGGACTTAGAGGTATTTACAACCACACCACATCAGTTTAAATACATTAATTGTATTTAATTAATTAAATAATTAAAAAATTCCAAGTTAGTGGTTAACTAACACACTTTGTTGAATTAAAGGAATAAATCAAGGAGAGATGGCTCAGTGGTTAAGAGTATTGCCTGCTATTCCAAAGGTCCTGAGTTCAATTCCCAGCAACCACATGGTGGCTCACAATCATCTGTAATGAGGTCTGGTGCCCTCTTCTGGCCTGCAGGCATATACATAATTAATAAATATTTAAAAAAAGAGTGCTGATGTGTGTGTGTGTGAACGTACACACACACACACACACACACACACAACTGTAAGGAATAAATCAAGCTGGGTTCAAGCTGGGTTATGGTGACATCCACCTTTAATCCCAGTCTTCAGGAGGCAGAGACAGCCTGGGCTACAGAACAAGTTCCAGAACAATCAGGACTATTACATAGAGAAACCCTGTCTTGAAGAAGAAGGAGAAGAAAAAAAAAACAAATAGAAAAACAAAAAAGAAAGGAAGGAAGGAAGAAAGAAAAAAGAAAGAAAGATTAAAGCACTTCCCTCTGGAGTAGTTTGACCAAAGGCAAACTTGAGTTAGAATTCTGTTTCTCTCCCTGTAGCTTATGGGTTCTGGTCTAGCTGCAAACAGTCTGTTCTATGAGTCTGATCTACTTCGCTTTGCTTACCTGAAGGCTGTCTTGTGAATCTATCAGTTTTCATGCTGTGTTCCAAGCAAAGGTCACTGCTCTGTATCTATTGAACGGCACAGAAAGTAGCACATTGGGAAGGGACAAGGGACAATACTTCATGGAAATCATTAACAGTTTTTCAAGAGCTTTTGCTGACTTTACCGACTTAAACTGACAAACAACTGATCACAAACAAACAAACACTGTCAGGCAACATCCCTATGTTGCTTTCAGTTTTTATGGATTTTTGTTTGGTTGTTATCTGATTTGCTGTTTTCAGCTTTATTATCATAACATACATACATCCACACATACACTACTCATGGGTCAGGCATATGGAAGAGTACACGATTTAAGATTAAAACTATGTTTTAGCTTAGATTGTAAAAGCTGAGTGGGGGGGGGCGGGGAACCAAGGCAAATCAGGTTAGTGTTACATTGTTCTGTTCTCTCGAAGGCAGGCTAAACAAACAGGCTGTGTACACAGTATGATAACAGTCTCAAGCTTAGGTGATCTCAAGGTGTATTATTAACCCTGGCTGTGAGGTCCAGCAAAAGTTCCGCTCTTAGAATGTAAGAGAGACACTCATAACAGCCTATCGCCATACCACTCCCGGTTCTTTTCTTCTCTCTCTCTCTCTCTCTCTCTCTCTCTCTCTCTTTTAAAATTTATGTTCTGTGGATCAAATTCAGGACCTTAAGCTTGAAGGCGAACACTTTCCCAATTCTTAAGTATCATTTTAAAACAGACTCGCTAAATTGTCCAAGATGACCTCAAGTTTATGAGAGCCCCGTGTCGGTCTCCCCAATTAATGTGCACTATACTCAGCTCCCCACTACTCCCTTCCCCTTTTTATTTTATCTTTATTCAGGATTTTGCTATGTAGCCCCAGGTAGCCTGGAGCTCTTTGTGGACCAGGCTGGCCTTGAACTCAGAGATTGGCCAGCCTTTACCACTGGAGTGCTGGGATTAACAACATGGACCTCCACACCTGGCTCTTGCCTGCTTTTGAAGCAAGGTGCCCTTATCTTCATTTCTCAGTGGGTCCTGCAAATTATGTAGCTTGTTCTGTCTGTAGGCATCCTATTTTTTTTGTCTAGGTAATAAACTGCATCGTCATAAACAGCGAGAGGCAGAGCCTTCCAATAGTGAAATAAGCCAATTTTTACAACACATAGTATTTATTATTAATCTTCAATTACATTTGATGGGTTTAGAAAAGGAGAAACCTTTTTCCCATACCCAGAAGACACACTGTGTCATTAAATTCACTTTATTATATATGGTTTTAAATTATTAAGCAGGGAAGAAAATTTAGTAGTTGTCAGTAAAATTCCATTTTACACTGCAACAACCTCTTCTCTAAGCATCTTGATATCACAGGATGATGATAAAATGCTGCTTATGTATAGATGCCACATTACATAAGATAATTTATTTTCAGCTTAGAGGCAGTCAAGTCTTCTAAGACTAAAATAAGTATTAAAATAATTGAATCTTTGAAGTACATATTTCTTGTTGATATGATTACTGTCTCCTGTGTTAAGAAAGTGATATAGCTTGGTAGGAAGATCCTAAAATTGCAAGTTAACTCTCACTTTTCTCTTTGTAACATGAAGACCTTTAGTTAACTAAAAATTTTCTAAGGTTTCTTCTCACCCTGGAGTTCAGTGATACTTGACTGGCAGGCACTCCCACGGGTGCACATTCCTGACTGTACACACACATTCTCTGCCCCCCCCCATACATTCACTGAGCTACAAGCTGTGCATCTTGAAACATGTTGGATGAAAGAAAGAGAAACATAATACATTTGCTCAAGTTAAAAAATAAACAACCTTTTTCCTTTGAGAAATTGTGTTATATAGAACAAGAGTATAAAACACACATGAATTAATACTAAAAATAACTGTAAGGTATCCTGGCTAAGACTTTGACATCACTAATGACTACTTACTATACCTCAGAAGGCCCAGTTTTTGTCTGCTTTTGAAAATGTCCTTCTCCTGGTTCCCCAGGAGTGACTATTTCTGTGCTCCCATTGTCCCATCAAGTATTAAACCTAAGGCCCTGTTACTTAAAATTGTGGGCATTCTGGGTAGTATGGCCATAGATACTAAGGATGTTTGAACAGAAACATAGGAATTCACATGATTTTACATTTACCTAAAATTACACACTAGTTAAATGAAGTTATGCTACTTAGAGTGCTGATACTACCCCTCAGAGCCCTAGGTTATCTAACAAAACCCCAGTAGGAGTTCCTCCTCTTGAATTGTTGGTCAGGGAAGTTCCAGAGACTCCCAAAATAGCATAGACTATTTATCTCCCAGAAGTTGAAGGTAGATCCCTACTGCTGAAGACATCATGCCATTTGAACATGGGTCTCAGAGGAACTGAGCTGGATCTGACCTAAGGACGAACTGCCACAGTACTAGAAAGCTTTATTCAGGCTGACCAGGGAGGAAACAGTCAATAGTCCCACCCAACTGTGGTACTTATGAACTGCAACCATGGCCAACAGGCAAGGTGTCCCTAAAGGGAGAGTAGCAGCACCATTTTTGGTGGCAACTAACAGCTGTCTAACTAAACTGAAGGCTTGACCAATAGAAAGGAAGTCATGGAAGCCCTCTCCAATGCCTGCAGCTGGTGAGATCATAGATCTTATAAAAGAACCCATAACTGCATTTTTCTAAACCAGCGCAGTTCCTACCTGCATTAAATATTCATCTTTATAACCACAGATAAGTATATCTCTCACCTGTTGTCATCAAAGAAGTTTATTTTTACAGCAGAGACCACTACACAAAGTCACAACTGGTTAAAATGCAGAAAACTGACCATGGAGTGTCCAGCCCCACTTGTTCCGCATACAATTCTAAGGCTCACAGGAAACATCAGGGAAGAGAGGGAGAAAGACAGACTGTAAGACCCAGAGGGTGAGGAAGTATGCTGCAGTTGTGTCTCCTAGATATGGCAGGGAAGCTCTGACCATGAAATCTATAAAATTATAAAATATGGCTGCTTAAACAAGGCCTGAACAATGGCAGTACCCATTGGCTTGCCAGTGTGGATGGTTGGCTTAGTTAGAACTTCTGTTGCTGTGATGAAAACTCCGAGACACAGAGCAACTCATCAGGGAGAGGGTTGACTCTGCTTACCTTTCCACGTCACAGTCCGTCATTGAAAGGAGTCAGGGCAGGAGCCCAGAAGCAGAAGCTGATGCAAAGGCCGTGGAGGAAAGCTGCTTACTGACTTGCTCCTCGTGGTTTGCTCCACCTGCTTATTTCTACAGCACCAGAACCACCAGCCCAGGGGTAGCAGTGCCCACACTGCTTTAGGTCCTTCCAGTTTTGCATATAGGCCAGTCTGATAGGGACATTTTCTCAACTTCCAAAATGACTCTAGTTTGTGTCAAGTTGATTTAAAAAAAAAAACAAAAACAAAACAAAACTAGCCAGCACAAGAGGGGAATCTCAACCACCTCTAGTTGAATAACTACAGGCAATTAATGATTGCTAAGGAAGGAGAATTAGTCTTCCCTTGGAAGATCTCCCTAATTGCTTATCCAGTACCATTGTCAGCCCTAAACACACACGCACGCACACACACACACACACACACACACACACACACACACACACACCACTAAATGAACTCAGCAGGTTGTATTTATGTATTTACTTGTTTGTGTGTGTGTGTAACAATAATTATAAAGAAAAAGAGGCCATAAATTGAGAGAGAATGAGGGGAGACCACAGGCGGAGTTGGAAGGAGAAGAGAAAAGGGCAAAACAATATAATTATATTTTAATTAATAATAAAATAAAAATTAAAAGATGTGAACAAGGCACTGAATCTATTTCTTTTCCTTCCATTTCCTTTCTTTGTTTTCTTGAGACTGAGGTCTTGCTCTATAGTCTAGGTTGAACTCATCAAACTCACAATTTCCTTAGAGTACTGAAACTGTAGGCATTTACCACTATGCCCAGTGGGGCTTAATCTCTCTCTCTCTCTCTCTTTCCCTCTCTCTCTGGCAATCTCTCTCTCTCTCTCTCCGTGTGTGTGTTCATATGTTGTATGTAGCTCTGCTTGCATGTATGTACATGTGGTATATGTATGTGTACCTGTGTATGAAGGGAAACATGCATGTGTGTATACAGGTCAAGGGGAAGATGCCTGATGACCTGTTCTATCTTATCCCTTTGAGACAGGGTCACTTACTGAACCTAGAGTTCAGTTTTTGTTTTTGGCTATGCTGGTAGACCAGCAAACCCTAGTGATCCTCCTCACTCAGCCCCCACAAGGTCATTAGGGTTATGGGTGCACACAACCACACCTGGATTTTATGTGGGTGCTTATTCTAGTTAAGTCTAGTCATGAAAGACCATGACCAAAAGCAGCTTGGGAAACAAAGGGTTTATTTGGCTTACAGATCCGCATCATAATCCATCCCTGAAGGAAGCCAGGAAAGTAACTCAAGCAGGACAGGAAGCTGGACGCAGAGACCATGGAAGGCTGCTGCTTACTGGCTTGTACATCAGGGCCTTTTCAGCCTGCTTTTGTGTGTAGAATCGATACCTGGGTCTCTAAGAAGTGATTAAACTGTGGGGGCTCCTCCTTCGTTAGTAAGATTGGGGTATTCAGGGATGAGTCAGTTATTTTGCCCTTGCATATTCTACCATGTGAAGATCTTTGAGAAGGCTCTGACATGATCAGATGCCCACATCTGGAGTCTGGGCTCCCAGCTTCCCCAGCTATAAGAAATAGAGTGCTTGCCTAGCATACATAGGTCCTGAGTTCAACCCGGTACAGATAGATAAGTAGGTACATAGATGATTGATAGATAGAGATAGATAATAGATAGATGTTAGAAACAAAGATAGATGATATGAAGATAGATGGTAGACAATATGTAGATAGATAAATAAGTATATAGAAGATAGATGATAGATAGATAGATAGATAGATAGATAGATAGATAGATGATAGATAATTAATCCAGTCTGGTGTTCTACTACAATATCAAGATAACTGTATTTCTGAGTTAAAGTGCCAGGTATGGTGGTACACTTCTGTAATTTGAACACTCGGAAAGCTGAGGCTGGAGGATTGAGAATTTAAGGCAAGTCTAACCTGCAATAGCTAGGTGTAGTGGCACACACCTGTAATCTCAGCATTTGAAAGGCAGAGGCAGGAGGATCACTGAGAGTTTGTGGCCAGTTTGGGTTACATAATGAAACCCTATCCAAAGATCTAAAATAGAGCAAGAAAAAAAATGCCATGTTCCGTTTCCTGGTTTGCAGTCTGTGCTATGCTGAGCGGCTCCCTGTGCGGCTTTGTGGGCCTGTGGTTCTGTTTGTTTGTAGACTGATCCGAATGCTGGCTCCGGGTCAAAACAAGAACACCTTGTGTGGATAGCTGGAACCCATATCTAGCTATCAGCCATATCTAGGCTGTTCTGCAGGAAGCAGAATCTTGCTCCTTTCTTTGGGTTACTTCACCTTCCTACCACTTGTGACAGCAGGAAAGCAGGCCAACTGTGGGAAATGTTCACTGAAGGTTCAATTGCATATGAACCAGTGGTTTCAAATCCATCTTAAATGTTACAATTGAAGAAAGTTTAGATTTACCTTTATACATAGAAAGAAGGGAAGGAAGAAAGGAAGGAAGGAAGGAGGGAGGGAGGGATGGAGGGAGGGAAGGAGGGAGGGAAGGAAAGAAGAAAGGAAAGAAGGAAGGAAAGAAGGGAGGAAGGAACCAAAGAAAAGAAAAGAACAGAAGGTAGCAGTTCTTATGGGTCAACAAGCCACTGAAAATGAGAAACAGCCAACAAAATGGCTCAGTGGGTAGAGGCACTTGTCACCTGTCATGGTGACTGTTTATTTGCTGTAAAAAGACATGACCAAGGCAACTTATAAAAAGAAGTAAATACCTGGGGGCTTGTTTACAGTTTCAGAGGGAGAGTCTATAACCATCATGGCAGGGAACATGGCAGCAGGCAGGATTAAACAAGAGTTTAATCCCCGGGATGCTGTTTTACTTACATTTCTTTTGCTGTGATAAAACACCAAGATCAAGACAACTTTCAGGAGAGTTGATTGGGGCTTTCTATTCCAGAAGGTTAGAGTCCACGATGGTGGAGCAGAACTAGGAGACAGCAGGGGGCTGAAGCAGTGTTTGAGAGCTCACATCTCTGTGAACAGGATACAGAGAGGACACTGGAAGTAGTATGGGTCATCCTTTGAAACCAGAGCTTCCCGCAGCCCCATGACTTATTTCTTCCAGCAAGGCCACACCTCCTAATCCTCCCCAAACAGTCACCAACTAGAGACAAAGTAGACAAATGCTAGAGACTTAGGAGGCATCTCATTCAAAATACTACATATCCACGGTGAAAAGAGAGGACTGGGTCCCACAAGTGTTCTTTGACTTCTCACATGTGTGCCGTCCTCTCTCTCTCTCTCTCTCTCTCTCTCTCTCTCTCTCTCTCTCTCTCTCTCTCTCTCTCACACACACACACACACACACACACACATGGGGAGCGGGGAGATTTGCAACAAAGAAGGTGATTAAGGTAGATAATAATGTAGGGAGTCGATCGAAAGACCACTGAAAAGAAGGAAACAGGGCTAGAGAAATGGCTCAGCAGGAAAGGTGCTTGTCACCAAGACTGATGATGTGAGTCTGACCCCTGGAACCTACATGATGGGAGGAGAGTCCTACAAGTTGTTGTCTGGCCCCCAGACTTCTGCCATGGCACACGCACAAACATATGCATACATATACACTCAATGTAACAATGGAAAATGTAATTCAAAATTTTTAAAGGACAAACAATATGATTCGAAGAGGATAATCAATTTGGAGACCCAACCAACAATGTGGGTTTGGAGTACCCTTCCTTTATTGAACTATTTAAGTAGAATTAAGCTCTAAATGTTCTTAGAATGGGTTTGCGCTGCCCTGCGTGTTATTAACTGTTTGGGTAACACTTTATCGAGAAGCAGTTCATCAGCTGACTATCAACATACTGTGTTTTGATGCTGCATTTTACCCATGGGCATAGGTTATACAATTTTATTGGACAAAATAAAAAGAATGCTTTAAACAAACAAACAGTTGAAAGAAAAGTTGTATTTGGAACTGTAAGAGTATTGCCGGCCAGGTGAGCTAATTCTGGAAGTCCTCTAGGACATGTATATGAAAGTTTTAACAAAGTACACATGAGTCAAACCCAGAAACAATCCAAATTTTTATCTTCCGGGAAGTGGAGGGAATAGAGAATAGCCTTTACCCTTTGCTCTGAGCAAATCACCAGTCTGCTGACAGCAACAGGAACTGTCCTGCCCTGCCAATGGCAGAGTCTCTCTTGAGTGGCAGCCAGGGTGGTGACCAAGGCTCCAGCTTCATCCAAAGACTCCCAGGAGCCTCTCTGCTCCCATTCCTCAGCACATGAAGCTGCAAGCCAGGCTCCCACTGACTGTTGCCTGGAGCCTTTTGATGGGACATCTATACCATGCCCGGGGAAATCCCAAGTGAGAAAGTAGAGTTTCCCATTGTGCATTTTTTGTTGTTTTGTTTTGTTTTTGTTTGAGACAGGCTATTGCTATCTAGCTCTGGAGTCCTGGAACCTGATATGTAGACAAGGCTGGATTAAAATTTGTGACAATCCTCTTGCCTCCGTCTCCTGAGTATTAGGATTACGGTGTGTGCCGCCAGGCTGGCTAGACGTCAGAGGCTTTTTATAACCTGATCTCAAAACAACGCTCTGTTGTTTCTGTGTTGAGCACACACACACTTGTGGAGGTCAGAGGACAGCTTTTGGTGCTTTCACTGCTTGGGTGCTGGGGATGGAGCTGAGGTTGTCCAGCCTTGGCGTAAAGCACCTCCCACCCTCCAACCATCCTGATGGACTTCTACCTTACAGTGTTTCTTACTGGCCCATCAATGAGTCTAGACTGTCTGGGCACTGAACCTATGGGATCCTCCTGTTTCTCCTTCTCCATCACTGGGCCTATGGGTTCATGCTGCCACACTCTGCTTTTATGTGGGCATGAGGGATTCCATCTCTCTCTTCATGCTTGCTGTGCAAGCATTTTACTGACACACACACAGACACACACACACACAGACACATACACACCCCTTTTGTGTGGTCCAGGCTGATCTCAAATTTGTGATCCTCGTTTCCTGTCTTCCTGCCTTCCAAATACTGAGATGACATACATGCATCAACACACGTGACTTCTGTCACCATCTATTCATTGGGACCAAGGCTCTTAGTTCAGCCCAAGTACAATAGGAAGAATTTCCACAAGAGCACAAATATCAGGAAGTAGGCGACACAGAGGGCTCCCTCAATGTGTCAAGTCCACCCGAGGAAATGTTAACAAACAACAACAAATGGACTATAAAGATATGCTAGAAATGAATGAACCTCAAAATATTAGGGTATTAGAGACGCAAGACATAAAAGACAATATATTGTATGATTTCATTTATTTGGCATCTTGAAGAAAGACAAACTGTGGAGATAGAAAGTGGACAGCTATTGCTCAGGGATGGGGTGGAAGAAAAGGGAACATTGGGAGGCTGGTAGATGTTAGATTTAAAAAGTTCCATTTTAATTTTTAAGTGTGCCTGTGGTCACAAGAGTGCAGTTGTTTGTGGAGCCCAGAAGAGGGAGTTAGGTCTGCTGGAGCTGGAGATAGAAGCAGTTGTGAGGCATCCACTGAGAACTCAGAAAGCTGGACTTGGGTTCTCTGGAAAAGTAGCAAGTGCTCTTCAACACTGGACCATCTCTCCAGTCCCAATACGGACATGGTCTAAGACTGGACTCTAAAGCTGTTTGTGTGACTATAAATTTACTAAAAACTATTAAATCATATATTCACCAAAATGCCCAGGATCTAGAACAATTGGCCAATATTTACTTTGGTGTCAGTGTCATGAGAGACGGAAGAGTTATACCAAATTTAACAAGGAATAAATAAAGAAGCAGAACCAGCAGATGCCACTCAGGATCTTGGACTGGATTATGATGGGGCTATGGGGAGGATGCCATAAGGAAACTATTGGAAAGGTTGGAACTATAATAGTTACGTGAGGACTATAGACAATGGTTTTCGTACTAATTTTACTTAGTTTAATGCTTCCAAATCAGTATATCCCATGGTTATAGCTTTGTCCATAGTAAGTATACGCTATTTAAGAGTAAAGGGCATTGCAAATTCTCAACTTTCAAGATAGAAAACCATATGTACATATGGATATGGATATAAATATGGAGAGGGTGGTGATGGAGATGACATAGTAATCTGTTAATTGAGGAATTTAGGTAAAATATGTAGGTAGGTTATTTCTATTGTTCTTCCAATATTTTTGAAAGTTTAAAACCATTTCAAAATAAGTGTAAAAAGAAACTAAATCTTCGAACAAAAGTCTCCCTCTGCTCTTTAGCTTCTTGCTTGGAGAAAACACAAGTGTGAACTTAACTAAGAAACTAATTGAAGAAAGAAGGAGTTTATTATTATTATTTTAATCCTTCCATTGCCTATCGGCTGCTCGCCCCTTCTGTTTTGGTGTGTGTGTGTGTGTGTGTGTGTGTGTGTGTGTGTGTTGTCTTAGTTATGTAGCCCAGGCTGGCCAGGAGTGTCTATCCTTCTGTCCCTGTTTCCTGAAGGCTGGGATGGGGCATGAGCTAGAGCATGAGGCATGGGCTCTCTTCTGTTTTCTTTAATTCTCATGTCAGCCCTAGGACACCAGTTCTCAGCATCTGCTACATGTTATAGTCACAGCAGAGTTTTAAAAATCCGTATGCCCTGGCAACAGCCCACATCGATGAATTAAATTTAGTCTGCCACGGGACCAGCCAGCCATCAGTTGTTTATGAAGTCCCCCAGTGACTTTGCCGTGCAGCTAAAGCCAATGGCTCTGTCTTGGGCCATCAGTTCTGCAGTCTCCACCCACAATTCCCACAGGCTGGGTTGTGACTAGCTGGTTACATGCTTGTGGTAGCAGCCAGGGTGGAGGGGACATGGACATCAAAGAGGGCAGGGATGTCTATGTGACCCCCACTTGCAGACTCCTCCAGCCACCTCTGTCTCTACTCTGATATTTGTTGTTGTTTGGTTGTTTTTGTTTTTGTGTTTTTGAGACAGAGTCTTACTACATAGCTCTGATTGTCTGGGGACTCATTTTGTAGGGCAGGCTGGCCTTGAACTCACAGTGATCCTTCTGCCTTTGCCTCCTGAGTGCTGGCATTAAAGACAATGTGCCACCCACACCCAGGTAACTCAATTGTTAAACCAGACCTGCAAGCAAGAAGCTGAGCTGAGTGCAGCAAAAATAATCAGATTTCTCCCAAATTTAAATACAAATGTATAAGTGTGTGTGTGTGTGTATGTGGTGCTTGTGTGCACCACAGTGGAGGTCAAAGGATCACAGTAGAGGTCAGAGGGCATCTTCTGGAAGTGGAACCTGGTTCCCTCCCTGCACCATATGGGGATCTGCGCATGAGGCTTGGTGGTCAGTTCCTTCCTTACCTGTTAAGCCATCTTGGCAGCCTCTTGTCCCTGAATTTTAAGGCGGGTAACAGGAACACAGGAAGGTAGAAGTCAATAAATTTGAAGAGAGGAATAAAGCTCTGGGTTGCTTTCTTTGAGGTGGAAGGCAATGGGAATCCGTTCAGCTGGAAGCCTCGAGTTATCTCTCAGGTGCAAACGGTTCAACCTTTAACCTTTTCTGAACTGGGTTTCTTCCATGGCTCCTGTTTAAATCGTCAAACAATTGAATCTTTTTTCCCTCCTAAATCACAATTTAAGAACTTCTTAAGATTTCACTTCAAATCTAGCATGAATAAGTGTGCCTTCTCTACCTCATGTCAGTAGGAAACTTTAGTTTGATCCTTTATTAATTTTTCATATTACCAAACAGATAATTTTCATATAATATAAACCTAATTGCTTCTGTTCCTAGGTTGCCTAAACATTTAGAAAGAAGCCCTTTTCAAGAGCTAGTTAAGCCGAGGAAGGGTTTATCACTTAGCATACTACTAGGGCTACACTTAGCTTTGACTGGGGTTTGTCTTTCACCCCAGGAGTCTTGTTGGCTGAGCGTCGCAGTTTTTGGTTGACTTCTAAAGACACTTTGTCTGTATACACAAGGGAAATAATGTGATGTTAGTACAAGAAGCTGGGAAGTGAATTAATTGCTCAGAAATCATTCCAAGTTGGGTTAGCCTCTCTGGTGATGCCATTTGCATGCACAGCACTGCTAATGATCAGTTCACACAGGCATGTCAACAGAATCAACCCCCTGACATTTCTCACACCGCCTAATGATTATTTTCTCAAGGCCCCTAAGTCCTGCAGGGAGCTAAGACAGCTCCGCTTTGATCCCTCAAAAGGCATCTGAAGTCTTCTAAGAACTTTTTCAGTTAAGGAATTCAAAAGAAACTGGCTGTTTTCTCGGCGGTTCTGCCACTCCACCTTGATGTGCAGACTCGGAGTAAAATCAACACTGGATCTCATGGCTGTAATCTTATTGGTATCAAGAATTTTCTTTTTAGAAAGGAAAAATAATACAAACTCAGGCATGGTGGCACATTAGAAAAGCAAGAGAATCAGGGGTTCAAGGTTAACCTCAGCTGCATAAGTTCAAGGCCAACCTGGTCTACACAAGACTGTCTCAAAACAAAAACCTAACTGAATGTTCTGTGTAACGCCGTGAGGGATATAGCTCTCAGTGGGTAGTGTACTTGCCTCTGGTAAATAAGGCCCTGGGTTGCACTGGGGAACTGGGTGTGGTGATGCCTGCTTGTAATCCTAGCTCTCAGGAGGTGGAGGCATGGGAAGAGCAGTTCAGGGTCAGTCTTGGCTAGTGAGTGAGTTGGTGGCTACTCTGAACTACAAAGACTCTAAGAAAAGAAAGACCATCTGACCTCTATGTGACTTTGGTTTCACTTGATCTTAGATCAAGGTGTAATATGACTATGGTTTTTCCAAAGAATGGTTTTATCTCTTATAGTAGTGTCAAGAAGATCATCCAAAGTATTAGCGGCTGACATTAGAAATTTATTGAACTGTACAGAAGTGGGCCACAGAATGCAAATATGTGTATGCAAATACGAATATCCAGACTTGGGGCTTCTGAGCTCTGATCAGCAGACATGTGACACCCATACACACACACGACAAGTGTGAGTGCTGATGTGGATTTGTCCTCCTTCTTTGTGGTACTGAGGATTGAGCACAAGTCAGGTACAGCCCATAAGCTACATCCCCAGACCTATATATCTCTATAGAAAGAATCTATCAAACTGACATTACCGTAAGGGTGTAAATTAACACATCACATTCACATTGGAAAGCATTTGGTAATATTCAAGTAATTTGTTTATTTTTTTCTCGTCAATTTTATTCTCAAGTGTGTACTCTTGAGAAATTTACCTTTATATGTGCAAAGGGATAGGAATGCACAGTTGTTTATTTATTTATTGGCTTTTTGAAGCTAGGCCTCATTTTGCATACGAGCTGGTCTAGAACTCACTATATAGTCCAGGATGGCATCAGACTTTCTGGGATCTATAATGGTATATTATTTGTGTTTTAATAAATAAGGCTTGCCTGAAGATCAGTGCAAAGCAGTCTCACCAGTCAGCCATACATGCCAGGCAGTGGTGACATACACCTTTAATCCCAGCAGCCACACTAGTTAGCCATAGAGGCCAGGAGGTGGTGATGCACACCTTTAATCCCAGCACTAGAGAGGAATATAAGGCGGGATGAGACAAGAACTCACTCACTCTCTTTTCAGTCTGAAGATTTCATAGAGGTAAGAACTGTCTAGTGGTTTGGCTGCTTTGCTTCTCTGATCTTCAGGTTGAACCTTAATATCTGTTTCTAAATTTTTATTATTCATACTACAGGGATCCTCCTGTCTCAGCTGGTTGAGTGTAGGGTTTACAGACATAACGTACCATGCTGGGCAATCACCATGTGTCTAACAATGACATATTTGAAACAACCTAAACTGTTATGACATCTCCCATCATAATATTGACAATGCAACAGTGAACATTAACAAAGTACAGCTACAGATCTCAGGGTAAATAATTCCCAATAATGATGAGGAATGGAAGCAAGCTGCAGGCCAGTCTCTTGAGAAACCTTCGTTCTCAGACATGTGTTCTCATTTTCCTAAGGATCTTTCTATCATTTACCCTGCATGTTCAACCTCCGTGACTAAATTATACTCTTTTCCTCCAAAAGATCTTTTTAATTAACTCACTGCCTTAAAAGATGAATTACAATCAGGAATGACCGTATTCATACGTCCAATCATAACACTTGAGAGGCTGAATATGAAGATTGCAGGGAGTTCCTGGCCAGCCAGACCTACAGAGTGAGACCCTCTCTCAACATAAAAAGTTAAAAACATTGCAGAAGACTACAACCATTTGAAAGTCTAACAAAACAAGTTTGAGAGTAAAACTCAGTGACAGAACTTTTACTCTGGATGCATGAGATCCTAGATTCAATTGCCAGAATTGCAAAATGTGGTACACACACACAAACACATACACACACACACACACACCCTTCTCTCTCTCTCTCTCTTACACACACACACACACACACACACACACACACACACACACACAAATAAATGTAATATAAACAAGGAACAAAGAAGAACAATCATAAAGGGAAACCATCGTTTGTAAACTGGAAATTTCTTTCTTATTAAACTCTAGCATATTATGTTACTGAAATATTTCAACTTAAAAACATAGGAGTAAAACTGAAAATCAAAAAGATACATAGTGAAATATTTAATAACATTTGTTAGGATTACATGTACGCTCAAATTTCTTTATCTTTTCCAAAAATAAACGTATTACTTTAATTTTAAAATTCATGAATTAAAAATAGTTTAACACCGCAGAGACATGCTAAGGAGCAAGGGCTTGAACTGCAATCAGCATGTATGAAAGTATCCATAAATATTTAGAGAACCTATGAATGGATGGACGGCTCAGTGAGACCTGAGGCACACAGCCAGCGAGGGGGACGGGGGGGGGGAGGGAGGGGGGCAAAGGAAGCTAGGGATGCTGGGAGCAAGCCTGTGTCTGGGACAGATGGTTCTGACCAGCACGACACACAGCGCACAGTGGCCACAGTCCTATTTCTAAGGAGAGCTAATTCAGGTCTAATCAGATTCTTTCTGGCAGGTGGGCTCAGGCAGGCAGGGCTGCTGACAACCGCGTCCCACCTCCCAGCTGACCTAGTTTAGTATTCCCATCTTTCTCTTGCCTCCCTGCTTGCGTTTCTCCTTCTTCTCTCTTGAGTCAGGCTCTTGTTATGTAGCACATGCTGTCCTTGAACTCATGGCAGTTCTCCAGCCTTAGACTCCGCAGCCCTGAGCTTGTGGGCAAGGAGGCTGCTATTTCTAAGATTCCACCATCATAAGCAACTAAGCCTGTTTGTCACCTGTCTGTGAAATATGTGGCTGCCTGCAGGACCATTAATGTATATATATAGGACACCCACATTCTAAGTAGCTAGCCTAAGCAATTTGGGTTGTCTAGACACAGAATGGATAAAAGCTGTTGAATTCAGTGAGTATCAAATCCTAAAGCAGCCCAAACTGTCATCATTTGAGAAAGTCAAAGTGGAGAAATAGATTATATGAATTTGGCCATGCCTTCATTTTATTTAAGTACCTATTATTTTACAGGCATTCTCCCACTTCCACACGGAGTTATGTATCACTTGGTGTGATTTTTGCCTTGTTAAATTGACTAACAAGGTAATTACTTGGGCTGAGGTGGTTTGAAGAGGACACAAGAATCTGCACAGAAAATAGCAGTAATTTTCTAAACACAGCCAAGTCAATTGTTCCGTCGCTCACTAAGGAAAAGACTCCGGCTTCTAGTAGACAGCCCACTGTGTGATCATCTAGCTGAATAGCTGCCGAGCCTGTTTTGAAGAGAGTGTAGAAATCCTGCAGGTTTAATTGCCAATAAATCAGCATGACCTCCAATCCCTGGCAGGCCTTTTCTACAATCATCTTTTCAACCAGAAAATGAAGAGCCGGATTTTACAAAGTGTGCATACTGCCTATAGTAAGAAAACAGAATCGCACTGGGCACTCTCCCTGTTACGGTCTCCACGAGATAACGAAGGACTCTATTAATAACATATTCTGTTTGCTTTTAGATTATTTTCAACTTTCTTTATAGTTATTTCCTTTTGTTAATATAGGGACTGCCCCCGTCTTTTTTTTTAAATCTCATCATTCATTATTTCAATATTTTGCCAGAGAGATTATTCTCTAGTTAATTTGCACAAATTTGCATTAAAATATTCTGGCTCCCTCAAAATACTCATCACAAACTGGCTGAACTGGATGTTGCTTTGAGCTGATTTTTGAATTTGTTTTTAAAGGTACTTATTTTAAAATTAATATCCCCAACTTTGACTACAATGGATAAAGAAATTTGACCATTTGTTCACCCCCCAAATAAAACATAAGCCCCGAGATTATACTTTTGAGCTCTCTGTGTATCTGCTTTCATTTAAATGAGTAATATTCTGGGGTGGGTATTCATGTATTTGAATATTTAATTATATTATCACCATAAGATAATATTAAAATTTAAAACTCTTAAAAAATAGGATGTAGCTGTGCTTCATTTCCATTAGCTACTGTTGAACACTCTGAATTCAGGCAGGGGCTGTCACTGACTAGCCGTAAGGCTCTAGCTGGCTTGTCACGCACTGTGTCCGGAGCCCATCTCTTCTGGGACTGTGTGAAGACCGCACTGTTGTGGGTTTGATTCTATTTAATTATTTATTTTCACTGTCAGTATCATAGGTATAACCCGAGGTCTTGGGCATGTTAGGCAAGCTCCCATCCAAGACATTTGGAGCACACATCTTAAGTTTACCATTAGGGTGGCAAAACTCTAGGGCCACACTGGCAGCAGTGATGTATATTATTAATCTCTTCAAATCCCCACATAACAGCAGGTAGAGTCCTGAATAGCAAAACCATTTACAATAAAAATCAGGTGTTGGGTAGCCCGGGCAAGCCTGCAACACAAGCACCTGAGAGCAAATCACCAGCCTTCACAGAGCAAAGGCCCTCCAGTGGACATGAGAACAGGGCAGTAAAAAGGCAGCGTCAGGAGTGAAGGGCAGAAACAGAGGGATCTTGTTTCCACTTTGAAAGACCGCCGGAGCGAGGAGACTATCACTCAAGTCTCAGGATAACATGACCCCCCAGGAACTCACGAGAGACTGTCCTTGCTGCAATCACACGAGGTTTATTGACCGGACAGGAACCAGTGCACTGGGGCCAAAACTCATTTCCCACGTAGGGGTAGAGAGTTTGACCCCAGTAGCTGGGAGAAGGAGTATTTAGGGAAGAAACCATCCAAAGGGGGTAGGGAGGGCGTCATTGGAAAATTCCGAATATACCAGTGATCATTGAAAAATTCTGAAAATACCAGTGATAATCACAAGGGGGTAACTCCCTGTTTCTCAAGATTATAATCTAACTTTATCTTCAGTTAGTTCCTGAAACAGAGTAACTGAACCGGTTAATCTAGATTTTTGATTCTTCTCTCCCTGCTTAGATTTTTGGCTCTATTTTTTTCTGCTAGAGGGGTCTGGATTTATCCATGTCTTTCAACTTCAGCAGTAGGCAAGGTCTGCAGTGAGGACAGAAGAGCTGGGATAGGTTAGACCCGAGAAACTCCCACATCAACCAGCTGGGTTGATCAGTCCATCCTGGGTCGGAGCTTCATAGCGTGCGTCTTCCCTGGAGCAGGTAGCATGGCGTCTCTCTCTGAGGTGTCTGCTCCCCAGCGGAGAGCTGTCGAGTCTCACCTCACTTCCTCTTCCTCCCGGCATTCTGTTCTGTTTACTCCTCCCACCTATCTCCTAACCAATGAGAGCCAAGCAGCTTCTTTTATTTTAACCAATGACCTTCCTCCATCACCCTTCCAGAGCTGTATGTGTGTGTTTGTGAGCCTGTGATGTGTGATATACGAAAACCTAAGCAAATTCTTCAACAGAGTAGTTTAATACCGGTCCTTCAGAATTAGGACTTTCTGGCAAATAGATGAGGGATCAGACAAAAAACAAAACAAAACAATCAGCACCAACAAAAACTGTTGTTGTTTACAAGTTTGTTTGTTTTCAGTGCTAGGGATTGAACCCAGAACCTTACGGGTGTTAGGATAGCATTCTACGCTGGGCTATTTCCTTGTGCTTTTAAAAATGAATGTGTGTACATGTGTGTGTGTGTACATGCGTGTGTGTGGGGAATGTGTTTGAATGTGCGTGGGCGCTTGGGTGTATTTGGAAGTGTGTATTTGGAAGAAAGAGGACAACTTTCAAGGATTGGTTTCCTTCTTTGTATCTCAAGAGGCAAGGCCTCTTGTTGATTCGGCCAGGTGCAGTGTAGCCCAGGCTAGTCCAGCCAGCCCATGCACTCCCATCTGATTCTCCCATTCCCACCTCCCATATCTCTGTAGGAGTGCTGGGATTACAGGTGCATCTGGCTTTCTATATGGGTGCCAAGGAATGAAATCAGGGCATTAGGTTTGTTTAGCAAGAACATTTATGTGCTGAGCCATCTCTTTAGCCTTGCCTTTGGTTACTTTTCAGACAAGGTCTTACTACATGCCCAGGCTATCCTTGAACTCATAAGCCTCTTGCCTCGGCCTCTCAGGTGTGTACCATCATGCCTGGCTGTATCTGTTTTATTTATTTTTATTTTTTTCTTTTCTTTTTGAGATTATAATTACACCGTTTTCCCCAAACCCTTCCATATACCCTCCTTGCTATTTTTTTCAAGTTCAAGTTCTCTTTTTCATTAATTGCTGTTACATACATACATATATGTGTATACATTATATTCCTAAATATAACCATCTCAGTCTGTACACTATGTATATGTGTTCAGGGCCAACCATTTGGTGTTAAGTAACTAGTTGATGTGTTCTTCCCTGGGGAAGACAATTTCTCCCACTTTCAGTATTCCTTAGCTGCCTGTAGGTCTTTGTGTGTGGTTCAGGCCTCTGAGCTTTTCCCTGTCCACTTTGCATGTCTACTGTCTGCGTTCAGCTCATGTGTAGGTGTTGTTCAGCATCATGATGTTGAGGCTTTACGGTGTAGCTGCTGACATTCCTAGGAGACAGTCTCACAGTAAGCACCCTGCTCCTCTGACTCTTCCACACGCTCCCTGAGCCTAAGTGCAGGAGTTGTTTCGTAGATGTTTCCATGGGTGGTGAGCCCCACAACTCTGCATTTCCTGTTTGTTTTTTTTAACTTTATTTATTTTATGTGAGCACTCTATCTGCATACACTTTTTTTTTTTGAGACAGGGTTTCTCTGTGGCTTTGGAGCCTGTCCTGGAACTAGCTCTTGTAGACTAGGCTGGCTTCAAACTCAGAGATCCACCTGCTTCTGCCTCCCGAGTGCTGGGATTAAAGGCCTGCGCCACCACTGCCTGGCTCTGCATGTACACTTTTGTGCCAGAAGAGGACATCAAATTCCACAGGAAATGGTTGTGAGCCACCAAGTGGTTGCTGGGAATCTAACTCAGGACCTCTGGAAGAGTAGCCAGTGCTCTTAGCACTGAGTCATAGCTCCAGCTCTTCCTGTTTTATTATTATTATTTATTATTATTGTTATTGTTGTTTTTTGAGATAGGGTTTCTCTGTGTAACAGTCCTGGCTGTCCTGGAACTAGTTCTTGTAGACCAGGCTTGCTTCAAACTCACCAAAATCTGCCTGTGCCTCTGTCTCCTGAGTGCTGGAACTAAAAGGCCTGCACCCCCCAAGTTCTTTCTTAATTTTTTTAATTTTATTTTTTTAAATTATAAACTGCTTGACCTATTAGTTCAGGTTATTATTAAGTAACTCTTACAACTTAAATTCCATAATTTTTATCTATATTTAGCTATGTGGCATGGTACCTTTTTTCAGTAAGGCTTTCTCATCGTGCTTCCTCTGTATCTGTCTAGTAAACAACTGTCTTCTTAGTTTTTAAGGTTTTCTATTATTATTTTTTGGGATAGGATCTCACTATGTAATGCTGGCTGGCCTAGAACTCATGCTGTAAACCAGGCTAGCTTCAAACTACCAGACATCTGCCTGCCTCTGCCTCCCAAGCACTGGGATTAAAGGTGTGCTCCATTTGCCTAGCTATTATTCAGTTTCTCAGAGTCACAGAAAACATGAACAGGTTCAGGTGGACATTGTATTTTACTTCCACTTAGAACATTTGTTAACATCTCCTGAAAATTCTAGTTTGACCGCATTCTCCACTAAATTCAGCCATGTCTGTTCTTGGAATGATAGACAAACATTAAATGACCACACCCAGTGTGAGGCTGACAGAAACACCCAAGAGGTCAACAAAGTAGGAAAGAAACATGCACATACTTCCAGGGGGCAGTGAATAGGATGTAGAACTCTGGAGAGAGACAAGATATAGGTGTAGCAGCGGTAATAGTGATGCCATAGAATCTGAGCAGCTGGGGACTCTCTCACATCTCTCCGGGTCTCTATCTCTCTCCACTTAGGTTAGACAGACAAAATAGCCTGGATTTATTCTGTCCACTGGCTTAGGCTGTTCAGCTCTATGTGGAGGTCAGTTTGCTGTTCAGCTCTATGTGGAGGTCAGTTTGCTGTTCCAGTCAGTCTTGAGCCCTTACCCATCCTGAGCAAACTCACAATTGCCTCTAACTACAGCTTCAGGTTATCTGACACCCTCTGCTGGTCTCTCTGTGTACTGTACACATATACACATATAGACACACATAACATACATAAATACAGATAAATCTTAATTGTTTTTGTCTTTCTCCTACGCCTAAGGAAGGTAGGGTGCTGCTTTTACAGGTAGCTCTGGAAAGAAGATGTAACATATTTCTAAATATTTTCAATAAAAGGAAGTAATTCCAGAGATCTCTAGGATGTGCCCCTTTGACCTCTAAGACACCACTTGGAAGGGAGTAAGCAGGTGGCAATTATTTAAGTTGTATCATTTTTTTCTCTTGTTTGGACAGACTCTCATTAGGTGGTCTAGTGTGGCCTTGAACTCTTGATTGCTCTAGTCCAGACTCCTGGGCTGTGCTGGGATTACAGGCATGTTAGAGACAGATAGCTCAGCATCATTTTCCTGTACTCCTTAAAAGCATTAGATAGCACCCCCCAGTTACTTCCTGACTATAAGTGTTCTCTCCCTATCTGGTTTCCCTCAGGCAGCAATCACATCCATGCTTTCCTGTAATCCTCAAGGCATGTAGAACCTTTGGTATTTGTTGATTTAGTTGGTGAATCTTTCAGTTTATTTATTCAAACAACAAATACTTTTCACGCAACAGCTTATACCTGTGGGCTCCAGCTGCAGGCCAGTGTGTGCTTTCACCACACTTCTACTATAGAGACTGGCGTGAGGGAAAACCCTGGGTGCCTTTATTTATTTATTTTCCAAGTTATGAGCCCTAAGATGACCAACTTGCTTTCTCTCTCTCTCTCTCTCTCTCTCTCTCTCTCTCTCTCTCTCTTTCTCTTTCTCCATTGCCTTCCTTCGAATGTATAAGTTCTTGTTTTTTTTTCTTTTCCTTTTTAAAAAGGCTCCTTTTTTTTAAAGTCCAGGCTGACCTTGCGCTCACTACGTGGCCAAGGAGAGTCTCGAACTCCTTATCCTCTACCACCCTAGGGCTGGAATTGCAGATGTGTGCACTACAGTGGGCAAAGATATTCTGTTTTACACAGTACAGACCTACAGTTGTATATACATGCATATATATGCATATACATATACATACACACACATACTGTGTGATGTGTGTGGATCCAGGTCTCTTTGTCTTCCTACATTCACAGTGGTTCTAGGTTTACTTAAGGTGTCTCAGTGCCCTTTGTCCTCTGGAAAGATTTCCCAAAAGCTGCAAATCTCTGTCTTCGTAGTTATTTTTTTGTTTTCTAGATCTGTCCATTTGCCTGAAAATTTCAAGATGTCATTATTTTTTCTGCTATGTAGTACTCCATTGTGTAAATGTACCACATTTTCCTTATCCATTCTTCAGGAGAAGGGCATTTAGGAGTTTCAGGTTCTGGCTATGACAAACAATGCTATGAACATAGTTAAACACATGTCCTTGTGGTATGCTTGAACATCCTTTGGGTATATACCCAAAAATGGTATTGCTGGGTTGTGAGGAAGGTTGTTTTCTAATTTTCTGAGAAATCACCATACTGACATCCAAAGGGACTATACCAGGTTGCACTCCCACCAGCAATGCAAGAGTGTTCATTCTCTCCAGCATAAGTTGTCATTAGTGTTTGTCAGGAGCCAATTTCCTCCTAAAATCATTACAGGAACCATCACCCTGGGGAGTCTGCAGAGAACCCCACACCCCTAATTGTGTTAAGAATGGTTCTATTGACAGAGCCTACCCCACACCCAAATTGGTTGTTAATGAGAGCTATCTGTTAGCGGAACCCACCCCGCATTCTAAACTCTCTAGAGAACTAGGTGTGTCATCTCCTAGTTGCGACTTCCAGGCCTGCGGTGACTTGAACGAAGATAACCTCCTGCCTACGTGACCAACGAGGACCATGTGACCAACGTGAACCACGCGGCAAGAGCCCAGAACCCTGTGCCCATCCCCCCAACTCCTTACCCTATAAAAGGTTGTATCTCGTCCCTAATAAACGGAGGCTTTGACAAACTTTGCATGGCCTTCTTCCTGTCTCCTAGCCCATATCTTCCAGGTAGTGCCTCTCCGTGACCCTGGAATAACTGAACCGCCAGGCAGGCTACTAACCCTAGACTAAGTGGCCCGCCAAGGCAATCGACAAGTGTTTTTGATCTTGGCCGTTCTATGTGTTTGTAGGCTTTCTGTAATTAGTATTGCTGTTGAATTCTAGTTTTAAGCCATGGTAATCTGATAAGATACATGAAGTTTTTCCATTTTTTTTTGTATTTTTTGAAATTTGTTTTGTTACCAAGTATGTGGTAAATTTTTTAGAAGGTCTCATGAGGTTCTGAGAAGAAGGTATATTTTTTTATGTTTGGATGGAATATTCTATAGATGTCTGTTAAGTCCACTTGAGTCATAACATCTATTAGTTGCCTTATATCTCTGTTAATTTTTTTGTCTAACTGACCTGTCTAGTGGTGAGAGTAGAGTGTTGAATCTCCCACTATTAGTGTGTTAGGTTAAATGTATGATTTAAGCTTAAGAAGTGTTTCTTTCACATATGAGGGTGCCCTTGTATTTGGGGCATAGATGTTCAATAATGAGATTTCCTCTTGATGGATTTTTCCTCTGACTAATATGAAATGTCCTTTGTCTCTTTTGATTGATTTTAGGTTGAAGTCTATTTTGTTAGATATTAGGATAGCTACACCCGCTTGTTTCTTAAGTCCATTTGATTGGAATTTTTTCCCCAACCCTTTACTCTGAGGCAATGTCTGTCTTTGAGGTTGAGATGTGTTTCTTGTATGCAGCAGAAGTATGTTTTTTTTTTGTTTGTTTTTGTTTTTGTTTTTCGAGACAGGGTTTCTCTGTGGCTTTGGAGCCTGTCCTGGAACTAGCTCTGTAGACCAGGCTGGTCTCGAACTCACAGAAATCCGCCTGCCTCTGCCTCCCGAGTGCTGGGATTAAAGGCGTGCGCCACCATCGCCCGGCCTCAGAAGTATGTTTTTATATCCAACTATTAGCCTGCGTCTTTTTATAGCTGAGTTGAATCCATTTATATTAAGGGATATTAATGACCAGTGATTGATATCTCCTGTTAATTTAGTTTTTGTTCTTGGGGATGTTAATTTGTGTGTTTTTCTCTTCTTTGGGATTTCCTTCTGTGAGATCATTAATTGTCTGTGTTTTTGTTGATGTAGCCAACTTCCTTGGGTTGGAGTTTTCCTTCTAGTACTTTGTGTAGGGCTGGGTTTGTGGCTAGTATTGGTAAAATCTAGATTTGTCATGGAATATCTTGTTTTGTCCTTCTATGGTGATTGAAAGTTTTGTTAGGTATCATAGTCTGGGCTGGCATCTGTGGTTTGCATTAATGCTTGATCAGGACCTTCTGGCTTTCATTGTCTCCATTGAGAAGTAAGGTGTAATTTTGATATGTCTGCCTTTATATGTTACTTGGCCTTTTTTATTTGCAGCTCTTAATATTTTTTCTTTATTCTGCATGTTTAGTGTTTTGATTATTATGTGGCAAGGGGCCTTTTATTGATCCAATCTATTTGGTGTTCCATAAGCTTCTTGTATCTTCATAGGCATATCTTTCTTTAGGTTGGGAAAGTTTTCTTTTATCATTTTGTTAAATATATTTTCTGTGCTTTTGAGTTTAACTTCTCCTTCTTCTATAGCTATTATTCTTAGGTTTGGTCTTTTCATGGTGTCCCATATTTTCTGGATATTTTGTGTTAAGCTTTTGTTAGATTTAATATTTTCTTTGACTGATGAATCTATTTCCTCTATTGTATCTTCAGTGCTTAGATTTTCTCTTCCATCTCTTGTATTCTGCTGTTTATGCTTGCATTTGTGGTTTCATTTAATTTTTTCATGATTTCATTTTCTATAATTCCCTTGGCTTGTGTTTTCTTTATTGTCTCTATTTCAGTTTTCAAGTTTTGAATAGTTTCTTTTATATGTTTGGTTGCTTTTTCTTGGTTTTCTTGAAGGAATTTGTTGAAGTCTTCCAATTTTTTTGTTTGTCTTTTCCTCCATTTCTTTGAGGGAATTTCTCATTTCCTCTTTAAGAGTTTCAAACATTCTCCTGAAGTTATTTTTAGGTCATTATCTTATGCTTCAACTATATTTGGTTGTTCAAGTCTTGATGTTGTAGGGTCACTAGATTTTACTGGTGTCATGTTGCTCTTTGTGGTATTGCGTGTGTTCTTACCTTGTCTACTCATCTTTTCCTCTAATTGGTGTAATTGGGGCTGTCTGTGACTCTGGTGATCAATCATCCTGGTATCAGTGGATCCAAGGCTCAGATGGTTGCTCCTCATGGTGCAGTCAGTACATGGTTCCTGTCACCCTGGTTTTCTATGGTCACTCAGCGCTCCCAGGGCTTGCTCTGCTACCTTGGAGTTCACTGTCTCAGGCTTTGGCCTAAGTGGTGGCTCAAAACTGTTTCTGTAAATGTTCCTGGTCTGGATCTGCTCCTGGGGAGGTTCCTGGCTTTCGGTTGGTCCTGCAGAGGTCTTGGCTCAGGCCTACTCCCTCCAAGGTCCTAAACTCACGCCTGGACCTGCAGAGGTCTCTGGTTCCTGCCCACTCCCTCAGAGGTTCCAGACTCATACCTGGAGCCACAGGTCTATTCCCCCATAGGTCCCAGACTTATGCCTGAGTTCGCAGAGGTCTGTGGCTCTGGCCCACTTCCTCAGCAGTTGTTCCCCTATACCTGCTTCTGTGGAGTTCACTGCCTCAGCCCACTCCAGCTCAGGTCATTGGCTCAGTCCTGTTCCCCGGAGTCCATTGCCTCAGGTCCACTCCAGCCCAGGTTGCTGGCTCAGTCGCATCTCTATACTTAATTAATGTAAAAATCCTTTGATGGATTCTAACATGAAGTCATCACTCTATGAAATCCTCAGACTGAGTCTGTCTCTACAAGTCCTCAGACTGAATGCTCGTAGTTCTCTTTTTGATGTCAGCACTTTCTCCCCATCTGCTCTTTGATGTAGGCAGTAACAGTGGTGGACAGCTAGGGATCTGGCTCCTCAGCCACAGCTATTCCTTTCGTGAAGGCGTGGAGGTAGCAAGTTTATAGGATTGTGACAATAGTAACATGAACTCTCAAACTATGTGCTTCAGCAAAATAATCTTTAACAGAAACAGGGTACTAAAACAATGATTATGAGCTAGACATGGTGGCACATGCCTACAATCCCAGCTACTAGTATGCTGATACAGAGAGAGCCCAGAAGTTTAAGAACCAAGAACCAGGGTGACCCTGTCACAAAGATGAAGAATTAAAATGTCTGGAAAGATAGCTCAGCGGGTATCGCACAACCCTGAGGACCCGAGTTCTACTCAGAACCCAAGTCAAAAAGCCAAGAGTGGTGACATGTACTTGTAATCTCAGTGCTATGGTGATGGGGACAGGTGGATCCCTAGGGCTTTCTGGCCACACAGCCTATGTCAGTCAGCAAATCCAGGGCTAAATGAGGGAACCCTGTGATAATACAGGTGGCTGGCACCTAATTAATAACACCTGAGGGTGAGCTCTGGCCTCCACACATATGATCACTCACACATACATGTATGTTCACACATATGAACACATATATAGACACAAAAATAAATAAATAGCAATCATAACAAAAAGTAGATATATTTATCTAAGACTCGCTTGCTCAGACTTTGTGAGAATTCTAAACCCCATGCAACGCAGGCTGAGTATGGCGGTGCATGACTTTAATCCCAGTGCTGAGGAAACAGGGGCAGGCAGACCTCTATGAGTTGGAGATCAGCCTGGTCTACATAGTGAATTTCAGGCCACCCAGGGTTACACACTGAGACCCTGTCTCAATTAATTAATTAAAAATTCTTGTCTTAAAATTTATGTTCAGTAGACAGTGAGAATCTTTGTCTCAAGAAAAGTAAGTATAATGCAGATTGCTCCAGGAGTCTGCTAATTACAGATATGTACATGCAAGCACCTTGCAAACGAGGAAGAAAATGAAGAAACATAGGGTTGCCCCAGTGAATGTAAATTAGCCCTTCACACCACCGTCGGGACTCCGAGGCTCACCTGGCAGAACCATGCTTGTTGGAGGAGTGGCTTAACTTATTCTTTTTAGTTACCATTCCCAAATCCCTAATACTTAGATATTGGATTATCTCTAAAGATAAGAAAACATTTTATGAGTATAAATAACAGGATTATAGACAATCCTACAGCATTTTGAACCAGGATTAGTGTGGACAAAATATAGTTCTATAATCCAGGACTTGTGTAAGTAATTGCTACCCCCCTCACTGTGAATTAGCTGAGTAATCCGATTACAGACAGATGGGAAGACAAACGTTTCCAGAAAGCTAACCAGGAGCATTTTCCATGTTAGGAACTCACAAACTCTTAGTCTTTCCTACATAATATCTGTGCTGATCCATTCTTGATACCCAAAGAACCAAAACTGGGGTTACTGCTGTCATGGGGTTACTGTTCTAGGGTGGAGCTGAATGTCTTGGAAGGATTATGAATTAATGGGTTTCCTGTGAGGTGATTGTTTTTATTTATGCCAACTGAAAGGGCATGTGGGGAACAGATGGCTGTCATTCGGCACAGAATGGCTCCAGATGACGGTGCCTTTCCCACGCTGAGCTCCGAGAGAGCTCAAACCGACTTGGCTGTGGGCAGTTGCCCAGTGACTGCCTGAGCGTCCTACACAGCCTGCTCTGAGCTTTGTGCTCTGGTGTCTTTAGGGCAGAGAGACTGGTTTCCTGAGTGGGAGACTTGAAATAATCCACAACCCTAAAGGTAAAGAGGAAAATACTCCAACCGCAAAGGTGAGGTTGGAATGCATTTCCTATCTGCTTTGCTGGTAGGCAGCAATCTGGGTTGACTCTTAGGCAGATAAACAGACTCATGCGTGTGTGTGTGTGTTTGCAGGTACACTCACCCATGCATGCTCATATGACAGCTAGAGTTCAACACTGCTGTCTTCCTTGGTCATTTTCAAGTTAGGCTCTCACGCTGAATCTGGAGCACACTGTTTCAGCTGGACTGGATAGCTAGCAAGGAAGCTGTAGGTGCCAACCGTGAGAAGTTGTAGTGTACAATTGTGGGGTAAAGGACAAACCAGAATCACAAACAATGGGTCCAAGTCCAAGTCTAGACAGGAGAACAGGTAGACGGACAAGGCCATATCCTCACACTGTGAATTGGTTCTTTCTCTTACCATGCAGGTCACAAGGACTGAACTCAGGTTGTCAGGCTTGGTGGCAACACATTCCTCCCTCAGTCATGCCACTGGCTTTGAACTTTATGTTTTACAACCATCCCACTCAAGAAGCATATTTAGGACTCTAGTATAGATGGAGCGATGGGCTGTTTCCCACCACCCGGAGGGCTCCCAGCCACCGGCTAGCTTTACCCAAAATAATTATATGGAAACCGTATTCTTTTAAACACTGCTTGGTCCATTAGTTCTAGCCTCTTACTGGCTAACTCTCACATCTTGATTAACCCATTTCTATTAATGAGTGTAGTACCACGAGGTGGTGGCTTACCAGGAAGGATCTTAACCTGCATCCATCTTGGAGAGGAGAGCTATAGCGTCTGCTCACTGCCTTCTTCCTCCCAGAATTCTGTTTGGTCTACTCCACCTATCTAAGTTCTGCACTATCAGGCCAAGCAGTTTTCTTTATTAATTAACCAATGAAAGCAACAGATAGATAGAAGACCCACATGCATTGGTTCTTTCTCTTACCATGCAGGTCACAAGGACCAAACTCAGGTTGTCAGGCTTGGTGGTGACACATTCCTCCCTCAGTCATCCCACTAGCTTTGAACTTTATGTTTTATAACCATCCCACTCAAGAAACGTATTTAGGACTCTAGGAGCAGGCTGAGCAGTCTACAGTAAGGGTGTGGCACACCGGTGAACCCCAGATAACATTCCTGTTACCCATTTCTCCTAGCCTTAGCAACTTTCTCTGTCCTGTTATAATCCAAGAGGGGCTTCCTGGGCTGGACCACAGGGCTGGAGCCCATGGTTTGATCAAGGAAGTCAACATTGCCTAGGTTTCTCTTGGTGCAGGTGACAGCATCTTTCCTCTTGGACAGTGCTCATGTGAAAAAGCCAGGCTGCTTCCTTTCTCACCACTTAAAGAATGGATCCTTTTTTAGTAAGGGGTCCTGACTGGGTCAAGTTCCTGGTTCTTGTGGACCAGCCCTGTCCTTTCTGTGGTTTGGGCTGGTAAGTCAGGCATTGGCCAAAGGTAGAACAAGTGATAACACTAAGTAGGCAGAGCTCAGTCTCTCTACCTTCACTCTTTCCCCAGGCAGCCCCAAAACTATCTCTAAAATACCATGAACAAATATCAAAGAACATCTGTTTGTGTTCAGGACCTGTCCCTGGTGCTTGAGCTGGCTTTTGGGATTCTAGTCCCCATGATGGGATGCCTTGGCCAACCTTGATGTAGGGGGAGGTGCTTGGTCCATCCTCAACTTGACATGCCATGCTTTGTTGACTCCCATGGGAGGCCTGCCCCTTCTGAACTAAGGAGGAGTGGATTGGGGCAGGTAGAATGGAGGTTGAGGAAGGGAACGGGAGGAGAAGAGGGAGGGGAAACTGTAGTTGGTATTTAAAATAAATGAAAAATTTGAATGGAAAAAGGACACCCATTTGTAAACTTCCTGTTATAGATGGCAATAAGGTTCTCTGCCTCTAATTTCCCTCCAAATATGCCCTAAGCAACACAACAAAAATCAGAAACATGGAGTTTGTCTTACGTAAAACCAGACCATTGTGAACTCAGAACTAAGACGGGGGGGGGGGGGGTCATACTAAAGTATCTGCCCAGCATCATATTAATCTGAGTTGTTGACTTGACCCCACTGAACTATTGAGGGTTTAGGAATTAGTAGCCTCAGGTACTTGAAAGGTAGAGAGACTAGGAGAGAGTACAAAATGAGTGATAACGTAAGAGTTTGCAGGAAGCAGACCTTTGGGTCCCATCCATTCTTCAAAGCAGGAAAATGAGCATCTCTGAAAGCCTGAGCAAGAAAGACCATGGCAGTCAGTGGGCAAGGAAGTGAGCCAAAGAAGCACAGAACACATCAGTACCCTTGGCGGTCAGCTTCAATGGTATCCCTTCTTCCGCTCCTCCCAGGAGAGCCAGGGAAATCCTCTAGAGAAACTGAGAAGAGACCTCACAGACAAAAAGAAGTTGGCTACCAACAAATGGCAGAGCAAATGCTGCCAGGAAAACAAGGCTATCCATCTACATGGAAATAGCTTTCAAGTAATTAAAAAATTATTACATTTATCTATTCATGTATGCATGATGTCTAGAGGTCAGAAGACAAATGGTAAGAGTCAGTTCTCTCCTTCAGCCATGAGGGATCCAGGACTGAGCTCAGGTTCTCGGGTTGGAGGAAAGTGCCTTTACTCGCCAAACCCCCTTTCTGACTCTTAAATGGTTTTTAGTGTCTCATTTACAGCTATAAACATATGGCCAGGAGCCAGTGGCAATGCGATGAAATCCTCTGATAAGGTAGTTAGAAAGCATCACCCAACTCAGAAAATGGAAAATTATACCAAAGGAAAAAAAAAAAGATTTCTAAGACCCCAAGGCAAAGGATCATGCTGGACTTTGAAGAAGCTAAAGGAGTTTATGTTTAATACAAACACTTAGCGTTGTTGGGTGTGTGTCAAAACAATGCTTTAGGTATGCATTTATGACTCATTAATAGTCATGTTAATCAACACTGAATTGTTTGGTTTCATAAAAGTAACCATATAGCTGTGTTGGAGGGAGCTGGAGAAGAATAAGGATGTCAGAAACTCACACACAATAAGAGGCAGTAAACATAGTATCTGCCTTCATCAGAGAGAATCACAGACCCAGGATCTCGGAAGCAAACCCAGACAGTCTGGAAGTCTGAGACTGAGTGTTGTGGATGACAGGAGGTGGGCGGGGCAAAGTCCCAGGAAAGCACACTGCTCTTGTCACAGAAGCCTTTGGCAGTCCTTGACCTTTTAAACTGTGCTCTCACATTGCTTTGATAAGTAAAGTCAGTTAAAAGTCACAGTCATCCTGAAAGAGCACTAACTGATTAGTCTGGCCGGTTGCCTGTTTGCCTCATTTCAGCTCGGCCCTTGTGCTGGAGGCGGGAGGGGCAATCAGAGCAGGGGTCTGAGGACAGGCTGTGAAGCCGTTTATGTACCTGGTCAAAGAGCTTGGACTTTGTAAGGAGGAGAACGAAAGCCTTCAGGCTGTTCAGGAGTGGAATAATAGGGTCAGACACACTCTCTGAGCTTGCCCTTCTGCATCTGTAAACTGACTTGGCTGGCCACTCACAGAAAGGTTCTGCCGCATGGCTTCCCCACAACATCTTACTATGGAAACTTTCAAGTGTTTCATTAGTCGTTAAAGATAGCACCATTTATTCATTTTACTAGTGTTAAGGCATATTATTTAATTACTATGTATTATTTAATTTATATATTAGGTCTTTTTGCTTTATTTTAATTTTATGTGTATGCGTGTATACCTGCATGTATGATTGTGCACATGCATGCAGTGCCTAAGAAGGCCAGAAGAGGGCGTTGGAACCCCTGGAACTAGACCTGTCAATGGCCGCATGGATTCTGGGGCTCAAATCCAGGGCCTCTGCAAGAGCAGCCATGCTCTCAACAACCGAACCATCTCTCCTGTCCCCTAACTTACATTTTTTTGAGCAAGCAATTATACAGCTAACATATAAACGCTGAGATTCTGTCTGTGTGGGTGTGTGGCGTGAAGTGGGGTGTGGACGTGTGCAAGCACACTTG